>NC_064922.1:716043325-716668325 GCF_023897955.1 Schistocerca gregaria
TGTCATGTCCAGCAGATTCCGTATCTAGAAAATAAATATAAATTCATGCTACTCTATTCCACAGTATAATTATTTGCAAAAATAAAACTGCACATAATACGTCTCATTTTATTTCCGAATTTTTATAGCTACTTTTTGTAAGCACATTTAGCTTATTTCGTTTCGACAGTTGACAACATTGTTCATAATACTGTTGAAGAGGCACCTATGTTTATGATGTGACCAAGTGAACGAATACGAACTATTAGCATGCTACATACTTCACCTGTTTCGTAAGAGCAAAACATTATTAATATTATGGTTAGTCTAGTGCTCACAATTATGGCAGTTACAATGAAACATGAAAGGAAAAAATGAAAAGAACGTACCAATTTTGTAATGAAATGTTACAGGATAAACAGTTGAAAAGCTGTTTGGTCAAAGGTGATGACATGGGGATGGCAAAGTGCTTCACTTTCACTCGAAGTGCTGCGAGGAAGCATTTATAAAGAGAGAATCAATAACTTACTCTTGCATCAACTTCCAAAAGTAAATCGATTGCCCATTATTTAGTGTAAAAATATTCTTCTACTGATGAAGTTTCAGCAGCCGAACTGTCACTTTTATATCATGGAGGTGTCAATCACAGTTATGTTTCTACTGATGTTGGTAATAAGCTATAAAGTATAATATTCATAAACTCGAAGATGAGTTCTAAACATGGTTGTCGGCGTACAAGAAGTGAGTCACTGGTACCAAATGGTTGGCTACAGTTTCAATAGAACTCGTACGAGAAAACATCACCCAGTTTTTCTACATTTTAAATCTTTAAATAGTAATATAAATGAAACTAGTATTTTAACTGCCATTTTATTCATAATCGTCAATATACGTTGTAAAAGTATGTGTACAATGTGTGTGTCGCTAAAACTCAGAAACGAGTCCCGGTACGAACAAGAGACTGGAATAGAAGGGAGAACCGATAGAGATACCCAGGGTACCCTCCGCCACACACCGTCAGGTGGCTTGCGGAGTATGGATGTAGATGTAGATAAAGGTGTGGTAGCTCTCTGTCCCGCATTCTTGAAGACGGTTGCCGTTTTTAACCGAAGGGCATGCTTTCGAATATATAAGGGCGGGAAGTTTTGCCCTTTATAAGTTTCTAGAACATACTAGAACATTTGAGAGCATTCCACAACATTCCAGAATGTTCTGGAATATTCCATAACGGAATATTCCATAATGTTCTGGAACGTTCCAGAATAGTCTGTAACATTTGGGAAGATTCCAGAATATTCAGGAAGATCTCGAAATATACCTGATCATAGTGGAACATTCCAAAACACTCTCGAATATTGTGGAATGTTCTAGAACATTGTGGACCATCCGAAGACTTTTTGATATGTTTTGGAATTCGTCACTGGTGGGGTTGTCCATTGGTAGGGGTTTATAAAGCAAGACCCGTCGTTGAGTTCGAACGCCAGTTTCTTATCAGTAACGAAGGGAGGAACCGAAAAAGTAGTGCAATGAGCGAACAAAAGCAAACAGTGAAGTGTGAGCAGTTGAAGTGATACAGTGACTGAATATAAATCGAAAATAAAGAGTAAAAAGTGTGTACCGTGTATTTAGTGAATTTTGTTAGTAAAAAATTGAATGGATTTATGTTTTAAACAATGCCCAAACGTAAAAGAGCAGAAGAGCTTGCCAATTCTGGAGCAAAACGGCGAAAACAAAAAGAACAGCGAAGCACGTTTAAATTCCCAACGTACGAGAATGAGCACCGTGAGAAGCAAAGAAACGTTAGAACAACGAAATGAACAGACTGAAATATCTAGAACTGCAACACAGTCTTAGACTAGAAGACTGCGGACTCAAGCCAGCCATAAAATATCACTTTACGAGAAGCACGCACGAGGACAAATAAACAGTTCAACCTAACAAATACAGCATTCCAAAACGACCCGTCCAAAGAATATAACAAACACAAATGCGTCGCAAGCGTAAAAATGGATAACATAAGCCGATTTTGCAACGCGAAAAAATTCAGTAGAGAAACACCTGGACTATACTGCATGAATGGAAAAACCAGCACAAGAAGCACCTCCGCAGAAACCTTTACATTACATGACCCGGGAAACTCCAGAATCAAAACACTTTCTTCAAAATATAAAAGCGTACAAAGCATGCTTACAAATGACTTCTTTCGGTGTCACTTCGATCAACACTAACAGAGATTAAATCGATGATACACACATAAAAAAAAGTTTTGCATCACCTCGGTTCCGAGAGTTCGGCAACCTGCACAGAAAATTGGAATACAGATCAACATAAACATCATTTCCGCCTTTTTTTCTCAAGAAAACCACACCTTGCATGTTGTACCACCATACAGCGAGAGCTTCAGAGGTGGTGGTCCAGACTGCTATACACACGGGTGATGATAGATAAACTCCAGTGGAAGACTCTGCAGGACAGACGCTCAGTAGCTCGGTACGGGCTTTTGTTAAAGTTTCGACAACATACCTTCACCGAAGATTCAAGCAGTATATTGCTCCCTCCTACGTATATCTCGCGAAGAGACCATGAGGATAAGATCAGAGAGATTAGAGCCCACACAGAAGCATACCGACAATCCTTCTTTCCACGTACAATACGAAACTGGAATAGAAGGGAGAACCGATAGAGGTACTCAGGGTACCCTCCGCCACACACCGTCAGGTGGCTTGCGGAGTATGGATGTAGATGTAGATGTTTTACCGACGATCAACTTTATATGATCATTCCATTTTAAATCACTCCTAATGCGTATTCCCAGATAATTTATGGAATTAACTGCTTCCAGTCGCTGACCTGCTATTTTGTAGCTAAATGATAAGGGACCTATCTTTCTATGTATTCGCATCACATTACACTTGTCTACATTGAGATTCAATTGCCATTCCGTGCACCATGCGTCAGTTCGCTGCAGATCCTCCTGCATTTCAGTACAATTTTCCATTGTTGCAATCTCTCGATACACCACAGCATCATCTGCAAAAAGCCTCAGTGAACTTCCGATGTCATCCACCAGGTCATTTATGTATATTGTGAATAGCAACGGTCCTATGACACTCCCCTGCGGCACACCTGAAATCACTCTTACTTCGGAAGACTTCTCTCCATTGAGAATGACATGCTGCGTTCTGTTATCTAGGAACTCCTCAATCCAATCACACAATTGACCTGATAGTCCGTATGCTCTTACTCTGTTCATTAAACGACTGTGGGGAGCTGTGTCAAACGCCTTGCGGAAGTCAAGAAACACGGCATCTACCTGTGAACCCGTGTCTAAGGCCCTCTGAGTCTCGTGGACGAATAGCGCGAGCTGGTTTTCACACGACCGTCTTTTTCCAAACCCATGCTGATTGCTACAGAGTAGATTTCTAGTCTCAAGAAAAGACATTATACTCTAACATTATACGTGTTCCAAAATTCTACAACTGATCGACGTTAGAGATATAGGTCTATAGTTCTGCACATCTGTTCGACGTCCCTTCTTGAAAACGGGGATGACCTGTGCCCTTTTCCAATCCTTTGGAACGCTTCGCTCTTCTAGAGACCTACGGTACACCGCTGCAAGAAGGGAGGCAAGTTCCTTCGCGTACTCTGTGTAAAATCGAACTGGTATCCCATCAGGACCAGCGGCCTTTCCTCTTTTGAGCGATTTTAATTGTTTCTCTATCCCTCTGTCGTCTATTTCGATATCTACCATTTTGTCAACTGTGCGACAATCTAGAGAAGGGAGCACAGTGCAGTCTTCCTCTGTGTAACAGCTTTGGAAGAACCTCCAGCTTGCTGCGCTCGTTGGACAGTGTGTCTAAGGCGTTCATCATAGCTGGGCTGCCTACAAACTCGTCTCCGACGATTGTCTGGTTGAAGGCATATGCGTCACCCGTTAGTGAAGAGAACTTGATGTCAATCCTGAGCGGTCCATTCGGCATGTTGTTTGGCCTATCTGTACCGCGCTGCACAGTGTCGTGGTTGCAAAGGTGTACCTCGTCATGGACGTCGGAAGTGAAGTTCACATCATGCAGCCTATTGCGCACAGTTTGAATCGTCACACGACATCCTGTGTCTGCACAAAAAGCATTATTCAACAGGGTGGCGTTGCTGTCTGGATTCCTCCGAGCCATAATGCTTAGGTAGCTGTCATCGAAAGCCTGAGGAAGGCATGTCTCGAGAATTTCTGTTTCTCTGTATCTCTTCCATGTCCGAACAACATCACTTTGGTTCCCTCTGAGACGCTTGGACACTTCCCTTGTTGAGAGCGCTTCCTGGCACAAAGTAACCATGTGGACGCGATCGAACCGCGGTTACGACCGTCTAGTCATTGTTGAACTACAGACAACACGAGCCGTGTTCCTCTTTCGTGGTGGAATGACGAACTAAATGGCTGTCAGACCCCGTAGGTCTAATAGGCGCTGCGCATGCATGGTTGTTTACATCTTTGGGCGGGTTTAGTGACGTCTCTGAACAGTCAAAGAGACTGTGTCTGTAATTCAATATCCACAATCAACGTTTATCTTCAGGAATTCTGGGAACCGGGGTGATGCAACATGGGATCATTTCTATCACAACATGGGATCATTTCTATCACAACATGGGATCATTTCTATCACAACCCAACGAATACCATAAACTACTGCAAGCATATTTCATCAGAAATGAAGAAACAGAAATTGATTAACGATGCGAAAATATCAGTTACAATCAAGTGGTTCACATATTCAAAACAGCACTAGACCGAATCATTTCTGATGACTGTAAATTTATAGTTCAACAAAAGACAACATGGAGAAGACGAACGTTGATTCAATGCACCTCAGATAGACCAAGTCGCCATTGTAATTGCGGGCAATGAAAACACAAGTCGTGATATAATTGCATAACAAAGAAGAGAAGGACTGCAGTGCACTGCACAGACACACCGTTCATATGATGCCCTCCAATGTCCACTAATATTTCTGCACATAGAGGATGGATATCATTTTCATGTGAAACAAATCCAAACAGAAACAGGTGTTGAAACAAAGGGAAAAGTCACTTCAAAGGGATTCTATACTCGCCTAATGATAAGTGACAATGAAACATACAATCACATTCTCAACACTCGCCTTTTATTCCAATTATTCCTGGTGGCTATATATGCAAAAACAGAAGCGGAACGGATGGTTTGCAAAAGATCAAATCAGAAGAAACTACACACAGAAGAACACATCCACGTTCGAGACACAATCGAAACAACGGAAACATTGACGACACTGGAACAATGGTAATCTTACCCTCGTCATACATAGGAAGTCCACGACACATGCACGAATACAGTCAAGATGCAATGAGGTACATAAGAAAATATGGACGACTTGACCTCTTCATAATATTCACTTGCAGCTCGTCGTGGCCAGAAACTGAACAGCTAAATACCGACAAGGCCCCATGCATCGACACGACATAATAGCCCGAGTTTTCAATAAAACCAACTGAGATGTGTTGAAGTCAACCAAAAATATTACATCTTTGGAACCATTAGATGGTGCATGCATACATGTTGCTGTTGTGGTCTTCAGTCCTGAGACTGGTTTGATGCAACTCTCCATGCTACTCTATCCTGTGCAAGCTTCTTCATCTCTCAATACGTACTGCAGCCTACATCCTTCTGAATCTGTTTAGTGTATTCATCTCTTGGTCTCCCTCTACGACTTTTACCCTCCACGCTGCCCTCCAATACCAAAAGGTGGTCCCTTGATGCCTCAGAACATGTTCTACCAACGTATCCCTTCTTCTTGTCAAGTTGTGCCGCGAACTCCTCCCCAATCCTAATCAATACTTCCTCATTAGTTACGTGATCTACCCATCTGATCTTCAGCATTCTTCTGTAGCACCACATTTCAAAGGCTTCTATTCTCTTGTTGTCCAAACTATTAATCGTCCATGGTTCACTTCCATACATGGCTACATTCCACACAAATATTTTCAGAAAAGACTTCCTGACACTTAAATATATACTCGGTGTTAACAAATTTCTCTTCTTCAGGAACGCTTTCCTTGCCGTTGCCAGTCTATATTTTATATCCTCTCTACTTCGACCATCATCAGTTATTTTGCTCCCCAAATAGCAAAACTCCTTTACTACTTTAAGTGTCTCATTTCCTAATCTAATTCCCTCAGCATCACCTTAATTCGACTACATTCCATTATCCTCGTTTTGCTTTTGTTGACGTTCATCTTATATCCGCCTTTCAAGACACTGTCCATTCCTTTCAACTGCTCTTCCAAGTCCTTTGCTGTCTCTGACAGAAGTACAATGTTATCGGCGAACCTCAACATTTTTATTTATTCTCCATGGATTTTAATACCTACTCCGAATTTTTCTTTTGTTTCCTTTACTGCTTGCTCAATATATAAATTGAATAACAGGCTAAAATCCTGTCTCACTCCCTGCCCAAACACTGCTTCCCTTTCATGCACTTCGAGTCTTATAACTGCCATCTGGTTTCTGTACAAATTGTAAATAGCCTTTCGCTCCATGTATTTTACCCCTGCCACCTTCAGAAGTTGAAAGAGATTATTGCAGTCGACATTGTCAAAAGCTTTTTCCAAGTCTACAAATGCTAGAAATAAAGGTTTGCCTTTTCTCAATCTAGCTTCTTAGATAAGTCGTAGGGTCAGTATTGCCTCACGTGTTCCCAAATTTCTACGGAATGCAAACTGATCTTCCCCGAGGTTGGCTTCTGCCAGTTTTTCCATTCGTCTGTAGAGAATTCGCGTTATTATTTTGCAGCCGTGACTTATTAAACTGATAGTTCGGTAATTTTCACATCTGTCAATGGGATTGGAATTATTATATTCTTCTTGAAGTCTGAGGGTATTTCGCCTGTTTCATACTTTTTGCTCACCAGATGGTAGAATTTTGTCAGGACTGGCTTTCCCAAGGCTATCAGTAGTTATAATGGAATGTTGTCTACTCCCAGGGCCTTGTTTCGACAGGTCTTTCAGTGCACTATCAAATTCTTCATGCAGTATTATATCTCCCATTTCATCTTCATCTACATCCTCTTCCATTTCCATAATATTGTCCTCAAGAGCATCGCCCTTGTATGGTTCCTCTATATACTTCTTCCACCATTCTGCTTTTCCGCTCTTTGCTTAGAACTGGGTTTCCATCTGAGCTCTTGATACTCACATAAGTGGTTCTCTTTTCTGCAAAGGTCTCTTTAATTTTCCTGTAGGCAGCATCTATCTTACCCCTAGTGAGATAAGCCTCTACATCCTTATTTTTGTCCTCTAGCCATGCCTGCTTAGCCATTTTGCACTTCCTGTCGATCTCATTTTTGAGAGGTTTGTATTCCTTTTTGCCTTCTTCACCCACTGCATTTTTATATTTCCTCCATTCATCAATTAAATTCAGTATTTCTTCTGTCACCCAAGGATTTCTAAGAGCCCTCGACTTTTTACCTATTTGATCCTCTGCTGCCTTCACCACTTCATCCCTCAGTGCTACCCATTCTTCTTCAACTGTATTTCTTACCTTCATTCTTGTCAATTGTTCCTTTATGGTCTTCCTGAAACTCTACAACCTCTGGTTCTTTCAGTTTATCCAGGTCCCATCTCCTCAAATTCCCACCTTTTTGCAGTTTCTTTAGTTTTAATCTACAGTTCATAACCAATAGATTGTGGTCAGAGTCCACATTTTCCCCTGGAAATGTCTTACAATTTAAAACCTGGTTCCTAAATCTCTGTCTTACCATTATATAACCTATCTGAAACCTTTTAGTATCTCCAGGGTTCTTCCATGTATACAACCTACTTTCATGATTCTTGAACTAAGTGTTAGCTATGATTAAGTTGTGCTCTGTGTAAAATTCTACCAGGTGGCTTCCACTTTCATCTCTTACCCCCAATCCATATTCACCTACTACGTTTCATTCTCTTCCTACTATCAAATTCCAGTCACCCATGACTATTAAATTTTCATCTCCCTTCACTATCTGAATAATTTCTTTTATCTCATCATACATTTCTTCAATTTCTTCGTCATCTGCAGAGCTAGCATACAATGGAATAGCAAACACGAGGACTGCCTCAGTCTCTCACAATCTCATATGTTTATGCGACAGAATTGATCTCATGGATATTGAAAAAAATCTTCCAAGGTGAATTTCCCAATCCACAAAAATGTATGAATTGTATGAATAAGATTTTCACTCTGCAGCAATGTGTGCGCTGATATGAAACTTCCTGGCAGGCACATATCCTACTGACCAGATGACTAGCCTCATTAAACGCAACAGTGCTTTCTGCATCATAGCCACAGTTGAAAACAAACTTATCGATTAAATTTATCCAAATATTGTTCACAGCTATACCGATCTGTGATAGCTATTTCAAAGGCCAATTGTAGAAACTGAAAATAATATTGTCGATGCTGTCAACTTTAATATTCGAAAGAAAATTTCCAGTGAACAGAGAACATACAAGGAGATTGACACGATGGTAAATGTTGAAGAAAGTGTGAACTTCATAACACAATTTCTAAACTTTTTGCAAGTACTAGGAATGTCATTACACTGTTGTTGGCTTAAAACTGGATCTCTGATGATACTACTCTGAAATGTCAACTTGCCAAAACTATGTAATGGAACAAGGATGATCTTCAAATGGCTATAGAATAACATCATCAGATCCGAACTTTGACTGGAAATTACAAAGGACATATACAGTATTGTTTATCCCCAGAATACCCCTGATGTCTACTGAACTTCCATTCCAGTTTAAAACACCACAATTTACAATCAAATTAGCCTATATTTTACAGTTAACCAAGGGCAAGGACGATCTTTAAAGTATTGTGGCATCAAACTTGAAGGCTCCTGCTACTCTCACAGTAATCTATATGTAGTTTGCTCCCAAGAAGGAAATTGGAAAAATTTTTACATACATGCTACGGATAACAAAATGAAAAATGTTGTTTATGCCCAAGTGCTGTAAATAATTAGCAAATGTTTTGAATAAAATTTTTGACTTTTTATACTTTCTTAAGTATTGTAAATAATTAGAATATGTCTTCAATAACATTTTTTTAATAGTTACACTTTAAATTTTATCCTTATATTCCGACTAACATACAACCTCATATCAACTCCCTTAGCGATGCTGGGCACCCCAGCTAGTATGCCATAAAACGCATACAAAATTACTGAATCTGACATCGACAGTCTGATACTGAAAGTCTGCAACAGGTTCTCATTTTTTTGTAAGAAAACTTATGAACTCGAAAAACAGTTTGACTTAGTTGAACAAGAATATGCAACAATTTTACTGTGCATTCCTGTAAGGTGCTGGTCCTTGTTGCCATCTCTTGACCTTCATTAAGAGACGGGGAAGCTATATTTATCCAACAGTTTCACAACTGTAAAATTGTAAGACACAACTTACATATCTTTATGACATTTTAGACCTCTTCAATAAAAACTTTGAATCTATATTTAAAAAAGGTCTTTTTTATTTAATATGAATCAAAATTTGAAGAGATTCAGGAAATCAGATCAGTGTAAATTTAGGAAAGATACTGCTAATGTTAATCAGGCAGCCTGAACTATCTTTAATAAGTGGTTTAATTTCTCACTTTAAACAAATACACTGTCCTGAGCATGAAAGATGAGAGGAACATTGATACTCTTACAGATGTTGTAAATGACAATAGTAGGCATGTACATGGTGATGAATAATTGTACAATGAATTCACGTCATTAAGAAGTGTGAGGGAAACTTCAAATTTAACAGCAGACAAAAAATGGGTTCATCTCTTTAGTAAAATCACAGTCTCAAGATCATTAAAGAAATTGAAATTTGTGTTTACTTTTACTGTGAGCAGCATGCACCATACAATGAGTGGTTTCACTGATGAAAAGCTTACTGAGTCATCAATGAAAAAAAAACTTAGGGTGTATTCTATGGAAAGTGAAATTCTTGTTAAAATAAACTAGGCTACTGAATGAGCTGCTCAGTGTCTCTGCATGTTCTACATGAGAATAAACTCCTTAAGGCCACTACATCAGACAGTGATTATGTCTGTAAATTCCAGCCCCCATCACATTGATTTTTGCCAAAGTGTAAGGTAAAGACTGAGAACTTTTTAATATTATAAGTTTCTAGTACAGTATTTCTAGCTTAGTTTTGGTGTGAGGATAAAACCTGACAAACATTAGCAAGAACTGCACATTCAGTATAAAGTGCTACCTTTTGTCTGAAGAGCACCCAGTTTTGACCTGCCAAAGGTGGCAGTGTCCTGACTTTTGACATGCCAAATGTAGCAACCCTAGAGACAGCATAGTGGACATGAATAGCGAGAAGCGCAACTCTCCCAGTATATCAGGAGAGCTGTGTAACACTTAGGTAAGTTACCAAAATAATCTGCCAGTCACACACTAGCATCTAGCTGAACGGCTTTGAACATTTCAGTCAATATCAGCATTGCAAAAATATGAGAAATTACAGAGATGTAATCAGTGCTACATCACTATTGTTTGAAGTATTAGTTTAATTGTAAGTTGATATATTACTATTAATGCATCTTAATCCTGCACCATCTCTTGAAATTGCACTGTGCAAAGTACTACTGTCAAAAAATGTAACCATCTCTTTGGGGTGAAATGACAGAGGTTGTACCCTGCGTTACAAAGCTCTTACAGTTAGTAGGCATCATGATGATGTCCCATACTCCGAGGAGCATAGGGGACAATGCGGGAGACCCACACCACTGTACTAGGCAAGGTCCTAGGGGAGGTGGTCTGCTAGTGCCTTCCTCCGACATATGCAGCATAAATTCTGTTCTTAATTTTTTTTGTTTTCTGAGGCATAGATCCTGTTACACTATACCTCACATGCATGTGTGCAAGTTTGTGTAAGGAGTGATACTTCATAATCAACAACCAGTTATGGACTGTAAATAATGGTATACACTGCCATGTACCAATCTAAGTAGCAGCATCATCTTGGATGTGTTAGACAGTTGTTTTTTTTTTTGTCACCCTTAAGAAGTATATAATGATGGACCTGACACGCATTGCTCATTCATGATATCATAGCGACTGATATGTTAATTTTCCACCATTAGTACCTATTTGAAAATACTTCATTTAAACTGGTTGTATAATACTCACCCTAAAAGTTTGGAGCACTCCATATACTTGATTGCGCTTTGTCTTAGTAATGTATATTCTCCCTGATGATGCTCTCCCTGCCACACTTCTCAGAACAACACTGCAGGAATTTATATATGGGCAACATAACGTCCAGAAAAGATTTTATTGACATCGTGGAGAGCAATCTTTCATTTAGTTCAGGCCATGAACTACTGCAAGAGCACCCTGTTAACACTGGAAGATCAGAGAAATAAACATTCTTTGCTGACTTACTTGAAGTGGTTCAAACATGGTCTCACTGGTTGGTCACCCATGCTGGTAAAGTACTCCAGATACAGCAGTATCCCCACTGCAGTCATTTCACTTTACATTGATTCAACAGCCCTCACAAAAATAAATTTTGTTCTAATAATTAATAAACAATATGCGTTTTGTAGTGTTAGGAAATTACACATTGGAATGAATCCTAAAACTAGTCAGAAATATTAAATATTAATTTTTGAAGATATTACAAAACAAATGTCAGAGAATAATGAAATTTGGAAACAGTCAGCAGCAGAAGTAAAAAATTAAAGCTACCTGAGCGAATGGTTGAGGATTGGACAAATTAGCACTGACAATAGTAAAAATTGAAGTATTATATGCCCTTCATCCAAAAACTTTTGAGAGTTATTTTATTCCTGGCATATAAGAACAGTCAGCACAGTAACTACAGTGGCAGCTTGCATAACGACTGTAAACAACAGATGTGCATTTTCAACCAGTCAGTTGTGAGCAGAAAGTGTTATGTAGTGGATGTGCAGCTGTATTGTTTCAACACTGTGTCACAAATACAATGGAGCATCATCTCTTAATCAAGTACTGAATGCATTCTCCAGAATCTTTTGAAAAAGAGAACAATATGTGCATAATTTGTCCTGGACACCTTGACTCCCAAATGTAAACAACAATACGCAGCCACCTACTGAGACTAAACTGAAATGAAATATGCAGACAGTTCTTTTCTGGAAACCATCATCACAGGTGATGACTTGACATTATTAATATGAACCTACCACAAATTGGTGAAATGCAGGAATTAACATTGTCAATTCTTTGACAACACAACCAACATTCAAGCCAGCATGACATTCACACTGAATGACTTCCCAAGAAGGACTTTTCTGACAGCTTCACATGTTTTGTGTGAACATTGTGCTCAGTTGTGGGGGGGGGGGGGGGGGGGAGGATGGGGGGGGAGGGAAGCCTATACAGAGCAACTGAAGCATTAAAACCACCATCATAAGTTTTCTGTTCTTTTTATGAATCTATTCTCAAACATTTTTGGACCAACAGGATACAAAGACCACAATAGGCATCACATATTACTGAGAATGTAAGACACAGAGGGTAGTGTCATCCAAAGAAATTAATATGGGGTAATAAAATGCTGGGGCTGAAGTGAAACTAGCAGAAGGAATCATGGTGAGAAAAGAGGAGTGGAAGTTGTCATAAAGGTTACATGGATCAGGGATTGACGTCCAGCAGTACTCTGAATCAGAGATGCCATTATTTCTTAAATGGGTACCATCAAGAGAGCACCCAGGGGCCAACAACAATGCCACCTCTGTACAAACTGCCAGCTCCATCAGAGCTGGTTCATGGTCCTCACTGACAACATACAGAGCTAGCACTGAACAATAGCTGTCAGTTCATTGTCTTCAGCAATGCTAAGTACATTTTACTTGCCAATTTGCTCATATGGCACTGACCGCTCTTATTATGGTGTTCAGCTGTAGTCTTCAAAGGACTTCACTGGTTTTCCACTCTCACTTTCTCCAAGGACTATTTTCAATTCCTAGTGAGCTAGGGTCCCACCCACTAATAAGGACTGGGACTTGTGGCCTTACGATGTATGATATCAATGTTTTAGAATTAATAATTTCAGCACAAACCGGGGAAGGAACATGGGAAGATACCACACACATCAAAAAATTTAAATTCAACTGCTACTAAGCAGCTGAAGGTGTCTCCACAGCAACACAAATATCCAAACTACTCTTCTTGTAGTGGCCTCTGTAGCCATTGTACCATAGTCCACAGCACTGAAGTCGCCAATTTCAGGACTGCCTTCATTCCAAACACTGAAAGAGGATAGCAGCTGAACAGAAAGTCAATGAATTAGCATTTTCAAGCCTTTAAATTAATGGACTCTGAGTCAACTTGCACTTTTTTCTCTCATGGTATTTTCCTGAAGTACATTAGCTTCTTAGGAATGATGCCCCACTAGCAACTGTAGCAACCAAACAAATGACAACCAGGAAGCAGTCATGAGTCATGACAAACATTGAAAATTTGAAACTGGGAATTTGTAGCAAGTTCTATGGGACTAAACTGCTGAAGTCATTGGTCTCTAGGCTTACACACTACTGAATCCAACTTAAACTAACTGACACTAAGGACAACACCCACACCCACGTCCAAGGGAGGACTCAAACCTCTGAAGGGGTCAGCCATGGGAACCGTGGCAAGGCACTTTAGACTGCACAGCTACCCCATGCAACCATTGAAGCTTGAGTTATGCTAATTACTCAGCTTTTCTTTTGCCCAGACACACTTATACTTTCAGGTTTCTTGAAAAGCAGAACCCATTCATTCTGTGCCAAACACAACAATGTTAATGATTTGTCAAGATAGAAAATATTATGTTTGGTTGTTCTACGAGCTAATTGGAGAAGGTATTTACATGTCAGTGCAAGTCTGTCCTATTCTTTTGTTAAATTATATTCTTTCACCTTTATTTCGATTAGATTCAAGACACATTATACAGTGACAGCCATTACAAATAGATACCAGTAACACTGCAGACAAAAAGCAGAAATAAAATTTGTAAAACTGAAACAATACAAGATATCTACATCAAAATAATAGTTGACTGTTCTAGTATATGTTAACCATGTCAGTTCTAAACTTGGACTAAAATATTAGGTATAACACTTATAGAGATGTATAATGATTATGAGTACTGATTACACTGAAACACCAAAACCAACAATAGGGATTACCCTGGGTTCTTTCTGCTAAGTTAAACATTGGTACTCGAGTAGATATGGGTTTCCAGATGTTCTGGTCTGTGATATAGATGCATTGTTTCTTGTGCTTGTGAGAAAAAATAGCCAATAAATGGAATGAAAACTGTCCACAAGAAGTAAGTTTGTTATTTAGATCACTGAAGAAAGTTTTCATAAACAGATTCGCCACATAATCATGAATACCAACACAGTACTAAATATGAAACACATCTAATTAGAGTTTTATCACCAGAATTAAGATACCTCATATTAATCTTTAACCACACATAGTTAATTCATTTCATCACGGCAATAACATTTGTGATTCCACATAAAATCAAACCAGAGAAGTTTGTATTGTTAACAAAAGTGTCATAGCAATAAAATTACTTAGTATAATCCTATCCATCTTAGCATAAATGTATCCTAATGTTTCTAATTTCTACACTAACATTTATATGTGAAGGTTATCTAATACTGGGAAATATGAAGTTACTAAAGTTCTATCAAACACAAGAGTAACCAACATGATCTTAGCCTTAATATATGCTATTTTTAAAAAGATACATAATCAAAATTTAAAAATCCTGTACTATATCTGCTGTTACTATCAATATTATAGAACAGGTAAAAGTGATTGACTTATTACGAAGCACTGGTAGAAACTTTATCCATACTATATTTAAAAATATCATTTCCTTTGTAAGGACAAAATTATTTCTTTTGGTTAGTACCATCAATACTGCTACTACTTAAGGTTACTGTTATTTACATTTCCATTGGCATTTTTGTCATGTTTTTTTTCTAACTATTAATTATACTTATTTCTTTAAGTTTTCCTTTCAATCAACCAAAAATTAATTCAGAGCCTTTCATTATCATGTTTCCCAAATAACACTAGAAGACATAATGGTGTCAACTTCTGTGTTGTTTCATTCTCAAGATTCACCTTTCCTATTTAAGATGTATGGTCTGTAACATTTGAATGACTGTGTTGTAAAATGCACTGACAATTATTTTAACAGAATATCAAGAACATTGTTCTATAGAATTCTTTACAGATGTATGGTAACATGCCACATTCCTTAGATTAAATTTAAAGTATGTGTAATGACAACATTCAGTGAGTATATTGTTTCAAATAATGAAGCAATTACGACCTCTCAAGATTACATTTGATGTCCTTATTGCAGCTGAAAATGTTTCAGAGAAAAAATGAACACATACATTATTTACCTGCTAAGTGAGTGGATCCAAGACCCTGTGTGAAATTTGATGGGATGCAAGTATTATAACCCTATTCCCTCCATTGAATTATTAGCTGTGAAGGTAGGCAGTCAAATTCTTCCTAATGTCATATTAAAGGCATCATTCCCAATGAGTATGACTGTCTTCATGATAATGTTACACACTGTTTCATTTTCATTTGTACTACTCTTCCCTAATCAAGTACTTCATACATTGTTACTTTAGACTGTGTAGCTGTTAGAAAAAAATGTTGAATAGTTTTCTTCTTCAATATGTCACTTTTTATTTAGTTATTTTTGAGCATTATTCTTTTGTTTTTAAGCAAAATGTTGTCTATTATTTCATCAACCATTCTTATTGATTCTATTAATTTAATTTTTTTGTTGAGTATCTCAACTTTCTTTCAGTCTACTTGTACTTTGCACAGGTTTATTAGCTAATCATTCTCAACAAATGGTTCATTTTCCAACAATATATTTACACACTTCTAAGTTATATGTGACAATATATACAAAGTACTCCTCTGTCCAGATACATCCCAAGAAAAGCTGAATCATGAGACAAAATGAAACATATGGGAAAATCTTTAAGCCTATCTTAGCACAAGGAACTGATATTAGACACATCCCACAGTTTCCAGGAAGAAGGAGTAAGCAACTAGCCAGACAAAATCTTCAGAGCAGAGAAACAATATATAACTGTCCAAATAAGACATGCTTCAATAGCAACAAAAATGAGGAAAGGATTTCATAGGGCTAATCGAAATGTTTTCACTTAAAGGAGGTAACCTATTTCATGTAAACACTGATAGCTGTCACCTGAAGAAAAAAAAAATGAAAAAATGAGCATAAATTGTGATGAAATAATTGTAGTCACCATAAATACTACAATGGAGACAGTGGTACCAGTTAAGCAATTTTTAATTTGGTCACAACTGACACATTCATTATTGTATAATATGACACTTCAGACTTAAAGACAGAAATGAGTGTCAACCACCTCTTCTCTTCAAAAAATGACAGTGGCTCTCCCTACACAGCTGTAACACTGATGATAGGCTCACCATCTGCAAAACAGTTACTGTGATTGCTTTCTCTACTAATACAACAACAACTACAGTAATCACAATTAATACATCAAGACAACAACTATAATGTATATACTAACCAATGCCTGATATGCAGATAACATTACTATGATACATTAGCATGAAAATTCATTGAATAAATGATATACCAATAAATATCCATGCTGTGAATAATGGAATTATAAAACTCGAGTTACAACAATAGCACTTTAAAAACACATTTTATTGTCCAGTTTTATAAAGAAAATGATCTGCTACCCCTTAATACTTGAGAAACTAGGGAAAATATTGGGGTTAACCAGGGGTTCTTATAATAAATATAGAAGAAAATGCAGTTCATCATTGCTGTTAAATACATAGACAATTTTGTATTTTTAGTGTAAAAAATGCGAAATGTTGTTGATATCTGTGTACACACACACACACACACACACACACACACACACACACACACACACACACACACACACAAAACAAACATGAATGTTAATCAATATGATACTTGCTCAGACTACCATGGTACTAAGTGGTAGACATTTCATATTCATTATTCCTTTGAGTACAATCTTTGTTTGTTAGTAACATCTGTCTTCAGAACACATTCCATATTCACGATGTTAACAGAAATAGATCCATGAAAATATTAATGAAATTATGTGCTCAACAGTTAAAACATTGAATATAGAGATCATCTGTTTTCCAATAAGAAGTGTGAAGAAGAGAGCAATGAGTCAATATACACTCTGCATGTCCAGTTGACTACTCACCATCAGTGTCATTGTCTTCTTCAAGCATTACATAAGATTTACACTTGACAGTGCAAATTGGTGGGGTGACTTCCCCAGACTACCAGTCTCAGGAGAGCCTCATAAAAATATTGTCTTTGGAGTCAACATCCTCCACAACCGGCCCATTCTGCCAAGTAGTACCTTGATGATCAGGCTGCATTGCAGGCACCTGGTGGCATGTCCCCATCATATGAACACCATGGCATCCCGGCCGTGGATTGCCTGGTGGAAAATGAGCGTTGGCTGCTGTTGCTGCTGCAGCGGGTGGCGCGGTGGAGTGTGTTGCGGCTGTGTTGGCTGGAGGCCGCTGACCCATCAGTTCTGCAGTGGCTGCATCAAAGAGTGCATTATCTATACGGTTGATGGCAACTGTGCGCAAGTAGGGATCCTGTATTTGGCGTATCCTGCTGGCCACATGAAGGGCGTACATGTCAAGACGGTCGTGAAGTATGGCATGGACCTCCTCTCGTGGCTCAGCGATTCTGGGGAAGCTTGGAGTGGCCACTGATGTTGACGGGATGGCAACAGGGTCCACAACTTCCACCCTACGCTTTGTTCCGCGGACTGCAGCTGCAGGTGGTGGTGAGTAGTCTCTCTGTGAATCTTCAGCAGCCATCGGCGGCTGAACAGTTCTCCTGTGCAAAGTAAGCAGAGTACTGTTTCAGTTTTCCAGAGACCCACATTGAGGTGGAATACAGCATATTAAGGCTTGTGCAGAGCTTAGGTGCAACCATAGAATTGGGAGTTGGAGGCAAGCAAAATTTGTTTCAACACAACAACAATGATTAACATAAGAGGGCAGCACTGTTCATGTGGCCAATAGCCATTCACAATCTTGCCATCTTGACTGCTTTGCAGCTAAATAGGTTTATCTCAAAATAATGATACAGACTTACAGAGGGCAACTGAAGCAGTTTGACAGGAGGAATCCTGATATGGAAACTTGTGATTGAAGAGTTATGAAGCCAAGTGGTACTATTAGGGCAACTATGCCAGTGGTATAGAATAAAATACAAATCATTGTTAGTAGCATGCAAGTGATATATTATCTATTTATGCTTGAATCCAACCTACATTTAGGTGTACATCATGAAAGATGCGACAGGAAACTCCATTAATTCACTGCCAACAGAGTGATGTATACAGTGATATGAGGAATTGTCTTGTAAAGATCTGTATGACTGTTGTCTGTGTTAAGAGGTTGAATTTCACAATCCATGTACAGACTTGTGATACACAGGGAAATGAGTGTAGCAGATGTGAAGTTAGTGTCATACATAGCACAAAACATGGGAGTAGCAGCAACAAAGTTCAAGATTCTGTAGACTTTAGACTACATGCTGTATTGAGGAAATGAATGCTATAATGCTGTATCATCATTTCTCACTTTCCTGCACATGAATCCTGTTTCACCAGACAGAATGTTCTACTACTTACATTTTTAAAACTGGCAAACCAGAAATACTCTCTTTTGACACATCTGTCCTTCCAAATCAACCCTTGTTGCTTGTTTCATCATCAAAGAAACACTTTGTGTAAGAGCACTGACGGAATCAACCAGCTAACTGTACATACTGCCATGTTTACAGTCCCTCACAATCTGTACCACTCACTATCCACAACTGATTTTCTTTCTGTCTTTTTTTCACCAACTGTTTTTGCTGTGGTCGTGTAATTCCCATCAATGAACTGATTACAAAACAGACTGGGTTTGAAAGTGTTTCAGAGAGTTTTACATGTGCTGTGACAACACCGCTCCCCTTTGGATGTTGTGTAATTTCCTAATATCCAATGAATTGTGTGTGGCATACCTACCGCAAAACTAAAGAAGCTGGAGAAATCGACAGAAATGCAATGGGGTGACTACAGCATTAGTGACCTCATGAGTGGCATATGTCAGTATAAAATGACATCCATCAGGACAAAATTAAAACACTAAGATCAGTCATGAAGGAAGCGTATGGCCAGTAGCACAACGTGAAGGAGATGAAGTCAATTTGTGACAAAAATATTTATGTTACTAGTAAGTCAAGGGTATAAACATTATTGAACAATCACTTTCTGAATATAGAAGTTGAATTAAATAAAAACTCCAGGGAGTAGGATAACTTTCCTAGAAAATGACCTTCCAAGATTGATATATGAAGTACATCTCTGTGATACTGACACGAGAGAGACTGAGTCACTCACTAAAGCACTGATGGCTATGGAATCTCATAAATGTGATGGGGAATCTAGAAGGATGCACAAAGTAGCCCTGTTCTTCAACACATTTGAAATATTTCCTTCAGGAATGGTCAGTTTCTTGAAGAGATTAAAATACTAAAGAGTGAGACCACTTAACAAAGAAGGAGAAAGGGCTAATATAGACATATTTTTAGACTGGTTTCTATGTGAACATTGTTTGCAAAAGTTATTGGAAAACCCTGTATATACAATGTATTAGAGGTATAACTGAAGATATTTATATTGGTGACTGAGGACAGTGTACTGAATAACAGTGCATCATTATTTACTTCAGCTGCAGACTAACAATTATAACTATTAGTAGTAGTACATTTTTAGTTGGTTATTACCTCTAAGTATATGTGGCAAGAGCAAGCAACTAATACTTATTTTCCCCTGGGCAGCAGGTCAAGTATCAAAGTGTGGATGCATGGACACAAAAAAATTTGTCCATAGTGAAAGGTACAATCCATTTAGTGATGCAGTTACAACCAAGCAGAAACATCAGGTTGTAAATCATGTGACATGTTCAGAGGAAGACTATTAGACACTGAGAAATAACAACTAAAATGATGCAATAGGTACATATTAAGGTAACAATGGACACAATATCTGCACTTACATATATAGAAAGTTCACACAACTTGCCAACAAATGACACATCTTTGCCTGCTGTTATAGTAACCACACCAGAAAGAACATTAGTCAGCCCTGTTACAAGAGTAACAAAGGAAATTATTATCTTCCCATCATTTTATTCTTCAACATCAAAAGAAAACCAGTGTCAACTAAGCCAAGTACTGAATATGTACAGTGCACCAAGTAATGGAACTGTTGCCATGAAAGGTGCTAAATATGAAACTATAAAAACATGTGGACATGAAAAAATGAACTGTAAGGTTCTCCTTTCGCATTGTGCTGACATTAATTTTAAAAAAATCTTCTGAATGATGCCCGGTATCATTGTTTACGTACATGAAAATGGTTGGATGGACCAGGCTGGTATGAAATAATGGATTAACAGAGTGAGAGAGAGAAGGAAAGGTGCTTTATTGAATCATAATTTTGTTCTTTAACTAGATCAGTTTACTGGTCATTCAAAAAGTTCTGTGAAAGAGAAATTGAACAGGGAAATAAACAACTTACTGTTCTTCTGGAAGGACTTACTTCACAACTACAACTTCTTGATGTGTAGATAAATCAACCATTTAAAGTGTAAATGAGAGCAGAATGGAACAAATGGATGATGGATGGAACCCAACATGAATTCATGCCCAAGGGAACTTTAAAACGATCAAAGAGGTGTATCAGTGGATAAAATAGTCATGGTCTAGGGTGAGAAAAGCTATTATTGTTAAACCTTTCAAGAAGTGTCACTTAAGTAATGCTCTCGATGGCAGTAAAAACCATCTTATACATGAAGAGGACAATGATGACGATGGAGAGGAAGAAGAAGAACAAAGTTCAGATTGGGACTTTCAGGGATTTTAAAGGTCAGTTTGCTTTTATAAACTAAGAATCTATTTTAGTCTGGCTTCACAATCCATTAACAGTTATGGTAAAAAAGTTATTTTTAAATTGCTTAAAAATTAAGGTGCATCTTATAGTCTGCAAAAATAAGTAATACCATGTAACACCATCCACAGCTTTCATAATGGCTTCAGTTTAGTGAGAAAAAGACACAAACACATCTTGCCTGAACTATACCATCCATGCACTGAATGTTAAATGTCTTACTGGGACATTGGTGTACTCGAGACCTCACACCATCTGAGAAAGAGGGCAAATCATGACTTGATGAACCACATTACAAGTAATCAATCAGCTATTATCCAATTTTTGAGTTGTTTGACCAGCTGAAGATAAGCAGTCTCACTGTAGTGGTGGGCTTCCTCTAGACTCCAAATGTCTATTGCAGGCTATTTCCTTCAGTGTGCTGGTTCAGAAATTGGTTTACATGGACCTGCTATCACTGAGAGTAACAATTCCCATCGATTTTGAAACAGACAGACACGGGAAAATTGCAACACACGTCTCCAGCCCTGCTGGTTAGCATTTTTTGACATCCACTGTTCTTACACTGTGTTACATAGCTGCAAGTGGTATGCAGTTCCTTGCAGATAAACTGACAAAGGGCAGGCCAGGTTGATATACCACAGATAGGGTAGTTTCATGCAAAGCGTAGTCATGAGTTCGTTATAATTTGTTAGCTCTGTTCTGACGTTCTGTCACATCTCCACACTGATCCATCTCACTATGCTGGTTCCATACCAATGATTGGCTCATAAATATCACTTAATAGCAATTACTTACATCAGCAGTGGCCACGTGATTAGTACCAGTTCTAAAGTGAATTAGTTACTTATATATAGTTACGTCATAAATAAATCACGTCCAAATCTGAAAGTAGGGTCGTCAGTGTAGTACAACACAGCGGAAGGAAAGTCCTGCTGTTAATACAGAATTCAAATATTCCAGAATATGAATACATTACAAACACAAAAAAATCGAAATCCTTCCAGAAACAATAAATACTACATCACATTTAACTGGTAATAGTGAAGTTTGAACTTGCAACCCACAGTATGCCAGCAGGGGACACTAAATGCTACACTACACTGCATGCAGCACTGCTTGCGGCATTGCTCCTGTCCTTGAGAGACAATGACCCAATTTTTCTGAAGTTATCACTGGAGCCAACTATCATTCTTGAGATTGAGATTTTGTCAATAGTCCTCTGTATGGCTGTGCTGGCAGATGCTTGCATTCTGCTCATGATGTCATAACCTCTTAACTATGATGACAACTGAAGGTAGCTCCTTCCATTGAAACTTCACAGTCATTAAGCAGGCTTTCAGTTTCCATGAATGAGAACCCCCTTCATAAATGTGTGCCTCAGGACAGTGGTAGGGCTTCAGACAGAGAACATGGTTGATATATCTGCACTTTTACTTTCTTGGTGGGTAATAATCCTTGGGTATGTGTTTGATGTTCCTGAAGAGATGAAGGTAATGCAGCTCATACTAAGGTTCTAGTAACTGTTTTGCCAGTCCCACTTTCCGCATAGGCATAAAAATTCAAAGAATGTCTCCTGAGCTGTTATCACATCGCCCAGTGCTTAGCTTACACCCCCTGTCTTGTGTGTTCAGATCTGTATGCTTCTTCAGTCCTGGTGATGTAGTGTTTCACATAGTCATTCTGAGTATTGTCCATTTAAAATGGAAACAGTTTGTCTATTGTTTTGGCCTAACAAATCTGGAGCAGAAAAAATGGTGTGAAGTCTGCAGTGTCTTGCTCTGCTGTGCTATACGCAAATGTCACAAAGGGCAGTACAGCAAAAAAATGGTTCAAATGGCTCTGAGCATTATGGGACTTAACATCTTTGGTCATCAGTCCCCTATAACTTAGAAGTGCTTAAACCTAACTAACCTAAGGACATCACACACATCCATTCCTGGGGCAGGATTCGAACCTGCGACCGTAGCAGTCCCGCGGTTCCAGACTGAAGCACCTAGAACCGCATGGCCACCGTGGACGGTGCAGTACGGCGTCCAAAGCTCTTTGTTAGCTGTCAACGTGCATTGAGAGCATATTTGATAACGTTTTATTAAAGCATTCTGTAAGGTTATTCAGCTGTGGGTGGTAGGCAGTTCTCGTCCTGTGGGTGATGCCGCAATGTGAAATTACCTCTGTTACAAGTCTTGGCTGGAAAACTTTTACGTTATCGGACATAAAGTAATCTCCCCAAGAGATTGATTCCAATTCGGTGGAATGACACTACTTCAAGCGGAATTTGCACCAGATGCCCCAGATGTATCTGTGGCATGTACTTCCATTGTTGACACACCTTACAGTGGGTCACATTATATCAAACGCTTTGACAGAGATACCTGTGTCTGATTTTAATTGCAGTCATCAAGAATCCCGGGTGGCTTGATTCTTGAGTGTCATGAAAAAACTTAAGAATAGCTGGCAGCAGATCAGCTAGGATGATGAATAACCATTTCTGCCCCACTGGACCATGTTTCGTGTTATACAATTCTCCGTTTATTAACTGAAATTATCCTTTGGTTGTTTCCTTCATCTTCAAGGCAATATCATTTAATGCTGTGATGTTTGAGTTTTCGTCCTGCTGCTGTGTTCCGGTAGAGGATTGTTTGCGTTCATTTTTATATACCAGCTTCATGTTGTACTCCTAAAGCCCAGTGCTCATCTCGTCTGTCAATGGGCAGGTCTTTCAGGTTAGCCAGCCACCATAGAAAATGGTGGTCCATCACAACAATGAAGGGTTTCACAATAAATATGACCAGGAACTTGTTAACGGTCCAAACAACTGCAGAGCACTTTTTCTCGGTTCTTTTTCAGACTTGTAGATAACACTGTAAGCACAAGCTATCATCTATTCGGACATTCCTGAATTTTTATTAGAACTGCAATTCTCTCCTAGCTACAAGTGTCGGTGCGAAGTTCTGCCTCCAAATTTACAAGACACACTGATACGACTGAATAAGGCTTTAGTGCCTCCTTAAGGATTATTCCAGGAAAATATGGGCATCCATCCGCAGTAGACCTTGCAAGGGATATTCCTTAGTACAAAAGTCCTTTATCAATGACTTGTACGATGAGCACATGACGAATTTGCTGAGGAGTCTGAAAATCTGAGACGTAACTCTGGATAGAAACAAACTCCATCACCATTAACTAGATGCCCCAAGAATTTTATTTCTTTGGCAAAGAAGAGATGCTTTTTTTCGGATTAGGGGAGAGCCTGTAGTCCAAAAAACTTTAACATGGTTAATATGTGGCTTAGATGTCCCTTAAATTCCTTCGAAAAAACGGCAATGTCATCCGAATAGCAAAGGCAGTTCGTCCATCTACACTATCCCAGCAGATTGTCCATTATACGTTCAAAGGTGTCTGAAGAGTTACATAATCCAAATATCAAACCTCTGAACACGCAGAGGCCAGTAGGAATATTCCTGTCAGCCCCGTCTCTCTATGTGTCTAGGGTGTCATCAGTATTCAACAAAAGGTAAACTACTTTTTTTCTCGCATTTGTTCTGTCCTTGGGAGCCTATGCATGATAGAAAATCCCATCCGAGAATGAAATTATGACGACATTCGGTTAAAATGCCAAATTCGAAGGGCTGCATTCTGTTAGTGAGTTATTCTTGCAGTTCATTCTCATGTCCTGGATATAGTTTTTACGCATCACGGAACACAGCGTTTTTTTAGCTTGTGACAAAAAGCATTCGACACTACAGAAAAAGAAGTCCTAGATTCGACAAGCACCCAGACAAGTCGGACATTGGTGGTGACATCAATTAGATTTCCTAACATATTGGTGAATGTGGTCGATGGAAGATTGCCATTTGCGGCAGCCTCACCTCCAAAAATTATCGGTTCACTTAGTGTCTCTGAATTCGGTGGCTTGGTGAGCGGCTGGCATAATTGTAGGGTAGGGTAACGCCGTAAGGACTGACTACGGGATGTTGGGAGTGACCTCATCCGCAATACAGAGTTGTCATCCGCCCACATGTCGACTACAATCGTCTGCAGCTAACTGGCATGAACGGAAGTGTTGTGAATGTTGGCGTCTGGCGACATATTAGTCGCCAAAAACTCGCCCTCTTTCACTGCAGTCGCGTAACATGTCCGAGGCGTCAAAAAAGGTAAACATCAGTACATTGTTCTCCGTCATCCAAGTATCTGTTCTTCTTCAAGGCATTCGCTGCACAGAGCAGTTAGCTGCACCTACGTTGGTCAGATGTTGGATTTATAACATAGCCACAAAATAGAGTTAGCCGAATCCATTCCTCCATAGTGGCGGAGATAGCTGCTGAAGCTCGATACAAAATCCTCTGTTGCCTCCTGACGTATGGGATCGACAGTCATTGCTGCTGTTTGTTGCTTAATCGGTCCGAGATATCCATTTCCTACTGATAAGCACAGGACGAAATTTTAGTACAGTAACTTTTATACTGTTAGGCAAGAAGGAATTGCTCTGTTATGTCCGAGTACAAGAATTTTTGTTCACTAGGTATACACCGGATGAGGGAGCTCAGACAGGCCACCTCAGTTATATTCAGAATGAACAAATACATCGAGGCGTGGTTTCAACCAAGTTAAAGAAGACAATATGGCAAATTTCCTGACGTTCGCGAGTCAATTATGTGACCAAAATTAGGCGGGCGCCCACCATCGGTAATGCTGGAATTCCATATGGTATTGGCCCACCCTTAGCCTTGATGACAGTTTCTACTCTCGCAGGCATCCGTTCAATCAGGTGCTGGAAGATTTCTTGGAGAATGGCAGCCCATTCTTCACGGAGTGTTGCACTGAGGAGAGGTATCAATGTCGGTCGGTGAAGCCGGGCACGAAGCCGGCGTTCCCAGACACTCCAAAGATGATGTATAGGATTCACGTCAGGACTCTGTGAGGGCCAGTCCATTACAGGGATGTTACTGCCATGTAACCACTCCGCCACAGGCAGTGCATTATGAACAGGTGTTCGATGGTGTTCAAAGATACAATCGGCGTCCCCGAAATGCTCTTCAACAGTGGGAAACAAGAAGGTTAACACATCATTGTAGGCCTGTGTTGTGATAGTGCCACGCAAAACAACAAGGGGTGCAAGCCCCCTCCATGAAAAGCACGACACACTATAACACCATCATATCGGAATTTTGCTGTTGGCACTATGGACGCTGGCAGATGATGTTCATCGGGCATTTGCCATACCCACACCCTGCCATCGTATTGCCACATTGGGTATCGTGATTCGTCACTCCACACAACGTTTTTCCAATGTTCAATCGTCCAGTGTTTACGCTCCTTATACTAAGCGAGGCGTCGTTTCGCATTTACCAGCGTGATGTGTGGCTTATGAGCAGAAGCTCGACCATGAAATCCAAGTTTTCTCACCTCCCGCCTAATTGTCATAGTACTAGCAGTGGATCCTGATGCAGTTTGGAATTCCTATGTGATGGTCTGGATGGATGTCTGCCTATTACAAACTACGACCCTCTTCAACTGTCGGTGATCTCTGTCAGTCAACAGAGGAGGGCAGCCTGTATGGTTTTGTGCTGCTTTAGTGTCCCTTCACGTTTCCACTTCACTATCACATCGGGAACAGTGGACCTAGGGATGTTTAAGAGTGTGTAAATCTGGTGTACAGACTTATGACAAGTGATACCCAATCACCTGCCCACGTTCTAAGTCCGTGAGTTCCGCGGAGTGCCCCGTACTGCAGTCTCACGCTGTCTAGTGACTACTGAGGTCGCTGACATTGAGTGCCTGGCCGCAGGTGGCAGCACAATGCACCTAATATGGAAAAGATAGGTTTTGGGGGGTATCCTGATACTTTTGATCACATAGGGTAATTTTTATCCTTTATAGTCGCCGAATGATAACACTGACTTCGTTTTCTGTTTCTAATGGAAAATATACTTTTTTCAGTGGCATTTGAAAGAAGCTCCAAAGAAAACTTCAGCGACTTAACATCTATGAGACGTCATCAAACAGTATCAGCAGCGTCGCAAACTACTGCCCCGCAGTCTGTTATACCAGATGTCAGCAAACACTTGACTCAGGTATAGATCGTGTAATTACCTGTGCGCTTTAAGTTCATCACTCTGTGTTCTGCTGTTGTAGCAATGAGACAATTCCCTTATAAAGCTGCTGAGACATTCACAATGTACACGACAGTTGCAAAAGTGAATATCTTTTATGACATATGTCGCCAAACTATTAGAGTAGCGTTGCGGTTGTGTGTTGAAGGGCATCCAGATCATACCAAGCACTCACGATCTATCTTCGCAAACATTATTTAAAAAAAGCCAGATAATGGAAATGCGGAGAACAAAGTAAGCCAAAGAAATATAAGAGCAACTGATGCAGGAAATGAAGCTAACATTTCAGCAGCAGCAACGCACAATGCAAATGTAACTAAAAGGCATCTTGGAAATGCGAGAGAAGACAAGGACACGAATGTTTAGTGAACGTTGCATTCCATCGCATGTCATCCTCTTCACATTTCACTGCAGCTACAGCTTCGCGGCAACGATCTCCAAAATTGGTTACAGTCCTCCGAACGTTATCTACGAAAAGTACAAAGTGAGGAGGCATATCTTGCAGTATTCGTTTAAGGAAGAATCATTGTTTACAAAACACGAGTAACTCAATCTTTGCAATGATGGTGGCAGCAGGAATCGCTATAAACGATAATTAAAATGTTAATACCTAGTTAAATTAAATAAACAGTCCCAATAAAGTGAAATTAGTACTGGACAAGACTGCTAAAATTTTTATTCCGACTGTTAATTTAATTTAAATTGTTATGCACGCATTGTGTTCGAGTTTATCGATAATGTTTTTCCCTGGTTTTCTCCATTTATTTATGGTTCAACTTTTCACATTTTTGATTACATTACCATCACACTGTCAGATGACAATTATGTTTTTCTTAGATGAGTAACATCTTTTCTAATGTTGTTTACAAACATTATAACCTGTTTGACGATGACAGTTAAATTATGTTGATAGTTTTGTAAGCGAATACCGGTTAACTGATAAATTCATCACATATGACACTGTGCTCTTAATTTATTACTATGACATTATATCAGGAAGCGATGAAAGAATCAATTATCATTACTATTCTTAAGCCAAATTTTAGCCAAAACTGAACATTTTAGCTGGTGTTCTATTTGCTTTATGCATTTCCAGTTTTCATCAATGCGCACACCTCAGAACTTACATAGAGCTTCCTACTCTGTTTACAATTTCTTGCTGGTGTACTAGATTACTAGGGGATGGGAGATTTTAGACGTAACGAAATTGGATGAGCAATAGGTTTTTTAAAAATAAAATCTAATTAATTTGTACTAAACCATTTACTACCTGTCACAAAACCACCAATTACTGTCAGGTGGTTTAAAAAGACAGAACAGATTTCAGTTGTTTACTACAGACAAACTACATATTGTGCACGTGAGAGAGGAAGTTTCGAAGTTCTGACGCAGCTGCACTGTTGTTTTTGTAACAACATAGCGACTACACTACAAAATGAATCAATTTGTGTGTTGGAATCAACCCATTTTTCAAATGCAACGTGTATCCTGCCATCCATTCAGTAAGAAGCAGCGTGTGCGCAAGTAGATTTATGACAGGCATACTAAATTCTTGGAAGTTGGTTGCATATGCAAAGGGGAGAGTACTGGTCGTCCTCGCATCTCTGACGAAAGTATCAAGCGCATCTCAGATCCATTCACATTGAGCCCTCCAAAGTCCACCTCTTCAAATAACGAATTTGGAAATTACACCTGCATACGAAGCCTCACAAGTTGTAGTTACTGCAACAATTGCGTACCAGCGATCATAACAGAAGGTACGAATTTTGCATTTCATTTCTCCAGCATATGGCACAGGAAACTTTTTCCGAACGATTCATCTTTACAGAAGAGTCGACTTTTCATCTATTACAAAATCCTGGCGTCGCCGTCGAACATGAAAGAGATCACCAAAATGGAATGTATTTTGAACCGTGACTTTATAGATCTTTCTTTTTTGGGGATGAAGCTGTGACAGGAATGTCATACCACGGCATGCTGCAAAACTAGTTGTTTGCTCAACGTCACTAAGATTCCAATGATTTCATTTCTATGCATGGCGGCGCCCTACCTCACCTTCACCTTGAGGTGCGGCATTACCTTAACGACACCGTCCCAAAACGTTGGATTGCAAGAGGTCGATAACAAGATCTTGTTCATTGCTTTTGGCCTCCTAGGTCACCACACCTCACACCTGTGGGGGGTAGATAAAAGACAGGCTCTGTACCTCCTATTCTAGCTATTCTTCAGAAGCTGACAAGTCTAACTTTTTATGCTGTCGGTTCAATAAAGAGAGAGTTGTTGATTCGTTTATGGAATTAAATGGTCTACCACATGGATACTACAATACATGGTGTGTGTCATGTGCCGATGGATTGTGAGTTGTGACGTCACTGTGATTCACTACGCGACATTGCACTGAAGCTTATGGACAAACGGCACCCACATGTTTAACTCAAACAAAGAATTTAATCAATATTTTCCATGCTGAAGTGTATTATTATGGTTGTTATTATTCTTGTTATCGGGCTTTATAATCTTATTCTAAACTGTTTAACTGCAATGACATGTAATCTTTTTCTGTACTGGAAATTTATCTTACTACTTTTATCATTTTTTTTCAGTTTTTGTCGATTTTCAATCTCAGTTCGTTTACTACCTCTGTATTTTTTCCTTTATAGCTTTCATTCTGATGAATGTACGTGTGCTTACTAAAAACGTTACAACGAAGTCCTCCAGTCCTGGATACTGCTCATTTATTATGTTCCGTAAACCTACATTGACTTTTGCATCACAGTCAATCAACTTTCCATGGAAATGTTGAAATTATCTTTCCAGTTTCAAAGCGAATTCCATAAAACTTTAAGTTCGCTTCGTTAAAGATGTTCTTGAAATTGTCTGAAGCCAGTTCTTTTTGAACATTTACGTGATCAGATACTTGGGCACTTCAAACTAAAAAAGGAATCTGCACGTTTACAAGCGTTTATCCATTTTCATTTCGTCTCATTGCCTTTTACGAAATATAGAAAACTTAACTCAACTTACTTGGCTGTGTTGGTTCGCACAACTGGAGATCACAGAGCAAACCATGGGTTTTCACTTAAACTCTTAAACACTACTCGGTACACTGATAATTACAGCATAACACTATACTCAATCGTCAATCACTAATAAAAACCCACACTGCCACAAACAACATTGTTTTCACTCGTAAAGGTGATTACAACACAATAAGTTATGGCAATTGCGGGCCACTGCGCGCTTGTTGGGTTCACTCTGACGTCAGCGGTGCGGCTCGCTACCACTCATACTCTTTGCGACCCCTACCGTGTGTTCTCGTACGGTCCGCGCAGGACACATGGCCGATGCGCATTGACGAATTCTCGTCCAGTGCAATAGGCAAGTTCGTTCGTTTGTTCAGAAGGGAAGACCGATAGTGTTTGCTGCCTTCTGGCTGGCCGGCGATGACAGGACCGAGGCGCACATTATGCAATCTTTCTCAAACGATTTTACAGAAACTATTTGGCAAAAATATATCAGTTTTTCATTACTTATCTTTATAATTCAGGTTCATGATGATGTGCCCCTCACTTAGTTAATAGTCTAGTTATTGTGATGTGTATTGCATCATTAGTGGACTGTTTTGTAAGTGTCACTATTTTAATACGATCGTAAATGATGTCAAGTTGTTGAAAATAAAATATAAATTATGACGTGACAGCAGTTTGACAGTTCCGCTCTTACGACGCCATATGTTTACAAAGCTGTGCAGATGAACAGCGATATTATTTTATTAAATAAAACGTGTTACGATTATCTTTGGTTGTTGCAAATGTTACTTCAGATTTATTCATTTTCGCGTTCCAAAAGAGAGAGCGAATATAATTAGTCGAACTACTTCCTACACTTGAAAAATCTAAGTCACACTGCTTATACAATAGAAAAAGCACTACAGATTCTGCACAGAATACCAAAAGGTTTTGCAATGAACATTCTTGAGCAATTAGAAATCTACATGTAGACGAGAAGGAATAAACCACAAAAAGTATTAAACGAACATACAAAATACAGACACAAGTACTACCTTAAAAACTTTATTGAAGTTTTAGAACACGAAAGCAGATAACTCTGAAGTAAAATATAATCGTAACAAATTTTAGTTAATACACTAATATCGCTGTTCATCTGCACAACCTTTGTAAATATATAACGTCGTAAGAATGGAACTGTCAAACTCCTGTCACATCGTAATTAACATTTTATTTTCAACATCTTGACATCATTTACGATCTTATTAAAACACTAATAGTTACCTTGACATCATTTACGATCTTATTAAAACAGTAATAGTTACAAAACTCTCCACTAATGACGCAATACGGACATCACATGAATCTAGACCTGAGTATAAGGCAGTTACTTTAATAAGAATGACATTGGCATCCATATCTGTTCTCACAAAAAACTGTAATTGCGGGTACTAGAAACTGGCGATAAAGCGGAAACAGTCAGTCGTAAGTAAAGATTATTTACTGTAAGCCTATTTGGTAATAATCATGTCGTTTCCGATGCCGAAATCGGGTTTTGGCAAATGATATCAAACAAAGAGGAAAGTATTTGTCCATATGGTTATTATGCAAAACTCAATTATCTACCATGTTATTCCCCAACTACTGACTTTTTTCGATGAAAGAATTTAATGTTCAGAGGCCAGCGATATCTGGTGAAACGTGAAATGTTATGGGTTTTGGAACAGCCAAAGTGAAGACATTACATATTTCATTTGTACTGAGGATGTGCTTTTTCAGAAGCTACTGGTCTCACTTTTCCTCATTTAACAAACTTAGTAAACCACTATTTCAAATTCCCTAGCAGTTGAGTCTGCACAAAGTGTTAGTGAGATGACACCGTGTAAACTCCGCTGTGTTATGGCAAAAGAAGCAAATTTTAACATGATAACAAGAGAACCGTGTAGGCTACACTCAAAATTCGCCACTCATGACTCTTCTCTGAAAATTATAAATTTTTAACAAGCAAGGCGAAAACAAATCGCCGGATTTTGTGAGGAATTCTTTTTAGATACTAACCAAAGCAGAGGTCACCCTGCAAGTGTGTCCATGGAGGAGCTCCACCTAATATTTGGAAAAAAAAATGTGAGTGCAGGTTTCAGTTTTAAGAGACCCACAAATGAGTGAGAGACCGCAGTAATTCGTCGGATGGGCGACCGATCGCTTCGTATATCACACACAGGCGGGCAAAAGGCAGCGATCGGTCGCTGATCGCTGGTAGCATGGAAATTGCAGGCAATCTGATGGAATGCACATGATTTTTGCTTGGAATATGACTGCCTGGCTGGTTACCATTGGTGTGTGGCAATATGGCTGCGACCCACGTCTCTAGTTACCAAGGGTGGTTGTTCAGTTTTATTTCGTTTCGGTTTGCCCGCATTGACAAAGAAATTTATGTTAGAATTAATAGTTATATGGGAACCACAAACTACTCTGAGAAGTGAAGTATCATTTTCTTTAAGAAAAAAATATGCTCACCGGTTTTGCAGTGATAAACATTTTGAAGCTTGTCCCAAGAAGGCTGTGTTGATGGGAAGTTCATAGTAAAAGTCATGATACAATGGGCTCCCTCTTATGATTTTTTAGCTATTTATGAAATATTTATACGCATTATTAAAGTTTTTAACTTCTAAACAGAATGACGTACATAGATACCGGAATGTTCAGAGGACATTTTAATTTAAATGTTCAGGGCAACTCTAGTACACAGTTAATTCAAGTCATTTCACACTATCTAACTCTCCTTTATACGATTTATAACACGAGTTAAAGAAATGAATAGTGCTGCAATTAACAACATCTCTATAGAAACGTCGATAGATTGTGTGAGTAAGTTAAATTTTATACGACCAAAGAATAAAAAACTAACTGAGAATTAATAATGGTAAATCGAATTGTATTGGCACGCTGGAAATATTTACAAAATTCATCTGTCGCCAGTAGAAAATGTAATACATTCTGTAAAGTACTCTACAGTTCCCAAGAAAAGTTGTTCAAAATAAGTTTAATAATTCCAATTTATAATTAATTGTCGTTATTTATAATAAATTATAATTATAAGTCGCATTTATTTTAAATTCATATTTTTCTAGTATTCATGAAGGTAGGAAAATTAACTGCAACTGCTGCTAAACATACCAGACCATTTTCCACAGCAGAGCGTCACGACACAGCGATGCTCTTAATACTGATTGAAATTGCTTGGCAAATCGCTCGTGAGTGGGGTATTGAGGCGAGCGAACGATTGCAGGCGACATCACAAGCAACAGATCGCTGCGGTCCGCCATTCGTGTGTGGCGTTCTTGAAACAGAACTTCCCCCTCCAGCTCTCAGCATTTCCCCTACAGCACCTGCCGGTCACCCCCACCAATATCGTTCTCCCCACGCATCCTATGCTCACTGTGCATCTAGCGGTCATGTTATTCTGTGTGGACTCTTATCAGTAGTCTACCGTATTGAAGTTTGTCGAGCAACGCACGGTGCTCACATTGAGTTTACAGTATAGTGTCTGTACGAATATAAAACTTTCAACCTTCCTCTATCGAGTGATGTGTGTAATGTGTTTCTGTATCTCATAGTTCATCTGTAGTAAACAACAATCTGTTATTTCTTTTTGAATCACCATGTATTTTTTTCTTTTGAAGTTTCTTGACTCAAGCATCTAAAGGGCTAGAAACCGACTGGTGTACTTCTTTAAGGGAGCGACCAGTCCGTTGAGACTACTATCTGGCCTTTCTATTATGGAGACTCAATGTTTACGCTTTAATTACAAGCAAACAAACAGGCCTATCGCAACATGAGTTATACCAATATATTTCTTGTTTAGTTTAGCTTTAAGCTAAGTGGAGTGATTTGATTTTAGCGTTCAATATACTCGTACGTTTTTTGTTTTATATTGTAGCAAGGATTGTCTCGTTCTCAGTTTTTTCGTTACGAACTGCTCGCTTTTAAACTATATGGCTTGAAATGTATTTGTTTGACGTTAATTAAATTTTAGTGTCAGGGTGTATGCGCGGACAAGGAAGAAAGTTCCCAGATTTTTCCCGGATTTCCCGGTTAAAAATACACTTTCTCTCGGGTGAAAACACACCTTTTCCGTGTTAAGTGACAGTATATTTCCCCTCGAAACTGCAAAAGTTATCTATCCTTTGAATGCTTATGGTTTTATACACGGACGTAGAATTTCCCGGCACTTTAGGAAACGAAACTCAGGGAAACAGACACATTTTGGAAATATCTTTGATGTGCAACAACATGTACGCTGCGTATTTTCGTATTACGAAAATATACATTGTAATGCCACCAAACACCGCATGTTACTTTCCGAATCATTGAAATAGAGATTACGATGCCTTTTGTAAGCCAGTCATAGCTCATGTCACGTGATCTCGCGAGCCGATAACAGCGGATATTCAGAGCATAGGACACGGGATGTATTCAGCAAACTGCAATATCACTGTTAAGTAGCACGAACACACAAACAAGGAATGTTAATAGTTTAAATTAATATACATAATCTTACTACAATAAAAGCAAAGCTTTCACATATAATATTGGTCTCAAGCTGCAAGAGAAGCTAAGCTTTCGCATATATGGTTGATCTTTTTTTGCACGTGTTACACTTTAAGATCTACATCTACATCTACATCTACATCTACATCCATACTCCGCAAGCCACCTGACGGTGTGTGGCGGAGGGTACCCTGAGTACCTCTATCGGTTCTCCCTTGTATTCCAGTCTCGTATTGTACGTGGAAAGAAGGATTGTCGGTATGCTTCTGTGTGGGCTCTAATCTGATTTTATCCTCATGGTCTCTTCGCGAGATATACGTAGGAGGGAGCAATATACTGCTTGACTCTTCGGTGAAGGTATGTTCTCGAAACTTTAACAAAAGCCCGTGCCGAGCAACTGAGCGTCTCTCCTGCAGAGTCTTCCACTGGAGTTTATCTATCATCTCCGTAACGCTTTCGCAATTACTAAATGATCCTGTAACGAAGCGCGCTGCTCTCCGTTGGATCTTCTCTATCTCTTCAATCAACCCTACCTGGTGCGGATCCCACACTGCTGAGCAGTATTCAAGCATTGGGCGAACAAGCGTACTGTAGCCTACTTCCTTTGTTGTCGGATTGCATTTCCTTAGGATTCTTCCAATGAATCTCAGTCTGGCATCTGCTTTACCGACGACCAACTTTATATGATCATTCCATTTTAAATCACTCCTAATCCGTACTCCCAGATAATTTATGGAATTAACTGCTTCCAGTTGCTGACCTATTTTGTAGCTAAATGATAAGGGACCTATCTTTCTATGTATTCGCATCACATTACACTTGTCTACATTGAGATTCAATTGCCATTCCGTGCACCATGCGTAAATTCGCTGCAGATCCTCCTGCATTTCAGTGCAATTTTCCATTGTTGCAACCTCTCGATACACCACAGCATCATCCGCAAAAAGCCTCAGTGAACTTCCGATGTCATCCACCAGGTCATTTATGTATATTGTGAATAGCAACGGTCCTATGACACTCCCCTGCGGCACACCTGAAATCACTCTTACTTCGGAAGACTTCTCTCCATTGAGAATGACATGCTGCGTACTGTTATCTAGGAACTCCTCAATCCAATCACACAATTGATCTGATAGTCCGTATGCTCTTACTTTGTTCATTAAACGACTGTGGGGAACGGTGTCAAACGCCTTGCGGAAGTCAAGAAACACGGCATCTACCTGTGAACCCGTGTCTAAGGCCCTCTGAGTCTCGTGGACGAATAGCGCGAGCTGGGTTTCACACGACCGTCTTTTTTGAAACCCATGCTGATTCCTACAGAGTAGATTTCTAGTCTCCAGAAAAGACATTATACTCGAACATAATACGTGTTCCAAAATTCTACAACTGATCGACGTTAGAGATATAGGTCTATAGTTCTGCACATCTGTTCGACGTCCCTTCTTGAAAACGGGGATGACCTGTGCCCTTTTCCAATCCTTTGGAACGCTTCGCTCTTCTAGAGACCTACGGTACACCGCTGCAAGAAGGGGGGCAAGTTCCTTCGCGTACTCTGTGTAAAATCGAACTGGTATCCCATCAGGACCAGCGGCCTTTCCTCTTTTGATCGATTTTAATTGTTTCTCTATCCCTCTGTCGTCTACTTCGATATCTACCATTTTGTCAACTGTGCGACAATCTAGAGAAGGAAGCACAGTGCAGTCTTCCTCTGTGAAACAGCTTTGGAAGAAGACATTTAGTATTTCGGCCTTTAGTCTGTCATCCTCTGTTACAGTACCATTTTGGTCACAGAGTGTCTGGACATTTTGTTTTGATCCACCTACAGCTTTGACATAGGACCAAAATTTCTTAGGATTTTCTGCCAAGTCAGTACATAGAACTTTACTTTCGAATTCATTGAAAGCCTCTCGCATAGCCCTCCTCACACTGCATTTCGCTTCGCGTAATTTTTGTTTGTGTGCAAGGCTTTGGCTATGTTTATGTTTGCTGTGAAGTTCCCTTTGCTTCCGCAGCAGTTTTCTAACTCGGTTGTTGTACCACGGTGGCTCTTTCCCATCTCTTACGATCTTGCTTGGCACATACTCATCTAACGCATATTGTACCGTGGTTTTGAACTTTGTCCACTGATCCTCAACACTATCTGCACTTGAGACAAAACTTTTGTGTTGAGCCGTCAGGTACTCTGTAATCTGCTTTTTGTCACTTTTGCTAAACAGAAAAATCTTCCTACCTTTTTAATATTTCTATTTACGGATGAAATCATCGATGCAGTAACCGCTTTATGATCGCTGATTCCCTGTTCTGCATTAACTGATTCAAATAGTTCGGGTCTGTTTGTCACCAGAAGGTCTAATATGTTTTCGCCACGAGTCGGTTTTCTGTTTAACTGCTCAAGGTAGTTTTCAGATAAAGCACTTAAAAATATTTCACTGGATTCTTTGTCCCTGCCACCCGTTATGAACGTTTGAGTCTCCCAGTCTATATCCGGCAAATTAAAATCTCCACCCAGAACTATAACATGGTGGGGAAATCTACTCGAAATATTTTCCAAATTATTCTTCAGGTGCTGAGCCACAACAGCTGCTGAGCCCGGGGGCCTATAGAGACATCCAATTACTATGTCTGAGCCTGCTTTAACCGTGACCTTCACCCAAATCATTTCACAATTCGAATCTCCGTCAATTTCCTTCGATACTATTGCACTTCTTATCGCTATAAACACGCCTCCCCCCTTCACTGTCCAGCCTATCTCTGCGGTATACATTCCAATCCGAGTTTAGGATTTCATTACTGTTTACGTCTGGTTTCAGCCAACTTTCTGTTCCTAGTACTATATGGGCGTTGTGACCGTTTATTAATGAGAGTAGTTCTGGGACCTTTGTATAGACGCTCCTGCAGTTTACTATTAGCACATTAATATTGTTATTCCTTGTTGCATTTTGCCTACTCCTGCCTTGCCACGTCTCAGGAGGCGTCTTGTCGGGCCTAGGGAGGGAATTCTCTAACCTAAAAAAACCCCATGTGCACTCCACACGTACTCCGCTACCCTCGTAGCCGCTTCCGGCGTTTAGTGCACGCCTGACCTATTCAGGGGGACCCTACATTTCTCCACCCGATAGCGGAGGTCGAGAAATTTGCACCCCAGTTCTCCGCAGAATCGTCTGAGCCTCTGGTTTAAGCCTTCCACTCGGCTCCAAACCAGAGGACCGCGATCGGTTCTGGGAACGATACTACAAATAGTTAGCTCTGATTCCATCCCGCGAGCGAGGCTTTCCGCCTTCACCAACTCCGCCAACCGCCTGTACGAACTGAGGATGACCTCTGAACCCAGACGGCAGGAGTCATTGGTGCCGACATGAGCAACAATTTGCAGTCGGGTGCACTCAGTGCTCTCTATCGCCGCCGGTAGGGCCTCCTCCACATCTCGGATGAGACCCCCCGGCAAGCAGACAGAGTGAACACTGGCCTTCTTCCCCGACCTTTCCGCTATTTCCCTAAGGGGCTCCACCACCCGCCTAACGTTGGAGCTCCCAATAACTAATAAACCCCTCCCCTCGTGTGCCTGCTCGGACCTTGCTGAAGGAGCGGCCACATGTCCACTCACAGGGAGAGCGGGCGATGCCACACGGCCAGCCTCCACATTGACCCTCCGCCTCGTGCGCCGCGAACGCCGCTGAACCCGCCACTCCCCTTCGGGAGAGGGTGGCCCAACCGCGCCCGGTACCCGCGAAGATGTCTCGACAGCAGGGACAGTGGGTGAAGCATGTAACACCTGGGGTGTACCTTGCGACGCACCAGACTCCCCACTGCCGCTACACTCCGAGGCAGCAGCCTGAAGACGGCTGACCGCGGCCATCAACACGCTCAGCTGTTCGCGAAGAGTGGCCAGCTCCTCCTGCGTCCGTACACAGCAGCCACACATCCTATCCATCCTAAGAAATCAATTTACTATAGAGTGTTAATCAACTTTTAACTAGACTGCTAATTCACTAAAGGCGTTGATTATTGACTAAACTGTGATTGCTAACCACTTCTTGTAGAAAACAAGGAAAATAGCACTACCTGTCTCTGGACTGTATTCAAAACAAACACGAAATCTATGGAATACTATTAATAGCACTCGACAATTAAAGCTTCCTAAAAGCAAAAACACGCAGAAGAAGAAGTGACAAGTAAGAAAAATACAGTTAATACTTAAATTAAGGTAGCTCGCTGCACAGCACACGTGAAGCAGACGGCGGTTAGGGCGACACTCTGTTGTTGTTGTTGTTGTTGTTGTTGTTGTTGTGGTGGTGGTCTTCAGTCCTGAGACTCCATGCTACTCTATCCCGTGCAAGCTTGTTCAACTCCCAGTACCTACTGCAACTTAAATCCTTCTGAATCTGCTTAGTGTATTCATCTCTTGGTCTCCCTCTACGATTTTTACTCTCCCACGCTGCCCTCCAACACGAAATTGGTGAGCCCTTCATGCCACAAATCCCTCTTCTCCAAAATCCTATTCAATACCTCCTCATTAGTTATGAGATCTACCCATCTAATCTTCAGCATTCTTCTGTAGTACCACATTTCGAAAGCTTCTATTCTCTTCTTGTCCAAACTATTTATCGTCCACGTTTCCTTCCAAACAATGCTTCACTCCATACAAATACTTTCAGAAACGACTTCCCGAAGCTTGAATCTATACTCGATATTAGCAAATTTCTATTCTTCAGAAACGTTTTCCTTGCCATTGCCAGTCTACATTTTATATCCTCTCTACTTCGACCATCATCAGTTATTTTGCTCCTCAAATAGCAAAACTCCTTTACAACTTTAAGTGTCTCACTTCCTACTCTAATTCCCTCAGCATCACTCAGACTTCATTCGACTACACTCCATTATCCTCGATTTGCTTTTGTGATCTTATATCCTCCTTTCAAGACACTGTCCACTCCGTTCAACTGCTCTTCCAAGTCCTTTGCTGTCTCTGGCAGAATTACAATGTCATCGGCGAACCTCAAAGTTTTTATTTCTTCTTCATGGATTTTAATACCTACTCCGAATTTTTCTTTTGTTCCCTTTACTGCTTTCTCAATATACAGATTTAATTACATCGGGGAGAGGCTAAAACCCTGTCTCACTCCCTTTCCAACCACTGCTTCCCTTTCATGTCCCTCGACTCTTATAATTACCATCTGGTTTCTGTACAAATTGTAAATAGCCTTTCGCTCCCTGCATTTTACGCCTGCCACCTTTAGATTTTGAAACAGAGTATTCCAGTCAACATAGTCAAAAGCTTTCTCTAAATCTACAAATGCTAGAAACGTAGGTTTGCCTTTCCTTAATCTATCTTGTAAGATAAGTCGTAGGGTAGTATTGCCTCACGTGTTCCATCACACAATTGTGCCAGTAAAATTTTTAATAATGACAATGTCTGATATTCAGGGTTCGAAATTCTTCTAAATGGCTCGTCAACAAACAGTTGATTTTTATATGAGAGATAAACGCTCTGTGATTCATGGTACATAATTGCACACCGTTCAACTTACGTAAAAGGATATTTTCTTAGAAAGTAACGCTTTTCTAACCACTATTCGCAATTCTTTCCCGCGACCTGTTAGGTGCGTTTCAGCAGTGCCAGAGAGCGCAGATAACAGGCGACACCGCGCTTGCGCAGCTATCATGAAGCAGGAAGCCCGTGTCTACGTGCGTGTAAAACATTGAAAGATCACACATTATGTCATAAAAGAAACAAGACGTCAGAGGATACTCCAAGAGCATCGGAATTTCGTGAACCATTCTAAAATGTGCCCATTTAAAGTGCATACTTAAAGTGCACATTCGTATGTTCAGATTCCCAATGAAGTAGACCTCGAACTTTTCAATGTGGTTTTCGGGATGTAAATTTCCTTGGAGCACCAGTACTGTATTATATCATGTTTGGTTCTTTATTATGGCACAATGCCATACGTGCTAGAAAATGAAAACGTGCAACTGAAATGCAGCGAACAGTTGAAACTAGCCAATATTGGCCGGCCGATGTGGCCGAGCGCTTCTAGGCGCTTCTGTCTGGAACCGCGCGACCACTATGGTCGCAGGTTCGAATCCTGCCTCTGGCATGGATGTGTGTGATGTCCTTAGATTAGATAGCTTTAAGTAATTCTAAGTTCTAGGGGATTGATGACCTCAGATGTTAAATCCCATAGTGCTCAAAGCCATTTGAACCAGCCAATACCGCGGAATTAAACATTTCGTTTCAAATACATTGACTGCCTCTGCGGAAAAGGTTAATAAAATCAACTTTCTGTAGCAAACAGATAAAAACAACTTCATTGTTCCGCAAGGCGATTAATGCTTGAAAGGTGGAAATAAAATAAAATCTGAAACTAATGACGTATTTCAGCCTTCTGTAATTATGTGAATGTGTTTTAATTCACTTGATAGCTCCAGGCGACATATATCCGATTTGTTTTCATTTGACGTGCGAGTAAAAGGGGAAACAGCAAAGACACTAAGGGTAAAGACGGGTCACGAGGAGACTACTCACTATAACTCAGACTGCTCTGCGCATCAGCTCCGTATCTACGATATTTGCGAACCGTGTCAATACTAAAAAATCGAATTTTCAAAAATGTTCATCTTGTAGCGCACATCTTTCTGGAAAGTCTGAAACATAAAACATATATGATGGAGGAAACGTAAGACATATTAGTTGGTCTTAAGTACGCTAAAGTGCAGTGCCACGGCTCTTCATAAAGCATTCTTCTGCCGCACGTCACCATTTGGATCTGTGGAATTGAAACGTGTCTACTGTATTTTGTAATGGATGCCATCAAACTATATTCAGGACAGTGGAAATTGAAATGTCCTGTGGTGACTCTCCTACCCCCAATTTGTCGGTTTGAGAGCCTGCCCCTCTTTCTTCTAAAAACAAAAAATATCTCGCAATTAATAACGGATGGGATGATATGTAATCTGGAGAACAAGATTTCTTCAGAAAATTTGAACTCGTTATTGCCTATTAGCTACTAACTTGCTGTTTTGTGTAACATAAAATTAAATATAGGATACATAAAACCAATAAAGACAACAGATAAGCAAGAAATTGCACATTTCTTCAATTCGTAGCTCCTAACATTTTTTTCTCTCTAACCTTGCTACAGCTTTACATGGCGTACTATCCTTTCTGCGAAAGAATCTATTACCTCATCAAAGTTCGTCAAACGTTTTGCTACATGAAAAATCGGAATGTCGTTATCAAATACTGAAAAAGTTGTAAACACAAATAGTACCCAAGACTGGTGTGGTTTCTCGATCTGATTACCTCTACACTACTGGTCATTAAAATTGCTACACCACGAAGATAACGTGCTACAGACACGAAAATTAACCGACAGTAAGAAGATGCTCTGATATGCAAATGATTAGCTTTTCAGAGCATTAGCACAAGGCTGACGCCGGTGACGACAGCTACAACGCGTTGACATGAGGAAAGGTTCCAACCGATTTCTCATACACAAACAGCAGTTGACGGGCGTTGCCTCGTGAAATGTTGTTGTGATGCCTCGTGTAGGGAGGAGAAATGCGTACCATCACGTTTCTGACTTAGATAAAGGTCGGATTGTAGCCTACTGCGATTGCGGTTTATCGTATCGCGACATTACTGCTCGCGTTAGTCGAGACCCAATGACTGTTAGCAGAATATGGAATCGTTGGGTTCAGGAGGGTAATACGGAACGCTGTGCTGGATCCCAACGGCGTCGTATCACTAGCAATCGAGATGACAGGCATCTTATCCGCAAGACAACAACCATCTGCACGAACAGTTCGATGACGTTTGCAGCAGCATGGGCTATCAGCTCAGAGACCATGGCTGCGGTTACCCTTGACGCTGCATCACAGACAGGAGCGCCTTCGATGGTGTACTCAACGACGAACCTGGGTGCACGAATGGCAAAACGTCATTTTTTCGGATGAATCCAGGTTCTCTTTACAGCATCATGATGGTCGAATCCGTGTTTGGCGACATTTCGGTGAACGCTCGTTGGAAGCGTGTATTCGTCATCGCTATACTGGCGTATCACCGGCGTCATGGTATGGGGTGCCATTGGTTACACGTCTCGGGTCACCTCTTGTTCGCATTGACGGCACTTTGAACAGTGGGCGTTACATTTCAGACGCGTTACGACCCGTGGCTCTACCGTTCATTCGATCCCTGCGAAACCCTACATTTCAGCAGTATAATGCACGACCGCATGTTGCAGGTCCTGTACGGGCCTTTCTGGATACATAAAATGTTCGACTGCTGCCCTGGCCAGCACATTCTCCAGATCTCTCACCAATTGAAAACGTCTACTCAATGGTGGCCGAGCAACTGGCTCGTCACAATACGCCAGTCACGACTCTTGATGAACTGTGGTATCGTGTTGAAGCTGCATGGGCAGCTGTACCTGAACACGCCATCCAAGCTCTGTTTGACTCAATGCCCAGGCGTATGAATGCCGTTATTACGGCCAGAGGTGGTTGTTCTGGGTACTGATTTCTCAGGATGTGTGCACTCAAATTGCCACTACAAAGTTGTCAGTGCATTAGAAAGCAATTAATCAGAATTTTCTTTTTAAAACTTTAGTCACTTTGCATTACGTATTACGAAAATTTGTCAAAATTATTATTTGAGTGTATTTTGTTGTGAAAGTGAGCGAGAATGATTGATTGAGTGTATGTGAGACATATGTAAAAAGTTAATGTTTCATTTTACGTAAAACCTTGTACAAACGAACCATGGGAAACTTATTTTGTAACCACGATTCAGGCGACGTATATCTGTGTGAGTATGCTTTTGTATAACAGCAACCAGAATGGAAGTTAGAGGTGGGATAAGTTTATTTATCATTTAAAGAATATTTCGTACTTTGCTTATTTTGATTAAACATAATACAAGAAGTTGATGTTTTTCTGACATTAATCGCCGTCAAATTAGTGATTGGATAAGGCTAGATTTGCCACGAGAATGATCAGGAAGGAAATTTCTGATTGGTCGTTTAGACCAACAGCCAATCAGAACCAAGCTGTTCCCGTGCGAATAGAGGAGTGTGCAGAGAGGAGAGTACCTCGAGAGAGTCGCTTGCTAGCCGGCCTACCGATAACACGATGTAAGATCGCTCCCTAAAAATGCTCTGTAAGATGAGGAAATAGTGAGCTAATTTCGGTTCGAACATATCGTGACTGAAGCGACTGGAGTTACGAACATTTTAATGAAAGTTTGGTGTTTCTGAGTTAAATAGTTTGAAATATATGGGCGTGTGAACTTTCTGGTCGTAACAACAACTCGCCGTGGCGTGTTTCGTGCTTTGTACGGAATATTTTGCCGAGTACTCCTTATGAAGAAGACCACTGAAATGATCGAATGTTTAGCTCGCGAATGGTTGTGGGTCTGTGACTGGTAGAGCGTGAAAACTAGTTGGCCCGGACTTGTTAAAATTATGGCTGCTTTTCGAGTGAATATTTGCTATACAGACAGTGAACTTATAATGATAACGTTTCACCATATTAAATATGGACTTGATAGCCATTTCATGTGTTTCAGTATAAATAAAAAACGGAGTTAATCTAATTTTAAACACTTTTCTGCAAGCAGACTGAATATCTCGAACGCCCGATTTTTTAATCAAGAACTTTCAGGAACTGACTTCCAACTAGAGTTACACGGCCTCTGTGTGGTAGGTAGTAGGCAGTGGTTTTATCAGCGCTGCTTTACACTGCCTAGCACGTATGTGCTACCACAGAGTGAAGAGACATCGGCAAGATTGCTATCGAGGTAAGTGGACTGAACGATAGCGTTAACAACGACACAGACGACCGATCCAGCCCCCACACACAGTGTAATTCCCACAGGCTTCGTTAATGTGTTGTCATATCTGATTTTTCCATGTCCTATTTTATTCGATTTAGCAACATTTCATTCTGATGAACACACTTCTAGTAGGTATGGAAACATAGGTCAATGTACCTACCGGTTGGCTGTTTGGTCATGTTGAAACTAGTATAGATTCCTGAGTAACAGCCATGTTCAAAACTGCAAGCCTTCTAGTTATAGTCCAGTGGTGGTTTGAATAACCACGTTCGACTCACGTCTGAGTCGTACAGGGGGCCGAGGTCTAAATAGCAAGGACACTGCGGGGCTAGAGCATGTGAAAGGGACGATGTTTTACTGTTTACTTTCAAGTACTGACAACTTCTGGACGTGAGCCACTCGTAACGGTCAGTCAATTTTGTATTAATTTTGACACGGAAGAGCCCAAGAACTACGAATGCTCTATACAGATATAATAATCTACAAATGTGGTTTTTACACTACTGGCCATTAAAATTGCTACACCAAGTAGAAGTGCAGATGATAAACGGGTATTCATTGGACAAATATATTATACTAAAACTGACATGTGATTACATTTTCACGCAATTTAGGTGCACAGATCCTGAGAAATCAGTACCCAGAACAACCACCTCTGGCCGTAATAACGGCCTTAATACGCCTGGGCATTGAGGCAAACAGAGCTTGAATGGCGTGTACAGGTGCAGCTGCCCATGCAGCTTGAACACGATACCACACTTCTTCACGAGTAGTGACTGATGTACTGTGACAAGGCAGTTGCTTGGCCACCATTGACCAGACGTTTTCAATTGGTGAGAGATCTGGAGAATGAGCTCGCCAGGGAAGCAGTTGAACGTTTTCTGTATCCAGGACGTGCAACATGCGGTTGTGCATTATGCTGCTGAAATGTAGAGTTTCGCAGGAATCGAATGAAGGGTAGAGCCACGGGTCTTAACACATCTCAAAAGTGCCGTCAATGCGAACAAGAGGTGACCCGAGACGTGTAACCAATGGCATCCCATACCATGACGCCGGGTGATACGCCAGTATAGCGATGACGAATACACGCTTCCAACGAGCGTTCACCGAAATGTCGCCAAACACGGTTTCGACCATCATGATGATGTAAGGAGAACCTGGATTCATCAGAAAAAAAGACGTTTTACCATTGGTGCACCCAGGTTCGTCGTTGAGTACACCATCGCAGGCGCTCCTGTCTGTAATGCAGCGTCAAGGGTAACCGTAGCCACGGTCTACATCTACATGACTACTCTGCAATTCACATTTAAGTGCTTGGCAGAGGGTTCATCGAACCACAATCATACTATCTCTCTACTATTCCACTCCCGAACAGCGAGCGGGAAAAACCAACACCTAAACCTTACTGTTCGAGCTCTGATATCTCTTATTTTATTTTGATGATCATTCCTACCTATGTAGGTTGGGCTCAACAAAATATTTTCGAATTCGGAAGAGAAAGTTGGTGACTGAAATTTCGTAAAAAGGTCTCGCCGCGACGAAAAACGTCTTTGCTGTAATGACTTCCATCCAAACTCGTGTATCATATCTGCCACACTTTCTCGCCTATAACGTGATAATACAAAACGAGCTGCCCTTTTTTGCACCCTTTCGATGTCCTCCGTCAATCCCACCTGGTAAGGATCCCACACCGAGCAGCAATATTCTAACAGAGGACGAACGAGTGTAGTGTACGCTGTCTCTTTAGTGGACTTGTTGCATCTTCTAAGTGTCCTGCCAATGAAACGCAACCTTTGGCTCGCCTTCCCGACAATATTATCTATGTGGTCCTTCCAACTGAAGTTGTTCGTAATTTTAACACCTAGGTACTTAGTTGAATTGACAGCCTTGAGAATTGTACTGTTTATCGAGTAATAGAATTCCAACGGATTTCTTTTGGAACTCATGTGGATCATCTCACACTTTTCGTTATTTAGCGTCAACTGCCACCTGACACCATACAGCAATCTTTTATAAATCGCTTTGCAACTTATACTGGTCTTCGGATGACCTTACTAGACGGTAAATTGCAGCACCATCTGCGAACAATCTAAGAGAACTGCTCAGATTGTCACCCAGGTCATTTATATAGATCAGGAACAGCAGAGGTCCCAGGACGCTTCCCTGGGGAACACCTGATATCACTTCAGTTTTACTCGATGATTTGCCGTCTATTACTACGAACTGCGACCTTCCTGACAGGAAATCACGAATCCAGTCGCACAACTGAGACGATACCCCATAGGCCCGCAGCTTCATTAGAGGTCGCTTGTGAGGAACGGTGTCAAAAGCTTTCCGGAAATCTAGAAATACGGAATCAACTTGAGATCCCCTGTCGATAGCGGCCATTACTTCGTGCGAATAAAGAGCTAGCTGTGTTGCACAAGAGCGATGTTTTCTGAAGCCATGCTGATTACGTGTCGACAGATCGTTCCCTTCGAGGTGATTCATAATGTTTGAACACAGTATATGCTCCAAAACCCTACTGCAAACCGACGTCAATGATATAAGTCTGTAGTTAAATGGATTACTCCTACAACCCTTCTTGAACACTGGTGCGACCTGCGCAGTTTTCCAATCTGTAGGTACAGATCTACCGGTGAGCGAGCGGTTGTATATGAGTGCTAAGTAGGGAGCTATAGTATCAGAGTAATCTGAAAGGAACCTAATCGGTATACAATCTGGACCTGAAGACTTGCCCGTATGAAGCGATTTGAGTTGCTTCGCAACCCTTAAGGTATCTACTTCTAACAAACTCATGCTAGCAGATGTTCGTGTTTCAAATTCTGGAATATTCCATTCGTCTTCCCTGGTGAAGGAATTTCGGAAAACTGCGTTCAATAACTCCGCTTTAGCGGCACAGTCGTCGGTAACAGTACCATCGGCACTGCGCAGCGAAGGTATTGACTGCGTCTTGCCGCTTGTGTACTTTACATACGACCATAATTTCTTCCGATTTTCTACCAAATTTCGAGACAATGTTTCGTTGTGGAACCTATTAAAGGCATCTCGCATCGAAGTACGTGCCAAATTTCGCGCGTCTGTAAATTTTAGCCCATCTTCGGGATTTTGCGTTCTTCTGAACTTCGCATGCTTTTTCCGTTGCCTCTGCAACAGCGTTCGGACCTTTTTTGTGTACCACGGGGGATCCGTTCCATCTCTTACCAATTTATGAGGTATGAATCTCTCAATTGCTGTTGCTACTATATCTTTGAATTTGAGCCACATCTCGTCTACATTCGCATAGTCAGTTCGGAAGGAATGGAAATTGTCTTTTAGGAAGGCTTCTAGTGACACTTTATCCGCTTTTTTAAATAAAATTATTTTGCGTTTGTTTCTGATGGATTTGGAAGAAACTGTATTGAACCTAGCTACAACGACCTTGTGATCACTAATCCCCGTATCAGGCATGATGCTCTCTATCAGCTCTGGATTGTTTGTGGCTAAGAGGTCAAGTGAGTTTTCGCAACCATTTACAATTCTCGTGGGTTCGTGGACTAACTGCTCGAAATAATTTTCGGAGAAAGCATTTAGGACAATCTAGGAAGACGTTTTCTGCCTACCACCGGTTTTGAACAAGTATTTTTGCCAACATACCGAGGGTAGGTTGAAGTCCCCACCAACTATAACCGTATGAGTGGGGCTGACAGTCCATGCTGCTGCTAACGTCGTCGGACTGTTCGCGCAGATGGTTGTTGTCTTGCAAACGTCCCCCTCTGTTGACTCAGGGATCGAGACGTGGCTGCACGATCCGTTACAGCCAAGCGGATAAGATGCCTGTCATCTCGACTGCTAGTGATACGAGGCCGTTGGGATCCAGCACGGCGTTACATATTACCCTTCTGAACCCACCGATTCCATACTCTGCTATCAGTCATTGGATTTCGACCAACGCGAGCAGCAATGTCGTGATAGGATAAACCGCAATCGCGATAGGCTACAATCCGACCTTTATCGAAGTCGAAAACGTGATGGTACCCATTCCTCCTCCTTACGCGAGGCATCACAACAACGTTTCACCAGTCAACGCCGGTCAGTGCTGTTTGTGTATGAGAAATCGCTTGGAAACTTTCCTCACGTCAGCACGTTGTAGGTGTCGCCACCGGTGCCAACTTTGTGTGAATGCTCTGAAAAGCTTAATCATTTGCATATCACAGCATCTTCTTCCCGTCGATGAAATTTCGCGTCTGTAGGACGGCATCTTCGTGGTGAAGTAATTTTAATGGCCAGTGGATTATTAAATGTTTATCCTCAGATGAGATAAAGTTACTTTAGAAAAATCTTAAGACTTTCTGTTTGGGTGATTGAACTGTAATTTGAGATTTCCACTACGTGCTTGTAACCTACTAAAATGTCATTAACATTGGACAAACCCATTTCAAGCTTAACAGCTTTAAAGCGAGCAGTTTTTATCGAAAATGCCGGATACCAGACAGTACTTATTATAATCTAAAATAAAAAAAAATACATTGAACCTTAAAACCAAATTGCTCCATATAGCCTAACGCAGAACTAAACAAAAAAATATTTGCGATAAGTTATTTTGCGAGAGGCCTTTTGGCTGGCTTGTAATTAAATCTTGAACTAGAGTATCCGTAATAAACAATGCGATAGGTGAAGGAGGAGAGCCAGCGTGTTTAGTATTACTTAGCGTCGCGACTTTGGACTGCGACCCCGGCGCAGGGTGCTTACCCCGGCAATGGCCGCGGCGGGTCGGCCTGCCTCGGCGGCGGGGGCGCCGGAGGCGGCTGCTGCTGGCTCTGGCTGACCCGCGGCTGCTGCTCTGCTGGGGCCTGCGGCGTCTGCCGGGGGCAGGTGCCGGACGTCGACGGAGTCGGGAGAAGCGGCTGCGGCGGCGGCGGCTTGGGCACGTGGCGCGGCTTCTTTTGCGGGGGCGGCGTCGGCGTCGCCTGGCGGGGCGCCGGGGGCGGCGTGGCCGGCGGCATCGTCAGCGCTACCTGCGGCGTCGGCGTCGGCGTCGGCGGCTGGCTGCCGCAGCTTTCGTCGTCCTCGCACTCGCTCTCGTCCTCGTCGAACGGGTTCTTCACCTGCTGCTTGACGCACGGCGCCTGCTCGATCACGATCTCCACGTCGTCCGGGTCCCTGCTGGAGTTCCCGCATTCCGCCGTGGAGGTCGCCCAGCACGAGTCGGCGCGCGAGTCTTCGTCTACCACCTCCTGTTCGGGCGATGACGAAAGGCACCACTGCACGTTGACAGCAACACAGTGAATACAGGGTGATTACAAAAGGTTCATATGGTTTGCATGTTTTAGGGCTTCAAGCAAATAATGCCCACTCATTTGTATAATAACCAATCAAAATAACATACTTTAAAATTTTGTTTATGTTACTGCAGGCTCCATTTTGACTCACCAGGCGACAGGGGGACAAAATCGACAGAAAGCACTTCGTTTGTTGATGAGAAAACAGAATACGTCACTACCATGCAGCGTACGTTCTGAAGACAGTACAACACACAGCCATCATCGCACCAAAGCATTCTGCTGTGGTCTTGACAGTTCAAGGACACAGACTGCCTCTGTACAGGAAATAGTTCCGGCGACCACTTGCCGTGGAGGAAACAGTGGAGAGCGTCCGAATGTTCAAATGTGTGTGAAATGTTATGGGACTTAACTGCTAAGGTCACCAGTCCCTAAGCTTACACACTACTTAAGCTAAATTATCCTAAGGACAAACACACACACTCATGCCTGAGGAGGACTCGAACCTCCGCCGGGACCAGCCGCACAGTCCATTACTGTAGCGCCTTAGACTGTTCGGCTAATCCTGCGCGGCAGAGCGTCCGAGATGTGGTACTTCATAGCCCATAGAAATCCGCAAGTCGCCCACCATCAGACGCGAATTTTGCGAACGTGTCCAGGAGCAAATGGAAGATAACGATTTTCCCCGCCATCCCGTATTCAGTGATTAGGTGACGTTCCACCTAAACGGCAAAGTGAAACGTTTCAACGACCACCTATGGGGCACGGAGAATCCCAGTGTTACAGTTGAGACTGAAAGAGATTCCCCAAAGGCGAATGTCTTCTGTGCTGTGTCATGTAGCAACGTTTATGGGCCCAATTTCATCCCTGGGAAAACTGCGACCGGTATGACGTACCTACACACTGTTTCTGAGACTCACAGCTGATAACCCACGCTTCATAATCCTACAAAACCGAGTTCCACCGCATTGGCACAGACGAGTGGGTCGCCATCTGAACAAGGAACTTCCAAAGAGGTGGAATGGGCGATGTGCCCAGGATGATTTGGCACTCTTCTACATCTACATCTACATTTATACTCCGCAAGCCACCCAACGGTGTGTGTCTGAGGGCATTTTACGTGCCACTGTCATTACCTCCCTTTACTGTTCCAGGCGCGTAGGGTTCGCGATAAGAACGACTGCCGGAAAGCCTCCGTGCGCGCTCGATCTCTCTAATTTTACATTCGTGATCTCCTCGCGAGGTATGACTAGGGGGAAGCAATATATTCGATACCTCATCCAGAAACGCACCCTGTCGGAACCTGGATAGCAAGCTACACCGCGATGCAGAGCGCCTCTTGCAGAGTCTGCCACTTGAGTTTGCTAAACATCTCCGTAACGCTGTCACGCTTACCTAGCAACCCTGTGACCAAACACGTCGCTATTATTTGGATCTTCTCCATCTCCTCTTCAGGTGGCCGCCAGGATCTGCCGACATTACAATTTGTCATTTTTTTCCCTTGGGGATGTGTAAAGACAGCGTCTTCTCCGACAACATAGGTTGAACTCCAGAATCACATTACTGCTGCGCTGGCAAGCATTGTCCTGGACATGTTCCGACGTGCATGGGGTGAGTCTATGGGCTGAGTTTCACTACCGCATACAGGTGTATCGTGTAACACGAGGAGAGCACATAAATAATTTGTAATGATGTGTAAGAAACTTGAAAATGTACTTTTTCATACAATGTATACATGACTATTTTGCATGAAATACGTTTTTAAACATATTCATCCAAAACCCGATGGATCATTTGTAATCACCCTGTAGTTAGCAGTGCAGTCGGTTACAAATGTCATACGAGGCGCATGAGAAAAGTAATCAGACTGACAACACGGCGAGAGATCTGGCAACCCTGTTCTGCTTGAGTACACCGGTGAGTTCATCGCTTCCTCTACAACTACATCTACATCTGTGTTTACATGATTATTCTACAATTCGCAATTTGGTGCCTCGTAGAGGGTTCATCCAACGAGATTCAAGGTATTTCTCTATCCTTCTGCTCTATAACAGTGTGCGGGAAAAATGAGGGCTTACATCTTTCCGAAGAGTTCTGATTTCTTTTATTTTATTATGACAATCTTTCCACCCTATGTTGGTGAGCACCAACAAAATATTTTCGCAATCTCATAAAGGAGGCTGGTGTTGGAAATTTCATGAGATGCACCTACCGCAACGGAAAAACGCGTTTGTTTTAATGATTTCCATCCCAATTCGTGTTTCATATCCGTGGGTCTCTTTCACCTATTTCGCGATAGTAAAAAACAAGCTACCCTTCCTTGTACTTTTCCGATGCCCTCCGTTGCTCCTATCTAATGTGGATCCCTCATCGCACAGCAAAATTCCAGAAGAGAGTGTACAAGCGTAGTGTAGGCAGTTTCTTTAGTAGACTTACTGCATTTTCTCTGTTTTCTGTCAATAAAAAGTAGTCGTTTGCTTCTCCACAACGTTATCTATGCAATTGTTCCAATTAAGCTCTCCGTAGTTGTAGTCTCTAAGTATTTAGTCAAAGGGCTGGCTTTTGATTTCTGTTCGTTATTGTGAAATCGAAACCAAGCGGATTCCTTTTGGTAATCATGTGGATGACTTCACATTTTTCATTATTTATAGTCAATTATCACTTTTCGCACCATACATATATCTTGTATCAATCGTTTATCAATCTGTTTTTGTTTGACGACTTTGAAGATGGTAAATGACAGCATCATCACCAAATAATCTAAGAAAGCAGCTCAAATTGACTCCTAAATTGTTTATGTAGATGGGGAACAGCACAGGGCCTATAACACTTCCTTAGGAAAAGCCAGACATTACTCTGTTTTAATCGATGCCTTTCCGTCAGTTGGTACGAAGTGTGACCCTTCTGACAGGAAATCAGCAATCCAGTTGGAGAACTGAGAAGACGGTCCATAGGTACGCAATTTGATTAGACGTCGCTTGTGAGGTACAATGTTAAAGGTCTAATGCAAATCTAAAAATTTAGAGTCAATCTGACATCTGCTATCATCAGCACTAATTACTTTGTGAGAACGAAGAGATAATCGTGTTCGACAAGACCGACATTTCCTGAATTCGTGTAGACTGTCTATAAATCGTTTACTTCGATATAATTCAAAATGTTCGAACACATATACACTGATGAATCGAAACATTATGACCACCTGCTTAAAACCTCGTTTGTACGCCTTCGGAACGAAATACATCGCTGATTCTGCGTATCAGGGATCCGACAGTCTGTTGGTAGATTTGTGGAGGCATGTGGTGTTCGATGTCTACGCATAGGTCATGTAATTTGCGTCAATAACGGTCCGCTGATTGCGTATGCGTTGATGGCGCCCAATAGCGACTCAGATCGATTCCATAGGATTTACATCAGGGGATTTTGATTGCCGAGACGTCAGCGTGAGTTCAGTATAAAGCTCTTCAAACTTCTGTAGCACGGTTCTAGCTTCGAGACAAGGATAATCATACTGCTGAAAGATGACATCGCCGTCGGGGAAGACATCAAGCAGGATGGGATGTCGTTGGTTTGCAACTGTCAGCGTGTCTTACTTATTACCATAGGTGCCACGCAAGCGGAGGAGAATGTCTCTCATATAATAATACTGCTCTCACCAGCCTGCGTCCGTGGCGCGCTGTACGTTTCGAGCGGCCGCTCACGTCTGTGATGGCATTAGCGGAGATGACCATCCAACTAATGTAGCAAAATTGTGATTCACCGAAGAGCTGACACGTTTCCATTCAACGACGGTTGAATCCCGACGGTCCTGTGCCCACTGCAATGGCAACTGGTGATGTCATTGGGTCAACATGTGAACACTATGGGGTGGTCCGCTGTGGAGCACCATGTTAAACAATGTACGGAGTGTTCCGAAACACTTGGGCGTGCACCAACATTGCGCTCTTTCGGCAGAGATGACGCATATCACCATCCATCCTACTTTACAGAGCAGACAAGCCTCCGAACCCAACGTTGCGTGAAGAGCCGTCGACTTCCTACCACTTAGAGCCTAGTGGTAGTTTCGTTGTCGTAACTCTCTCCATAGCTGCTCACGACAGTAGCACGTGAACATTCGAGCAGCTTCCCCGCTTTCTAGATACTAGTTCACAGCCCGCATCTCGTGGTCGTGCGGTAGCGTTCTCGCTTCCCACGCTCGGGTTCCCGGGTTTGATTCCCGGCGGGGTCAGGGATTTTCTCTGTCTCGTGATGGCTGGGTGTTGTGTGATGTCCTTAGGTTAGTTAGGTTTAAGTAGTTCTAAGTTCTATGGGACTGATGACCATAGATGTTAAGTCCCATAGTGCTCAGAGCCATTTGAACCATTTGAACTAGTTCACAGGCTGTGCGCAATAATAATTTGCCCTTTGCCAAAGTCGCTTATCTCAATGGATTTCCACATTTGGAGCCGATATCTTCACTAGAGTGATCCCCCTTAGGGGCCTTCGTGTCTGCTCCGTTTAAGTACTTTTGTTACCGCGTCACGAACCCGTAGCGCCACCAGGTGGCATCCAGCGTCGCGGCCGGCAGTGGTCATAATGTTTCGGCTATTAGTGTGTGTTCCAAAATCGTACTGCAAATTGACGTTAGCGACATGGGTCTGTAATTCAGCGGATTACTACTATTTCCTTTCTTAGGTATTAGTGTGACGTTTGCAACTTTCTTCTATTTAGGTATGGCTGTTTCAACGAACGGTCGGTTGTAAATGATTGCTAAATGTGGAGCTATTGTACCAGCATAGACAGAGAAACCTGACTGCTATACAATCAGGACGGAGGCCTTGCATTTATTAAGTGGTTTAAGCTGCTTTGCTCCATCGAGGTCATCTACTTGTAAGTTACTCATGTTGGCAGTTGTTCTGAAATATTTACTTCGTTTTCTTTCATAAAGGAATTTCGGAAAACTGTATTTAAAGGGTGGCGCACGAAATGTGTTACCATTTTGTTTTTGAATATAAACTTTATTGTCAATACTATCTGAAAGGAACATACACTACAATGAAGAGCCGTCCATGGAGATTTATTCTAACTCATCACGTGCTCAATATGTCCACCATTTCGTTTCCTAACTTCCTTCAAACGAACACTGAAGTTATGATTACCCTACGGCACATGTCTTCCGTAATTTCACTGGAAGACTGAAGAATAAGTCTTCTGTGTTACATTAAATCACTTGGACGTTTCGGGAATTTTTTTTCCTTTAGGTACCCCCAAAGAAAAAAGTCACATGGATGGGGTCTGGGCTATTGGGGGGCCAATTTTGTCCGTCACTGAAACTTGGAAACCTGAGCGAAATGATCCACATGTCGAAATGCTCGTGTAAAAACTCCAACACAGTGTTTGCAGTATGTGGCTTTGCTCCATCTTGCATGAACCACTGCGTGTCGAAGGGCAAGGCAGTAGCAAGAAGCTGTGGGATGCTCAAGCACGCTCAAATAACGCTCGCTGTTCACAGTTTCGTCAAAGAAAAACGGCCCAATAACTACGAGACTGGAAATTGCTGCCCACGCTGTAATCCTCGGAGCATAATGTTGTACATGAAGGACTTGTGGGTTTTCAGTGGCCCCAAAGCGTACATTTTGTTTGTTCACCATACCGTCTAAATGAAAATGCACCTCGTCTGAAAACCAAACGTTGAGAGATTCCTCCCTGTCCTCTGCCCACTGAACAAACGGTAGTCTCTGCTGCTTATCTTCTTCAGTGAGCTTCTGTGAACAGGTCATCTTGTTTGGGTACATATGGAGGTCACTTTTAAGAATGCGTCCAACGGAGCGTCTGGATATTCCCAGTTGCACTGCTGCCTTTCTACACGATTTCCCGGGACTTCTCTGTACAGCAATTCGTGCCGCTTCAATTTTCTCCGACGAAGCATTAGAAACAGTGGCCGCAGCAGCCGAAACCCGGTAGCCGTAGTTCTGCACCTAAAATGGAGAAGCCGATTTGTGCTGCAAGAAGACTGTGCATTATGGTACAAAAATGAGTTTTCGTCGGGAAGCTTGCCAAGAGTTGAACAATAACTGATGAGTACTACCAACGTTTCCTGGATCAACTGCAGGAAAAAAGTTACGCGGGAAAAGTCCCAAATGTCAAAACAAAAATCAGACACAGGCATTGTAGTTCTTCATAAAATCGCTTTGATAATGAAAAACAGAGGAATCTGAAATAACCTTTTTGCGGGCCACAGAGCTTGTTCATCAAATTCTGTAGTAATAGATTTTCATCTTTTTCCACATTATAAATAATCTGTTGCTGGTCTAGCGACGTTCACCGCTTTTGAATTTTCCAACCATTGTATTGCCACGAGGGGGCCGAAGCTTAAAGATCGTTCCGTCGTGCATGTTTGCTAGTGTTACACTTCGATTTTCTGCCAGTGCCCGACTTCGTTTTTCGAAGATGACGAATGTGTGTTTTACGCAGAGTTTTGGCGACAACGCAACGCGCAAAGGTCACAGCAATTGTTACAAACTTCTTTGCCCCCCAGACACATGATGTGCTACTTTTTCTTCTCTCGTGCATCGATCGTTGGGAACAATGCGACGCAGAAACGGATGATTTCGTTTAGACAGATGCTAAACTGCTTTGTATGCTGGTGTGGTACACGGTGTGGTTTCTGTAGGTCCTATACTGAGTTAAATTCTTTTAAATGATCGTAGAACGACTGCGTTAGCGGAAAGCTTCGTAAAGCATTTGATGATGACCGTACGCTTTCAGATCACTCAAACCAACGGTGGCAACTTCTTCCAGAATAATCTAGTGTTAGCTCTTTGGCATTAAATCTTCCGCAAAATTGCCAGCAGGCATTCTTATTTGCCATACTGCGATTAAAAAAATTTTTAACATGGCAGCAGTCAGCAATAGTAGTAACATGTATTCAATGGTAAATCATACCGTGAAGCAGTTGACATGCAAATGATTTGTTGTATGGTTTCCATTGTATTCATACTGTGATATCGTTTGATACTCATTGATCAAAACTGATGGAAAATGTGATTTATTGAATGCAACAAAAAACAACGTAAAGGACCTACGCGACGAAGAAGGATTTCATTAAATACTACTGAAACGGTATGCGATTAGAGGTACCGATGTGTTTACTTTAACTTCCAGCTCGCTGTTGTTTCCTTTGATTATCCAGGTAAGCTGAGCTAGTATGTCTACAGTTAACGAGGTAATTACTCTCCAGCATAAGAGAGGCTTGCGGGGTCTTGTGTTTGTCTATAATGATATCACATTTCACCGCAGAACTGGTGTCATCAGATATGCGCATTATCAATTTATTCACAACCAGTTTCGACCAAACTGATAAGAGATCGCACTAGTAACCTACATACTATAATTGTGAAACAAAGGGTGCCGTAAGAGAACACAAGAAAGATAGGTATATGAGCTAAAAAGTGACGTCTTGTGTAATGTGTACCTGGCACTTTTTATTACGTAGGGCCGGCCGCGGTGGCCGAGCGTTTCTAGGCGCTCCATTCCGGAACCGCGCTGCTGCTATGGTCGCAGGTTCGAATCCTGCCTTGGGCATGGATGTGTGTGATGTTCTTAGGTTTAAGTAGTTCTAAGTCTAGGGGACTGATGACTTCAGATGTTGAGTCCCGTAGTGCTAAAAATGGCTCTGAGCACTATGGGACTCAACTGCTGTGGTCATTAGTCCCCTAGAACTTAGAACTACTTAAACTTAACTAACCTAAGGACAGCACACACATCCATGCCCGAGGCAGGATTCGAAACTGCGACCGTAGCTGTCGCGCGGTTCCGGACTGCGCTCCTAGAACCGCGAGACCACCGAAGCCGGCTCCCGTAGTGCTCAGAGCCATTTAAACCATTTATTACGTTAGCGTTGTGGCCATTTATCATTTTACAGTAAATATAATGTCGGCACTGGTTGTGAACAAATGTGTTCATCATAATAGGTATTGCTTGTGGCACTATCAATTCCATTTATTATTCATATGCTCGTCAAAATTGCTATGGGTGTCTGATTCATGGAATGTTTCTATACGAATCTAGGAATCCACTCAATATTTAGCATTAAGCCATCACATAGTAACAGTAAAACACATTGCGCGTTATCTCTGAAAGATACTGCCAACGGCTTTGCCGCAATGTTAACACCGGTTCCGGTCAGCTCTGTCGGGCTGGGCTATCATTTGGGTGGGTGACCATCCGGTCGGTCGAGTGCTGCTGACATGCAGGTTGCACTCAGACCTTGTGAGACAAACTGAGGCTCTACTTGATTGAGAAATAGCCGCTCTGTTCCCGGAAACGGACATATGGTCGGGAGAGCGGTGTGCTGAGCAAAAGATCCTCCAACCCGCATCCAGTGACGCCTATGAGCTGAGGATGACACGGCGGCCTGTCGGTGTCGCTGGGCCTTCATGGCCTGTTCGGGGAGATTTCTTAGTTTAGTTCGAAAAATACTGCATGGCCCAACTTACACGTGATCGGCGAACTAACACGTCATCAGACGACTGCAAACACTGAGTTATGTGCTGCGGTGTGCGCTATAGTTGAAGCCACGAACGATGGCGGGCGAGTTTACGCTCGTTCTGCGCACATATGTCACGCATTCTCCGACAGCCAATCAGCTTTCGGTAATGTTCTGAGCGCTCTATTGTCAATGTCGTATACAATGCGAACATTAAGCGTACTCACACACAGTTACTTAGTGAATTATTATTCCAGCTGTTGCTTGTTGTTATCACTGATGGTGATGGTAAACGACAAATTCTAGATAAGCAAGCGAGAGACATAATTTGCAGGATACCCGCTTTCTTCAAGCGGAAAGCACTTGCGGGCTTATACTGCAGCTGTCGCTTCGAACCGACAACAATGGTTCTCGTTCCTCTATCTACGCGAGCAACAATATTGTGTTGTTATTAAATTACATAAATTTTGTAAAAGTGTACTAAATATCTATCTATTTCGGGCTGGATCCCAAGTATTTGGGGGAAATGGCTGGTAACTCTCAACGATACATGGCCGGTGATTTTGTACGTGTGGTGTCACCGCCAGACACCACACTTGCTAGGTGGTAGCCTTTAAATCGGCCGCGGTCCGGTAGTATACGTCGGACCCGCGTGTCGCCACTATCAGTGATTGCAGACCGAGCGCCGCCACACGGCAGTTCTAGAGAGACTTTCTAGCACTCGCCCCCGTTGTACAGCCGACTTTGCTAGCGACGGTTCACTGACTTCTACGCTCTCATTTTCCGAGATTATAGTTAGCATAGCCTTCAGCTACGTTATTTGCTACGACCTAGCAAGGCGCCATACTCAGTTACCATTGATATTGTGCATCATGTACAGTCCAGAGCGACGTTCGTCATTAATGGATTAAAGTTAAGTATTCCACCAGCTACGTCCGTTTTTCTCAATTCTAATTCCCTTGTCATGTTCCATACCTCACGCCAGCCTGCGTGAGCTAAAACGCGTGCATTTCGGCCTCCTTTAGCAATACGGTTGGCACTCTTGCCAACCACAACAGTACGTGTATTGTATCACTGACCGAATGTGCTGTATTTTTTATTACAGGTAAGAGCCAACAGAATATAAAAGGCAAAACGGAAATAACAGAAAACACACGGAAGACAATTTCAGACGTACCAAAGACATCGTCAGAAACAATTCATCTGTAAACGGTTCCTCTCAAAATTGGAAGATTAAAAGTAAAAACATGTAGAATGGGTGTTGAGAAAGCTCATATAATAAAGGTAGTAATACACATAAAAAGGCTAAAAAGTTCGGATTCATTATACGTCAGATGTGCGGAAACTTAAGTATTATTTTGCTGAAAGCCGCCGTACTCACTTAATGAAGAAAAGGAAACTGCAATTGCCAATTAGCTTACGTCCTTTTAAGAACAAACCTAAACGTTTCTATTCGGAGAGTTGAGTGCGTTTCTATTAGTCGTGGTCAAGTCATGAATCGGCTAGGTGTAGAAAAACTGGCTTTCACTTTGGAAAATTATTCCACAACAAAATGAACTCTTCAATAAATCGGGTCCCATTTTTAATGTTGATGAATGGGTCTCTAATTGAGGAACTGTCTGTGCCCTGCTGCAGTATACTTTTGCCTCCAGTTTGCGTCTCTAAAGGAAAGATTTTAAAGTGTAAATGGGCTGATTCGATCCCTGCTAGTTCGGCCTACATAAAGACAAATATTTTTATGTTGGTTTACAAAACACACCAATCCACGTAAGTGTGAGGGAAAGTGTTAATTCTTTAAGAACATGCTTGTCATTGCTCTTCTGCCGAACATTTAGAAACAGCCGAAGCGAATAATTTTGCTTTGTTATGTCAGCCTCTACGTACTATCTGCACCCATCTGATTGATATTTCTAGGCTTAGTCTTATTAGAACCACGGTGGCACAGAATGGATGAAACAATACCTGAAAGAGTGCTAGCATGACTTTAATTTGGCGAACTCTCAAAAGCTGGGGAAAGTCAGCCTTCGACTGAAATGTGCCATGCTTTAGACATACTGCAATACTTCAGATATTTCCCTGAAACCCTGTCATCATCCCTGGTCCTGTTTACGCAGTGTCTGGTCAGATACAAACAAGAGAGCAAAGAAGAACGCGACTGTATTAAACAAACGATCTCGAAGCAGACTCCCAACTAACAGACTGAACCAATCCATGGACAAGACCTTCACTCAACTGCAGATGTGTCAAATACAGTACCACCAGTTATCAAGGCAACTGCCGAAGTTCGAAGCGAAACGACTGTGCCAGGTAGGCCTACAACTGCCCTGATTTGACTCCAGGAAAGCTTTTGGAACAACTGTACCCCTCACGCAAGGTCGTCATTTTTGGAACAAAAAGCAAAATCCGTTGCTCTTCTGTTAACTCCCCCAAAGCAAATTTCCCTTGTTTAGGATAAAATTCAAAACAAAACAAAAAAATGTGAAGATGAGAACTACAGGAAAAAGAAATGCTCAATTGACAAGTCGCTCGTCGTCTGGTTCAGACGGACAGGAAGACAAGACAAATAAGACAAGAAACCAAAGAAAGAAAATGTTATGGAAATAAGTGCTCAAAAACGCAGGCGGTCACCTTCACCAAGTATAAATGAGGAGGAAGAAGATACAGTGGATCAGTGTCACGCAGAAAGTGATATCACTGAAGATGACAGTGTTATCGAATGCGTAAGATTTGGACCAAGCTGTAACTTCACCGGACAAAACGAGACTGGGAGACTGACTGGAGTGTATCATGTTGTAAGAGATGATATCATGAAAGCACTTTTATTATAAACTCGTGACATAGATGCGGTAAAATCGCATCAAAAGCAAAAGGAAGCTTACTTTCCATTTATTCTGCATACTTATTTTGTTAATACCATTTATTTCTAAAAGCTATCTCTCTCGTAGTGAACTGGCCTACTCATCCAGTTTTACAGGAACTGATGGCTACTTGAAGGGTATTTATTACCACAGCTTGAAAATAAATACGTTTTATATTTCCATCTTAGATCTTTGTATTCATGTTGACATTAACAGTAAGTAACTGTAGAAGTATGATAAATCTACTTTCAGACTTTTCAGATAATTACAGGTACGATGAAGTCTTTTCGGGTTACATGAGTGCATATTTGAAACATTGGCCATCTCACCCCAGTTAACCCTACACTGTGATATATGACATTTCCTCCAGGAACACTGCTGAATGTTTTTCATACAGTCTTAATATTCGTATTTCCACTACGAATAAAAACGATGGCCGCTGATAGTTCTGTAAACCTATCGTTACATAGAAATTACCGGCTTTCTAAGATATACGTCGATGATAGTAACAGCAGAATACGTGCCTCACCTATTAGGGGTATTGTATCTTGTTTTCTGAATGATGGCACGCTAGGAATACTACTTGCGATTGGCCGGCCGAAGTGGCTGAGCGGTTCTAGGTGCTACAGTCTGGAGCCGCGCGACCGCTACGGCCGCAGGTTCGAATCCTTCCTTGGGCATGGATGTGTGTGATGTCCTTAGGTTAGTTAGGTTTAAGTAGTTCTAAATTGTAGGGGACTGATGACCTCAAATGTTAAGTCCCATAGTGCTCAGAGCCATTTGAACCTACTTGCGATAGTGAATGATACATTACGTGCACGCACAAATTTTCTCCTATCAAATTTCCTCTATTTGTTTTCACTCAGCATCATATTTTTGTACAACACATTTCATTTACTACCTATTTTTCTGCCGTCCATAAAATCTATCATCGTATTCTCATTCGTCGCGATGCGGCTTGTTTTGTGGTTATTGCACTCGTTTCTCGGTTTATACATGTTAGTACACATTAAAATATGCTCCACTGCTTCAGGCCATCTGATAAACATTTACCTATTTATCTTATGCGTTAGCGTAACTTCTCCTTTATTCTCTCGACAAATATTTACAGAGTCAACTTCCAAATCCGTCCTTTGTTTGCATTTGATACCCTTTCCTCGCATAATGCTAACGTTATTTAGCGGCATGTCATTTCGGTACTCTTGTTTACTTGCAAACGAATAATGCGAACAGTCCAGAGGTTTACTATTTTATATTTCTTCGATTAATTCTTACAACGAAAAAAAATTGGTGAGTTATGGACATGTTACTGTGACTTGAACGAGGGAGTGCTGAAAAAGTAATACGTCCGAATGGTTTCTACTGTCCGCAACATCCGTTTAAGTATTACATTTCACGCATATGACTCCGCTGACTTTCCGGCTTCGTTCACGAAAGTTGCGACCCTCTGGCCTAGAGAGATGCAAATAGTGACGTGTAACATCGCGAAGCGTAACTTAACTATGTCGGTGCGGTAAAAACAGCGTGCTGTAATAGAGTTCCAAATTCGATAAGGTCGTGCACACACGGAACCCCCTCTCCTTCATTGTGGCAATGCCCGACCACACCAAGCGCTGAGGCACCTGCTACAGTCCGATGTCTATAGTTCACTGTCATCGAACATCCTCCATATAGTCCCGATTTGGTTCCATCCAATTTTCATCTGTTTCCAAAACACCTTCAAGGACTTTGATAGTGACAAAGCGGAGCAAGCTGAGTTGAGGTTTTGGCTCCCTCAGCCAAGTCATGCATTCTACCGTGACAGTATCATTAATTTGGTACCTCGTTGGGAGAAACGTGTTCTACGCCAGGGTGACTATGTTGGGAAATAAACACGAAGACATGAAGAAAAAATATGTAGAATGTTAATAACGCGCGTGGTATTTTTAAAAAATTAAGAATTTTCACATTAAAAAAATCGGAGACATTATTTTTCAGCACGCTCTCGCACCAATATGTTTTTAGTAAACTGAATGGTTGCAGGCTCTTAATACGGAGCTCGTGTATCCTTAATGTTTCATGTGGGTTACAAAAAGTTAACACATTGATGAAGGGAGATGACATGCTGAGCAGCGTTTGTCAGCACAGGAGAGCTGCGAAAAATAATAGAATTCTCGTCTTGAAATGTATGAGATTCTTTCAAAAAGAAACGAGAAGGAGGCTGTAAATTGAAAACCGTTGAAGGGATCGTAATGCCATTGCCTACGGAAGGAAGTGAGGTCCGTATAAGAACGCTGCAAACTCGTTGCCAAAGCGAGTACGGAGGCTTCAAAGAAGAGCAAAAGGATGTAGCGCGTTGCTTTCAAACGGGAAATGTGCGGGGCACGGGAAGTCGTGAAAGAACGCTTCAAGGGTCCGTAGCGTGAGCCGAGGCGTGGCACAAACGTCTGAAGGGAAAACAGATTCCACTGGCCCATGACGCGTGATCTGGAAGGCCACACCGCTTTACCAATAGATTATTGAAAACTGGTGAATGGCAGTGGCAGTCATTGTGCCAGATGTAGGGCAGAGCGGCGACATTGCAACGGACATGTAGTGCTCTCCGTACACTTGTGCCATTATAAGGGAAAATTCGAGAACAGTTTTCCACTCAATCGGGTATATATTCTTCCGACCCCTCGCCGGCCGCTGTGGCCCAGCGGCTCTAGGCGCTTCAGTCTGGAACCGCGCTGCTGCTACGGTCGCAGGTTCGAATCCTGCCTCGGGCATGGATGTGTGTATGGTGTCCTTAGGTTAGTTAGGTTTAAGTAGTTCTAAGTTCTAGGAGACTGATGACCTCATACGTTAAGTCCCAAAGTGTTTAGAGCCATTTGAACCATTTTTTCGACCCCTCCCATTTCGCCCGTGTCATTTTTCGCAGCTAATCGTGATATCCACCATTCACATATCTAGCACTTCTGCGTCCCATTTATCTTGTTGGCGCCTCAAGTGGCCGCAAGTAATTGTGAAAGGTCTCGTATAGAAATCTTACTATCGGGGCGCATTTGGACCCCTCACAGTTTGGCGTCCCAAGCTTCAAATGGTTCAAATGGCTCTGAGAAATATCGGACTTAACATCTATGGTCATCAGTCCCCTAGAACTTTGAACTACTTAAACCTAACTAAACCAAGGACAGCACACAACACCCAGTCATCACGAGGCAGAGAAAATCCCTGACCCCGCCGGGAATCGAACCCGGGGGCGTCCCAAGCGTCGGCTTCTGTCGCTTGAGCCTTAACCAGGCCCTGGCCGTTCCCCGCAATCCTTCCACTGTAAGGAAACAAACAACAATCTATTTGCTCCTCTTTGGAAGCCTCCATTTCTTTGTTTTCAGCACGACTGACGTGCAGAAGACCGTAACTGCCATAACCGACTTCTCAGAAACTATGCTCAGAGGGAGAGGATTCAAAATAAGGGAACACGTGTCTCGCATTATCCGTAGATAAACTGAAAAAGTGATAAAGTAAGTTAGATAACTTTTAGAGCACGCCAATATCAGTGGAAATAGTGGTGCAGTGGCTAGCGTTGCAGTGTTTCGCTTTTGCGCCTTGTGTTCGAAACTCGATTGTAGTTTACATTTTTTTTTCATTTATCTGCCAATATCCGTATAAGGTTAGTACGGGAATGTTTCTTATCAAGTTAGGAGATACAAGAGTGTTTCATCAATTGTAAAATTGCTACTGAGTTTCGCAATAATTTTGTCAAACATTTCTTATGTGATGTATGTGTGCTTGGTATTTTCAACGCTTACAATCTTCTTAAATCCTCATATTCTTATATTTAATTCTTATATCAGTTCTTATATTAAATCTTGTACTTTATTCTTACGTTTATTCTTCAAGAAGATTTGACGCATTCCCTTGGATGATACCGATCGTAGAAACATTCGAAACAAGAATTTCGAATACAACGAGCACTGTACGAAGGCACGTTTTCCATACTAACATTTCATTGTACAAATCTCACTCGGGAATGACATCTTTCTAACACTGCTGAACAATTTTACGCGTTGGCAATAATTTCGCTCCAAATCGCCAGTAACGGATCACTACAGAAAAATAGCGCTAGCAATTGATCATGAACCAAGATACACTGCAGAAATTTCACCGACAACAATATCAAATAGCGTTCTTCTTCATTTCTATTTTATTATTTTTTATTTGAGTTTTTTAATTCATTCTCCAGATATACAATTAGTAGGCGAATAAGGACAGCGCCATTTCATTATACATTGGTGGAATACGATATTGCAGCACCTGTGTTATTCCGAATTACGACTGCAATGTTTCTTCGAACACTCTTGCATGTCCAAAGGAACATTTCATCGTATTTCGGAATAAGCAGACGTACTGCAATATCATGTTTATAAAGTAATAATTCGGTATCGAACACAGAGCGAAGAAGTGCAAAGCCGCAACTCTAACCACTTCGGTTGTACTACTTGTTCTCTAAAAGTCACATAAATTACCTTGAAATCTTTGATGTCGTTTTCTCAGAAACGGTCGAGCATCTACGGATAAGCCGAGACACGTGATCGTCTATTTTGCCCCACTTACACTGAGCGAAGTTCCTGGGAAATCGGATTGTGGCACTTCTGTTCTCATGAGTGCAGTAGGTGATCGACGAGGTCACGTGCTCGCTCTGTCATCACGTGGCTATGCGCCCGATTCCCTCAGGAAGTGTGTTTGGGACCTCAGCGGTCTTATAGAGGCCACACGTTATTCCGTAGATCCTTTTAGCGGTTTTAATCTTACAGATTCAGGCTCCTTTATTTTTGAATTCTCCTAATAGGTTAACACAATAGTGTCCAAACAATTAAAGAGGTGAACGAAAAATATTAAAAAATCAGTACGTACGTCTCGTTGTCAGCAGAGTGTACTCTTTTGTAATGTTACAAAATCATACTAGAGGACGCCATGTAGAACTGTTACTGCCCTACAGGAACTAGGGACACCGAGAAGCAAACCAGACGCTGACCACAGTCTCTGCAGTGTTGATTGTGCGGAAGCTTTCGCACCTGCTCGGAGGCATACAGCGTGTTTGTCATGGGCCAGTACAAGTACAAGTTTGATGAAGTGTAGCAACGCACAACAGGGCGAATTCTAAGAACAGGCCTCAGCTGCACTGCAACTATCTCTTGGAGACAATTATGAGCAGACTTTAGAGTTGCCTTAGGAGTTGAAACTGCACAACAAACTGCGTACTTGAGATCAGTTGCTCTGTAAGTCTGTTATCTGAGTGATTAGCTCAGGAAATCCTAGAGCTGTCTGTTTACTGTGGACCATGACTAACTTGTGGAATATGCTCTTGACGTATAGCATAGCTTCAGTTTTCAGAACAACAATGTCCGCTCCACGTGCGTGGATGGAATTAAACCGACCGTTACAAGCACACCGTGGAAAGAGACCAGTTCGGTGATTGCGGGATACTATAGTACGGAAGCAATACGATGTCTGAACCTAGAGAACATATTTTCGTATATGTCTAGAAGGAAATAAGGACGATCGGAGTTTAACAACCTGTAGGCATCGAGGTCATTAGAGACGAGGAGCACAAGCTCGTATTGGGGAAGGAAATGGACCGTGCGCTTCTGTTTACAAATAGGAATCTGGTGCCACTGCGCCACTTCGCTCGGTCGCAGGTAGCTGGATGAACAGCTCCGACACGGATAAGCACAGAAATGAAGCACTAAAACCTCATGTTCAACTTCTGTTAAGTTCAGCTGTTGTAGTGTTTCTCATTATGGGCGATAATATCCGTTTGTGTCTACCTTCTCTGGCTGAAGAAGGTGTTGGACTGGTGAGCGTCTCTCTGAATCTAAATACTGTAGAGCAGGTATCGGATATATAGCAAGACCAACTGCCACCATTCTCCCGCTACGAAGAAATTTCTCGAGCAGACGCTACCAGGGTGGTCAAACAAGTCTGCACGACGTCCAACGAAGAGGCAAACTATCTTTCTGCGACGAATCGTGAACTGCAAGAGCAGTGGAGGTTTTGGTGATCGAATACACTCTATCAGTCAGGGAAATAGCGGAAAAGGTGAAAAGGTGAAAATCAATCATGGATCAGATAACAGAGTTTTGCACGACGTTCTGAACATATGTTAAATGGTTCAAATGGCTCTGAGCACTATGGAACTTAACATCTGAGGTCATCAGTCCCCTAGACTTTGAACTACGTAACTAACCTAAGGACATCACACACATCAATGCCCGAGGTAGGATTCGAACCTGTGACCGTAGCAGCTACGCGGTTCCAGACGGAACCGCCTAGAACCGCTCGGCCACCACGGCCGGCTGAACATATGTTGCCGGACACTGGATTTCGCGACTACCCCACCTATTGCAACCGAAACTCATTCTTGCCGAACCGGGCAATCAATTTGGCATTACAAATAACACAAGTGGGACATTTACATACCTGAAAAGACCTTTTTCTTGTGAAATGTATTCATTTTAAGTGGACCTCACGCCAAGTTGTCACGTGAATAAAAACAGCACATTATAAAAGTTTCCATAACTACAATATCCAAAAACATAAAGCACATTGTATAATTGGCCATATATATACCGCTCACAGATAATTGTTGCACACACACACACACACACACACACACACACACACATATATATATATATATATATATATATATATATATATATATATATATCGCAAGAAAAATATTTAAAAACAAAGCACCGTGTGCAAATGTTTTATAATGTGCTGTTTTTAAATGCATGACAACTTGGTGTGAGTTCCAACTTAACGTGAACGCGTTTCATAACAAACAGCTTTTAAAGGTATATAAATATACAGGTTGTCAAATATTCTATGTACATGCAATTTATTGCAAACCTGAAAATGATAGCAAAGTCTCTCGAAACCGGTTGTTTTAAGTACAGAAATATTTTTATGATCTTGGTTTTTGAGTGTTTTGTAGTAAGTAACACAGATCACACTTTTCTTCCCAAAATGAGAAAATTCATTGTTTTTGCCTACGTTGCACATTACATTACTACCAGAATACAAAGATAAGCGTTCATAGGACTAATTATCTATCTCGGTTATTTTTCACAAATATTCGGATTATTATACCTTACACGATTGGCCAATTTCGGCTTTACAGGCCATTTTCAGGCACATTACATGTCGATCTGCTATACATTTATCCTGTTAATTAAAGGCGATGAAGCCAATTTGATTGCGAGAATATAAGTTGCAAGCATCAGAATTAAAACCGCAGAACTTTGTGTACTACAACGAAAGTAAAGACGCACATTGTCTCATAACGCGGCATTAGTTGTAAAGATGGCTATTACCGCACGCAGTAAGCTCACTGGTTTTAATTCTGACGCTTTCGTTGGTTATGTGCTCGCTTTCAGATTGGCTATATCGCCGTTTATTAACAGGATACTTGTACCACACATTGACACATACTGCATTTGAAACTAGCCTGTATGGCCGAAACTGGATAATCGTGAAAGGTATAAAAAATTGAGTACTTGTGAAAAATAGCCGATGTGGAGAACTTCAAAATGTCCTTTAAGAAAGATACTGTTCTGGTGTCCCACATGAAGAAAATGACTTCTTAGGTCGCCTAATCTCCATGAACTAGTGCTAAGACAGTATTCAACCGAGACGAAAGGTCGAAACAAGCAGTTGAAACGTGAGGATTCGCACTGCCGAAAAAGGCAAAGACGTAGGTATGATAGGACAAAATGGTGATGAGTGTTTTTGAGACTTGCATTTTATGAAGCTAACAGTTTGTGGCCCGGGAAAACAGTCGTGGGAGCATACTACCATTACTTCTTGACGAACTTATGAATGGCTGTTTAAAGGGTGTGTTTACTCCACAACAAGGCCTCAGCTCATTTTCCACAGGACTCAGTCACACATTCTACTTCTCTGGGCTGTCACATTTTGCCTCATGTTAGTTTCTCGTGACACAGCACCGAACAACTTCTTCCTCTTTTCTTGCATGAAGAAATTATTGCGTGGTAGACATTTCCAGAAAGACAGCGAGGTAATTTTTGAAGTGGAACGTTTCCTGAACAATCAGTGCCTAAGCTTCCCCAATGAAAGACTTCGTTGCGTCATTCTCATCGGGGTAAAAAATGTGTCGTGGGATGAAAGTTTAATGACTAATACCAAGTTTCGTGGTGCAGCTTGACTTTTCGTTGTGGTAATTAAACCTTTATCAGTAGCTGTCGTATACTGACTGTCCCGTAACTGAGACTTTACATTGTTAAGTAGCTGTACCGTCACCTAGTACTGGAAATGCGCTCTTATTTATTGATTGCGCGTATCTTTTGGACGCTAGTGTGTGAGATATACGAATGGTGTGATCGACCAAAGTTTTTTTTGTTTTTTTCAAACCACAATATTGTCCCCTTCAAAGCAGTTCCTTTCGACAGCTATACACAGACCGAGTCGTTATTTCCAGTCTTGGTAGCAGCACTGGAAGGTTTCAACTAGTAGGGCCTTTAACATGTCGGTTACATTCTTTTAAATGTCTTCCAAAGTCCCAAAATGTCGTCGTTTTACGACATTTTTTAATTTCGGAAAAAGAAAAAAAGCCACCAGGAGTCAAATTAATTGAACGGGGGGGCCGTGGAACAACAAGAATCCATTTTGAGGTCAAAAATTGCGTGATGTAAGTGGCCATGTGACATGGGACGTTGTCATGATGCAGCATCCACTTGTCTGTAATATCAGGTCTCACTCGCTTCACCATTTTCCTGAACCCTTCAAGGGCATCTGACAGTTTTTCCTGGAGGAATAAATTCTTTGTGTATAATATCTGTAACCTCAAAAAAATTAATTATCACTGTTTTGATATTTGATTTACTCATTTGAGCTTTTTTCTGTCGAGGAGATGTCCCGATGTGCCACTCTTCACTCAGCCGCTTTGCCTCAGGATCGTACTCAAGAATCCAGGATTCATCACCTGTAACCGTATGTGGTCATTGACAGTCCACTCAAGAAGATCAATGCATATGTTTCTTCGATTGTCATTCTACTCAGGTTTTTCGGCACCATTTTTCGCATGTGCAAAACTCGGGTCAAAATTTCAAGTGCAGTAAAAATGTTGAACACGTCACCCATCATCCATACGGTATCGCAAGAGCAAGCACGCCTGTGATGTTTTCGTCGGTTTGTGAAGTCGAAGGTCTCCCTGAGCGAGATTCATCTCCAACGTGTTCTTGGCCTTCCAAAAACGGATTTGCACCAGCGAAAAACATATGCTTTTAATGACGAATGTTCTCCATAGGCCTGTTTCAAATTTTTATAGCTCACATTCACGGATTCCCTAAGTTTAACACAAAACTCGATGGCATGACGTTGGTCTGAGTGCTGGGCTGTTCCATTTTCGTGACGCACAACTTCACTGATGGCGCTTTCAAAAACCACGTGACGGCTGTATGGAGCTGAAATTCAGACTGTGCATCTGGAGGGGTAAACACAACGGTCCACACAAGAAGAAATGATACAGCGTTGCCAGATCGATCGCAGTGTTGTCAGTCTCACACATCTCGTACACCTGGATCTGTTCAGATGATGCACTCAATGACCGTGTGTATCAGACATACACTTCATTATCTTGGACGTTACAGATTAGTTCTTTGTACACTGTAGTATTTAGTGACAGCTCGAACCATTAAGCTTACCACGACCATGCCGGAACTGCCGGCACTAGAGGAGCGCTGGTGTTGGCCGATAGGGCCGTCCTCGAGGAAACGCATCATGTTGAAGCCGAACCACCTGGGGCTGTGGCCAGGGATCGTCTGCAGGCGGGTGCGCTCGCGGAAGTACTGCGTGCGCAGGTTGGTCCACTTCTTCTGGACGCACAGCAGCGACACGCCGAGCGTGCGCGCCACGTCGGCGAGCGCGTCGCGGCGGCAGTGGCGCTCCGTGTAGCGCCGCGACGACGCGTCCCACAGGCAGGGCCGCGCGCGGATCAGCTCGATCAGCCGCACCGTGTTGTTGCGCTCCCACTCCATCGTCTCGGGAGAGTCCCCGCGGGCGAAACGGCGACCCGAGAGCCTGTGGGGCCAATTGGTCTCACATTAGCGAGGGCGTGCTACTGCGCCAGGGTGACTTGCACACACAGTGACACTTCTGGTTGAATGTTGGGGGTGGGAAGGAGGTGGCTCCTCAGTGGCCAGCTTCCACGGTCTGAACAGAGCCGCCTCGTGAAGCAAGGACCTTAGGTTTCTATTTCCGCCTCAGTAGGGAACACACAATCCCCAAGCTGCACCGGCGGGGTCAGGGATTTTCTCTGCCTCGTGATGACTGGGCGTTGTGTGATGTCCTTAGGTTAGTTAGGTTTAAGTAGTTCTAAGTTCTAGGGGATTGATGACCAAAGATGTTAAGTCCCATAGTGCTGAGAGCCATTTGAACCATTTTTGAACCCAAGTTGCAACCAGCACAAACAATAATAACTGTGCAGCCAGTATCAACATCGCAGGTGTTTTTGACAGTTTATGGTGGCCTGGGATGGTGGATTGCGTAAGATGTCTCTGGACTCCAAAATGCATTTACTTTAGTCTCTCGGACTACTTCGTGCCGTCGAATAGCTGATCTGTGTGTGTATACATGGAGCGAATGTGGTGGTTATTAATACTTACGTACAAGGCTCGATATGTGGACCAACATTTATGACCACTGGGCCACGTTTGGAACTGTTGGATGGAAATAATGAAACGAATGAGGATGTGGCTTACGCAATGATATGAAGGTGGTGTTATCTGGGGCTTCGAGAAGCAAGCTTGGAGAAAGTACAAACCATATATAGTGGTGGTGCAGTAGCATTTATGCTGCTTAAGGGCAAACTCTCCGTAAATCGGACTGCAACGCTTGTGCAAGACAGCAGCCCAAATACGAGTTGAACTTTACTCAGGTGTTTAGAGGATTTGCACGACGACATGTAGGTGCAGTCATAGTCACAGTCTACATCTACATTCTGCAAGCCACTCTATGTTGTGTGGTGGATGGCTCTTTGAATGTCGCGGACATTTCCTTTGCCACGTGGAAGGGATTCGTGGAAGAAAGATTCCATGTAGGCTCGAATCTCTCTAATTTTACTTCTATTTCCTTTTTGTGAAATGCAGATGGGAAGACTTTCTGCATCGGTTTATTCTTCTCGGGAACATCTGCATCCACACACATACACCGAAGGCCACGATACGGTGCATGGCGGAGGGAACCTTGTACCGCTAATAGTCATTCTCTTTCCTGTTCCACTGCCGGCCGGTGTGGCCGAGCGGTTCTAGGCGCTTCAGTCTGGAAAAGCGCGACTGCTACGGTCGCAGATTCGAATCCTGCCTCGAGCATGGATGTAAGTGATGTCCTTAGGTCAGTTAGGTTTAAGTAGTTCTAAGGGACTGATGACCTCAGATCTAAGTCCCATAGTGTTCAGAGCCATTTGAACCATTTGAACCTGTTTCACTCACAAATGGATAGAAAGACGACTGTCTATACACTGAGGTAACACAAGTCATGGGACTCCTAATATCGTATCGAACCACCTTTTTCCCACCGTAGTGCAGCAGATTGAGGTGGCATGGACTCAACAAGTCGTTGGAAGTCCCCTCGGGGAAAATAGAGTCATGCTACTCCTACAGCCGTCCATAATTGTGAAAGTATTGCCAGTGGACGAGTTTCTGCACGAACTGATCTCTCGACTATGTCCCAGGTGGCCAAATCATTCGCTCGAACTGTCCAGGATGTCCTGAGATGACATATTGTCATCTCTAAAAATTCCATCGTTGTTTCAGAACATGAAGCCCATGAAAGACTGCAACTGATCTCCAAGTAACGGGACATAACCATTTACAGTCCATCCCATGTAAACACGGTCCACACCATTGTGGAGTCACCACTGGCTTGCCCAATGCCTTGTTGACAACTTGGGTCCATGGCTCCGCAGGGACTACGCCACAACCGAACCCTGCCAACAGCTCTTAGCAACTGAAATCAGGTCTCATCTGACCAGGCGACGGCTTTCAGGTCGTCTAGGATTCAACCGTTACGGTCACGAGCCGAGCAGAGGCGCTGCAGGCTGCCATCGTTCGTTAATGCCGACTTTGGCAGCAATGTCCGAACGAATACGTTCGTCCTACGTCCTACACTGATTTCTGCGGTTATTTCACGCAGTGCTACGTGTCTGTTAGGACTGACAACTCTAGGCACACGCCACTGTTTTCTATCGTTAGCCACTGCGGTCTCTCTGGTGTTAGGTATTGCCTGAAATTTAGCATTCTCTACACACTCGTAACATTGTGATAAAGGAATGTCCTATGCGTCTAGCTCCGACTACCTTTCCGCGTTCAGAGTCTTGTAATTTTGACATGAATCGTTGGAGCACAAATGGCGGCTCCGCCAATGCACCGCCCTTTTACACCTTGTGTATTCAACCCTAACGCCATCTGTATATGTGCATATCACTAGTCCGTGACTTTCATCACCACAGTGTATGTATCTTTTCTTGTCTTTACGTGAGATGTACGTTGGTGCAGTACAATCGTTCTGCAGTCAGTGGTAAATGCCGTTTCTATAAATTTTAGAATGTTTCGCGAAAAGAGCGTCGTCTTCCCTCCAGCGATTCCCAGTTGAGCTCATGGAGCACATCCAGAAATACTCACTTGTTCCTCAAACCTACAGGAAACAAATCTAGCAAAACGCCCCTCAGTTGCTTCCTTTATTCCGACCTGGTGGGAATCCAAGTAGTCAAACAATACACATGAATGATTTGCACAAATTTTCAGGCACGTCGTCACCTTTACACCTCAGTTACATTTTCCTGGAATTCTCCCACTAAACCTAAGTTGACCTTTCGCCTTCCCCACAGCCTGTCTTAAATGCCCTTGCAGTACATATCGCTTTGTAGCGTTATCCCTAGATACTTAATTGACAAGGCTGAGTTAAGCAGCCGGCCGCGGTGGTCGTGCGGTTCTAGGCGCTCCAGTCCGGAGCCGCGCTGCTGCTACGGTCGCAGGTTCGAATCCTGCCTCGGGCATGGATGTGTGTGATATCCTTAGGTTGGTTAGGTTTAATTAGTTCTAAGTTCTAGGGGACTGATGACCACAGCAGTTGAGTCCCAGAGTGCTCAGAGCCATTTGAACCACTTTTGAGTTAAGCAGCACGCCACTAATACACTACTCGAACATTACAGGATTGTTTTTCCTGCTCATCTGCATTTGCTCACATTTCTATACATTTATAACGAGTTTCCATTAATTACACCGAAGTTCAGCGATGACAATTTTCCATACACTACAGCATCAGTAAACGCACACTTCTGCACACGTTATTCCTCAGAACGTTTATGTATATAATATGAGCGGCTCTGTTACACTTCCTTGGGACACTCCTGACGATGCTCTTCTTTCTGAGGAACATTCGGGAACCAGGACAATGCAATGGCTTCTATTAGCCAAAACGTTTTCGAGTCATTCACATATCTGGAATCTATTCCGTACACTTGGACCTTCGGGAACACTTTGCAGTGGGTCACTGTGTCAAACGCTTTCTGGAACTCTGGGAATATGGACCCTGCCTGTTGCTTTTCATCCACGTTCGCAGGTCTTAGTGCGAGAAAGGGGAACCTGCGTTCCGCATAACCGATGATTTCTAATTCAATGCTGATCTGTGGATATTAGCTATTCTGTCTTATGAAAATTTATTATGTTCGAACGCAGAATACGTTCATGAAATCTGCAAAAAACCGACCTGATGGATACCTATCAGTAATTTTGTGAGTGCGTTGTTTGCCCTTATTATATATGGGAGTCGCTTGTGCTTTCACCAGTAGCTTGGAACTTTGCGCTGGGCGAAAGATTCGCTTTAAATGCATACTTTGTGAAGGGCTACTGCAGATAGACACTATTATCTGAAAGTATGCTTTCACAATTTCAACAGTAAATCGAACTGTGATGCACAACGTCTCTCTTGTACAGTTTTGTGTCTAATAAATGAGACTGTAAAGAAAGCGCTGCTCTTCTTCGCATCTTCTCGAATTTCCTACCAATCTTAGTCAAACGGAGAATAAAATCGTGGATAAAATGGCCAGCGCTGGCACTGCCCCCCTCGACTTACTCCTAGATGCTCTACAGCCTACACCAAAATGATTATCATTGTGGGCTTGAGGCAAGTGTTCGGGTTCCTAGGATGACGGGAGTCTACAGGGCTACACCAGCAGAGGCTGTTCTCGTCATTTTCGAAAAATGTCCAGTTGACGCAACAGTAAGGAGTTTACCGCAAGATAGCGGTTACGGCGAGACAACGTAAAATGCAGGAACCTACAGGTTCTATAATATACAGGATCTTAGATCGTCGAAACTGGACACCTGACGAATGGCAGCGGAATTGGGTCAGTAGAAACAAAGGAGGTCAAAAACACTCTTTTTCTGAACGTCATAAAGAGAATACAAATAGTTTGCATAAGTCCCCATAGAGTTACAGTTCATTTTATGACAGGAAGCGACTGTCAGCATCGTGTGATGTGGCGGATTAGGATCATCAAGCATCTGATGTTCATAAGCCTTCTCAGGCGGAACCTACAGAACATGAACACGCCTTAAGGCGACACTCGGTTGGTAAAAAGATATACTGATACGACGAACGCTGTTACAAAGTACTTATGTAGGAATTAACTAAAATGGCCGAGAAACTGGTCTGAGAGGTGTAGAGGGAGGAGAGAAGTGAGTTAAAGAGAAGATGCAAAGGGTGGGAAAGGTTTTCAGGTAATAATAGTGCCGGAATATGAGATACGCCAGTGACATTAACCAAGAACAAATGCATGAATGTAATTTTTAGAAGTAAGACAAAAACATTTTGAGATAAGTCAAGTGTTGCGCTTGTTGTATAAAAGCGCGCATAATTTTAATTTAGCTGAATAGTTATATTAGTAACTTGAAACAAGCTAGTGGTAACTCGCCATATTGCGAAGTCGCCTAACAACTCGACAATTAATTATAATTACATTACTAAATCATACCCAGATAATTAGCATCAGACATATTACGTATGAAACCCACGTACTGAGTCACACACCAACTGTAGGGCGACCCGCACTATAGTACACAAATAGTCCAGATATTGATACAGCCACAAAGCGACAGCCAGCAAGTGAAATTCATCTAAAGCGACAAGTTAATAGATGAGTTTCTTTTCTTTATTCATTACTATTGTCATTCGATATTCGTTTCAATTAATTATGGTTTTTATGTATAGATTTACTATATAAATTAATGCATATGACTGCGTTACAGAGCAAATAATTAAAAAAAAATACTATGATGTAGAAAAACTTTTAATATTTGAGAGTATTCTACGACCTGTTTTAGACATGAAAGCAGCTTTTCTGAGAGCCTTAAGTAAATAAATAAAATATCAAGTAAATATGGGTTAATTTTAGTTGCAGCATTACCTTGCGTGTACATATAATCCAAGCATATCAAACATAATGTCATAAATATACAGGTATAATATTCCTTCAAAATGCTGAGAGGTACCAGGTAGGCAACGTACATCCTCACGAAGCATCAGGACGGATAAGGTCATGGACTCGAGTATTTTTAGCGGTGCTCACAGCGTCGTTCTTAATGAGAAACAAGAAGGTAGGTGGGGGCTCGGATATCTCCATAATATCTGGTAGCATTGTTATGGTGCACTATATATACTGGGTGTTTTTCTTAACAGTTATCAGGCACATTTATTCTCGTGTTTAGGGATATATTTGCAATTAGGATTTTTTTAGTGTTCAAATGAAGTGAGCCCAAACAAATACAGCTAATGGCATTATCTTGGGCTCCCAGTGTCAATGGAAAATAGAATTTTGTTTCTTGGTAGAAACAAAAAATTTTTAAAGGGTTTTATACGTCCCGATTTGATGAAGTGTTTACAGATTCGTCTAGCGCGATGTTCAGTTTAATGATTTCTGTTATCAGTGTTAGAAAAACACTAAAAATTCCACTCCAGCATCGACATAGTAGTGTGTATGGCGGTAGCACACAGACAGCAGAGCGAGGTATGGAACCTGAGGAGAGGCCAACGTGACGAATATGACGAAACAATATGACGAATACTGTGTCCTGACTCACGGAAAATGCTAGACCAGGAGATCTAATATATTACCTCCACTAGCCGGGTCTCTGTTTAGTTCCGCAAAATGATTCTCAGCTTAGATGTTTACAATTATTTCACACAATATGCACTATCCCTACCACACACCTTAATTATTTATTTCGCAGTCTATAGCTGGTAACTTGAAATCTCCATCTAATACTATAACAACACCAAAACAGTTACTCGAAATATTTTCCGAGTTTGTCCTCAAATACTGCTCCGCAGCTTCTCCTGAGGCAAATAGGACAACGCTGCGTATCAGCGCATGAGTGCCCATTCAAGCTGAGATAACGATATTATCTCAAAGTCACTTCTAATGTCAGGTTGCATGCTTGGACTAGTTAAATTCGAAGATACCCATCCCCCCCCCCCCCCCCCCAACACACACACACACACACACACACACACACAAAATTACTCCCCCAGAACATTCTTCAGCAATTATATGTGATAAATTCGAAATCATATATGGAAACCTCCACCCTACCCACACACCTGAGGCAACTGGAATACTTACATTCAAGGTAATGTACCTTAATATCAGTCATGTGGTCTCGTGTGACGTAAAACTATCATGAAACACCTCCTGTCTCTCCAATTATAAAGGCACATTAAAATGGCGGGAAATTGCCTCCCCCCCCAACCCTCCCCCCGCCTCCCTATACGAGTAATATACAACCTCCCACTCCCTCACCTCATCTTTTATGACTAATCCATTTCTATAGGCGACTTCATTCGAGGTCAGTGCATCATAGGGACACGTTCATGTTTGTTGTAACCGAATTATTGTCAACAATAGTTATACAGTGAAAGAGTCAGGAAATAATAAGAAAGACACCACTAATTAACTAATAGTTTATTGATATCAATATATATTGTAATACAATTTCTTAACAGTATTGTTTGATTTAATTACTCACAATTTTTTTGGGATTCCTTTTGGTGATTTATATACAAAGTAATATATGTACATTACTCTGCAAAGATAATTTTTACAATTTTTTAATTCTTTTGTTGTTTTATTTACAAAGCACAGTAATTTTTTCTGATGTCTTGTCATTAGTTTATCTACAAAGCCATTTTTTCCGTTAAGCAGTAATTAAGCTATTTTTTCCTTCCCTTACATACATTAGTTTGTTTACAAAGCTATATTTACAACATATTTTTCTGATGACTTATGCACGCTACTAATGCTATAAGGCACATCAAAACTAGAAGAACGTAAACACCACATTTCCCATTTGTTTGTGTCCGTTTCTATATGCACTTGCTAGTCTTTCATACAATAAGTACATCTCAATTATTTTCTTTCTGATCGGTTTGATCATTCTACATAAAGTATTTAGATTTAGTGATTTCTCTCTGAACACTTTTCGATATATGGAGAACGTAGACCAGCACCAGCAGGTGAAGAAAATCCACAGTTGCACACGAATATATACAATATTTACATGCAGACTATATAATGCATTCACAATTTCCGCACACACAGGGCGTGTAGTCATTAACACATTCTCACATACACAATTGTGACAAATGGTTCATATAACTATTCCATATGCAATTCTGTCCCCAGAAATAAGGCACTTGTCATTATGATAACAGCCGCATTTCTAGCTGCGGAGCAGTATGTTTGTCATGACATGATTGAAAGACTACTTGGCACAATATAAGCGGAACGGCGTCAGCATCCTCGAGCAGGCATTTCCTCTATCGAGATGGCCTTTGAGGTCACATGAAGCACTCCTTTAGTACGCATCTGATTGTCACATGCATCTATACGATATGCATACATTTTCTATCTCAGCGCCAAAAATTTCACAATGTCTCAACCATTCGCCTTTTCATTCATAAGGCCGACAACGTTTTTGCTTTGCAGCGTTGTGCAAAGGATTACCGACCGCAAATCCACACATGTTGAATGCCGTGTACCTAATTACTTCATATAGATGAAACTTTTTTTATCATATACTAACCGTATTAGGCGAAGTTCAGCTTCGCAAACTCATAGTAAAATACGTACATGTGGTATCTGGAGCGGTCAGGAACACAAATACCGACATGGACAGGCTAAGTGAACTCAACTAAAACCAAGCCCATTCCACAGAGACTAAACCTTGACTAAAGATGATGGCCTGTTTAAAATTTGGCCTTATTACGATGTAATCTCTTGCACCACTACGCCCATCCCAAAGGTAAACTAAACAAATTTGGCGGTATTCTCTAACATTTTCCATGGTTTTTCCAGAAATAGAATCATTAATTAATTTATACAAGGCTTTTTCGATGTCAAATGTCGTTACAATCCTCTGTTTGGAGCTTACATCAGTGCACGTATTCAGCCAGTGCCACTGCTTGAAGGAAATGCCGTGCGAGAGTGTAGCAAGTTTCATTGCTATACTAAGGCACTGCTGCAGATTTCTGTAGTACACAATGTATCACTACTTGAAACTTCCTGGCCCACAGTTTTAATCTGCCAGCAAGTTTCAGATCAGCGCACACTTCACTCCAGAGTGAAAATCTCATTCTGGTATCTATACTTACTCCCCAGCGTTTTCAGCAGCTTGGGGACAGGAACACTGCGAGAGATTAGGCGCTCCAGATACAGCATCAGGTCGCTGTGTGTACTTGCAGATGACTGGTGTAAGTCAGTCCCACATCTATCCAAAAAATTTCAGTGACATCACGCATCCTTTTCTTCAATCTGACGGTTTCCTTTCTGAGCACCCGTGGTCTTTGAGTAGCGTCTTTGACTAGCAATCACAACATGCTCGATTCCGGGTTCGAACCCCGCCACCGCTTAAACTTCGAATAAAAAACATTAGCAATGGCGGCCGAAGACACTTCTGCGAAAGGAAAGTAACAGCGAAGTAACCATGGGTAACACGCAGATATTATACAATAAATGTATGACAATTGCAGTTTGCGATTAATTTATTGTCCTTGTAACCCATAACTTGAGGAGAAACATTTGTGTAGTGCGGATATGGGTAGAAAAAAATAAAATTTAAAAAAAGCAATAACCGGGTTTCCAACACCATACGCAAACCCGAAAATCCGCGACACACTACACTATCAGATGTGCTGAACTGATTGCGCGTAAACAGGCATCTAAATTACTTCTAAATCTTCGACGGTCGATTTCTCAGAAACGGTAGAGTATCTGCAGATAAGGCGAGACACTTGTTCGCTTATTTTGGCTCCTTTTCCACTGAGCGAAGTTTTTGGGAAATCGGGTTATGTACCCGCCATTTTTTCCTCTTCAGTGTCTAATGTGCTGTCTGTCAAAGAGACGTTCAAGACATTTCCTGTGAAGCGAATAAACTGTGCAGCGTGCATACGTTAAGATGGCAACTGTGGGGTTGTGGAGAAACCATCCAATACCAATACCAAGCTGGCTGCCTGATTACTTTTTTTTTTTTGTTTCACTCTACAACGCTCTCTTTCTTTCTACATTCTTTGTCATCCGTTACCTAGCTCCTCTGCTTACATAAAACGTCAACAAGACGACATGACACTGATACAAAAGAAGAGTGCTCACCTTTTTTGTGCTGTGCACAGTCTCTGGCAACGGGAATATCGGATAAACGTAGGGGAAAGTGAAATCGTCGCGAATATTTACATTTTCAACACATCCCTTCGTTCATGATATTTGCCGTAGGCAGTATAGACACGTTTCAGAGAAACAGCAAAATTCATTCGGCCAGTCCACGACAGAAGGAAGGAAGGAAGGAAGGAAGGAAAGAGAATGCTGGGTTAATATGTCGGCGACGAGATTACACGAGACGGGGTACAGGGTCGAATTTTACCGTGGCAGTAAACTTGCAGGATGTAATTCAACCGGTCAGCATTCGCCTTAAGCAATGTCAGGAAACAGGGAGCGTAATCTGGGTAGCTGGGCTCGGATTTTAAGTCAGCATTTTCCTTATGAGTTCTTTTCTCGTTTATAAGGTCTAGGGACGATGTTCATGCACTATGCTCATTCTCAACTGCTGTTCGACAGCAGTACTCTGCACCCTAATTTTCAGTAGGCTTCAACAAAAAAGAAGGGTTTTCTACTACGTAACTCCTTCTGTTCCCTGCAAGAAAATCTTCGGTTCGTTTAATTTGGTGTGATGGAGATTTACTGACATGAATCCAGTAGTAGATAAAGTGTCCATATACGACTACTTTAGGCTTACTTCACTGTGTTGCCACAAATGAAAGACACCTAATTGGAATATTAAGCTCTCAATCCGTTAATATAAAGGGGATGGAACCTCCTTTACTCAATTACCCATCGACAATTAGGTTCCCATGGTTTTCCGCAACCGTTCCACTAGAATGTGGTTTTCGTTACTACTCATAGGCTATGAGCGACACGTTCCCCTACCCTTATTTGTGAATTGTACAATGAAGTACGTGCTTATAATCTACATTTGCACTGCCAGAAAAATTTAGTACACCCTTTTGGACGTTGCCAGTTAACTAAAGATTTATTTTTTGAACAGTACATATGGAGTGCATGAAATGATTACTTTTACACATCACAAAGAGTTCTGAGGTACCTCAGAACCATTCGTGATGTCTAAAAGTTTCCATCCATGTAGAAACAGCCGTATTAGTACGGCAGACAGGAGCACATTGCAACGAAAAATAGTTTTTAATTTACATTATTATTTTTTACTTTAAACTGGTTAAATTTGAAAATAACATGGATAAATTACATACTTCCATACATAGAAATCAAAAAATTGTCCAATTCAACAACCAGAATGACTTAAATAAAACACAGATGAGAGGGTGAGATGGGTTATAATTCACCCCATCAACGGGGCACGTTGTAACATAACTGAATTTAACTGAAAATAACCTACTCAGTTTTAAATGTATGGCATGTTAGAAGTGTCTTCATTGTGTCCACGCTCCACACAGAAGTAGAATGCGTCATTATTCGCACATGACCTATAACACAAAAATTTGCATTTATTACACTGTACCCATTCCTCTCCATTTCTACAACCATCTACAACACATCATACAATAGTTTTATTCTTCTTCTTCTTCTTCTTCTTCCTAAGATGTATGGTATTGCAATTTTCTTTTGTTATTAACTGTCGCCTTCTTGATTCCTTTTTTTTCTCTTTCCATTCTTCGGTGATTTCTTATCTGTCTTCTCTTTTTTCTTTTTCTAGAGCCTGTTTTTCAGTTGTGTTTGTTGAGATCACACTTTCTCATCTTTCTTCCGCAGTTTTTTTCTTTCCTTTGTACAGCTTTAAGAAAAGGGCGAATTTGCTCAGTGGAAGAACGTTTCTCGGCTGAAGTTCCAGGAACAGCGTTAACAGCATCCTCCACATTCTCAGGTCCAGCCAGAGGATCTCAATTCTTTTTTTTTTTTCTGGAACTGCCCTACAGGTGATAACAGATGCAGAAAGATGGCTTTCTTGGAATTCGTCGGGGGGCAAATGGGAGTATGCATGTTTATGAGAAACTTGAAATGATGTTAGTTGGTGTGAGAGTGGTGGGAAGTCCTTTGTTTGTAATGTAAGGCAAGCCCGAAACAAAATTTTGAAAAACACTGCCCTCAGTCGCGAACGCAATTAATTCCGACTATCTGACGCTGTCAGGTATGACCGAAGCTTTCGTATTTTTTGGTACGTTTTGTTGTAACGTTTAGTTTTAATTTTGTCCGAAGAATGTGTCCCTTGTGACACCGAAACCTAGGTCACAAATTAATAGTGTTCGCGACTGAGGGCTGTGTTTTTCAAAATTTTGTATTGTACAACAGTCGTTGATTGACATCCATGTTAAAAACAGTAAGGCAAGTCATACATTTTTAGAGTCTTTCCTGCATTTTCTTCCAACCAGGCATCGAACCCACTGCTACAAATCACTTTTAAAGTAAAATCAGTTATTACGTTGCTAAACTATACAATGGGACTACTTCTCCCGGGGAATTCAATGTATGTCAGCGAACGAGGTAACATAGATAACGTTTTTAACAGTATAAACAGTTAATCACCGATGACGATTTCGATCAAAGAAAGACAAACAAAAGAAAAATGTCTTTTAGCGCCAACTCTTCAACTCACAGTGTTGCTACCGCTCAGTTCAAGGCGCCTCCATACGGTGGTAGCACCTGACAAGATACTTCATGGAAAAAATGCACTTGTTGCAATGTACCCCCTTTTGCAGCGTACTCCTCTCTCTCCACGGGTGGCAATGCAGGCGCAGAATCTGGCATCCAATCGATGGTACAGATGGCGAATACTGTGGTACGTTATGCCACGTGTTTTAGACACGTTCGTGCAGTTCTGTAAGTGTTGTTGATTGACGATTCGCACGATTTACTTCTCGTCCCATCATATTCCACACGTGCTCCATTGGAGACAAGTCCAGAGATCGCGCTGGCGAGGGAAATTGCTGCACGCTTTGCAGTGCACGTTGAGTATCACAGGCAGTGTGTGGGCGACGATTATCGTATTGGAACAACACACACCCTTCTTCTTGCAAAGATGGCAAAAGAACGGGTCTAACAACATTCTGCGTGTACCGAGGGCTAATTAGCATTCCCTCCAGAACCACCAAAGGTGAACGAGATTTGTAGCTTATCGCACCCCAGACCATAAGGCCGGGGGGGGGGGTGGCAGTAGATAGTAGATAGTGTCATAAGTTCCATGCGGCTTTTCGCGGATGATGCTGTAATATACAAAATACCAGTATTAGACAATTGTAGCGAAATGCAGGAAGATCTGCAGCGAATAGGCACTTGGTGCACGGAGTGGCAGTTGACCCTTGACTTAGACAAATGTAATGTACTGCAAATACATAGAAAGAAGGATCCTTTATTGTGTGATTATATGATAGCGAAACAAACACTGGTAGCAGTTACTTCTGTAAAATAACTGGAAGCATGCGTCCGGAACGATTTGAAGTGGAATGATCATATAAAATTAATTGTTGATAAGGCGGGTACCAGGTTGAGATTCATTGGGAGAGTCCTTAGAAAATGTGGTCCATCAACAAAGGAGGTGACTAACGAAACACTCGTTCGACCTATACTTGAGTATTGCTCATTAGTGTGCGATCCGTACCAGATCAGGTTGACGGAGGAGATAGAGAAGATCCAAAGAAGAGCGGCGCGTTTCGTCACAGGGTTATTTGGTAAGCGTGATAGCGTTACGGAGGTATTTAGCAAACTCAACTGGCAGACTCTGCAAGAGATGCGCTCAGCATCGCGGTGTAGCTTGCTCGCCAGGTTTCGAGTGAGTGCGTTTCTGGATGAGGTATCGAATATTTTGCTTCTCCCTACTTATACCTCCCGAGGAGATCACGAATGTAATATCAGAGATTCGAGTGCGCACGGAGACTTTCCGGCAGTCGTTCTTCCCGCGAACCACACGCGACTGCATCAGGAAAGGGAGGTAATGACAGTGGCACGTAAAGTGCCCTCCGCCACACATCGTTGGGTGGCTTGCGGTGTATAAATGTACATGTAGTTTGTCTTAGACGAATTTACTCTACAAGACTGTGCTCACCATATCTACGGCGTACGAGCAAACCATCATCACTTGCAAACGAGCAGAATCTGCTTTCACCGCTGAAGTCCTCGGCGTGCCATTCCAGTTTTTAAGGGATCCTCTGATCGTCGATGCTGTCGCTTGAGAGCAAGACGGGCTAGAGGTGTGCGTTCCCATAATCCCGCTGCTAATAACCGCTTCGCAACAGAACATGTTGACACAAACCCTCTCACCCCTGCTGTGGTTACTGCACTGTCACTGCTGTTCTTATAATACGACGATCCTGGCGAGCGTCTGTGCTGCGTGGATGCCCAGAACCTCGTCTGCGAGTGTGAGAATGTTCACGTGACCACTGATATCAGCACGTCCAATTTATGCGGCAGTTCGCAGAAAGGATCATCCAGCCACTCGTAAGGCGACAATTCGACGCCTTTCAGACGCTCAGTTGGCTTTAGCAAGCACGAGCTCGTCTCCGTGAGGTGGCTGCCTGCTTGTGTCACACGTCTGCAACACACTGAGTCTGCTGGCTGAGAGCATTCCATGGTAGCTATGCCACTACACTGTCTGTTGGCAGACGACGTTGAAACCGTTATCAGTACATCTACCATCCCAAAGGTGGCACAGGCCGTCATCGGATCAAAATCTACGTTGTTTTTCTTGGTGTACTAATTTTTTTCCCGACTGTGTATTATTAGCACTACCGTTCCTGAGGCTTTTATCCTACGAAGGAGAACAGTCTGTTTTCATATTTCCAAGCAGATTATGATTTTAGTTCAAATGGCTCTGAGCACTATGGGACTTAACTTCTGGGGGTCATTAGTCCCCTAGAACTTAGAACTAGTTAAACCTAACTAACGTAAGGACATCACACACATCCATGCCGTAGGCAGGATTCGAACCTGCGATCGTAGCGGTGTCGCGGTTCCAGACTGCAGCGCCTAGAACCGCACGGCCACTTCGGCCGGCTATGATTGTGTGCCGAACTGGAACTCGAAATCCGAACATAGCATTTCGCGGGCAATTCTCTTATCTGCTGCGCTATCCGGGCCCGACCCACTTTACACTCTCTGTTTTCACTGTGACACTTCACAGTTATTCACAGGTTTTATTACTGTGTTTATTTTTATTCACTGAGTTCTGTGGACGTAAAGACCAAAGGGCGGAATGAAATACGTTTAAAAGATCGAAAATATGCTTCCAATTTTGCAAGAAGACTATTAAAAATATGCACTAATGTACCGGAAGTAATATAGGAAATAAAGGAAATATTGACTAAAAGTTCAACACTCCTTTTTTCCGTATTTTCTCCAAATTGTAAAAAGTTCTCTCAACTAAATATGTTTGAGGGCAGAACTTCACAGCAGAATCGTAGCTATTAGCCCTACAAATATTATTCTAATTTTTTCGCTAAGACATAGGTGACATCACGAATACAGCGTAACTCCAAATTCCTTTCCTTGCCGTTTCTTTTTTCAACAGAAACTGAATCTGCAGCATCATCATCGCTATTCTTTGATAACGGAACCAAAGCAGGCACAAAGGAAGTCAAATCCCCCCCCCCCCCTCCGCCCCAACTTGTTTTATTGTGGATATCAGGTTACTGAAGTGTGATTTGGTCTACACAGGCTGTATCCCGGATCTCGTTCTCTCACAGGCTTCAGTGGCATTTTTAATGCTGCAATATTTCACTGCTTTAGAAAGTGTGTGGTACAAGATCCTTATTGATATGAGGAATATTACGCGAATCAGAGAAAAATATTTACTCTTCGGAAAAGCTATTTACTCTTGGACTTATGAACTTTACCGTATTTCTGAAAACACATTGTTTCATATGTGCTACGTGATACGACTTAAAGTAATGAAGACAACGCTTACAACGCCTTAAGTGTATCTAATCCACGCTATTTACTGCGTAATGTACACGTTGCATAATGTGTAGCTACTGTGTGCTCAATCCAGTATTTGAGCACTAAGTGACTTGCAGCAAACTTGCAAGTAGTTTGACACCTTTACGAAACTTTTTCTCTCTCGTAAATCCGACTAAATGGTGAATGGAAGACGGAAGAGGATGTGGACATAGAAAGGAAAGAGGAGATGGGCAGAGAGCAGAGGAGGAGATGGACATGGACAGAGAGAACGACTTCACGTGCACATGTAGATGTACATGCACATGCAAGGGAGTGAGACAGGGTTGTAGCGTATCCCCGATGTTATTCAATCTGTATATTGAGCAAGCAGTAAAGGAAACAAAAGAAAAATTCGGAGTAGGAATTAAAATCGATGGAGAAAAAAATAAAAACTTTGAGGTTCGCCGATGACACTGTAATTCTGTCAGAGACAGCAAAGGACCTGGAAGAGCAGCTGAACGCAATGGACAGTGTCTTGAAAGGAGGATATAGGATGAACATCAACAAAAGCAAAACGAAGATAATGGAATGTAGTGGAATTAAATCGGGTGATGCTGAGGGTTTTAGATTAGGAAATCAGACGCTCAAAGTGGAAACTGAGTTTTGCTATTTAGGGAGCAAAATAACTGATGATGGTCGAAGTGGAGGGGAAATAAAATGTAGACTGGCAATGGCAAGGCAAGCGTTTCTGAAGAAGAGAAATTTGTTAACATCGAGTATAGATTTGAGCGTCAGGAAGTCGTTTCTGAAAGTATTTGTATGGAGTGTGGCCATGTATGGAAGTGAAACGTGGACGATAAATAGTTTGGACAATAAGAGAATAGAAGCTTTCGAAATGTGGTGCTACAGAAGAATGCTGAAGATTAGTTGGGTAGATCACATAACTAATCAGGAGGAACTGAATAGAATTAGGGAGAAGAGAAATTTGTGGCACATCTTGACTAGAAGAAGGGATCGGTTGGTAGGACATGCTCTGAGGTATCAAGGGATCACCAATTTAGTATTGGAGGGCAGCGTGGAGGGTAAAAATCGTAGAGGGAGACCAAGCGGTGAATACACTACGCAGATTCAGAAGGATGTACGTTGCAGTAGGTACTGGGAGATGATGAAGCTTGCACAGGATAGAGTAGCATGGAGAACTGCATCAAACTAGTCTCTGGACTGAAGACCACAACAACATCAACGATATGCAAACATACACACAGACCACAGACACACACACACACACACACACACAATATATATATATATATATATATATATATATATATATATCGAGCGTTCATTGTACTGGTGTACAGTAATCATCATGCCCAACGGTTATGCCATGAGTCCTGTTCCACCCTTAAGACTTCGTATACTCGCTCTCCTTTCTACGTTGATATAGTGCACTTGTACGCGGCAACGGACTTTAGTGAGGAGTTTTGAGTCAAATCGGCAGCGGCGGTGGCAAGCGAGTCGAGATTCCTTGCATGTGGATAGACAAAGTTCGGATATGACGTCATAGGACCCGCTGGTGAGTTAACTGCGAGTATACGGATCTTCTTTTTATTCTGTACACATTAAGGACATCAACGACAACTAACATCCGACATCGATCCACATCAGTAGCAACAACTGTTTAACCAACAGTCAGTGCATTTTCACGTTATTAACCCCATCTACAACCGCAGTAACAACAACAGCAGCATCAAGACGGCAGTACATCGGCAGATGCAACAGTAGCAGCAGCAGTTACCAGCAAGATGGCTACTGTGGGACGGAAGCGATGGGGGGTAGCTCGTTTGCAGTTGAGAGAGAACGAATATTGTCCAACAGATGCGCAGCAAAATCCGATCCCCGAAAACGGTGCGCGATTTCCCCTATGTAACCAAAGAAACAAGTGATAATTTTCTATGAAATAGTACGCGAACAAATCACTTTCGCTGATTTCCTTTCACCTTGGAACACGCAAATAAGTGGTCTGCTGCACAGTTTGCTACTAGTACGATTATATCCAAGTTTAACCTCCTGCTACGGGGCAACGTTTTTAGAATTTCTTTAAACCAACAGACGTGAGCCTGTTTTTGAACTGCGGGAATGAATATTTTTCAGAACTCCCAGTGTCCATACACCATCTAAGGTAGTGCGCTAAAAGTAGTGCAGTACTCGATATGACTCTGCCCCACGATAATTTATAGCCCGACCCACTTCACTTGCATTGCGCAAAACATCGTCGTATTTTGGAGCAACGGGCGTTTTTACTCAACCCTCAAGAAACATTTATTTTATTCTAAAACCAGATCCTGACCACAAACGTTATTTATCAGGTAATGAATTTCTGTTAAAGATAACCATTTTCAGTCCTGAGTAAATCCAGTATACTACATAATTAGTGCCAGTCCGTATATATATCTTTAAGTCACATACAGGATTAATGTCACTCTACCATCAATATAAGCAATGACACGATTTGTTTAGAACACTGGATTTACTCAGATCTGAAGATGTTACCGTTGAGCGAAGTTAATCACCTAATAATTGACTTTTATTGATAGAGACTGGAGTTATAGTACAATAAACATTTCCTGGATCGCTATGTAACCTGTCAAAGATGACCATTTTCAGTGCTGAGTAAATCCAGTATACTACAGACGTGATAATGTACGATGAATCTGCTGCAGACACACATTAGAGATAAAACCGTTCATCGCACCTGACGACGCTGTTGCAGTAATAAATCACTGTGCAAGTGGAACCAAACGTTGATATATATACGTATTCTGTTGCACTCATAAATCATCTGCTTTTGGATTTCATTGGCAAGGGTGATAGCATGGCCTGAAGAATATTATTTATTACCGGTGCAATACTCGTTGGGGTTTAAAATAATTGTTAGCTGGTATGCCCACGATTACTTAAACATAGAAGGGCTTTCCGCAATATGTCTACAAATATGTAATAAAAAACAAAGAAACACCTTTTGGAACACTACTTAACGACAACTGATTTCAGTCTGCGTTGCGGATCATCTTCAGGGCTAGGTTGGAACGAAAAGAAGTTTGATATTATCAACACCCGTCTCAAAGATAGTAGAAACAATAACAAAACTTTACGAACTCACACCGTCGCCGAAAGGTGTAGTTTGTCAACAGTGTATGAAACTAACAATAATAAACAAAGTTGACACGTGCGTGAGTCATTTATCAGTACACTAAAACAGGTTATAACTATTTCTCCATATATCATACAATACAAATAATTAATAAAAAAGCCGACTTGAAGGTCACTTTAATTAGTACATTTCAGTGTGGATGGTGCGTTAAACACATGTTATAAACATACTGACCGCAACTGTGGATCGTATATTTTCGTTCTTATTTTCATAATTAAAAAGAAAGTGCAAAATCACCGAACGTATTGAAGACTTAACAAGTTGCCTTCATTTTAATGAATAATGACAGAATTGCACTGAGGACGCTTAATGTGAAGTAAAATGGGGTTACGAAACGAACGTAACTGCATTAATGTACTAAATTTCAGCATGACTGATGTGTAACATAAGAAGATAAAAACAAATGTTACATGCAAGCTGAAGTACACTGTGTATCTTGTTTAAATATCTTAAAAGTTAATGCAAAATCACCGAATATATCATTTTTATGAATAAGAATAGAACTACGTTGAGCACTCTATGCTAAAGTTGGTGATTAATTCGACATAATCATAGAAAAGTCGAAGAAAGAGGAGCCTAGCTACGAAATAGCCATAGCTGTTTCAGGAAACAACTAATAGGAATTAAGTTGTTAAGTGTTAATAGTTTGAGAAGAGAGTGGCCGCCAGTGCTCAACCTACCAAACCAGGCGGAGGGACAAGCAGCACAGTTCTGTGTTTATGCCTGTCACAGGCTGCAGTCAACGCCCACCGTCTTCCCCCACGGCCACCTAAAATGATGAACAAATTCAAGTTCACGGGGCGATGAAGAACACCAGGCATCACACATCTAGTGGAGGACGTCAGTATCAAATTAATCATTATGGGAAAATTAATTCCGTTCGTTAATGTACTTGTCAGATTCTTTCCGATTATTTTCTTGTAGCAATAAAAATTTCAAGTTCTTTGAGCAAGTCGACATACCTTTGTGTGTTCTGTGTAAAAACTCCATGCAGTTGTCAGTACTAATGGTTTGGCACACATGCTCTAGTGATAGCGTCTATGATTAGTAATCAAAGGTCCTCGGTCCCGTGCACTAACCCCACCACTGCTTAAATTTTGAATAAAAATCATCAGCAACGGCGGAAGAAGACTTCCGGCATAAGAAGTCACCCTCAAACTGTGAACGGCCTTATAAAAGATGGTGGAGGAGTGGAGAGAGGTTCGAGACATTCTCTTGCCCTCGGAGTAGAAAACCACCACTGATTACTGATAAATGGAATCAGGACATAGAAGGGAATGGAACTCACTCCATTAAAGACACCGACACAGGACTTGACTGAAAATGTGTCATAATGATCTCTCCATTGTAAAAAGATTCCGAGCTAGTCCCCCATTTGGATCTCCGGGAGGGAACTGCCAAAGAGGAGATGACCATGAGTAAAAAGGTTGGTGCGTGGAATGCCAGAAGTTCGAAAGCGTTAGGGAAGCTAGAAAATCTTAAAGGAGACATGTTAAGGGTCACCCTAGATAGTGGGGGTCGATCCCCGGCCAGGATGAAGATTTTATCCGCTCAGGGACGGGCTGTTGTGTTGTCCTCATCGTCATCACCGACACGCAAGTCACCCAATATGGTGTCGCCTGAAATAAGACTTGCAACCCGGCGGCCGAAACCCCGACTGGATCTTTCCGGCCAACAATACCACACGACCATTTCAATTTTTTTTTTCTGAAAAGGTGCCGCAGGGGGGGGGGGGGGTCGAACTCAGTATCTCTGTACGATGGACACGTCATTAGGAACAGAAACTTTAGTCAAGGCAGCATATTTTCACTCAGTACACAGACAAGCCAAAAACAGGATTCGAAGCAGCAACGTCTGTGGGTTGAGCGGAGCATCGGTGGCACGTATTATTGACACTAATGCAACGGCAGGTGATATGTCCTCGGTGTATTTCACGGCGGCATGTCTGAATAAAAACTTCTCAATTTTCAAGCCGCCATGCCTATCTCCGCCATCGTCGTCCTGATGGTGGAGATAGCCATCGAAAGCTCCAGAATTTTATTCGAAGTGACGCGGCTTGAAAACCAAGATTTTATTCAGGGAGGGATGTGTTTATAAACGGCGAATTGAGAAATTTTTTTTCTCATGTGATCTATTTATACATAGACAAGTTTCGGATTTTTCCTTCACTTGTAGTATGAAACCTTCCTTGCAAAATTTCATGATTCTACGTCAATCTTAAGAACCCCACAAACTCTAATGAGTGAGTTTGCGAGTATCAAAATATATCACGCAGACGTAGAAGCTTAAAATTTTTATCACCACGGACCGCATGCCTCAGTACGTAACGTAAATTTCATCTTGGAACGCCCATCCGCTCCTGTGAAATCAGGGTCTTAACATCGGAGAAACAGAGAGACAGACAGCAAATAACAAACAATTTTTTGTACGCGATGTAATTGCAAATTAACATTTTCCGGATCTTTGTCCTTTGGTTGTTGTGTGAAACTTTGCTTCTTGATAGATTTCATGGTTCTGGGTCAATTGGAAGTACCTATTAGGTTTTGATAACTGAGTTCGCGAGTATCAAAATCTGTGACATAAATTTCCGTATATTTTGATTCCATTGACTTAAATACTTCTCGTTTCTTACATCGCCAAGGGACCATAGAGCTGAAAATGTGACAAATTTCAACCTGATACGTCTAGCCGTTCCTGTGGGAAAGGGTTTTGAACGGTCCGACAGACAGACAGACGGACAAGAAAGTGATCCTTTAAGGGTTCCGTTTTTACCGGCTGAAGTACGGAACCCTAGTAATTCACAAACAAGTCTCTCCGGTTGCCACTTACTTTGCAAAGCTGTGTATCGTCTGGTTACTAACGGGCTCTGACATGAAGCTAAGAATCAAACAGGGAATGTGTAGTGTGCTGGCTTGAGGGGACAAGGTGGTGAGTCACAGCTGGATAGAATTTCCGCAGCGAATTAACGACCACACATGAGCCAGCTGTGGTGTAGCTCAGAGGCGGGTTGGCTTCCACACTTGTCTACGCAACACTACAGCTGATAGCTCGTCCTGTCCTACCACCAATACACTAATAGTCACTTTTTTTGAGTCATCGCTCTTCTGACTCATTTAAAGATGCTCGCCACGAATTCCTCTCCTGTGCCAAACTCCTCATCTCAGAGAATCACTTCCAATCTACGTCCTAGGCGCTTCAGTCTGGAACCGCAAGACCGCTACGGTCGCAGGTTCGAATCCTGCCTCGGGCATGGATGTGTGTGATGTCCTTAGCTTAGTTAGGTTTAAGTAGTTCTAAGTTCTAGGGGACTGATGACCTCAGATGTTAAGTCCCATAGTGCTCAGAGCCATTTGAACCATTTTGAACCTACGTACTAAATTATTTTTGCTGGATGTGTTCCTGTCTCTGTCATCCTCTACAGTTTTTACACTCTACAGCTCCATCTAGTACCATGGAAGTTACTCTCTGATGTCTTAACTGATGTCCAATCATCCTGTCCCTTCTTCCACATATTCCTTTCCTCTCTGATTCTGCGCATATCCTCCTCATTCCTTACCCTATCAGTCCACCTAATTATCAACATTAGCCTGTGGCACCATATCTCAAACGCTTCGATTCTCTTCCGTTGAGTACCATACAATGTCGTCCTCCAAACGTACATGTTCAGAAATTTCGTCCTATGTCTGGTCTAGTAGACTTCTCTTGACTAGGAATGCCATTTTTGCCTGTGCTAGTCAGGTTTTGACGTTCTCCTTACTGCTAAGTAGCAGAATTCCTTAACTTTTTGACCATCAATTCCGATGTTAAGTTTCTGGCTGTTCTCATTTCTGCTACTTCTCCGTACTTTGCTCTTTCTTCGATTTCCTCCCAATCCATATTCTGCACTTATCAGAGTGTTCATTCCATTCCGCAGATCATGTAATTCTTCTTCACTTTCACTGAGGATAGCAATGCCATCAGCAAATCGAATTATTGATATCCTTTCACCTTGAATTTTAATTCCTCTTCTGAACCTTTCTTTTATTTCCACCATTGCTTCTTCGATGCTGATAGCTTGTCCTGCCAGCAATACACTAATAGTCTTTTTTTTTCGGGTCATCGGTCTTCAGACTCATTTAATGCTGCCCGCCACGAATTTATCTCCTGTGCCTGAACAGTATGGGCGAAACATTACATCCCTGTCTTACATGCTTTTTAATCCGGGCGCTTCGTTCTTCATCTTCCACTGTTATTATTCCCTCTTGGCTCTTGTACATGTATATTACCCGTCTCTGCCTACAGCATATTCCTATTTTCCTCAGAATTTCGAACATCTAGCACCATCTGACATTGTCGAACGCTTTCTGCTTGTCTACAAATGATATCAATGTGTCTTAATTTTTCTTTATCCTTCCTTCAATTACCAACAGTAACGTCAGAATTACCTCTCTAGTGTCTTTGTCTTTCCTAAAGCCAAACGGATCGTCATCTAACACACCATCAATTTTCTTTTCCATTCTTCTGTGTATTATTTTTGTCATCATCTTAGCTGTAGGACATCTTAAGCTGACTGTGTGACATTTCTCGGAGTGTCAGATTTTGCAGTCTTCTGCACTGTGTGGATGATATTTTTCCGAATGTCTGATGGTATATGGCCAGACTCGTACATTCTACACACCGAAGTGAACAGTCGTTTTGTTGCCACTTCTAGCACTGATTTTAGAAATTATGGTGGAATGTTATGTATCCCTTCTGACTGATTTGTTCTTATGCCTTCAGAAGCTCTTATAAATTTTGATTCTAGTAGTAGTTTCCCTATCTCTTCCTCTACCACATCAGACAAATCTACCCCGTCATAGAGCCCTTCAGTGTACTCTTTCCATCTATCCGCTCTCTCTTCTACATTTAACAGTGGAATCCCTGTTGCACTCACAATGCTACCACCCGTGCTTTTAATTTCACCGAAGGTTGTTTTGACTTTCCTATGTGGTGAGTGAGTGGTTCCGACAATCATTTCTTCCTCGATTTCTTCACATTCTTATGCAGCCGTTTCGTCGTACCTTACCTGAACTTCCTATTTATTTCATACCTCACCGACCTGTATTTCTGTATTCCTGCATTTCCCTAAACATTTTTACTTCCTTCTTTGATCGATCAACTTAAGTATTTCTGCTACCCATGGTTTCTTCGCAGTTACCGTCTTTGTACCCTCGTTTTTCTCTCCAATTTCTGTGATTGCCCTTTTTAGAGAGGCCCAATTCTCTTCAACTGTACTGGATACTAAGCTATTCCTTATTGCAGGGCCTTCGAGAATTTCAAGCTTATGTCTTCAATCCTTAGTATCCCCGTATCCCACTTCCTTGCGTACTGATTCTTGCTATCTAATCTCTTTAACTTCACCCTACTCTTCATCACTACTAGATGGTGATCTGAGTCTGTCTGGTTCTGGGTACACCTTATAATACAGTTTCTGATTTCGGAATCTCTATCTGACCGTTATATAACGTAACTGAGATCTTCACGTATCTCCTGGCCTTTTGTAGTATACCTCTTCTTATTGCGATTACTGAATAGAATTTTCGCTGTTACTATCCGAAATATGCTACAGAACTCAGATAGTCTTTATTCTCTCTCATTCCTAGTACCAAGACGATATTCTTCCGTAGCGCTTTCTTCTACTCCTTCCCCTACAATCATATTCCAGTCCCTCGTGGCTATTAGATTTTCATCTCTCTTTACGTACTGAATTACCCGTTCAATTCCACATGTACTTTTCCTATCTCTTCATGTTTTGCTTGCGACGTCGGTATGTATACCTGAGTTACCGTTGTCAGTGGTGGTTTGCTGTCGATTCTGATGAGAACAGCGCTGCCCTATCACTGAACCGTACACAGTAACTCACGCTCTGGCTTACCTTTCTATTCACAACGAATCCTATTCCCGTTATATCATTTTCTGCTGCTGCTGACATTACCCTACATTCACCTGATCAGAAATCCTTGTCTTCTTTCAACTTCACTTCCTTGACCCCTACCATATCTAGTTTGAGTCTTGGCATTTCCCTTTTCAGATTTTCTAGCTTCTTACCACGTTCAAGCTTCTGACATTCACGCCCGGACTACTAGAACGTTATCCCTTCGTTAGCTATTCAGTCTTTGTATCATGGTCACATCCCCCCCCCCCCCCCGGCAGTCCCCTACCGGACTACCGGAGACCCGAGTGGAGGTCTGTTTTCTCAACAGAGAGGTCATCATGAATTTTTTGAATTACTGGCCACATGTCCTGTGGATACACAATATGTGTCTTTTCCATCTCCTTTGGTATCTTCGTGCTGCTCGTCAATGCTGATTCATCCGCCTTTACACTCCTCCGCACGCTTTGACAAGGTCGTCGGCAAAATCAGGACTGCTTCTTACGCCGTAAGTCTTTGGCCACCAATGTTCCTTTTTTTTTCACAATTTAAGCGTTGGCGGTATTTGAAACAGGAACCGAGGATGTTTTGATTAGTAAACAAAGACACTGTTTCTAGGACGTGCGCGCACCCCAGAAATGAAGAAAGACTAGGTAAAGAATAATTTTCGCACGATTCGCGCGCTTGGTGCCTAACACTTATCTATTTCATTGCGACTGATGTTTGTGGTGACGGTACGGACATTCAGTCACACTAAAAGGAACTACAAAATCGGGCGATTATCGAATGTCCACACACGCGGAAAAAGAACTGAAGGAATACAAGAAATGTCTTTGTCGTACATGGGAGGTTACACTCTTAAACTGTTATTGTGGTCCTCAGTTTGGATCCAGCTCTTCACTTCAGTCTGTCCTACGCAAGACCCTTCATCTCTGTCCAATTACTGTAACATATATACAGTTAAAACTGCTACGTCAATTTATAACTAGTCAAATTCAATTTTTACCCCACATTTCCTTACACCAAAAACTGACTATTCGTGAATTCCTCAGCACATGACATATGAATCAATCTGCGTCTTTTAGTCAAGTTGTGCCATATATTTCTTTTTCCACGAATTGAATTATATACCTTCTCATTCGTTACTCGATATATCAGAGTAATTCTTACGAAGCATCACGTTTCAAAATCTGCTGTCCTCTTCTTGTCCGAACCGTTTATTGTGTACGTTCCATTTTCGTTGTTGTTGTTATTGTTGTTGCCTTTTTTTAAGTCCTGAGACTGGTTTGATGCAGCTCACCACGCTACTCTATCCTGTGCAAGCTTCTTCATCTCCCAGTATCTACTGCAGTTTACATCCCTCTGTATCTGCTTAGTGTATTCATTTCTTGGTCTCCCTCTACGATTTTTACCATCCACGCTGCCCTCCAATACTAAATTGGTGATCCCTTGATGCCTCAGAACATGTCCTACCAACCGATCCCTTCTTCTAGTCAAGTTGTGCCACAAACTCCTGTTCTCCCCAATCCTATTCAGTACCTCCTGATTAGTTTTGTGATCTACCCATCTAATCTTCAGGATTCTTCTGTAGCACCACATTTAGAAAGCTTCTATTCTCTTCTTGTCCTAACTAATTATCGTCCATGTTTCACTTCCATACATGGCTACACTCCAAACAAATACTTTCAGAAACGACTTCCTGATACATAAATCTATATTCGATGTTAACAAGTTTCTCTTCTTCAGAAACGCTTTTATTGCCATTGCCAGTCTACATTTTATATCCTCTCTACTTCGACCATCATCAGTTATTTTGCTCCCCGAACAGCAAAACTCCTTTATTGCTTTAAGTGTCTCATTTTCTAATCTAATTCCCTCAGCATCACCTGACTTAATTCGACTACATTCCATTATCCTCGTTTTGCTCTTGTTGATGTTCATCTTACATCCGCCTTTCAAGACACTGTCCATTCCGTTCAACTGCTCTTCCAAGTCCTTTACTGTCTCTGACAGAATTACGATGTCATCGGCAAACCTCGAAGTTTTTATTTCTTCTCCCTGTATTTTAATACCTACTCCGAATTTTTCTTTTGTTTCTTTCACTGCTTGCTCAATATACAGATTGAACAACATCGGGGAGAGCCTACAACCCTGTCCCACTCCCTTCCCAACCACTGCTTCCCTTTCATGTCCCTCGACTCTTATAACTGCCATCTGGTTTCTGTACAAATTGTAAATAGCCTTTCGCTCCCTGTATTTTACCCCTACCACCTTCAGAATTTGAAAGAGAGTATTCCAGTCAACATTGTCAAAAGCTTTCTCTAAGTCTACAAATGCTAGAAACGTAGGTTTGTCTTTTCTTAATCTAGTTTATAAAGTAAGTCGTAGGGTCAGTATTGCCTCACGTGTTCTCATATTTCTACGGAATCCAAACTGATCTTTCCCACGGTCGGCTTCTACCAGTTTTTCCATTCGTCTGTAAAGAATTCGCGTTAGTATTTTGCAGCCGTGACTTATTAAACTGATAGTTCGGTAATTTTCACATCTGTCAACACCTGCTTTCTTTGGGATTGGAATTATTATATTCTTCTTTAAGTCTGAGGGTATTTCGCCTGGCTCATACATTTTGCTCACAAGATGTTAGAGTTTTGTCAGGACTGGCTCTCCTGAGGCTGTCAGTAGTTCTGATGGAAAGTTGTCTACTCTCGGGGACTTTTTTCGAGTTAGGACTTTCAGTACTCTATCAAACTCTTCACGCAGTATCAAATCTCCCATTTCATCTTCATCTACATCCTCTTCCATTTCTATAACATTGCCCTCAAGTACATCGCTGTTGTATAGACCCTCTATATACTCCTTCCACCTTTCTGCTTTCCCTTCTTTGCTTAGAACTGGGTATCCATCTGAGCTCTCGATATTCATACAAGTGGTTCTCTTATCTCCAAAGGTCTCTCTAATTTTCCAGTAGGCAGTATCTATCTTACCCCTAGTGAGATAAGCCTCTACATCCTTACACTTGTCCTCTAGCCATGCCTGCTTAGCCATTTTGCACTTCCTGTCGATCTTATTTTTGAGACGTTTGTATTCCTTTCTACCTACTTCATTTACTGCATTTTTATATTTTCTCCTTTCGTCAATTAAATTCAATATTTCTTCTGACACACAAGGATTTCTACTAGCCCTCGTCTTTTTACCTACTTGATCCTTTGCTGCCTTCACTACTTCATTCCTCAAAGCTACCCATTCTTCTTCTACTGTATTTCTTTCCTCCATTCTTGTCAACTGTTCCCTTATGCTCTCCCTGAAACTCTGTACAACCTCTGGTTTAGTCAGTTTATCCAGCTCCCATCTCCTTAAATTCCCACCTTTTTGCAGTTTCTTCAGTTTTAATCTACAGTTCATAACTAATAGATTGTGGTCAGAGTCCACATCTGCCCCTGGAAATGTCTTACAATTTAAAACCTGGTTCCTAAATCTCTGTCTTACCATTATATAATCTATCTGATACCTTTTAGTATCTCCAGGCTTCTTCCATGTAAACAACCTTCTTTTATGATTCTTGAACCAAGTGTTAGCTATGATTAAGTTATGCTCTGTGCAAAATTATACTAGGCGGCTTCCTCTTTCCTTTCTTACCCTCAATCCATATTCACCTACTATGTTTCCTTCTCTCCCTTTTCCTACTCCTGAATTCCAGTCACCCATGACTATTAAATTTTCGTCTCCCTTCACTATCTGAATAATTTCTTTTATTTCATCATACATTTCTTCAATTTCTTCATTTTCGTATAATGGCTAAAATGCAGGCATATACCTTCAAAAAAGACATCCTAAAAACAAAATTCTTTTTCGGACATGTTTCCATTGTTGTTGCCAGTCTGCATTTGATATCCTTTGTACCTCAGACACCAGTTATTTTGCTGCGAAAATAGCAAAACTCTTCTACTAATTCCTGTACCTCATTTATTAGTCTAGTTCCCTCACAACCGCCAGATTTGATTCGAGTGGACTAATTCCCTCTACGATTTTTTCCTTAGTTCCATTCACTGCTCCCTCAATGTAGAGACTAAAGAAAATCAGGGATAGCTTATAACCCTTTCCCTCTCTCTTTATCTACTACTGTGGCCTTTTAATGTCCACAGATTCTTATTACTGCTGTCTGAATACTGTACAGGCTGTAAATAACTCTCCGCATTTTATCCCTGCCGCTCACACAATTTCAAAGAGCGTATTCCAGTGAAAGTTGTCAAAAGTTTTCTCTAAATCTACAAACGCTATAAAAGCCTCGCATGTTTCTACATTTCTCCAAACCGGCCCTCCCTGAGGTAGGCTTCTACCAGTTTTTCCAAATTTATCGTTTTTCATAATTTGCACGCATGAGTTACTGAACTGATGGATGACATGGGTGTCGAGACAGCACACAGTATCGATACCTGCCATGTCGTCAGCCGTTCACAACAAAGGTCTATTTCTGTTTCCTTACTCACCGTCAGAAACAAACCCATGCCTGTCACGGTATAAAATAAGGCTCAAATATCTGTGCCCCTTCACGACATCATTCCGCCAAATTTCTTCGGGTAAAATCAAATCCTACTGGTAACGAAAGTGACGTTGGTCCTGCAGCGTACAAAGAGCAGCATTTATAACCTCAGGCTGGATAGTACTATGACTTGCCATGCAACAGATTTCAGCAAGAAATGCTGTTAACACACAAGTCTAAAACCGTTTCGATTCTAGCGTTACAACAGCAGTTATACTGGCAAATTGCCTGTTGGTTTCTGTTTCGGGTTTTTCGCGCGATGTTCGTTTGATGATTTTTCTGGCGTTTGGCAAGCGAAAGTGGTTGGCGTTGTGAAAGCCTCACCCTCCATTTCTAATGATGGTCTAGAGTCGAGCTCTCGGCCTCAGATTATATATACCTATCTTGTCAACGTGAAAGGGCGTTTCCGTGGTCATTACTGCTGCTGATCCCCTTGCTACCTTCAGAGGTCGTTCACTGCAGCACGGGAATCCAGGACACGTACATTTTGAAGTCTCCTTCTTTCTTGTTGAAGCTGTTATGTTTGTGTATTTCTATAGCTTCTCTGAATAAGGGTGTCAAAGCTCTTCTATAGAGCAGGAACTTCCGTGTGGCCGTATTTTGCTATGTGACTGGTCTAACGCAGGTCGAGCTCCGTCAAGGCCGATTTCTCCCAACCCACTCAGCTTATGCTCGGTGATACTGGTGTTGATTGATCGTCCGAACATTGCAACATAAACTTTTCACATGTACACGGTACGCGGTATATTTCCCACGTATCAAGTGGGGTCCCTTTCCTCTTTGCCAATCTCAGACATGCTCTTATCTTCTTTGTCGGTTTATAAATACCCTTTACGCCGTGTTTGGAAAATATACGGCCGATCCTGTCTTCCACTCTGGGACTGTATGGCATAACGGCCGTACGCGATATTTCTTTTCCGATGTGTCGCTTCACCGAGTGTTTGATTCTGTGACACTTCTCATGTAACTGGTGGAGTACCCACCGTTCCTCAGAACCCTTTCTAGGAGTTGCATCTCGCATCTGAGATGCTGCGGCTCACATATTTGTCTTGCTCACGTTGCGAGCGTATTAAACATGCCTCTATTATGGCTCAGGTGGTAATTTTATAGTTTGTGTTCGTATCGATTAATGTGTGTCCCAAGTTTTCAGCATCTCTGGTGTGGCCAGCACCTCTACAAAAGGTAGTCGTTTGTCCTCTTCTACCTCTACAGAAAATTTTATGTTGGCAGGGGGACTGTTCAGGTGTCTTAGGAAGCCATCGAGCTGTTCCTCACCATTTACGCTACAAAATCTCACTGGAAAACGTCCTCCCCGGAAGTGTATCAATATGTCATTCCCGGGCAGTAACAGCAAAACTAAATATAAATTCGATAGAGCGTTTCATCATGATTCGTGCAGATTCTACGGAGGAATACTTTTTAGTGTGTCTATTTCATCACTTAACTGAGTAAGGCTGCAGCAGGAATATTTCTGTTTTTGTATTATTCATATTCCGTACAGTTCTATGATGAAATGTTGAATTTTTGTACGGTTCGCAGATACTCCGCCGGCCCTTTATTGGATATCATGTTGAAGCTATCGTATTCGTTTGCAGTCACATACTTTAGCAAACATTCTTTATAAATATCATTACTGGTGTTACAATCTTCAGTCATGAAGTACGGCCGGCGCGAGAGCGTTACGGAGATACTCAGTAAATTCCAGTGGAAGACGGTGCAACAGACTTACGCATCACAGTGATTTTTACTATCGAAATTTCGAGAGGATTCGGACACATATTAATTCCCCTCCCCGACGAGAACATTTGAGGAATTAGAGCTAATACCGAGGCTTATCAACAAGGAAACTTACCACGACCCATTCGCGGTTGGAACAGTTAGGCAAAACCAGCAGTGACAAAATACCTTTCAGCAACGAGCCACTTCGTAGCATGATTACTATCATTAGCAATGAATGTTTCAATGTAAGGCGACGTGTTACATCCTTACAAGGAGAATGATTTACTCGACTACGGAGAAACCTGCTTCTTGAAAATGTGTAGGTAAGTACTTGATCAATACTTAGAGTTCAGCGTTCTGGTAATTACAGTTGTTAATCTCTGAGTTAATGTAGATTTGGAAAAGAGCGAATAGAAACACTGAATTATTATGCTTACATTCGACTGAGGAAACCGCGAATCTGTAATTTTTAAATTTATGCACTGACGTAAAAATTTGTAACACCAAAAATGAGTTGTGCAAAAGAAACTAAAGTTGGTAGGCGTGTTTCTGTATGTGAAAGATGAAGTCTATTACAATGTCGCGCCATCCGCATTAGAGTGGCAGTAGTAACGTCCTATAATGATCCAAATCAGATTTCCTTTCAAAACACATTGTAACGGTCATGAGCGTTAGTTACCTTTGAGATTGGACATCGTGAGCTGACGTTAGTCAAGAATCCTCTTAATGTGACAATCGCCAGTAATAACACTTCACTGAGTTTGAACGAGGTTGTGTAACAGGGTATGAGAACTTGGATGTTCTTTCCTCCATACTGGTGAAAGATTAGGCGGAATGTAGCCACTGTACATGACTGCTGGTAGCAATGGTCACGAGGATGTACGGTCTGCAAGGAGACCGGGTTCCGGACGACCACGTGGCACTGCTTGAGAGGAAAGACCATCGTGTTCGACGTGTGGCTCTGGCCCATCATGCTTCATCTTCAGCAACAATTTGAGCTGCAGTTGCCTCATAGAGACACAAAGAACTGTTACAAATCGGTTACTTCAGGGACATCACCGAGCCAGGCGCTCTGAACTGTGCATTCCACTAACTCCAAGTCACCGTCATGTACAACTTTAGTGATGTCACGTGAGAGTTCATTGGAGGATAAGGTGGATGTCTGTTTCGGTGCCCGTAATGGCCGTGTGTTTGTTAGGAGGAGGCCAGATGAGGGCCTGCGACCAACCTGTCTGCATGCTACACACACTCGACCTACACCTGGAGTTATGGTCTGAGGCGCGGTTTCGTATGTCAGCGGGAGCACTCTCGTGGCTATCCCACGCACCCCGACTGAAAATTTGTTCGTCAATTTGGTGATTCCACCTGTTCTTCTGCCTTTCATGAATAGCATTCCAGGGGGTGTTTTCCACGGGATAACGCTCGCCCGAATATCGCTAATGTAACCCAACAAGCTTTACAGTGTGTCGACAAATGCAACATGCATGGATCTCCGTTCCGCAAACTGACATGCGGCACCTGTACAAGACAATGCATGCACGTTTACATGCTTGCATTAAACATTCTGGCGCCTCCACCGGTTATTAAAATACCTGCATTTCGCATTTGCAGTGGCGTATGTATCGCTAACATTAACCTGCGGTCTTTAAATGTTAATCACTTAAATATGTTACCTAGACAGATTTAACCCGGAATTTCATAAGTCTGCATTAATTACATCTACATCTATATTTATATCCGCAAGCCACCCAACGGTGTGTGACGGTGGGCACTTTACGTGCCACTGTCATTACCTTCCTCTCCTGTTCCAGTCGCGTACGGTTCGCGGGAAGAACGACTGCCGGAAAGCTTCCGTGCGCGCTCGAATCTCTCTAATTATACATTCGTGATTTCCAAAAGGTTCAAATGGCTCTGAGCACTATGCGACTTAACTTCTGAGGTCATCAGTCGCCTAGAACGTAGAACTAATTAAACCTAACTAACCTAAGGACATCACACGCATCCATACCCGAGGCAGGATTCGAACCTGCGACCATAGCGGCCACGCGGTTCCAGACTAAAGCCCCCAGAACCGCACGGCCACAGCGGCCGGCCGTGATCTCCTCGGTAGGTAAAAGTAGGGGTAAGCAATATATTCGATACCTAATCCAGAAACGCACCCTCTCGAAACCTGGGCAGCAACCTACTTCGCGATGCAGAGCGCTTCTCTTGCAGAGTCTGCCACTTGAATTTGCTAAACATCTCCGTAATGCTATCACGCTTACCAGATAACCCTGTGATGGAACGCCCTGCTCTTCTTTGGATCTTCTCTATATCCTCTCTCAACCTGACCTGGTACGGACCCCACACTGGTGAGCAATACTCTAGTATAGGCCGAACGAGTGTTTTGTAAGCCACCTTCTTTGTTGATGGACTGCGTTTTCTAAGGACTCTCCCAATGAATCGCAACCTGGCACCCACCTTACTAACAATTAATTTTATATGATCATTCCACTTCAAATAGTTCCTTACGCAGACTCCCAGATATTTTACAGAAGTAACTGCTACCAGCGTTTGTTCTGCTATCGTATTATCATACAATAAAGGATCCTTCTTTCCATGTATTCACAATACATTCTATTTGTCTACGTTAGGGGTCAGTTCCCACTCTCTGCACCAAGTGCCTATCTGCTGCAGATCTTCATGCATTTCGCTGCAATTTTCTAATGCTGCTACTTCTCTGTATACTACAGCATCATCCGCGAGAAGCCGTATGGAACTTCTGACACTATCTACTAGGTCATTTATATATATTGTGAAAAGCAGTGGTCCATAACACTCCCCTGTGACACGCCAGAAGTTACTTTAACGTCTGTAGACGTCTCTCTATTGAGAACAACATGCTGTGTTCCGTTTGCTAAAAACTCTTCAATCCATCCACACAGCTGGTCTGATATTCCGTAGGCTCTTACTTTGTTTATCAGGCTACAGTGCGGAACTGTATCGAACGCCTTCCGGAAGTCAAGGAAAATGTCATCTACCTGGGAGCCTGTATCTAATATGTTCTGGGTCTCATGAACAAATAAAGCGAGTTGGGTCTCACATGACCGCTGTTTCCGGAATCCATGTTGGTTCCTCCAGAGTAGATTCTGGGTTTCCAGAAATGACATGATACTCGAGCAAAAAACATGTTCTAAAATTCTACAACAGATCGATGTCAGAGATATAGGCCTGTAGTTTTGCGCATCTGCTCAACGACCCTTCTTGAAAACTGGAACTACCTGTGCTCTTTTCCCATCATTTTGAACCTTCCGTTCCTCTACAGACTTTCGGTACACGGCTGGGGCAAGTTCTCCCACGTACTCTGTGTAGAATCCAATTAGTATCCAGTCCGGTCCAGTGGACTTTCTTCTGTTGAGTGATTTCAGTTGCTTTTCTATTCCTTGGATACTTATTTCGATGTCAGCCATTTTTTCGCTCGTACGAGGATTTAGAGAAGGAACTGCAGTCCGGTCTTCCTCTGTGAAACAGCTTTGGAAAAAGGTGTTTAGTATTTCAGCTTTACGCGTGTCATCCTCTGTTTCAGTGCCATTATCATCCCAGAGTGTCTGGATATGCTGTTTCGATCCACTTGCTGATTTAATGTAAGACCGGAACTTCCTAGGGTTTTCTGTCAAGTCGGTAGATAGAATTTTACTTTCGAGTTCATTGAACGCTTCACGCATAGCCCTCCTTACGCTAACTTTGACATAGTTTAGCTTCTGTCTATCTGAGAGGTTTTGACTGCGTTTAAATTTGCAGTGAAGCTCTCTTTGCTTTTGCAGTAGTTTCCTAACTTTGTTGTTGAACCACGGTGGGTTTTTCCCGTCCCTCACAGTTTTACTCGGCACGTACCTGTCTAAAACTCATTTTATGATTGTCTTGAACTTTTTCCATAAATACTCAACATTGTCAATGTCGGAACAGGTATTTTCGTTTTGATATGTTACGTAGTCTGAAATCTGCTTCGTATTACTCTTGCTAAACAGATAAACCTTCCTCCCTTTTTTTATATTCCTATTTACTTCCATATTCAGGGATGCTGCAATGGCCTTATGATCACTCATTCCCTTTTCAGCGCTTACAGAGTCGAAAAGTTCGGGTCTGTTTGTTATCAGTAGATCCAAGATGTTATCTCCAAGAGTCGGTTCTCTGTTTAATTGCTCGAGGTAATTACTGGTGCTGCGACTTTTTTTAGCAGTGTATACGTCAAGTAAAGACTGTAGTGTCTATGGAACGGAACAAGGATGGGTAACAGGAGGAAGAGGGAGGCAGGCTTGGACACGAGTCAGGGAGAGCAGGTGGACTTGCCGGACAGTATCATCCCTGTCAGCCTGGCTTCGCACGTAGTATTTTTTGCATGATTGGACAACCAACGAGGGATATGAAGATAGTATTGTTCTTTCGCACATTGGTGACCTTGCAGATCTCGAAGAATGAAATTACAATTAAATCGAGACCATCAGCTGTTTACAGGCGTTGATAAATATCAATGGGGACAGTTGAAAATCTCTGCCCCGACAGGGACTCGAACCCGGGATCTCCTGTTTACATGGCAGACGCTCTATCCGACTGAGCCGTCTAAGACACAAAGGAAAGTGCGACTGCTGGGACGTATCTCTGGCACGCTCCCCGTGAGACCCACACTTCCAACTTACTCTCCATACACTATATTAAAATGTAGTGTGTGGAAAGTAAGTTGGAAATGTGGGTCTCACGGGGAGCGTGCTAAAGATAAGTCCCTGCAATCGCACTATCGTCTGTGTCCTCGATGGCTCAACAGTCTGCTTTCCGCAGCGCTGCGGCCAGGACGTCCTGTTTACGTCCCGTCCCCCGCGAGTGCCCGTACTTGTTTACTACTTCGTCGCCGCTAGTTTAGAGTCCATCGGTTCCGACGCAGTGTGGCACATTCATACAGACAAACAACCATTAAGATCAGTTTTCAACCCGATCATGCACGACCGCTAGCTTCTGAAGTGGAACTTTTTCTACGTGACGACGTTAAAATTGATCCGCAGGATTTACTTGGTGTCCATCTCTCTATCACTAGCAGTGTTGTCTACGTCAAGTTAGTAAGTGACGAGGTGTGCAACAGAATCGTGCGCGCAATGCGAACGATCTTAAATTAAAATATTCAGATGGCTATATTGGAGCACTCTTACGGCAGAGTGGTCAGCCACATGGTCGGAAAATGGACCACCTTTAACAAATGGTTCAAATGGCTCTGAGCACTATGGGACTTAACTGCTGAGCTCATCAGTCCCTTAGAACTTAGAACTACTTAAATCTAACTAACCTAAGGACATCACACACATCCATGTCCGAGGCAGGATTCGAACCTGCGACCGTAGCGGTCGCGCGGTTCCTGACTGTAGCCCCTAGAACCGTTCGGCCACACTGGCCGGCCCACCTTTACGACGTACCCGGTTCTGCAAGGGGTCGACAGATCAGAATTGAACTGACAAAGTATGTAGCATCCTACCTCGTCAACGGCGGATGTAGGGCAATTATTATGTATGACGGTCAGACACCCACTTGCTCCGGTTGTCGCCAAGGACACGTCAGGTCGAATTGTCTCCGACGACGGCTTGCTCAAATCCCGACAGGTAAATATATGATTCCTTCTACAGTGACGACCCTTCCTCGGGGTTGCACACATTTGGTAACGATCAAATTATCAGACAATCAATTCCAAACACTTGGCCGGCACTATCACCTGATCTCACTGCCTGTGATTTCTGGTTGTGGGGCTACCTGAAGGACAGGGTTTACCAGGGAACATTCACATATGCGCAGATCGGGAGCGCAGCATGTCGACAGGGGTAACCAGCATACCTACGGAAATGCTTCGTTCTGCAATGCAGAATGCAATCCAACGCTTTCGGACTCTTCTGGACACTAATGGCCGACGTACTGAGCCCCTTCTGTAGCAGTAATGGTACCGGTATGTAATGGTATGATGTACCATAGTAGCACATTAAAAATGTTTCAGTTGAATTTCTTCTACCTTAATTTCCCTACCCATTTCCTTGGCATAATATGCTACCAAGTTTGGTACTCGTACTATAATTAGTTTCCTGTCATAACATATTAAATAGGGAAAGTTTAATTATAACCACCCAATACATTATCTTGTCAAACTGAAAGTAAAGATGTAACACAGATTAACGTTCAGAGTCCGATAAATAAAAGCAAAACTACAAGATCTGACATCTGCTTCAATGTTGTTGTTGTTGTTGTTGTGGTGGTGGTGGTGGTCTTCAATACTGAGACTGGTTTGATGCAGCCCTCCATGCTACTCTATCCTGTGCAAACTGCTTCATCTCCCAGTACCTACTGCAACCTACATCCGTCTGAATCTGTTTAGTGTATTCATCTCTTTGACTCCCTCTACGATTTTTACCCTCCACGCTGCCCTCCAATACTAAATTGGTGATCCCTTGACGCCTCAGAACATGTCCTACCAACCGATCCCTTCTTCCAGTCAAGTTGTGCCACAAAGCCTGCGGAAGTGGCCGAGCGGTTCTAGGCGCTGCAGTGTGGAACCACGCGACCTCTACGGTCGCAGGTTCGAATCCTGCCTATGGCATGGACGTGTGTGATGTCCTTAGGTTAGTTGGGTTTAAGTAGTTCTAAGTTCTAGGTGATTGATGACCTCAGCAGTTAAGTCCCATAGTGCTCAGAGCCGTTTGAACCAATTTTTGTGCCACAAACTTCTCTTCTCCCCAATCCTATTCAATACCTCCTCATTAGTTATGTGATCTACCCATCTAATCTTCAGCATTCTTCTGTAGCACCACATTTCGAAAGATTCTATTCTCTTCTTGTCTAAACTATTTAGCGTCCATGTTTCGCTTCCATACATGGCTACACTCCATACAAATACTTTCAGAACCGACTTCCTGACACTTAAATCTATACTCGATGTTAACAAATTTCTCTTCTTCAGAAACGCTTTCCTTGCCATTGCCAGTCTACGTTTTATATCCTGCTTCAATATCATCTCTATTTTGGGAAAAGAAGAGTCTGTAGTTAAGTATTTTTTCAAGTCAAAAAAATGGCTCTAAGCATTATGGGACTTAACATCTGAGGTCATGAGTCCCCTAGACTTAGAACTACTTAAACCTAACTAACCGAAGGACATCACACACATCCATGCCCAAGGCAGGATTCGAACCTGCGACCGTAGCAGCAGCGCGGTTCCGGACTGAAGAGCCTAGAACCGCTCGGCCACAGCGGCCGGCTGTTCCAAGTCTTTCAGGTTTAACAATTGGCAAAGTTTCAGTTTACGTATCCAAAGGTGTGGGGTACTATCCCTGGACAGTCTTGGGAATTTTATCTGTCCCTTTTTAACTGTTCAGCCGGCAACGTGGTTCGCTAGCCACGTTAAACTGTAGGTTCTGTTACACAGCCCAGCCTGTTAAAAGCCTGAATAACTTCCTTTTGCACCGCGGACTGATGCGAGACGTGCAGGAAGAATATCAGTGAGGTTCTGACAGGTGCCGACAGGGCTATGGAGGCAGGCTCATTCCAGTGTCGTGGCTAGCTGCATCCCGTTCGAGGTGGCTCCACTGAGTCTAAACCCACTGAGTTCGGTGCCAGGGGAGTACGGTAAACGTATCGTGGTGCTCTTCAAGCCGCTCACGTACACACTGGGAGCTGTGTGACATGCTGCATTGTCCTGCTAGCAGATGCCATCGTGCTGAGGAAAAACCTACTGCATGTAGAGATGGGCATAGTCCCAACGATAACCCATACTTGTGTTGATCCAGTGTGCCTTCCAGAACGACGAGATCATCCAGGCAGTGCCACGAAAACATTCTCCAGACCATAAAACTCCCTCCTCCAACCTGGACTTCTCCAACGATTGTTGCAGGCCAACACACGGTGCTCCGATGGAGCATAAAACGTGATTCATCGGGGAAGGCCACCTGTCGCAACTCTGTGGACTTCTAGTTGCGATACTGGCTTGCAAATTCCAATTATCGTCGCCGATGAACAATAGTAGGCCTAGCTGCATGAACCACGCACCTGATGCGAAGGCCCGTACGCAGCAACGTTCCGCACTTGTCCTAAGAGCCAATGGTCATGCCATTTTGGACGTCAGATAAATATCTCCGTTTGCCCATTACAACAACGACTAACTGTTTTCCGCATCCTCCCCAACTCGCTTTATATGCCCTCCATTGCTACCACCTGCCGTCTGTGAGTGATTATTGCACGTTAACGTCGGATATAGGCGGTGGTCACATTTATATGACTCTGCTTTATGTAACTGGCTGAGGGGGTCATTCAAAGGCTGGAGAAGGCAACAGCACGCTGCCTCCAACAGGACCATGCTTAGTAAAGGACGGTGGTGTTCAAAACAACATTGGCTTGACACTTCGTGGCAGATTAAAACTGAGTACCGGACGGAGACTCAAACACGGGATCTTTCTTGCCTTTTGCAGACATGTGCTCTACGGACTGAGGTAACCAAGCACGACTGATGACTCGTGCTCACAGCTTTACTTCCGGCAGAATCTCATCTGCTTTCGCCCAAACTCCAAGGCAAAGACGAAAGAAAAGTTCCCGGTTTCGAGTCCCAGTCCGGCACGCAGTTTTAATCTGCCAGAATGTTTCAAAGCAGCGCAAATTCCGTTCCAGAGTGAAAATTCTCTCTGGGGACCTTTGGGTTGTGACCACTTTGCATTACAAATACTGTTTAGTGTGAACTAGAAATCCACCGACAAAGTTTCAGAGGTAGTACAGGGATACCTTCTGAATATTTTCGAATATGAGAGCCACAGTGTCCAGCTGCCCGTTCATAAGTAATTACGTGGCTCGTTTTTTATATAACTACCGTTTTTAAACAAAAATAAAATAAGTAGACTTTTCGTAGCAATTTTATATTTACATGAAAGCCTGTGCTTTAATCTATTTTTCTACATAATTCCGACCAGTGGAAAGCACTTATTGTAACGTATAGCCGGCCGCGGTGACCGAGAGGTTCTAGGCACTTCAGTCTGGGACCGCGCGACTGCTACGGTCGCAGGTTCTAATCCTGCCTCGGGCATGGATGTGTGTGATGTCCTTAGGTTAGTTAGGTTTAAGTAGTTCTAAGTCTAGAGGCCTGATGACCTCAGATCTTAAGTCCCATAGTGCTTAGAGCCATTCCAACCATTTTTTGTAACGTACAACCAGTATTTGAATATCATCCTAGTAGAAACCTGCTGCTTCATTAGGCAACATTCGCCTGAACTATACTTCTTCACAGGAAAGTCAGCACACAACATCAAAATCCTAAAGCGTCTGTTCTCGCGGACTGCCACGATAACTTCGTGCACCAAATTGCAATGACTACTTCGATCTTCATGAAGCACATTAGTACGGCTCATAATGTTTTCTCTATACACGTAATTGTTCTCACGATCTACTTCAGCCTCTTTCACGCCTTTAGTATTAAGAGAACGAATCAGCCCATGTTTCAGAGGCGCCGAGGTTCTCAATCGTAGGAGGCATTCACATACTCAAAAACAATCGTAAACACGCGTAATATTGGCGGTAAGTACAGGCTCTCATGTAAAAATTAAAATTACGGAAATTCTACTCGTTTCATTTCCATTTTAAAACGGTAATTGCTTGAAAAACACGCCTCTTAAAAATTAATCGGTTTTCTTACCAAAATCAGCCTCGTTTCTGTGAAAATACCTTCACACCAAGAAGAAGTCTGTAATTGCAGTCACCAAAACGTAGAACAATCAACACAGAGTAAATGTAACAAGCCTCAGACAGTACCGTGACGTTGCAGGGGGGGGGGGGGGACGTTTTTTTAAAACTGAATGCAGATTTAAGAACAACGAGTGAAAGACGGAATTATTGTTGTCAAAAGCAACTGCCGTGAGCGAATGGAAACAAGAGACACACCACGTGTCGTCGACATTTGCACCGATGCGCACTATTTGCAGTGCAATACAGATACGAAGCTAAATGGGGCAATAAAGCCTACGAAATGCTATAAATCTGGATCGAGCCACCGCTGACCGTGTCCCCCTTTCACCAGAAAACACCAAAATGGCTCTGAGCACTATGGGACTTAACATTTGAGGTCATCAGTCCCCTAGAACTTAGAACTACTTAAACCTAACTAACCTAAGGACATCACACACATCCATGCCCCAGGCAGGATTCGAACCTGCGACCGTAGCGGTCGCGCGGTTCCAAACTGTATCGCCTAGAACCGCTCGGCCACCAGAAAACACAGGTGTCTCAGAAAACCTCTGAAACGTTGTCGGTGCAGTTTTAGTTCACCATGTATACCGACAGAGATGGAGTATACCAATAGAGATGGAGACAGAAATGCAAAATCTGGAAGTCTTCTGCAGTAGCGCTTCGCTCAATCCCTTCGGTTTATCTCGGGATTTTATTTGTGGTACCTCTTCGTGTAACTTTATTAACTACACAACTTACACGGCGGGATTCACAGTCTTTTCCTGCCAGTAGATACTGTGCTGTAAAAACTAACATCTTTGTTCTAGGGCAGTTACGGCTGGAAGAGTAGCGTAGGAAGTTTCTAGAAAGTAATTACGGTTAAAATAGTAAATTAAGTAGTTTCACTACGATATTACAGAAAATACAGTCATCTTAAAGCGTCTCATTACGCCAACAATAACAGAGTTTCCAGAAACGAGCAACAGCTAGGCTGCTCATTGTTAAAATCGGGACAGACGGTGATCGATAGACAAAGAACACATTTATTTATGGCATGCAGTAAAGTGTTAATACACACGTACATAGTCCACGTACACTCTAAGACAAAAAAAGGCATCACGAAGGAATTATCCAAATGGGACAGAAATCGGTAGATGTGAGGGTACATGTACGGATAAACGGATGATTACAGTTCAGAATTCTGGATGATTTATTTAAGAGAAATAGCTTCATAAACAGAGGGAGTCAATGACGCATTTGTCCAACTCTGGCCCTTATGCAACCAGTTACTCGGCTTACCATTGATTGGTAGTGTTGTTGCATGTCCTAATATATGTCGTGCCATATTCTGTCCAGTGGGCATGTTAAATCGTCAAAATCCTGAACTGGTTGGAGGACCCTGCCCTTAATGCTCCAAAATTTCCCAATGTGGAGGAGTCTGGCGGCGTTGCTGGATAAGGTGGGGTTCAGCAACCAGCAAAATCTCTTACCGAGTGAGTTCGGGAGTTATCCTGCTGAAATGAAGCCCAGGATGCATTGCTATGAAGGGCAACAAAATAGGGCGCAGAAAGTTGTCGACAGGTAGCTGTACGGATGACAACTAGTGTCGCATAAACATCGATAGTTGTCACATTCAGTATTATCGATACTACTTTTAAAACTACCGATGTCTCGATTATCTATAGATTGCGCCGTGCAGGAATTTCATATGAAAAATAGCTTTCTAAGAATGTTTATTGCTTAAAATACAACAACAGAATATATGCAAATCTTGTTTTATAAAAAGTACCGTATTTAAATTCTTGTCATTTAGTCTGTTGCTTAAAATACAACATTAAAAGTTGGAATTAAGATGTTTAAATTCCTCTCGTTTAGTCTGTTGCGTTTTACAGTAATTATTTATCCTGCCTAGGAGAAAACCCCCTCTGCAAGAACCGAAGTCGCTGGACACCACAAAAATTTAGTGGCAATTACACGCAATATACTATTAGATTTTGTACAATATTCTAACACACAAGCGTGCTTGTCTATTACATTAACTTAACTCCTCCCGATCAGGCCATGAAGGCCCAACTGTACTGACCGGCCGCCGTGTCATCCTCAGCCCATAGCCGTCACTGGATGCGGATATGGAGGGGCATGTAGCCAGCACACCACAGAGTTTCCGAGACCGGAGCCGCTGCTTCTCAATCAAGTAGCTCCTCAGTTCGCCTTACAAGGGCTGAGTGAACCCCGCTCGTCAACAGCGCTCGGCGAACCAGATCGTCACCCATCCAAGCTGCTAGCCCAGCCCGACAGCGCCTAACTTCGGTGATCCTCCGGGAGTCGGTGTTACCACTACGGCAAGGCCGTTGGCTGCTTGTCTGTTACAGGTTTTTCACGATATTAATGTAGGTCAGTTATGGAATCACTGACTGTTGTAATGACATCGATATTACGCTGTTGATAAATGGGCGAAAAATGTAGATCATCCAATTACAAACTGGCAGACGTACCAGTAGACGTATTAGCACTGCCCGTGGATGCTTCTGTTTCAGGTGATTATTGTAGTTGATGCGATGATAGCAGCGTACTCTTTCTGAAGTACTGTCTCTTGAAATGTCCTGAAACAAGTTTTTTAAACCTATGATCTAATGATGTCGCAAGCGTGTTAACAGTCAATGTGTTAAATGGTTTCACTCTTTCATTAACTGATTTAATCAAGAAATCCAGAACATGGCTGTTGATATACTTTCCGGGATGTGAGGTCGTGGTCCAAGAACTTTTTCTGCTCCTTACGTTTCGTCCAGGACTGCGCTGGACTTCCTCAGAGGCGCTGCTCCGCTTGAGTCTTGCCGACTCAGCGGAGCAGCGCCTCTGAGGAAGTCCAGCGCAGTCCTGGACGAAACGTAAGGAGCAGAAAAAGTTCTTGGACCACGACCTCACATCCCGGAAAGTATATCAACAGCCATGTCACCCGGTCGTGAAAGCCTTCACTCTACAAATCCAGAACACTTCGTCTTTTATTAGTCGTTAAGGTGCTTCCCCAGCCTGAAAACTTTGCAGCAAAATACCCCTAAAAGCGGTATAATTAAGGAAGCATTAATGTATGACTTTCCTGAGGTGGTTGTTGTTGTTGCTGCTTCAAGAGGTTCAAGAAGAACTATTATCTCTTGTATAGCTAAGTAATATTCTACAGTGAGGGATGCCAGTGCTTTTGAACTTTCATTGATCCCAATCTCATCTCACTTCGTACTTCCAAAATTCTTTTGAGCGTGTGGCATTAGCTGTTCCATCGGGTTGGCACCTCTTGTATCGACATCAGTTCTTTTTTTGAACATTGCACAGTTCGTCACTGCCGCGCGGGATTAGCCTAGCGGTCTTCGACGCTGCAATCATGGACTGTGCGGCCGGCCCTGGCGGAGGTTCGAGTCCTCCCTCGGGCACGGGTGTGTGTGTGTGTGTGTGTGTGTGTGTGTGTGTGTGTGTGTGTGTGTGTGTGTTTTGTCCTTAGCATAAGTTAGTTTGAGTAGTGCGTAAGCTTTGGAACCGATGACCTCAGCAGTTTGGTCCCGTAAGACCTTACCACCTTATAATTCAATAAAATTTTAGTAATCCTTTCTGTTTTCAAACAATCTTGTACTGTTAAGATGATGCAGCGGACAAAACAGCAACCATACAAATAAAATCGGCGGGTTGTGCTTTTATATTGAGTCTTGCGGGAGCTGGTGTGTCCTCGAAAGAACAAGCTTCGCTAATCGAACACAACACAGGGAACCAACACATGAATGCTATTTGTGAGTCTACAAAAGCAGAAGTGACGTAGGGGCATTAGTATAGCATCAGTGCCGCGCGGGATTAGCCGAGCGGTCTATGGCGCTGCAGTCGTGGACTGTGCGGCTGGTCACGGCGGAGTTTCGACTCCTCCCTCAGGCATGGGTGTGTGTGTTCGTCCTTAGGACAATTTAGGTTAAGTAGTGTGTAAGCTTAGGGACTGATGACCTCAGCAATTAAGTCCCATAAGAATTCACACACATTTTAACATTTCTGATGGCGTCAGTGTTTTGTGTTTTCGAATCAGCTTACACATTAACACATACAGCTGAGAACACTTAAGAGTACAATTAAGACTCAGAAACAGAAGAGGACAGTAGCAAGTGTGTTTAATTAATAACGTAATTAATAACGATAATAATTGTATTTATTTTAAAATGCATTATACAGTACAGACACAAAAATCGTTAAAATGTCATTTTTTTTCTCTACTAACTGCCTTATTTACGTCTGTATTCCTTGCTACAAGTAAATAAGCTCACACATTTAAAGATGACAATCTGTATAATGCGCATTCACGAATCCGTGTTACTTGCTTGCGTAGTTTTTACTATAAGCATCTGATCGGCACGAGATGCGCTCGGCCGTGAGTTATCACTGGAAGACAAACAAGAAAATTCCCTCTCTCACGAACCCTCCCCCACAGCGACCAATCTATTACCAGCATAGTTCATAAATAACATAGACTGGCTAAGGCGCCATCATATCTGATGTTGATTTAATACATCCATACAATCTACTTTCCCTCTGCACTCCAAACGCCGTGAAGGTAATAGAAACGGACAACTTTTCAGGTGCCAGTTAAAAAACAATTACATTATAAACGATATGACTAAACCAGACTACTGATAGTGAGGACACTGCTGGTGCTATCGATTAATCGATATTTTATCGATGTTTGAGTAACATTAATGACAACCAAAGGGGTCCTGCTACCAAATGAAATGGGGCCCCGGACCATCATTCCTGGTTGTCGGAACGTACGGCGCGCGACAGTGAGGTTGGTATCTCACCGCTATCAAGTGGTTCAAGTGGCTCTGAGCACTATGGGACTTAACATCTGTGGTCATCAGTTACCTAGAACTTAGAACTACTTAAACCTAACTAACCTAAGGACATCAAATACATCCATGCCCGAGGCAGGATTCGAACCTGCGACCGTAGTGGTCACGCGGTTCCAGACTGAAGCGCCTACAACCGCACGACCACACCGGCCAGCTCCACCGCTGTCTGGGGCGTCTCTAGATACGTTTTCGCTGGTCATCGGGGCTCATTTCGAAGCGAGACTAAAGAGAATTCTACTCCAGTGATGAGATTCCTGCACGAAGACATGTCTGCAGAGACATCGGACAGTGATCCGATACCAACCCGAACGTCGGCCGCCATAAGGCCCCACAACCAGCAGTCATGGTCTGGGGAGCACCCCTGTGGTTGTCATCTGCGACACCCTTACAGCAAAAAGGTATGGAGACGATATTCTGCGACCCATTTCGTCCCCCTTCAAGGCAAGCCATCTTGGGCTTTCATTTCAGCAAGATAATGCCCGCTCGCACACGACAAGAATTCTACTGCCTGTCTCCGTGCTTGTCAAGCCCAACCTTGGCCATCAAGGTCGTCAGATCAGTCCACAACTGAGAAGTTTGGAGCATTATAGATAGGGTCCTCCGACCACCTCGGGATTTTGATGCTCTAACGCATTAGTTCGTCAGAATTTGGCACTATATCTCTCAGAGGAACTTCCAACGCCGAGGCATAACTGCCTGCATAGGTGCCAGAGGTTGGACCAAACTGTTACTGGCTTTCTCTATTTGTGAAGCTCTTTCCCTTGAATAAACAATCCAATTTTTCTGGAATTGCAATAATTTGTTTGTCTGTAGACGTGAATCACATCTACCTATTTACACCCCATTCGGATAATTTATTCGTGGCGCGTCGTTTTCCCCCCTTGGAAACTGTAATCGTCTGTAGTCGAAGTTTCTATTGGTGCATTCATTTCCGTATGATGAATTTCATATCTGGGAGTCATCAGCTTAATCAATACACCGGCTGGGTAACTAATATTTTATATGTTGTATGTCACATGGAAAGTAAGTGTCGGAAATTCCATGCGGCTTTTCGCGGATGAGGCTGTAGTATACACAGAAGCTGCAGCATTAGAAAATTGCAGCGAAATGCCGGGAGATCTGCAGCGGATATTCACTTGGTGCAGGGAGGGGAAACTGACCCTTAACATAGACAAATGTAATATATTGCGAATACATAGAAAGAAGGATCCTTTATGGTATGATTACATCATACCAGAACAAACACTGGTAGCAGTTACTTCTGTAAAATACATGGGAATATACGTACGTAACGATTTGAAGTGAAAAGATGATATAAAATTAGTTGTTGGTAAGGCGGGTGCCAGGTTGAGATTCATTGGGAGAGAAAATGTAGTCCATCAACAAAGTAGGTGGCTTACAAAACACTCTTTCGACCTATACTTGAGTATTGCTCATCAGTGTGGGATCTGGGGATCTGTACCAGGTCGAGTTGACAAAGGAGATAGAAAAGATCCAAAGAATAGCGGGGCGTTTCGTCACAGGGTTATTTGGTAAGCGTGATAGCGTTACGGAGATGTGTAGCAAACTCAAGTGGCAGACTCTGCAAGAGAGGCGCTCTGGATCGCGGTGTAGCTTGCTGTCCAGATTTCGAGAGGGTGCGTCGCTGGGTGAGGTATCGAATATATTGCTTCCCTCTACTTACAGCTCCCGAGGAGATTACGAATGTAAAATTAGAGAGATTCGAGCGCACACGGAGGCTTTCCGGCAGTCGTTCTTCCCGCGTACTGTACGCGACTGGAACAGGAAAGGGAGATAATGACAGTGGCACGTTCAAATGGTTCAAATGGCTCTGAGCACTATGGGACTTAACATCTGTGGTCATCAATCCCCTAGAACGTAGAAATAATTAAACCTAACTAGCCTAAGGACATCATACACATCCATGCCCGAGGCAGGATTCGAACCTGAGACCGTAGCAGTCGCGCGTTTCCGGACTGAGCGCCTGAACCGCTAGACCACCGCGACCGGCAGTGGCACGCAAAGTGCCCTCCACCACACGCCGTTGGGTGGTTCGCGGAATATAAATGTAGATGTAGATGAAGGAAGATTAAAAATTTAACGTTCCTTTGACAGCGCGGCCGTTAGAAGCTAAACACAAGCTCCGATTACGAAAGGAAGGGAAAGGAAATCGGCCGAACCATTCCAGAAATTGCCTGCAGCTATTTAGTGAAATCACGGAAAACCAAACGCTGGATGGCCGGCCAGGGATGTGAACCATCGACCTCCCGAATGCCACTGCAGTGTTTTAGCCACTGCGCCACCTCGCAAAACGGCCGCCACAATTATTTCAGCTCTACTTTCAGTGAGCGCTACTTTGCGCAAAGAGTTATCTAAACCATAAGAGTACATGTGGGTTGCACTGTCTGAATTCACAATTAGAATGGGTTGTTGTGCACTGTCACTGTGCAACAGAATGCAGCGATCTGCAAAATCCTGACGCAGACTGAAACTTCGTGGCGCACCGCTAACACCGAAATCTTGTCGAGCTATTCACGTACCTCTCACAGCTTCACTTTTTCCAGCAACTGTTTCGTGCACAGGAAACTTCACAGTAATTCTGCTGAACAACTTACTCGACTAGCGCTGTAGGGAGGAAGGACACCGCGGAGAAGCAGCTAAGCCAAATCTGGGGGTTGTTCGCAAAATTAAATTTTCACACAGCACTTCGTTTCCGCGGGATTATTTCATCCAGGAGGGCTGCACCAGCAAGGTCTGGGAAGCAGGAAAGAGCCACTGGCAAGCGCGAATGGCTCACACAGTGAGAGCCGGTCCTGCAGAAAGCGTGGTTCTCGGATGCTGTCACTGTCAGGCACATAGTTTGAATCTACCATAAAATTTCGGAACAACGAATACTGACTGCAGAGTGAATGTTTCCAAAACCCATTGAGGCTCGACAACATGAAAACAAATAATTTTAAAATCTGGAACGATAGTAACATTCATTGCCATGTAATCAACGAATACAAGAAGAAATAGGCAAAAAATACAACCTGAGCCGTTTTAAGGAGCTGGTTTCACTTTGGAACATAATATTAAAACTTTTCAAAATATTAAACTTTATTATCATCATAAGCAACGATACAAGAAGAAATTAGCAAAGAGTTAACAGTCGGTTGTTTTACGTACCGTACTTGGTTTCCCTTTGGCACCACTAAGACACACTCGTACTTTTTTCAACCACCCATCGTTTCAAGTGATATATCTGAAAGCTAATTCGCATTTTTCCAAGACATAATCCTACATCTCGAGACGTTCATGAGCTTTAATGCCAAAAACAAATTAGAGTCCTAAATAGTACAATTCTCAAGGCTGTCAATTCAACTAAGTACCTGGGTGTTAAAATTACGAACAACTTCAGTTGGAAGGACCACATAGATAATATTGTCGGGAAGGCGAGCCAAAGGTTGCGTTTCATTGGCAGGACACTTAGAAGATGCAACAAGTCCACTAAAGAGACAGCTTACACTACACTCGTTCGTCCTCTGTTAGAATATTGCTGCGCGGTGTGGGATCCTTACCAGGTGGGATTGACGGAGGACATCGAGAGGGTGCAAAGAAGGGCAGCTCGTTTTGTATTATCGCGTTATAGAGGAGAGAGTGTGGCAGATATGATACACGAGTTGGGATGGAAGTCATTACAGCAAAGACGTTTTTCGTCGCGGCGAGAGCTTTTTACGAAATTTCAGTCACCAACTTTCTCTTCCGAATGCGAAAATATTTTGTTGAGCCCAACCTACATAGGTAGGAATGATCATCAAAATAAAATAAGAGAAATCAGAGCTCGAACAGAAAGGTTCAGGTGTTCGTTTTTCCCGCTCGCTGTTCGGGAGTGGAATAGTAGAGAGATAGTATGATTGTGGTTCGATGAACCCTCTGCCAAGCACTTAAATGTGAATTGCAGAGTAGTCATGTAGATGTAGAACAAGCTATTAGGCCTAAATTTAATAAATTTTGTGTGAAAACTACATTTCGAAACGCAAATTTACGATACAATAATTTTAGATATATTTACTTTTACTGTCAACGACCACCTCAATACGGCCACTATAATAAAACCTCATGTCACACTCTCCTACATCACGGAAAAAAATGGAGGTTTTAAGCAGCAAGCATTGATCTTTTCTTATGTTGCTCATGAAACACTCTGCAGTCGAATGTAGGCCGAAATTGGAACTGGCATCTTAAGTATAGGAGGGGGTGTTCAAAAAAAGACTTCGCTTATATCATCCTTACTGCTCACTGCACTACATTTTAAGCATTGTCACTCTCAAAGCAGTCCCTTCCACTGGCAATACACCGTCCCCAACGTTTGTTGCTTTTATACATATCCTTCTGGAACGCATCTTCTGAGATGAAGGGCAGGTCTCCCGTCGCAGTGTCCTGAATCTCCTCTTTGATTTGGAAACGTTTTTTCAGAGTGAACTGAAATTTGGGAAACAGGAAGAAACCTTTTGGGGTAGGTAGAATAGGGTGGATGGGACATACTAGGAATGTGCTGTGTTGCTAGATAGTACAGACAACGAGCGGCGCGGTGCACTGTCATTAGGCAATATCCAAGTTAACATTTCTCACAATTCAGGCCTCTTCCAGCGCACAGTATCTCTCAAATTCACTGGGAGACTTACCTGTTTACCATCTGACCATCTGGTACGAATTCCTGACGGCCAATACCTTTGCAGTCAAAAAAGACACGAACAGAACCAACCAACGTCCTCTTGATCTTTGACCGAACCATGCGTGCTTTTTCCTGCCAAGGAGACCGTTTGCCCACCCAATGCGGCAGCTGCCTACGTAGTCGAATGTCTCTGTACATGTTTTGCCGGCCGTGGTGGTCGAGTGGTGCTAGGCGCTACAGTCTGGAACCGCACGACCGCTACGGTCTCAGGTTCGAATCTTGCTTCGGGCATGGATGTGTGTGACACCCTTAGGTTAGGTTTAAGAAGTTCTAAGTTCTTGGGGACTGATGACCTCAGATGTTACGTCCCATAGTGCTCAGAGCCATTTGAACAATATACGCAAGCTTTGCTAATTTTGTAGTAAAATTTCACACAAACGCGTTGTTCTTCAATATCTTTCACTGTCTTTGCCACTAAACCTACGAATAGTCTGTGCACGGGCTCACTTCAGCGGCTGTAGCTGTAGCTCGGCGACTAACGGTCACAGCGAAAGGTGGGTAACGGTAGTTTGTTACCTAAACGTATTAGATTGTGTGCTGAATAGCCGCAGCGCGCTTCCTCTGGCGGTAGAGGCGCTATTTCAAATGTTCGGTCTTGCCCGAAAAGGAATCGAACCATAAACGCAACACATCTGACGCTCAATTGTGTCCTCAAACACGTCTCTTTTACTCTAACTGCTCAATTTTTAGACTTGACAAAAGAGTACAGATAATCACCGTTGGATCGATCATTAGGCAGCGTCATACTAATGTGCTCCTGATGTGATGAACTTAAACAACCAATTCTTGAGTGATTCGCTCCTGGAAGAAGTCAGAGCGTGCAATGCTCTAACACTTCATTACTGCATTTCGCAATGTTTAGTCTAGGCTCTCGGCGGAGCAGTTAAAGACGGTGTTGTGCATCCCTGGCGACCGGTTTCCACTCTGCCGTTGAAGGGGAAGCCACGGCTCCCAAGCGCAGCCAGGAATACCGGACTGCGCAGCGCAGCACAGCGCTCACACGCTCAGTTCGTGTACAGTTAAGTCGGTTAACGCTAATTTCGGCTAAAAGCCAATCTACACTGGACGTCACCTCACTTCACGTCACGGCATCGACGCTTCAGGATATATTCGCACTGTACATCACGGTATATCAGGTCAATTAGCTTAGCGCAGTACCGCGCTGTGAAAGTGAGATTATGAGTTACCATCCGTGATACAAAAGGTCGGAGAATAGTACCGGAATTGAGGATCCTAAACACGCAGAAGTTTATTAACGGCCAAAGCAAACTTCTTAATGTATGTTCCCCATCAGTTTTGTATGTTAAAGTGCTGAGAAGTAAAACAATATTTCAGAACGTCAACATTTGTTTGCTATTTTTATACACTTAAAAGTATCTATAAGGAAAGCCTGTTTACCTTGCCTATTATGTTTCTTTTCATCTTACCTCACTACTACCATCATAAATAACTGTTTTCTCTTTCGTTAGCGATTACATTTTCAGTTAAAATGTTATTTAGTGAGAACTGCTACAGCTACTTATGTTCTTATTTACGAATGGCGTTTAATAAATAATGTAACACATTCCTTTTCTCGGCCAGTTACGGTTGAAAAAATAGGCGGAACTTGTGGTGGAACCTCGTGGAATATTACCGCTTCAGCAACTGTAGTTTCACGTAGTTCTAACAGGTAGCGGAGCTATATGTAGCCTTAAAAATGGCGTCTGCAACGAAGGTGCGTGCCAAACAAAGAGCTGTCACTGAGTTTCTTTTGGCGGAAAAGCAGAGGATCGCATATTTTTCGGAGATTACAGATTGTCTATGGAGACCACGTAATGAACAAAAGGACGTTGAGTCACTGAGCGACGAGTCTGTCATCATCGCAATAAGGTCGCGCAGGCAGGTCCGATCTCCAGTATGCCGGCCGTCGGCACGCATCTGTGATTCCTGCAGTATTGTAAAGTGCGGACACACTCATTCCATGTGATTGACAGTTCAGAATCAAACACCTCGCTGCACAAATGAGCAACCCTGTTAGTGGCGCTCACACAATCGTCTACCTGTTGGGGTACTGAGAGGTGTGTATCCGTTGAGCTCCTCGCCACGTAACAGCAGACCACAAACAGCAACGAAGGAGCATCTGTGTGCAGAGGATGATCGTAACTTCTTTTTTTTTTTTCGAAAATCGTCACAGCCGATGAACCGGAAAAAAACGCCAATCCATGGTGTTGCACCACACCACCTAACCTCTGAAGAAATAGATCAAAGCCGCACAGACGGTAGAGTCATAGCTACTGTCTTCTGGGATTCTGAAGGGTTATTCTGTTTGTTGTCCTCCGTCATGGAGCAACGATCAACTCTGGAGAGTATTGTTTCCCCCTTAGGAAACTGAAGAAACGGCGTCAGCGTGTTCGACGTCACAAAAATACAAACTAACCTCTCCTTCTCCATGACAACACAAGGTCTCACAACAGTCTGCACACCCGAGTGGAGCCCACAAGAACTTCATTGGACTGTTGTTCCCCATATACCATACAGTCCCGATCTCACACCTCCCGACCACATGTGTTTAGCTCACTGAAGGATGCACTCCGCGGGAAGCAATACGTGGGATGATACGGAGGTCATTGATGTAGCACGACATTGGCTCCCCTGTCGACCAGTAGAATGGTACCATGCTGTCATACAGGTCCTTCCAGTAAGGTGAAGTAAGGTCGACAGATAGAATGGAGATTATGTTGAAAAATAGGGTTCTGTAGCCAAGACAGTGGAGAATAATATAGTGTATTGGAATCCTGAAGAAAACCGACGTGCTTTCAAATAAAAAATCTCTTGTATTACTCACTTAACGCCCATCAAATATACACTGCACTGTGGGCATCACCACGGTTCTGTTAATACAAAACCTAATAATATTTTGCTTTCTGATATCTGACCTAGCTTGTGTAAGAGCACTCAGTGGAAATGAAATCCAAGTCCCATGGAACACCAAAAATTTGTCACGAAAATAAAATAAAAAATAGATAAAGATTAAGAAGAAACAAAAGCCCAAAATCAACTACTATAACATCAGTGAGCATCTTGAAAACCCCAATGTTAGCAGGTGGAGATACCATCAAAGCTTCCCACCCAGAGGAACCTTGATGTGAAGGAACGTTGACTGCCTACATGAATGCCGCCATTTGAAATGCATTGTGGAATATTTTGGCACGTTGCAACGTGACGGTTAGTGTGAACTGGCCGTAATGGAAGTTTAATTGTCATATCCTGATGAGAATAAATTTGACATATTTAATCTCGTTTTCTGACGAACTACCCAGGGTAATAAAACAAAACTTTGCCATGATGTAGAGCCATTTCTTCATTCACTGACATACTATTACGTATCTAACTTAGTTAGGAATCAAGACATGAATTTTTTAATAAAGACTTTAAAAATTAATGTAATTCTTAAAAAAATATTTTTATTATGGGACTATGAGCACCATCTCTCTCCGTTGTAGATGCACATAAACATCATATCGCTGTGAATAAGAGGCAAAATTTTCACATCTTTAGCTTAAGTAGTTCTGAGAAAATGGGAAACATTTGCAAAAAGCAGTTTTTCAGAAATGGCACTTGAAAGTTGAAGGAAAGGAAAACGTTAGCTTTAAGAAAGAATTTGTGTGTATTTAAAATTTTGAAAAAGCAAGACATTTAGTAGGCAAGCATAGCATGAAAGTAGAATCAGTAGACTGGTCAATAGAACGAAAATTGAAGATTTTGTTTACAGACAATTAGTGTCAGTAAAATACTATATGCTCATCAAGCAACGTACAATTTTTTTTGTTGACGAAGTACTGAATAATTTATTGAATCATTTTTATTTGTAGTAAGTATGTACAATTAATGATGAGAGCTCATATAGTAACGTAATAGGTGTAATTGTGTTAGAATTAAGGAACCCTGAGAGAGTCTCTACTGGGCAAAAAAATGACTGTAGTACAAAATAATTATGTGAAGTAATGTTACTGCCAATGATGATCCGAGAACGACACTGAAGCATAATTCACTCAAAGACAAACCCGTTTCGCGTTAACCCACACTTTGTATGTAACGATGCTGCAATTGTAGCCTGTGTACTTGGTACACGTCTTTGAATATTAATCACGCGGTACGCGAATCAAGTCAGTCTACGCGGAAACTACACTGTGGTCCCGTAGGACAGATCATTAAAAACATTCTAATACAAAATGAAGTATTTATTGAGAAATATGCCCAAGTCCAGCTGTTATGCACATGGTAAAATCTGTTTGCTAGATGGGTGATAACTTGGCAAGCTACACCAAAAAAGGAAAACTGTTTACCAAAAATCACACGCCTTTAAACAATTACAAATAAGCCCCATATGCCAAGTAACAATACTAAAAGTGTGTAATGAACACGGTAAACACAATGGACTCAATATAGATGAAACTGATTATGCAAAGAACAGTTGCTATGCATTAAAAATAAACTGTGGGCTTAAACAACCTAGGAAAGGACGGAATATTGTGTGTAGCAGGGACAGAAAATGACTGTTGGATCTGCACCAACATATAAGTCGGGATGAGTCAAGTCTTGAGTAACTGTCATAGTGCAGTGCTCAACGAACAATAAATTTGCTGTGTATACAAATGGTAGATAGTGATCCGTTCGGAGACGATTAAAAGAAACATCGCTCGAAGAAAACAGTGTGTGTGATCCGAAACATTTTCGCGTGTTGAGAGACGCCCTGGCAGTGTATCGACCATAAGAACAAATGAAAATGCGTAGTACAACGTGCGTGTGACGAACTGTTAATAGCAGTGTCACAGTGCGATTCAGTAGTGAAGCCACAAGAAACCCGTTATCACGCCAAAACATTCTGTGCAGACCAGCGAAACGACGGCTTACTGAACAATAAACCATTTTAACCAAGTTGCATTTTCTTCCACAGCTAATAACCTGTACCCTTAAAGACAGTACACCGTTGTGGAATATTTGTTTCATGCGTTTTGACGGGGAGCCATGCGGAGAAGCAGAGAGTGGTGGCGTACCGCCAGCCAGCCGGTCGCGGGAAACAACTGCAACACGCCGACATTTGCTGAATGGTTCAGCGCAGTTCGCGACTGCGCGACGGCTACCCCAAAACGCCATCGCTTTTACGGCGGACAGGACGTCGACCCCAGCGGTCGTTGGCACGCCGCGTTCCAGACGACGCTACGCAACAATTGCTTCGCGCCGCCCGCTCCGTACGACATTGTCCACATTCAGCCGAACATTACCAACTATACTGTTAATGAACTCACATGAAAATGATTTACTGGACACGAAATTACGTGACAAACGTGTTTTCTTTAGTGTACTGTGTGTAAACCCAAAATATTAATTTGTGAGATGATATATGTTCTACGTTGTCGTCACATTAGTGAAGCAAACAGACATGAATGCCATACCATGGTAGAACATTTGTAGTGAATAATTGCAGAGACAAGTCATTATTCGGTAAAACTATTTAATGATTGACTTTCTATGTTACACGGAACATAAACGCAAACATTACCACGGATGTGGAAGAGTGTAGAAGGTACATTTTCAACAAGGGGACTAAAAGTTTAACATTTTGTCATAAATAACTTTCGTGTGGGACACTTTCTCTATGAACATTTGATAATTTCCAACGTCATTTGATGAACAGTCAGACTGCGTTTTACTGCAAAGCAGACGAGATGACCATGGCTCCGTCGCAGTTTTCCCAGGTTTCCTGGCCGCACATAGCACGAATGGGGGAGCCACTAAACGGTAGTGACCCTGAGACTAGGTTTACGATCACCTCGCAAAGCGTGAGAAAACCATAAATAGTGCAAATAAAACTGTAGTGGATAACAACAGACAACGTGAACAGTAAATATTCCAAATAAGGTGAGAAACAATGACGAAACCGACGTTAGTGGCAGCATATAGCCGAACATTCTCAACGTTAGTCAATTGCTGCCAGGGGACATTGTAACATCTGCTGGCAAAACACATTATATGTGGTAAAAAAAGGAAAAAATAATTGAATTGGATGATTATAATTTTAATTTTTGCATGGCCAATGATTGTGAGAACTCTATGTAAAACCATTATGTGTCATGTTTTGCCGGCCGCGGTGGTCTCGCGGTTCTAGGCGCGCAGTCCGGAACCGTGGGACTGCTACGGTCGCAGGTTCGAATCCTGCCTCGGGCATGGATGTGTGTGATGTCCTTAGGTTAGTTAGGTTTAAGTAGTTCTAAGTTCTAGGGGACTGATGACCACAGCAGTTGAGTCCCATAGTACTCAGAGCCATTTGAACCATTTGTCATGTTTTATACTTGAATAGAATTATGTATCGATTTTTTTAAAGATAACGTCTGTGTCGGCGAGTACTGGAGCCGTCACAAACGATACTTATTAAATATCAAACTGGGATCTAAATGTATTAAACCGGGTATAAATAGTAGTGACCAAGCATTAATTTCTCTGTCGTGTTTTTGGAGTTATGTGAGTAGGAAGAGCCTGTGACGCTATATTGTATGCCGGTGTAGCATTCTTTTGTCACGACTGAGAGAAGGACGCCATTAGGCATTGATTTGTAAAGGTGTGTAAGAATTTAATCTGTCTAAATGATTTGAATAGAATTACTTAGTGAAAACTTGGATTATGACTTGTAATAAGCTTGCCTGGTATTTTATCCCATCCTTTTAAAGACATTTTCAGCTATTTAAATGTTATTCGTGGTGCAGAGCAGCGCTACGAACGAACGAGCCGCTGCCGCGGCGATTCAAACTGCATTAAATGAAAGCCATCATACCGCAAAGAAATCGGACAAGTAATGGTGAACTAAAATAATTTCTTTCAGATTTCGGGACTGCAGGGCAGAGCAGCAGATTTTGTTACGTGTTTTACAGGTGGACGCCTGCTGCGGGTGATGTTTATATAATTAATAGTGCAAAAAGATAATTTACCTTCATGACATAAAAGAAATCTTGCTGTGCGTAGTTCTGGTCTGGCAAACATTATAGTAAAAACATTCCCTCTCTGATAATAGTCTCATGTTCTCGTGTTAGTTGTGGTACTAACTGGTGTTTTAATTTCAAGAAAAACCAGTGCAAAATATTGATGTTGAACAAACATTGCGTACTGTTACAGTATTGCTAACGAAATAATTTTCAGTAACTTTTTCAATAACTTTAAAGACAGAAAGGTATGTTGAACTATATAGTGGGTTACAGTAACAAAACAATGTTCCTTTTATAGAAAGCCAGATCCAGAATAATAAGAACATAATATATTTTGTTTTGTTGAAAATTAATGGATTTTCTAAGTGTGGTAGCACAAAAGGGACAAGTGATATCCAAGCCAAATTTCAAACACTGCATAAGTAGACCATAGTATAATATGTGGCAAATTTTCAACTTGTTATTGCAAGGCATTTGTGTACAATAAAAGCTGACAGAGATGTATTTGGCTACGTTTCTTTTAACACGATGTAGCAAGTAATAGTGTTGATGCAGACAGCTTGTTTCAGATAAAGCTGCAGCAATTGTTGGGATCCATTAGCAGTTTTCAGCGACAGAATGAGTCATTCATTGTTAGGCAGGAACAACAAAGGAAACAAGCAACAATTACAGGTTACTCATGTTTTTAAGATTCTATTTCAGACTGGGCAGTACTGTTGTGGATAGTCAGTATGGAGGCAGAAGAGTGTGCTAGTCGTGCTTTTGTTCAAACACGATCCAGTATTGGTAGAGCACAAGCATCTGAATGTCATAAAACAACATATGGAAAAAATGTGGCATTTGCTTTGTACTGTGTGATCTGGATGAATCGGACCAAGATTTGTTGCTATGGAGATCCGGGATACACACTGTGGGCACAAGAAGTACAGTTCCAGGAAACTTTAGTGTTTGTTATCATCGTATGAAAGTGTTTCTGGAGAAGTATACTTTCCTACAAAGAATTTGTTATGATCCATTTCGGATTCATAAGAAGACAGTGAAGCGTAGCCTCAGAGAAATTTTATAAAATCAGCATTGAAAGTAACTCAGTGCATGGGACCTAACATGAAACCAGGACAAAAGTTATGTTCCAGCTGTGTTACACAGCTAAAAAATGAACAACATTCTGATAATTTACATGACAGTGACGAACAGTATCAGCCACCTACGACCACAACGGATGAGCAATTAAATACTTCGTGACTGCACTTGGTTTGTCTCCCATGAAGGCACACAAAGTTGGGAAAAGAGACAGGTCCAGCTATGGTAGAAGAGAACTACAAGAAGCTCAAATGGAATTAAAACACAAAATAGCTGACACACTAATGGTGGAAGAGGAAGAACTATCTGCTGCAAAGGAACAGAAATCATGCCAGAAATGCCCTGATTTGGACAAAATTGTGCATGATTTGAAAGAAAAATGTGCCATATCCACACGCCATAAAAAAGTAATTATTCTTACCCTTGCACCTTCCAGCTGGTCTATTGACTACAATGGAAAGGAATTCAATGTTTCTACATATGTGGTAAAGCAAGCTAGAAGAATAAAAGCAACCCAAGGAGACCTTCCACAACTTCAGCAGCCTCAGGGTAAGCAATTGAGTTAAGAAATAAAGGTGCTAGTGTCGGAGTTTTATGAAAATGAAGACCACAGCCAAAAAATGCCTGGAAAAAAGACTACGTAATGGTGAAAATAGGAAATGTACGTGTTCAGATGCAAAAAAGACTATTGCTATGCAACATATCAGTACTATATGTAGAATTCAAGGAAAAGTACCCCAATACCAAAGTACGTTTATCATCTAAGACGAAATGGCTGCAGGAAAAATGTGAAGATATCGAAAAAAATATGATTGTCGGAAGAGCAGACTCAGCATACAGGAAAGTCAAAACAACCTTTGGTGACATTAAAAGCAACGGTGGTAACATTAAGAGAGCAACGGGAATTCCACTGTAAATGCAGAGGAGAGAGCAGATAGTTGGAAAGAATACATTGAAAGCCTCTATGAGGGTGAAGATTTGTCTGATGTGATAGAATAAGAAACAGGAGTCGATTTAGAAGAGATAGGGAATCCAGTATTAGAATCGGAATTTAAAAGAGCTTTGGAGGACTTACGGTCAAATAAGGCAGAAGGGATAGATAACATTCCATCAGAATTTCTAAAATCATTAGGGGAAGTGGCAACAAAACGACTATTCACGTTGGTGTGTAGAATATATGAGTCTGGCGACATACCATCCGACTTTCGGAAAAGCATCATCCACACAATTCCGAAGACGGCAAGAGCTGACAAGTGCGAGAATTATCGCACAATCAGCTTGACAGCTCATGCATCGAAGCTGCTTACAAGAATAATATACAGAAAAATGGAAAAGAAAATTGAGAATGCGCTAGGTGACGATCAGTTTGGCTTTAGGAAAAGTAAAGGCACGAGAGAGGCAATTCTGACGATACGGCTAATAATGGAAGCAAGGCTAAGGAAAAATCAAGACACGTTCATAGGATTTGTCGACCTGGAAAAAGCGTTCGACAATATAAAATCGAGCAAGCTGTTCAAGATTCTGAAAAAAAGTAGGGGTAAGCTATAGGGAGAGACGGGTCATATACAATATGTACAATAACCAAGAGGGAATAATAAGAGTGGACGATCAAGAACGAAGTGCTCGTATTAAGAAGGGAGTAAGACAAGGCTGTAGCCTTTCGCCCCTACTCTTCAATCTGTACATCGAGGAAGCAATGATGGATATAAAAGAAAGGTTCAGGAGTGGAATTAAAATACAAGGTGAAAGGATATCAATGATACGATTCGCTGATGACATTGCTATCCTGAGTGAAAGTGAAGAAGAATTAAATGATCTGCTGAACGGAATGAACAGTCTAATGAGTACACAGTATGGTTTGAGAGTAAATCGGAGAAGGACGAAGGTAATGAGAAGTAGTAGAAATGAGAACAGCGAGAAACTTATCAGGATTGATGGTCACGAAGTCAGTGAAGTTAAGGAATTCTGCTACCTAGGCAGTAAAATAACCAATGACGGACGGAGCAAGGAGGACATTAAAAGCAGACTCGCTATGGCAAAAAAGGCATTTCTGGCCAAGAGAAGTCTACTAATATCAAATACCGGCCTTAATTTGAGTAAGAAATTTCTGAGGATGTACGTCTGGAGTACAGCATTGTATGGTAGTGAAACATGGACTGTGGGAAAACCGGAACAGAAGAGAATCGAAGCATTTGAGATGTGGTTCTATAGACGAATGTTGAAAATTAGGTGGACTGATAAGATGAGGAATGAGGAGGTTCTACGCAGAATCGGAGAGGAAAGGAATATGTGGAAAACACTGATAAGGAGAAGGGACAGGATGATAGGACTTCTGCTAAGACATGAGGGAATGACTTCCATGGTACTAGAGGGAGCTGTAGAGGGCAAAAACTGTAGAGGAAGACAGAGATTGGAATACGTCAAGCAAATAATTGAGGACGTATGTTGCAAGTGCTACTCTGAGATGAAGAGGTTAGCACAGGAAAGGAATTCGTGGCGGGCCGCATCAAACCAGTCAGTAGACTGATGACCCAAAATATATATATATATATATATATATATATATATATATATATATATATATATATATATATTTTACCTGGCAATATTGGGGCCTTCAGGCCCTCTCCTACACCTAACCAGGCATACTCAGATTGAACAAATTTCAGTTTCTACAGAACATTAAGAACATATAACATGTTGTACAGTATTAATGTTAAAGAAAAAAATAGAGAATATAAAAGTAGTACAATGATAATTATAACAATCAAAAAATAATTATAACAATCAAGAATAATAATAATAATAATCGTAGTAACGACTATGTATATGAAAATAAACATATTTCTCTTTTATGAATGTCAGTACTATTGCTAGTTGGGAATTTTCTCGTTATATTCTTGCAGCTTGTGAGTTGTTCTCATCGAGCAGAGACATAAAACGATAGAATGGGGTGAAACAGATATAGAAGAAGTAGATAGGTTAGAGGAAGAGAAATAGAATGGTAAAATTCGAAGCTATGATGGAGAGGAGAAAGGAAGAGATGAGGGCACAGCAATCCTTAATCCTTTATTTATTTATTTATTTATTTATTTATTTATTTATTTATCCTGGCAAGATTAGGGCCATCAGGCCCTCTCTTACATCTAACCAAGCATTCTACTTATTTTACAGTCACATGTTTTAGTAGGCATGTTAAACTACATCTAATACAAAAAGTGAGATAAACAATTAGAAAGGTACACCTCGAAAAATACATTATTGAAGAGAAAGATTTTAGATAGGAGTGCTGGCAGCAGGGAGTATGAGGGAGACTCATGGTGAAGGGAGGAGAAGAATAGAGAGACATGATGAAACATAATTAAGGAAAATATAAAGGAAAAGATGACTGCGTGGCTAATAGAGATAGATGAAGTGGAAGGCATCTCAGGAGCAAGATAGGAGACGCTAGCTTTGCTATTTGACAGATGAGATGATTGGCCTTGCACATTAATTTTGTAGAGAATTTTATGCGGAAGATAGTAGGAAATGCTTCAACTTCTTCTTAAAAGCAACAGGAGATTGAATTTTCCTCAAGGTAAGGGGCAGTTTGTTCCAGAGGCGGACAGCGGCAACTGAGAAGGAGTTTGCAAAAGTTTTTGTTTTGTTAGTGGGCACAGTTAGGATACCAGATAAGAGTGACCTCGTGTTTCGATTATGATGGCATGACAGGTTTTTAATCTCTGAAGCAAGGTACTGGGGTGTTTGCGCGACGAGGAGTCGGTGAAGTAGACATAGAGTGTGGTAGTCACGCAGTTTGTCCGGCCGCAGCCACCCTAGCTCGGAGTATGAAGCACTAACATGATCATATCGGCGAATGTTGCAGATGTAACGCACACAGGCATTCATGGTTAGCTCTAGCCGTTTTTTGTTTTCACTACTCATGCCTTGTTGAATCACATCACAGTAGTGGAGGTTCGGTAGAACGAGTGCTTGCACGAGCTGGCGTTTCAAGTCCTGTGGGAATATGTTCCGAAACTTTTTGAGAGCATAGAGACAAGCAGACGTCTTTCGGCACACTGCGACTGTATTCTCCGCCCACTTGAGATGCTCGTCCAAAGTTGCAACCAAGTTCTTCACTGTTTTCTGATATGGTATTGGAGTACCTTCGAGCAGAATAGGAGGTAGCCGTTCGCGGAAATCTGAACTTATTAATTTCTGATGGGCTATTAAGATTACTTGCGTCTTTTTTGCATTTAATTTAAGCCCCAGGTTTTTCGCCCATGTCACTACTGAAGACAGATCATCATTCATCAGAGCGATTTCAGTGTTTACGTCTTCAGGTCTGACGCTTAGGTAGAGATGGAGGTCGTCGGCATAGAAATGATGTTTACAGGAGGACAAAACCGACGAAATATCGTTGACATATGAAGAAAACAAAAGTGGTCCTAAGACTGATCCTTGTGGCACTCCCGAAGAAACATGTTTCCAGGAAGATGTTTCATTTGCGCAGACAACACATTGCTGTCTGTCTTAAGTAGCTTTCAAACCATATCATTGCACTATCAGATAAATTAAGCTGTTGCATTTTTCTGAGTAATATGTCAAAGTTAACAGTGTCAAAAGCTTTGCTGAAGTCCAGTAGCGTCAATATTGTTGCATTTCGATTGTCGATGGCATATTTCAGGTCATCAGTTACTTTAATTAGAGCAGTGTTTGTGCTGTGGTGTTTACGGAAACCGGATTGAAATTTGTCATATAGACTGAATTCATGCAAGTGTTCAGTGATTTGGTCATGAACAATATATTCAAGTGCTTTGGAAACAGCAGGCAGTATGCTAATTGGTCGGTAATCACTAGGCAGTTGCGGGTTTTCGATCTTAGGGATGGGTCGAATTATGCTTCTTTTCCATGCAGTGGGGTATATTCCGTTCACGAGGGAAAAATTAAATGCACTCCTGGAAATGGAAAAAAGAACACATTGACAACAGTGTGTCAGACCCACCATACCTGCTCCGGACACTGCGAGAGGGCTGTACAAGCAATGATCACACGCACGGCACAGCGGACACACCAGGAACCGCGGTGTTGGCCGTCGTATGGCGCTAGCTGCGCAGCATTTGTGCACCGCCGCCGTCAGTGTCAGCCAGTTTGCCGTGGCATACGGAGCTCCATCGCAGTCTTTAACACTGGTAGCATGCCGCGACAGCGTGGACGTGAACCGTATGTGCAGTTGACGGACTTTGAGCGAGGGCGTATAGTGGGCATGCGGGAGGCTGGGTGGACGTACCGCCGAATTGCTCAACACGTGGGGCGTGAGGTCTCCACAGTACATCGATGTTGTCGCCAGTGGGCGGCGGAAGGTGCACGTGCCAGTCGACCTGGGACCGGACCGCAGTGACGCACGGATGCACGCCAAGACCGTAGGATCCTACGCAGTGCCGTAGGAGACCGCACTGCCACTTCCCAGCAAATTAGGGACACTGTTGCTCCTGGGGTATCGGCGAGGACCATTCGCAACCGTCTCCATGAAGCTGGGCTACGGTCCCGCACACCGTTAGGCCGTCTTCCGCTCACGCCCCAACATCGTGCAGCCCGCCTCCAGTGGTGTCGCGACAGGCGTGAATGGAGGGACGAATGGAGACGTGTCGTCTTCAGCGATGGGAGTCGCTTCTGCCTTGGTGCCAATGATGGTCGTATGCGTGTTTGGCGACGTGCAGGTGAGCGCCACAATCAGGACTGCATACGACCGAGGCACACAGGGCCAACATCCGGCATCATGGTGTGGGGAGCGATCTCCTACACTGGCCGTACACCTCTGGTGATCGTCGAGGGGACACTGAATAGTGCACGGTACATCCAAACCGTCATCGAACCCATCGTTCTACCATTCCTAGACCGGCAAGGGAACTTGCCGTTGCAACAGGACAGTGCACGTCCGCATGTATCCCGTGCCACCCAACGTGCTCTAGAAGGTGTAAGTCAACTACCCTGGCCAGCAAGATCTCCGGATCTGTCCCCCATTGAGCATGTTTGGGACTGGATGAAGCGTCGTCTCACGCGGTCTGCACGTCCAGCACGAACGCTGGTCCAACTGAGGCGCCAGGTGGAAATGGCATGGCAAGCCGTTCCACAGGACTACATCCAGCATCTCTACGATCGTCTCCATGGGAGAATAGCAGCCTGCATTGCTGCGAAAGGTGGATATACACTGTACTAATGCCGACATTGTGCATGCTCTGTTGCCTGTGTCTATATGCCTGTGGTTCTGTCAGTGTGATCATGTGATGTATCTGACCCCAGGAATGTGTCAATAAAGTTTCCCCTTATTTCAATTTCCAGGAGTGTATGTCAGTTAAGACAGGTACTAAGATATTGGCAACATTCTTAATCATGGTTATACCGATACTGTCGTTGCCTATTGCATCAGAAGAGATTCTCATTATTGCTTTTCTTGCCGTATTTGTTGTTACATGTTTTAGATGGAAGGTATTGTTGTTAGTTATCCTGTTTGGGGATTCTTGTGGACGGTAATTATCAGCCGTGCTGGTATTCAGAGGTGCAGAGAAGAATTCATTTAATTCGTTAGCTGACACATGAAAAGTAGTTTCCGGTTTTGCCTTTCCGACCCCCAAGCTACGGAGATTCTTCCATAGAGTCTTGCGTGTCAGATCGCTGCATACAAGGGAGCGAGCGTGCCTGATTTTGGCATTGCGAATGCATTGTTTCACTCTGTTCCGTAGCTTTTTATATTCTTCGAAACGCTCGGGTTTCGGATCTGCCTTGAAACGCCTGTGGCAGCATCCATATTAGTCATCATTTGACGTAATTCAGCTGTCAGCCATGGAGCAGGAGATTTTCTCACACGGACTGTGCGCACAGGTGCATGTTTGTCATAGAGGGCAGTGAGTTTATCACCAAGTTCATTAATTTTGCCGTCGATTGTAGGTTCTGATTATTTGATGCCATGAGATTTCTGAGCAATCGGCTGTTAGAGCGTCAAGGTCAATACGTTTCATGTTCCTACAAGTCATGTAACGCGATTTGATCCTCGGGGGCTGCACAGAGTAGGCCAGGAATATTACATCATGTGCTGAGAGGCCAGGGGCCGATGATTGACCAACATCTCTTACTTTGTCAGTCTGTTTCGTTCCGATCACGTCTATAAGAGTATGACTGTGCGCAGTATGGTGTGTAGGTTGTAATGGAAGAATGTTCATGCTATTGCAACTAAACAATCTTCTTAGGTTTATTGCGGAGGGAGTGTCTCTTAGCAGGTGTATGTTCAAGTCACCCATTACGATGACATGTTCGTATTGACACTGAAGTAAATGTAATTCCGACTGGAAGGAACTCATTGAGCTTATTTTTGGCGGCTTGTACACGACGCCAGTCAAGAATTTCAGACTTTGTATATTTATTTCAATGAACATGAATTCAGCCTCTTTTTCTTCAGCAGCAATGGTGGCTATACCGTCTCTGATATGTAAGTCTTGATTTACCTTTTGAATGTTGAGTGGTTATGGATAAGACGCAGGTCACAGGGGAGTGCGTTCCATAGTCGTATGGCTGGGATGAAGAATGACACGGAGAAAGATTTTGTGCTATGTAAAGGTCCAGCCAAGATGCTAGACGTATCCGATCTGGTATTGCGGTTGTGGAATGATGATAGGTGTTTAATGTGAGAAGATAAGCATTGGGGGCACCAGTGGCTAAGAAATCGATGAAGTAAGCACATCGTGTGGAGGTCGCGTGCCTTATGTGGGCGTATCCAACCTAGCTGGGGGTATGAAGGACTGATATGATCATACAACCGTATATTGCATACGTATCTAACGCAAGCATTCATCACTAGCCCGAGGCATCTAGAATTTTCACTATTTGTGCCGTGTTGAACTACATCACAGTAGTAAAGATTAGGCAAGACTAGTGTTTGGACTAATTTTTGTTTAACATGGGTTGGAAATATTTTTCTAAATTTTTGAATTGCATGTAGGGAGGAGAGCCATTTCCGGCAAGCTGTGACTGTTTGTTCTTCCCAGTTTAGGTGTTCATCCAAGATTATTCCAAGGTCTTTTACTGTTTTTTGGTATGGTAGTTGGGTACCATTGAGGAGTATTTGAGGGACTGTTTCGCGAAAGTACCTGCTGATTAACTTTGGATGAGATACAAGTAAACAAACAGCTGATTCCCAATGGTGTACGAGAGGTAACTTTCTGAAATATGCATAAGCAACTGTATACTAATAAACATCTTATTGGTTGTATTTTACCAATTCCGCTCTAAAATTCACCTTAATAAGCTATCGTCAATTTTAATTTAATGTGCAGATCTTGTACACGTATCATGTACCGTGAATGGAAACTACATATTTCTGTAACGTGAGCAAAAGCATGTAAGGGGATAGGAACAAAATGATTCCCTTATATACCACTTTGTCTCTGGTTCTCAACCAAGCAAACAAATGATACTACAGGACTAAAAATACGTGCGACCTCCATGGCCATGTGCAGCACACTTCACTGATGAAATGTAGGGACGGAATGTATCACGATCAAATGCAATCGTGCCGTTGTAACGTCTTTTGGCAACAGTTTTTGTAGGGGTAGTCGTCTACAAGAAACGAAAAATTCGCCGTTCGCGTTTAACTGTTTACAAAATACTTGTCGCCTGTATTATTGTCGCATTTCTGAAGGGCTTCACACAATAGTGGTGATAGGTATATATAAGCCTTGATCATGTATGAAGCAGCACGCTCGATATATTGAAACATTCAACTTCGCAAATATTTTTCTGCAGACATTCATCGGCCATCTTCCAAATTAACGGAAAATGCTCTCCAACTAACTGACGTTTTGTTGTTCAGAGGAAAACAGATGCACATTAATTCATTTTGGTGCAAAGGTTCAGAAAGCTACTACAACTGATTCGTTTTCAGAGTTACATATTTTCGAAAGTATTCCACGTGCAAATGTAATTGATGAATGAATATAACCATAAACTAAGCGAGATTGCTTTAAGCCCAGTATTTGGTGTTCCGGGTGCTGTGGGCTGAAAAAATGACGACAAATGAAGGAAAGAGTTTTTGTATGCTGGAATATGCGAGATGTTTATTGTAACCAACAGTGCAGCGTGCATTACGAAGGAATTACGAAAAACGCTACCATGTAAACAGAGGGTTCTGCAATGGTATGGAAAATTTGGGGACACTGTTCACCTCTCTAAACAGAAAAGCGTCGATTGATTAAGTGTGCCAGATTCAACCCCGGAGAGGGCGAGGGAAAGTTTCATACGCAGTCTAAAAAAAAAAAAAAAAAAAAAAAAAAAAAAAAAAAAAAAAATGAATGATACGCGCAGCCGACGAACTTGGAATACTGCAGCAAACTGCGTGAAGTACTTTGCGACGGTGATTACATTTCAGACTGTACCGTCTGCAGCTCGTGCAACAATTAGAACCGAAATATTGTGGTTGGAACACTCAATTTTGCAGCAAAATGCAGGAAGTACTTGAGCAAGGATATTTTGCCTCTATGGTCATATTCATGGGCGACGCAACCTTCCGTTCATCTGGAAACGTTAGTCGCCAAAACGAAAATGCAGAAAATCAAATCTTTGACAAAATAGTGAAAGGAAGGCAGTACACAGTAATTTATAGGTGCAGGCGTAATTTACCTAATACATGAATCGCAATCTAACATAAAAGAACTTCATGAGGACATAAATACCATCTTCCCTCGAATACGGTTCACCAATGAAACCCAAAGACTAGGGCCATCAGGCTCTCTCTCTTACAGTATACCAGTGTTTCACCCATAAAGTACTTGTATACCGAAAAAAAAAAACACTGGAGATTTTAGAGGGTTGCTGGAGAAAAATAAACTGTGGATGGGAACATCCACTGAAGCAACAGAGCATCGCATTCATAGGAACAAGGCCTTTTTATGCAGCAGCTCGCTCCATCGTGTCCACTGGCGATCGTGGCAATCAGTGGTCATCACTGAATAACCAACAACATTGCGAAACCTTCAGCGCTTGTGGTCTGTCAGCGTACAAAGTCACGTATACTGCCAAAGGGGGTGACCTAACGGCAGGCGCCAGCGCCTATAACTTCGACACCCTTAGGGTCGTTCGATGACGTTTCTGGGCACGGGTTCCTATCTTACATTGGTTTCTCGAGACACCCTCTACAACCTCTCGAGTTTGTCGCAAATTTTCTGGGACACCCTGTATACAGGGTAGTCAGAAACTGTCTGAGAAGGTTCTAAGGATGTTGCAGGACGGGTTGTGCGGAGAAATAATTGCTAAGAAAAAAGTTCCATACTTTGGACCATTTCCGAATTAATTACTATTGCAGTTAGCCAATCAGGCCACTGACCGCGAAAATTTAAACGGCCCGCCAGAGACCGAGTCGTCAAATGTGTTCTGCCTTTGTTTTCCTAAAACCGAACAACAGAGTGACACAAAAGTTAGACATGCGCCGTAGTAAGGATCGAACCTGAGTCAAAGGCTGTGCAGTCTCGTGAGCTATAGTCTACGCTATGAGAACATACGACACTAATTGTATCTGGCGAGAAGTTTGAATTTTGGCGCGCAATGGCACGATTGGCTAAATTCAAAGTTAATTAACCCGGAAACGACAGAATTACTTCTCAGCAGAACCTACCCTGCACCTTTTCAGAATGTTTATGACCATTCTTTAGAACTGTGGAACTGTGTCACCGAACTTCCATACATCGTTACGCTCACGTCTGATTTTGTTCCGCTTCTTATTCAACATTACGCTGGCTTGTTAAGGATCAATACAAGGCGCTAAGAGTGTACTTTGGCGGCTCTGTGGTCACTAACAAAACCTCTAATCCTGGACACGAACGATCTTTCACGTCAGTAGCTAACTGCGACATTCTTACTGAACGGAGGCCACTTCACCAAAAATGTCCTATCTACTAACACTGGCTGGAGAAGAGACTCCCATTCCCCTATTTGTAAAGAAATTAATAACAGTTCTCCCCAGCACTGCAGTAGTACTAGCCGTTAAATCATCATCTTACACCCTGAAATATCTTTAGACACAGTTTTTATCGGCTGAGACACTCGCAACATCCCAGTATAGTTTCACTCTTACCGTATAAGCGTCGAGCATCTACATACCCATGCCTAGTCATGATCCATATTACGCTGATCATTGAAAAATCTACAAAATGTGTACATGCAGACTGAAGTGACGAAGGAAAATGTGCACCCAAGCCGGAATTCGAACCTGGGTCTCTTGCTCCTTAGGCAGATGCACTAACCACTACGCCACGCTGCCAGAGTGGCTTTGCACAGCTGCACCGACTACCCTAGCACCCATCCCGCCTCGATCCAAATTCCCATTCGCGCCTCAGCCGATTTGTAATTCCCTCTAAGTTCGAACAGCATCGCTTTATAAAAGCTGGGATAATTTTTGTAGAAGATATATGACAAATTAATGTTGCAGAATAACAGAGGCCATAGCAAAGAAGGAAGTGGAGGTGTTTACTGGGATCCTACTGTTTCCTACAAAGAGTTATCCGTTCAGCGGAAGATGTTTGGAAACGAGAATTACAAAAATTTTCCAAAAATAAAGGAGAACTTACTTAATAATATACTCTGCACTACAGAGGAGTCCCTGACATGGCAAGTGATGATGCCCAAGGGCTTCGGCGATCTCCATCAATACCCTTGTGCACCTCATCTGTTTTACACAGTTTCCACTGTAGGCGTATGGCGAAGTAAGGAACAACAATATCTTCTTCGGCTACATAGGTTGGCTTAGTTCCACAAACAGTGCTGTCCGCCTTGTAGTATCATTGTTATCGCCGAAGAGCGACAGACGCTATACACGTTTTCAGTCATTTGGAGTTGCCAGTGAGAAGCATACAATGTGCAACTGACAACAAATAATTAACTGTTTATCTGTTTGCACTATATGTTGCTGTCAATGTGGGTGCACTAGTTAAAAATAAGCTTATCAAATACGTGAAAAGAAAGAGAAAGCAAAGTAAATACAACACCAGCCTTAGATAAAAGTTTCGATTAGCAGAGGCCAGTGCGACAATACACGATGAACGCATCAGCTTCATACTTTTCCAATGCAAAATGTTACAGTCTGGAGTGCTACGACCTGTCTTTGGAATTCACGTCTGGCAGTTACGAGAATATTCTAGAGAAGCTGATTTCAAATCCTACTCGCTTTCTTACCTACCATTCCTGTCAAAAAAAAAAGGGGGGGGGGAAGCAAATGTTTCCTGTAGTAACATCTATCTGTCAGCAAGGTGTAACAACTCCATGTATTTCCTGTAGGTTTCTGTGGAACACAGTCCTCGTCCCTGCATGATAGGTCCTGCTCACAAATCACCTCTATTTATAAACATAGACGTATTAGGTCATCTACTGTGCGTATTAATTTTGCAACGCTGTTTTCCTGTACTTAAACCGTTACGCAAAAGACGAGAAAAATGGTTCAAAAGGCTCTGAGCACTATGGGACTTGACATCTGAGGTCATCAGTCCCCTATAACTTAGAACTATTTAAACCTAACTAACCTAAGGACATCACACACATCCATGCCCGAGGCAGCATTCGAACCTGCGACCGTAGCAGTCGCGCGGTTCCGGACTGAAGCGCCTAGAACCTAGAAACACAAAGACCGGCAAAGACGAGAACAAAAGAAGAGTAAGTATTAAATGTAAGGTGTGATAGACAACATATATCGCAGTTTTCTTGTATTCTAGTAAAAGCGTACTGTTTAATCCTATCTTGCCAAAAATGGACATTATGAGAATCGTGACTACAGCATAATTGTAACGACTATTACGTCGAACAGCAACTAGCCACTTTGCGTAGTGGATTCTCACAAAATTTATTCTGTGATCGAAAAGCAGATACATCATCCTTTTGTAAAAAATTCCATCAATCCCTAATTATTTTCGTGTATCAGTTTCATATCATGTCTTGAGCGGGCAACCATGCAACAACATGAAATTTGGAAAATATGAAGATACATCTGTTAGACACGACTAAAATGGAGAATGTTATACCTGATGCGCTGCAGCGACGCCATGTCTTGAGCGGGCAACCATGCAACCAACACGCAATTTGGAAAATATGAAGACACTTCTGTTAGACACGACTAAAATGGAGAATGTTATACCTGATGCGCTGCAGCGACGCTCGGGGAGTGTTCAGAACACAAGTAATGCTTGAACGTAAATGGCCGCGCGGTTTGAGGCGCCATCTCATGGACTACGCGGCCCCTCCCGCCGGAGGTTCGAGTCCTCCCTCGGGCATGGGTGTGTGTGTGTGTGTGTGTGTGTGTGTGTGTGTGGTTCTTAGGATAAGTTAGTTTAAGTAGTGTGTGAGTCTAGGGACCGATGACCTAAGCAGTTTGGTCCCTTAGAAATTCACACACATTGGAATACTGAACGTAGATGGCAAAGTCGCACAAAGTTTCGAAACTCTCTAGGTCAAAGCAACGACAGCTACATGATAGCGATAAAACAACATGAAAGTAGGCAGGTTTGTCGCGCGGGACACGTGAAATGGCCACACGTTCAACACATTGCAGTTTAAATCTAAATGTTTGCTACACGACTTGCTATACAGTGGCATGGGAAAGGGTACTTGGAACCGTTGTTGGCCCTCGCTCTCCTGCTCCTGACGGAGAGAAACCGTTTCTACAATGGCGTGTTAAAAAGCAATACCTCTGAATTTCTTATGTGGAAACTCTTTAAGCTTTTCAAATACAGACACTTTATTAACAGTCTACATCTTTATTCTTCATGTCAACACACTTATTTCTCAACATAGTCACCCTGGCGACGAACACTTTTCTCTCAAAGAGGGACCAGTTTGTTGATGCCGTCGCTGTAGAACGTTTGATTGTGTTGACAGAGCGATAACTTCACCTCTGCTTGCACCGCTTCATCACCATCATAGTAAAGTCCTGGAAGGTGTTCTTTAAGTTTTGGAAACAGGCAAAAATCGGTTGGGGCCAAGTCGGGATTGTATGGAGGATGAGCGAAGTCAGTAAACCCGACGTTGAATTGCTGAATATCGCAGCGCTAGTGTGTGCTCTGGCATTCTCAGGCGAAAGGAGAGGGTGTTCCGCTTGTCGACGAACTCATCTGCCGTTAGAAACTCGATTACTTCACGCTGTTTCTCACGCACCGACGTACCTACGGCAAACATCGCCATGTTACAAGCTATACTTCGGAGCTCTATAGTGGCAGACGGGTGCAATTTCCATCGACGATGTAGGAAAGTCGATCTAGTAATATGCACGACATGTAATACCTCAACCTATGTTGCAAATACAGTAAGAACTTCGATGGCATTGCTGTTGAGTAAACGTTTCACACCCTCTTTGAAACACGGATTCCTTAAACTTTCTCAGTAGAATCTTATGAAGAGATAGGGTATTTCTTCCAAAGAATCTCATCTAAGGCCACTGTGATCGTCTACAACATCAGCCGGCCACTTACAAACCAAGCAATATGTCTCAGAAGTTCCGTATCTCCTCTTTTAATTTGACCTCGAGAGCATCCCAAATATTCTAACAACACGTAAGCATGGATACTGAACGTTGTCTCGTTTGAAAACGCCCTGCAGTGTCCCCGAATTTTTCCAATAAATTTAAGCCATTCAGTTATACTCCCTACAATTGATAACGTCCGTATCAATTACCATCGTTTAGTAGCATTACCCGTAGACAACTAATCAGTATAAAAGACTTCAGAGGAGACAGTCTAGCGCTGCGTTTAAAACCTATATCCCATTTCCTCCAGTTCGATTAAGATAACTTGGCATTCATCTACGTTTACTGGAAGCTGGCGTTCATTGAACGGAACGGATATAGTTCTGAATTTACTTACTGTTACTCGAAAATGAGAAAACCGTACACGGCTGCGACTTGAGCAAATAATCAGAGTGTGTTTGTCGGGCAGACTTGAGATGAAGAAGTCAACAATTACGCGTTTAGCAAGTCCACGTAGGAGAAAGCTTACACTGAAGTCTTATTCCGATAAACTCTTATCAGACAGTGGACCGAGTAAACCCGACGACCTGACGTAACACTGTTACTCATCATCGCTCGCACCAGAGACACGAGCAATTTTGACTTTATTTCCAGATAACGATAGAGATTCACAGTCCTACATGAGACGCTCCCACTTATTTGTTGACTGAACGATCTGTTATCACATCAACTGCTCTGCAAGTTACGATCTCACACTTGCTACTTTTATCGCTGTCAGATTCACTGCTGCTAATGCCGCTTAGGAAAATCAAAGCAATTCCTAAGAGTCTCCTAAAGTGGCGAAATTATTACTAACTACGTAGAAGTTCTGCACGTGCGATACGCTCATATGTGAACGATGTTTTTGCGCTTTGCTATGTGAAGACAGCGTTAGAAATACTGACTCTGTTGTATGTCGTGGCATTTGCTTTTATGCATATTTCTTCGTACGTATGCTTCACTAAAGATTCGTCCACGTAGAATCACAGAACCTATAGCGTGGGAGCCCTTCCAGCCGAAATTGGAACTGCAATTTCCAATACGCGCATGGACTCAAGGGAAAATAACTGTACTCCGCAGTAAAATCGTACTTGTCTTGTTCTCAGGATACCTTCACGAGGACAGCAGTATAGGTATTACATCGTAACCTGTAATATCGGTTTTCTACATTAATCCAGGAAAGGAAACAAAAGAAATATTCGAAGTAGGAATTAAAAACCATGGAAAAGAAAGAAAAACTTTGAGGTTCGTCGGTGATACTGTAATTCTGTCAGAGACAGCAAAGGACCTGAAAGAGCATTTGAACGGAATGGACAATGTCATGAAAGGAGGATAAAAGATGAACATCAACTAAGGCAGAACGAGGATAATAGAACGTAGTCGAATAAAATCGGGTGAAGCTGAGGGTATTAGATTAGGAAATGAGACGCTTAAAGTAGTAAAGGAGTTTTGCTATTTGGGGAGCAAAATAACTGATGATGGTCGAAGTAGAGAGGATATAAAATGCAGACTGGCAATGGCAAGGAAAGCGTTCCTGAAGAAGAGAAATTTGTTAACATCGAGTATAGATTTAAGGGTCAGGAAGTCATTTCTGAAAGTGTTTGTATGGAGTGTAGCCATGTATGGAACTTAAACATGGGCGGTAAATAGTTTGGACATGAAGAGAATAGAAGCTTTCGAAATGTGGTGCTACAAAGAATGCTCAAGATTAGATGGGTAGAACACATAACTAATGAGGAGCTACTGAACAGAACTGGGGAGAAGAGAAATTTGTGGCACAGCTTGACCAGAAGAAGGGATCGGTTGGTAGGACATGTTCTGAGGCATCAAGAGATCACCAGTATAGTATTGGAGGGCAACGTGGAGGGTGAAAATCATAGGGGGAGACGAAGAGATGAATACACTAAGCAGATACAGAAGGATGTAGGTTGCAGTAGGTACTGGGAGATGAAGGTTGCACAGGATAGAGTATCATGGAGAGCTGCATCAAACCAGTGTCTGGACTGAAGGCCACAACAACAACAACAACAACAACAACACATTAATGCAACTTCGCCTTCTTCCAACAGTCCCTATTACGTTTATTCACCTCTATTCAGTGTCGTGTGGGGTATACCAGGCTGTAGAGTCTCACCAAAACACATCGTGAGATTCCTGCGTCTCCCCCTCATGTTGAGGCCTTAGGAGCCTCTGATGTGTTTATCGTTTGGCTTAATGTGTCTGCGTCAGATGAGGACTTAATAATGAGGAAAATAGAACAGTATTTGGTTAATAAGATTTTATTTATCGGACGTCCGCTTGTTACAATTTCCAGTACCTGAAAATACTTGTGGGTATTTGTATTGTTCTTTGCCGGCCGGTGTGGCCGTGCGGTTCTAGGCGCTTCAGTCTGGAACCGTGTGACCGCTACGGTCGCAGGTTCGAATCCTGCCTCGTGCATGGATGTGTGTGACGTCCTTAGGTTAGTTAGGTTTAAGCAGTTCTAAGTTCTAGGGGACTGATGACAACAGATGTTAAGTCCCATAGTACTCAGAGCCATTTTTGTATTATTCTTTGGAACAGGCCGCTAATTTTTTGTAAATGGTATTCTCTGTTACACTACGTTCCCTTTTTTAATACAAATTGAATTACTGATGTCACAATGGACATTAATTCAGCAGTCATATGAATGTGAAGAAGCAATAAGTTTATTCGATAAGCTTCCAGCCAAAGAATGCAAGAACTACTATGATTCCTGCGAAACACATGCCTTCCTTACCATATCATTCAAAATCGAGTTAATTTTAAAGAAAATACAGGATTTCGTTGTAGTAGGTATGTACCATCTTCAGCCCCAGAAGCGAAACAATTGAGGATGGGGTACGGCCATTAGAGCGTCGTTCCTGGTAGTATTGTGTTCATGGTTCACAGCTGATTAGAAGAATTTTCACGCATGCTTCGAGATGCATATCTGCACATTTTTCACATTTACTACGATAAAGATATTTAACTGTTCCAATACAATGATTGGAAAGTGAAATATGTTTTCTCCAACGATCCAAAACTGTTTATTCGATGGAGATCCGTGTTGTGCCCTACTTCATAGCTATACGTGCAGAAACGAAAGGGAGCCTTCCCTCTTGCTTATCATTTTTCTTCCGCAACTACGCGACACGAGTGGCGAGTCACAACGCAGCAGTCGACAGCCACGGTTCTAATTCTAACGGGGTACATTTGAACATTCTGTGGCTCGACGGAAACCGTCAAACTGAAAAGTACTTTTTACTTTCGTTTACACTCAAGAATGCGCAAGAATGACAAAATTATACGATTCTTTAACAGGTTCCGACTTTCGTGCGTAGAGCTATCTGTCCGTATGTTGTTGTTACAGTTATCTCCACAGAAAGACGTAGCAGCACTAAGAGCACCTTTGTGTGTTGACGGATCAGCTATTATACACATTTCAGATGCTTTATTCTGAAGAGCCTCTGTTCTGTCTGACCTTCTGCAGGTTTATGTACTTAGAAAAATTGGTGCATGCAATGCTCTTAGATCGCATCAGCAATTAATGTCGAGACTGAAGCCTACAGACGTCCTTTGTTTGCGCTAGCCTCCAGCTGTCAAGCTCTGTAACGGTACGAATCCAGCTTCGGGTAAACATGCCGAAATGGAAGCCAAATGACAATCTGCAGCTGCGGAAAATTCCTTCAGAGTAATTATCACGGATTTCTCGTAAATAAGTTGCGATCGATATGCAAGTAAAGCAATCAAGACTAACTGGAATGCAGAAAGTGCCTCACATTGTGTTGCCCTTTAGCATCCTCCTGTAATCGGCAAATAGAATGAGTTTCTAACCGGCATTGCGATAGGCAATCACAGACTTGGAAATTGTTCACAAAGATTGCTCATAGCTTGGGCTGGTGTGAGGAACGGATTGACTGTAACAAATAATTGTGTTATACGTTGATTTCTGTAACAAAATTTCCTCTCGGTAACTTAAGAGACTTTTTACTTGTTAACGTATCAGATCACACAAAAGGCTACTGACGGAGGCTGTACCCAAAGACGCTAATATCTTACAAATTATTACAATGAAAGGTTTCCCGTTACACCGAATTCTCACCTTGTATCACCGAAAAAATTATTTCCTAACGAAATAAAGGGAAATATGAAGAAAAGGTCAGAATGTCAGCTTGTGGAAAGAACGGACATTTAATGAGCAGTTGCCTCAGCTCTGGAAACTTAAAAATCATTACGTACAATACGCAAAGAACGACATAACACACACTGCAGAAACAAAGATAAAAGTCATGAACTCTAAGAATTGGAGTAAATAGCTACCACTGTTCTACATTTTTGTTTTTGTTTAATTATTTCATTGCTATAGGGTTCAACCAGGCTTTGACAACGACTTATTTTAAGCAAAATTAGTTCCATTTTGCACTAATGACAAACGCGTAATAGTTTTGTAATGTAAGTAGACCTCTGTTGCACTGACATTCATCATATTAATGAGGCGAAAAAACATGAAAAGTAAATCAGGAATGGTAGGTTTGGCGATTACAGGTACAGTGTTAGCCACTATATCTTGTTTCACAAATGTGTCTTTGAATTGCCTTATAGATACCATAATACTTATTAATAATGATAACGCGCTTTAACGAACTCCAGACTTGGTGAAGAAACTGAGTCGACAATTTTTACGATATTTTAAAAACGATTCGTCAAGTGCACATAAAATAGTCTACTAATGTGTGTCAGAACATGAATAAGCTGGACGTTGTGTTTTATTTTGTTATTTCCTTTAATCTTAAGAAATTGTGTCGACAAGTTTTATCACCTCAAGATTTCCGGGAGACAAACACCGCCAACAATTCGTTGCGTGACATTCGCAGAACTGCTCTACAAGGTGACGTGCGTATTATCACTCCGATATCGGGCGAAACGCGAATAACTGCTCGCAAGATGCTTCCCGTTAGACGGAATCAGTGGCACTTCGCTGCCCTTATTAATTCATTTACGTGTCATCATACCTGTTACAGAGGTACGCTTCTGATTATTGCATTGTGTTTTCAGAAACAAGACATACTGAATACAGTTTCAGGAACTTTCAAGGAAAAAAAAAACAGACTTTGGTTTTTCATTTGGACTGATAATGACAGGCAGTATATGCCAGTTCTGTTGCAGTGAAATTAAAACAAATACAACTTTTGGAAGAGTGTCAGATTTGGTTACAAAGTACATGAGTTTTCAGATTAAATTATGAGAGCTTCTACGCTAACGCGATAAATTTTCTTTCTTTCAACACGTCAACAAAACACGTAACTTTTAATTTATTATGAGTTTGTAGCCTTGCCTGATAGTTATCTGCATGCGGTTTCCAGTTTTGTAAATCATGTCAAGTACAAAAGTGTTGAAATAAAAGTTAATGTTAGAAATAGTTAAGCATAAAAATACATTTTTCTCTTATGGCAGTTTCAAATAGTATCAAGTTTGTTGTCAAAGGTAATTTGCAATGTGTAATACTACTGCAAGTGCAACAGCTGTCTGCTTGCCTCTGTGCTAGGAACGATTGCGTAACGAAAACAAGGATAAAAAATATAGAGGCGATGAACCATATCTAATTTAGAAAACTGCAGTTATAAAATAAAAATACCAATAACTTGCTAGTGCCCTGGCTGTATCTCAAATACGTTGGCTTTTGAATTTGAGTATCACAATATGTTACCGAGTAGGAGCCAGTCAGACTTAAACCGACAGAGCAGTCGTGAGAGACAAAGGACTCGACCGATGACCTTCAACGACCCGGGCTCGGCGAGCCCTGGCAATCGATTGCTGGACGGAATAATGATGGCTGCGCGTTAGCACCGAGTGCAGCAGTTCATGTTGAGCGACGTAACTTTTCCACGAACTGCTGACGCTACAGTGTGAAATAGGAAACACAATCTCGAAACTACATGTGGAAATAGGCAGACAGCTACTCAGAGCGACCTCTGTACGTGGCAGATGCGGAGCTATCGATCCGTCGCGCTGGGCCAGTGCACAGCAGCCAGGCGGCGGAGCGGAGCGCAGAGTTGAGCGCCCGGCAACAGTTGAGCGCGATTATTCTTACCTTCTGCGTGTTGCTGGCGGCGAGGAAGCCAGTCCCGAGCCCGGGCTGTCGCTGCTAGCCGGAGATGCCACCGCGTCCTTGGCGGCTGAGTCGACACGTACAGAGCGCCGCAAGCGCATGCGCAACGGCTCCCGCCGACTGTTGCCTCAACTGTGTTGTGGAGTCACGGCAGCTGCCGGTCGCTGCGCGCCGCTCGATAGGTCGACGCTGCGCGCGCCTCTGTGTGTGTGAGACAGAAACACGTTGGCGGGAGGGGAGGGGAGGGGAAGGGAGCGAGTCTGGGCTGTGTGGGGGGGAGTCGCGGCTTTGCTGACTGACTGTACTCTGTGCAGGCCGGCCACTGCACTCGCTCCACAATATTCCTCTCGTTGCAGGCGTGAATTCAGCCTCGTGCTAGTCACATTAATCTCAGACGCCATGTTTTACATGTACCCAACACAGAGGTCAAATTAACAGAGGCCTACGTTAGTTGCACAATAGCCAGAAAAGAATCACACGCTTTTTTTGTTTAGCGTATTTGAATATTTTATTTTTATTCAGTGGGACAGGTCATGGAATACAGAAGTCGCACAGCAAAACAAAGTAAGAAACAATGTAATCTTCTAATACCGGCTTTTAAATAATGCTGAAAGTCACTTTAATAAGAACGCATAAATTTACAAATCTTAACAAAGTGGAAGGAAAGCCGAAGTTGTATGTATGAACCGTCCCAGTGTTCGCCTCAAATTATCCGCAAAAAAACATGGAAAGCACAAATCACAGTAGTTTCAACAGTTAGGTCTAAAAGTGCTGTACCTGTTTTACAAGGAAGCTTCTGAATTAAGTCAACGTAACGACGATAGTAGCTTGACATACTGTCAAGTGGAGAAAAACCGCGACGAGTTTTAATGTAATCTATTCTCGCACTTATTTTCACAGTGATCATAGGTTTCGTCAGTCACTGAAAATCTTCAGATTTATCATAGTAAAGAGGAACCAATCGGCTCCTGGTGGAAAATACACACCGACTGTGAGGTTACTCTGCCACTACGGCTGAACTGAGGATACAGTACAGAATGTAGCCGGTAATCATTGTGAAAATGAGTGCCACAATAAATCTCATTGGAGGTCATAATAATATGTACAAGGATATCATTATAATAATACAATCAAGAAAATACAATGTATCCATATCCTTCATTTGCTGCAAATACGTTACAACTCGAAAATCTTGATTTTTCATGTGGGTACGAGACAAGGGCTTCCTTGCGTTCAGCTACATAGTTGTAAGTTTTAACTACTTTTAAAGGTCACTGAGCTCCTGTGAGAAGAGTGCAGTTGCGTTACCTCGAAAAGTTGTTGAAACTAGTTAACTGAAGGCGCGGAAACTCTCGTTTCGTACCTATATGAAAAATCATGATTTTCGAGTTGTGACGCTGTAGCAATGAATGCACAGTTCCATTCTTTGCATTACCTCTCAATAATACCATGACGTAGATCCACATTATTCCCACAGCGTGAAGGAGTCTTCGACTTGTGTTAAAAACTTGCTGACTATTGGCAACAGCTCGTAACTCTTCCGGAAGCCTGTCGAAAATAAATGTTGGAGAGCACAAAAAATCAAATGTTTCAAATGGCTCTAAGCACTATGGAACTTATCATTTGACGTCATCAGCCCCTAGAGTTAGAACTACTTAAACATAACTATCCTGAGGATATCACACACATCCATGCCCAAGGCAGGATTCGAGCCTGCGACCGTAGCAGCAGCAAGGTTCCGGACTGAAGCGCCTACAACCGCTCTTCCACAGCGGGTTTGCAGTATTTCCTCGGAGCAACTTTCTGGCATCTTCAGGTGGTTCAATCTAGTTGTTGGTTAGGTACGGCTGAGTCGTCAGTCGTACGTAGCCACCAGCAGGGTTCAGCCACCTGAAGATGTCGGACAGTTGGTCCGAGGAAACACTGTGGGATTTGCACAATGCCATGCGGCAGCGAACCCCTGAAGACTATTTACAACATATTCTCTGGGAAAACTATAAGGGTTATAGCGTTCACGTTGTCGAACAATGGTTAACAAATTCGGAGAACCATTCCACGACAGCCGGCCGGAGTGTCCGAGCGGTTCTAGGCGCTACAGTCTCTAACCGCGCGACTGCTACGGTCACAGGTTCGAATCCTGCCTCGGACATGGATGTGTGTGATGTCCTTAGGTTAGTTAGGTTGAAGTAGTTCTAAGTTCTAGGGGACTGATGATCTTAGCAGTTAAGTCCCATAGTGCTCAGAGCCATCTGAACCATTTGAAACATCCCACGACACGACTGGAGCGATGTGAGGAATGAAAAGCAAACCTGTTTTAATTTTAACAGCTGAAGATTTAGATGTCATACTTCCAGCACTATAGTACAGCTTCCTTCGCTATGTAAAATGGCAGACGCAGCTAAATAAGCATAACGTGTGATCATGAGCAGTGTAGGGTATGCAACAAGAACGGGAAGCTCAACAGAGGTACAGATTTACATTAGTGCAGCGTCGTTGTTTGCCGCTGCAAATACAGCGATTGTCGGTTCTAGGCACTACAGTCTGGAACCGCGCCACCGCTATGGTCGCAGGTTCGAATCCTGCCTCGGGTATGGATGTGTGTGTCATCCTTAGGTTAGTTAGGTTTAAGCACTTCTAAGTTCTAGGGGACTTATGACCTAAGCAGTTGACTCCCATAGTGCTCAGAGCCGTTTGAATTTGAACAAAGCTTGACGGGAAATTCAAATAAGTCTCTTCCTGTGAGGGAATCATATAACTGTGCGAGTACTGTGGGAAGCAGACTCTGGGGCATAACGAAAATTTGGTTCGATCCTGAAAGCGTGCTCGGATCGTCGAAGTTATGAAGACGACCGCCCGCGACAGTCGGAAAACCAGCGTTCGAGTACCGGTACCAGCCTGGCATAAATTTTCACATGTTCCTAGTAAATCGTACAGCTACTGCGGTATCGTATTCTAAGTTTGCAGATACATTTCACAATACCGATATACTGCTTCAGAAAGCAAGAAAACACGTGCGCTGTACAAGACTGTGCTTCTTAAGATTTGAAGACGCTATCGCGCATTGCGTCTGATGCAATCGCTGTTAAAAGGAGAACAGCGTTCGAACCTTCAACACGAGGAAAACATTACTCTCGCGTTATCGCCTTGTCTTTCAGGAAACCGGAAGCGCACATGGTCTCACTGGATAACTTGTACACAGCGAGCGAATCACATACTGTTTGCTACTTGTTCAACCAAGCGTGTTTCAACACATCGGAAGTACATATTAGGCGACCACATTATTAATGCGACTGAGAGAGAGGACGCTTCGGTCGACTTATAGTGAGTTTTTATGGTGATATTTCAGGAGACAATCCGAACCACTTGTTAGCATATGCACAACTGTCTAGAGATCATCCACAATACACTGCGTTTTCCTTAGTCACCAGCGTTCTTGTTTCCTGCAACGTCACCACGTGTTTCGGATAACTGTCACGGAAGGTGAAGTATGGTAATATTGTGGCCGGGCAGTAGGCGACGAGCACTTGGAGAAGTCACTCACAAGCGGTAATTTTATTTATACCAACAGATTTAACTACTCAGACGAACTTGAAGCAAATGGTATCATTGTATAACTTGAATGAGAGATCATACTTACAGTCAAAACGTAAAACAAATTTATTCTGGCAAGGGTGTAAATCGCAACTGCTTGTAGCAAAAGTATACTGTGCAACTCTACATCGATGACTAGAAGTTTAGTGTTTAACGCCCAGCTGGAGTGGCTTTTCAGAGACGTGGGTCTCTACATCTACATTTATACTCCACAAGTCACCCAACGCTGTGTGGCGGAGGGCACTTTACGTGCCATTGTCATTACCTCCATTTCCTGTTCCAGTCGCGTATGCTTCGCGGCAAGAACGACTGCCGGAAAGCCTCCGTGCGCGCTCGAGTCTCTCTAATTTTACATTCGTGATATCCTCTGGAGGTATAACCGAAATGGACTAGAAAAACGTCGCTGGTTTTATTGATGCCAGCAGATTTCACGACTGCGGTAGAGGCACAGTGGAAGACCCACATAATTCAATTTCTGGTTCATTCCCATTCCTTATGTATGCGAATGACCTTCCACTTAACTTTCAACAAGCAAAATTGGTACTTTTTGCAGACGGTACTAGTGCTATAATAAACCTAAAGGAGAGATAGCAATAGAAGAATTAGTAAATGATATTTTCCAAAGAATTATTAATTGGTTCTCCGAAAATGGACTCTCCATAAATTTTCAAAAACAACAAAACACGCTACATTCAGTTTGCACAACAAATTGAGACGTATCAACAACTGATGTAGCACACGAGCCGGAGTCAGTGAGTAGGATAGAATGCTCCAATTTTTTGGCTGTACATGTTGATGTAAACTTGAAGAACCATGTTATTGAGCTGCCGAAACCAATTAACTCAGCTACTATTGGCCTTCGTATTATTGCTAATTTGGAAACAAATGAATGAATATCCTGACATGTTTTGCGTACTTCCATTCATGAGCGTCGTACGGAATAATTTCCTGGGGTAAGTCATCACTTGAAAAGATGTATTGATTGCGCAAAAGCAAGCACTAAGGACAATATGTGGTGTTCACTGTGGACGTCATGTAGGCACTTCTGCAAGGAGCTAGGAACCACGACTGCACCGTCACAATATATATTTTCGGTAATGAAATTCGTCATAAATAACGTACCACAATTTGAAGAGATCAGTGATATACGTACCAACATCATTAGAGGGAGACCTGACCTTTATTAGCCATTGTAAAATATGTCAGTGGCTCAGAGAGCAGTGTGCAGCAATAAAAAATTTCATCGCTTGCACAGTAACTTAAAACGCCTGACGTATAGGGAAGCAAATTCAAAATCATTACTCCCGGACAATTTCTTCTATTCCACTGACAATTTTTACTCAAAATCTCATAGCCAGTAAAAGAAAACCTTGTTTTTAATTGTAGTTGCATGGGTAGGAATAAAATGTTAACAGTAATCATCCATACATGTCCTGTTGGCCTATCAACTGGCTCGTTTCCCATCATTTCGACATTTCGATAAAATAATCGTGCGCATGATCTATGGAACATATAATTAACTAACTAACCGAGTCCGTGCAATTTTAAAAGACAAATTTGAGTAGATTTAACGTTCAAAAGAAGAAAAGCTTTTTCTTTATGTTGTCGGCGGAACTTCGTTTGAGCTCTAGGCTTAATGAACATAAGGAGCGAACATAGTCTTAAAAACGAAGTGAATATTCTCAATATAGGAAATAGCTTGAAGATCTGTCTACAACTCATTGCGAAAAAAAGAGGCGCAGTTCACACTAAGACGAATAGTAAATGGTTGTGAAAACACACTTGACCTCTTAGCAACAAATAATCCTGAGTTAATAACTAGCATCAAAACGGATACCGTGATTACATACACAGGGTTGTCGTAGCGAGATTGAATATTGCAACTCGCAAATCCTCCAAAAATAAACGAAAAATGTGCCTATTGAAAGAAGCAGATAAAAATTCACTTGACGCCTTCCTGAGAGACAATCTCCACTCCTTCCCAATTAATAATATAAGTGTAGACCAGACGTGGCGCCACCTCAGTTTACCTGAGAGCCTGCGGCCCACCGAACGCTGGCTGGGGTGAGGAAGCATGCTTCTGACGTTTAAGCTAAGTACAGCTATTGACATGGTACACACGTACCGTTTATATTGCATTTTATGCGAGTCTTTTGCCCTTTTGGGCGTTCTTCCAACATAACGTAGAAGTAAATATCCTCGGAGTATTGAAGCCACTGAAATCACTTAATAAGAGCACATCTCATGGTCCAAACTGTATACCAACTAGGTACCTTTCACAGTATGCTTGATCCATAAGCTACATACTTAACAATCACATACAACTTTTCGTTCGACGAAAGATCCGTGCCCAAAGATTGGAAAGTTGCACAGGTCACACCAACATTAAAGAAAGGTAGTAGGAGAAATACACTTAATCACAGGCCCATATTATTAACGTCGATATGCAGCAGGATTTTGGAATATATATTGTGTTCGAACATAATGAATTACCTCGAAGAAAACGATTTATTGACACATTGTCAGCATGGGTTTAGAAAAAATCGTTCTTTATTCGCACGAACTTTGAGTGCTATTGACAAGGGATTTTAAATCGATTCCGTACTTCTGGGTTTACACAAAGCTTTTGACACTGTACCACACAAGCGGCTTGTGGTGAAATTGCGTGCTTATGGAATATCGTCTCAGTTGTGTGACTGGATTTGTGATTTCCTGTCAGTGAGGTCATAGTTCGTAGTAACTGACGGGAAGTCATCGAGCAAAACATAAGTGATTTCTGGCGTTCCCCAAGGTAGTGTTATAGGTCCTTTGCTGCTCCTTATCTATATAAACGATTTCAGAGACAATGTGAGCACCCGTCTTAGGTTGTTTGCATATGACGCTGTCGTTTATCGACTATAAAGTCATCAGAAGATCAAAACAAATTGCAAAATGATTTAGAAAAGACATATGAATGGTGCAAAAATTGGCAGTTGACCCTAAATAACGAAAAGGGAAGTCATCCACATGAGCGCTAAAATGAATCCGTTACACTTCGGTTACACGATATATCAATGAAATCTAATGGCCGTAAATTCAACTAAATACTTAGGAATTACAATTACGTACAACTTAAATTAAAAGAAACACATAGGAAATGTTGTGGGGAAGCCTAACCAAAGACTGCGTTTTATTGGCACTTATAGACACTTAGAAAATATAACAGATATATTAAGGGGGTTGCTTACATTACGCTTGTCCGTCCTCTATTAAAATACTGTTGCGCGATGTGGGATCTTTACTAGATAGAACTGACGGAGTACATCGAAAAAGTTCAAAGAAGGGCAGCACGTTTTGCATTATCACGAAATATGGAAGAGTGTCACTGAAATGAAACAGGATTTTGGCTAGAAATCACTAAAAGAAAGGCGTTTTTCGTTGCGACGGAATCTTCTCAGGAAATTCCAATCACCAACGTCCTCCTCCGAATGCGAAAATATATTGTTGACACCGACTTTCATAGGGAGAAACGATCAACAAGACAAAATAAGGGAAATCAGAGCCCATACGAAAAGATATAGGTGTTCGTTCTTTCCACTCGCTATACGAGACTGAAATAATAGAGTTGTGAAGGTGGCTCGATGAACCCTCTACCAGGCACTTAAACGTGATTTGCAGAGTATCCATGTAGATGCAGATGTAGATGTAGATGAGACGATCCGATCTGCCATATAATGCGCGAGGCGACTCGCGAACCACACAGAAGCAACCCGCAGTTATGTAGCGCACTGGAACTGAGTTGAAGCGTCTTATCTTTTAACATATCAAGTCTAAGTCGTCAACTTAGTTTACCAAGCTGGTGTCTCCTGGGGATCCCACGATAGTAATGTAGAAGTTTACTGGGATGTCGCAATATTAAATATTTAAATTACATAACCATTCTTGAGATGTTGCTTTCTCGCAAAACTTGATAAAATGAACAACACACTCAATTCGATTTCGTGCCACGGAAGTAGTAAAAACTGCAGAATGAACATTTTCATCTGTTGTTCACATTTCAGAAACTGATTACTTATGGCAGCGAAGAGCTCCAACAATCGGTACCACACCAGAAAAAAAAAATCAATTCTGCCAGTTTGACATAATCTACGTCCGTCCAAATCCTCATTTTGATCAGAGCAGTATTCGCATTGTAATGATGAACAACATGCGATGCTTCAGCATTGGTGAAGGTGCATATATCTACAATATCGAAATCTTTCGACATTGTCGGTGCAAGACCACTGGCATGACTTGGCCCGGGAGATCCTTTGACAATGTTATATTGACGACAGCGGGTCACTATCAATACTGAATTTGCCCATTTTCGCCCTGATCTTACAATAAACTCGTCGGAATCGCCGTCAGAATTTTCGCTGGTCTCGTCACTTTCTTCTGAACTCATTTCAAGCTTGTATTTCTACTGTGATGCAGCTTGTTCTAGAATAAAGTCCTCATTAGCTTTGCTGAGGGCATCTTCTGGGTCACTGAGGCCATTGTCATTTACCATCTGAAGAATGCCATCATCTCAGGTTTGTTTTCGGACCAGTTTGAAAACATATGGCGTTCAAATTATGAAAAATACCAAACAAATAATTCCATGAAAATGTATAACGTAGTATACCAGGAGGGATCAGTGTATTTTTAGTTTTTATCTTTTTTTAAGGCACGCGTCGTAGCTCTAATTATGTATTATATGTCTTAAACAGATGCAGAACACATATAACAATCAAGAATAGACTCTTACAGCTGCAGCAGTAAGAACAAAAATCACTCTCTGGGGTCCCTGGACGACCCCTCTTGATTGTTAATGGGAAAGGGGATTTCAAGTCTCAAGGTTTCAAAAAAAATCATATTGTTGCGTATTTTTTCTCCTTATAGTCTTTCTAATATGATATCAGAAGGATTTTATCTGTAAATTATTCACTATACCTAATGGAAGAGCGCATACGTCCGCTCTAGCACTCTCGGCGGTTGGGCTGTTTGCAGCTCCGATCGATATCTCTTTCTCTTTAAAGCTGTTGTAGCGTTCTAGGTCGAAGTGAATATCGATGTAGTCATTGTAATTGCCCGCCAGACGTCTCGAGTATATAATTTCGACAAAAGTGAAATGGAACAAAAGGTTACGGCGGCACTTTATTATTGGAGTTCAGAGAATGGCAATCCACAGCAGGCGGCCGTGGTAACCGAGCGGTTCTAGGCGATACAGTCTGGAACCGCGCGACCGCAACGGTCGCTGCCGCTCGGAGTGGCCGAGCGGTTCTAGGCGCTACAGTCTGGAACCGCGCGACCGCTACGGTCGCAGGTTCGAGTCCTGCCTCGGGCATGGATGTGTGTGATGTCCTTAGGTTAGTTAGGTTTAAGTAGTTCTAAGTTCTAGGGGACTGATGACCTCAGAAGTTAAGTCCCATAGTGCTCAGAGCCATTTCAACCATTTGCAACGGTCGCAGGTTCGAATCCTGCCTCGGGCATGGATGTGTGTGCTGTCCTTAGGTTACTTTTGTTTAAGTAGTTGAAAGTTCTATGGGACTGATGACCTCAGAAGTTAAGTCCCATAATGCTCAGAGCCATTTGAACCACAGTCCACAGCACGACCATATTTCTGAGAGTTGGTGTAAATGAAAGCAGGCTGAGATGAACGGCGACTGGATACTTTTGATCATAAGCCACCATTGAGGAGATAAGCTACTGAAGCTGTTGATGATGTGTACAAACATCTGGCTGACGACAGTTTTATGGAGAGATGCCTTGCCTTGGAGCCCATACGCAGAACAACAATGAAGCACCTGAATTCATTAATTGGGACATATGCTCCGAAATTCATATTTTCGAGTGTAAATGTCGTCCAAATTGCTTACAATCGGGTGTGCATCTTAAGGATACATTTAAGGATGTACTGCGTAGCGTGAAAGTCATGGGACTCGTTACCCGCACCACGGCTTGCTAATTCGCCACGGAAGCGTCTCAAGGTTTCGGCCGGTAGGCGCTCGTCCAAGACTAGCGGTCGAGGCTAGAATTAAAGCTAGGGATAATCGCATTATAGAAAATGCGGTCTTTGAAGAAGAAGAACGCTTACTATACGGTGCAACAGAGTAATGATAAGCTGAAAATTTTGTAGGTTATATACACAAAAACGTAACTCAAAACTGTAAACGCTTATTCCTTGAAAAAACAACTGTTAAACTGGTTTGCATGATTAAAGAAAATTCTTCTTGCTAAAACTAGATGCCCCCCCCCCCCCCCCCCCCGAACTATGGACCTTGCCGTTGGTGGGGAGGCTTGCGTGCCTCAGCGATACAGATAGCCGTACCATAGGTACAACCACAACGGAGGGGTATCTGTTGAGAGGCCAGACAAACGTGTGGTTCCTGAAGAAGGGCAGCAGCCTTTTCAGTAGTTGCAAGGGCAACAGTCTGGATGATTGACTGATCTGGCCTTGTAACAATAACCAAAACGGCCTTGCTATGCTGGTACTGCGAACGGCTGAAAGCAAGGGGAAACTACGGCCGTAATTTTTCCCGAGGGCATGCACCTTTACTGTATGATTAAATGATGATGGCGTCCTCTTGGGTAAAATATTCGGGAGGTAAAATAGTCCCCCATTCGGATCTCCGGGCGGGGACTACTCAAGAGGATGTCGTTATCAGGAGAAAGAAAACTGGCGTTCTACGGATCGGAGCGTGGAATGTCAGATCCCTTAATCGGGCAGGTAGGTTAGAAAATTTAAAAAGGGAAATGGACAGGTTAAAGTTAGATATAGTGGGAATTAGTGAAGTCCGATGGCAGGAGGAACAAGACCTCTGATCAGGTGACTACAGGGTTATAAACACAAAATCAAATAGGAGTAATGCAGGAGTAGGTTTAATAATGAATAGGAAAATAGGAACGCGGGTAAGCTGCTACAAACAGCATAGTGAACGCATTATTGTGGCCAAGATAGATACGAAGCCAACACCTACTACAGTAGTACAAGTTTATATGCCAACTAGCTCTGCAGATGACGAAGAAATTGAAGAAATGTATGATGAAATAAAAGAAATTATTCAGATAGTGAAGGGAGATGAAAATTTAATAGTCATGGGTGACTGGAATTCGAGTGTAGGAAAGGGGAGAGAAGGAAACGTAGTAGGTGAATATGGATTGGGGCTAAGAAATGAAAGAGGAACTCGCCTGGTAGAATTTTGCACAGAGCTCAACTTAATCATATCTAACACTTGGTTTAAGAATCATGAAAGAAGGTTGTATACATGGAAGAACCCTGGAGATACTGACAGGTTTCAGATACATTATATAATGGTAAGGCAGCGATTTAGGAACCAGGTTTCAAATTGTAAGTCATTTCCAGGGGCAGATGTGGACTCTGACCACAATCTATTGGTTATGACCTGTAGACTAAAACTGAAGAAACTGCAAACAGGTGGGAATTTAAGGAGATGGGACCTGGATAAACTGAAAGAACCAGAGGTTGTACAGAGTTTCAGGGAGAGGATAAGGGAACAATTGTTAGGAATGGGGGAAATAAATACAGTAGAAGAAGAATGGGAAAGTTTGAGGGATGAGGTACTGAAGACAGCAGAGGATCAAGTAGGTAAAAAGACGAGGGCTAGTAGAAATCCTTGGGTAACAGAAGAAATACTAAATTTAATTGATGAAAGGAGAAAATATAAAAATACAGTAAATGAAGCAGGCAAAAAGGAATACAAACGTCTCAAAAACGAGATCAACAGGAAATGCAATATGGCTAAGCAGGGATGGCTTAAGTAAGGACAAAAGTAAGGATGTAGAGGATTATCTCACTAGGGGTTAGATAGATACTGCCTACAGGAAAATTAAAGAGACCTTTGGAGAAAGAGAACCACTTGTATGAATATCAAGAGCTCAGATGGAAACCCAGTTCTAATCAAAGAAGGGAAAAGCAGAAATGCGGGAGGAGTATATAGGGGGTCTATACAAGGGCGATGTACTTGAGGACAATATTATGGAAATGGCAGAGGATGTAGATGAAGATGAAATGGGAAATACGATACTGCGTGAAGAGTTTGACAGAGCACTGAAAGACCTGAGTCGAAACAAGGCCCCCGGAGTAGACAACATTCCATTGGAACTACTGACGGCCTTGGGAGAGCCAGTCCTGACAAAACTCTACCATCTGGTGAGCAAGATGTATGAAACAGGCGAAATACCCTCAGACTTCAAGAAGAATATAATAATTCCAATCCCAAAGAAAGCAGCTGTTGACAGATGTGAAAATTACCGAACGATAAGTTTAATAAGCCATAGCTGCAAAATACTAACACGAATTCTTTACAGACTAATGGAAAAACTAGTAGAAGCCGACCTTGGGGAAGATCAGTTTGGATTCCGTCGAAATGTTGGAACACGTGAGGCAATACTGACCTTACGACTTATCTTAGAAGAAAGATTAAGGAAAGGCAAACCTACGTTTCTAGCATTTGTAGACTTAGAGAAAGCTTTTGACAATGTTGACTGGAATACTCTCTTTCAAATTCTAAAGGACGCAGGGGTAAAATACAGGGAGCGAAAGGCTATTTACAATTTGTACAGAAACCAGATGGCAGTTATAAGGGTCGAGGGGCATGAAAGGGAAGCAGTGGTTGGGAAGGGAGTAAGACAGGGTTGTAGCCTCTCCCCGATGTCATTCAATCTGTATTTTGAGCAAGCAGTAAAGGAAACAAAAGAAAATTTCGGAGTAGGTATTAAAATCCATGGAGAAGATATAAAAACTTTGAGGTTCGCCGATGACATTGTCATTCTGTCAGAGACAGCAAGGGACTTGGAGGAGCAGTTGAATGAAATGGACAATGCCTTGAGAGGAGTATATAAGATGAACATCAACAAAAGCAAAACGAGGGTAATGGAATGTAGTCGAATTAAACTACGTTTTCAAGTAGCCGCCGTTTTGAAAGGAAATTTGAATGTAGTGTTTCATGCTATAGATAATTTAATTCTAATAATGTAAATATGTCTAATATTAATGCAGTCACATACTGCGAACCGTTCAGTTACGCAGTCCGCGCAGAGGTATTTTGGTCGCCATTTTGTGCTGCATAGGCTCTCAATTTACTGGCCAAAAATTACTGACGTTATATTATAATAAGTATTTCTGTTTATTAATAAGGATTTGTAGGAAAAAATAACATGTTCAGTATGAGCATGAAATGAAGCTCCGAGACCGAGAAACCTCCTGGGACAACACCGATGCGACGATGACACGTATCTCCCAGTCACGTCGCCTGACGGAACACACAGTGCTCCAAGCAATTTACATCGTACGATGAACGAGGAGGGAAATTTCAGGTCACATAGTGCGTCTCAAAACTAATTGTTTTATGTAGATGATGTAAACGTTACGACCATCTCTCTAGTTAGTTTCTCAGCAAAACTTTACTTTTCGTGCATAAAAATAAAAACCACTGTTTGGGATTCGTACGTGCCCTCCGCTATGCCGTCTGTATCTTTCGATTTTGAGGAAACCATTTTATAGATTGACGTAACAGCTTAATAATGAAATGATTTTCTTTTCATTTTTACGCACAGTTATTGTGATACTTTGCAGGTAAGTAATTTGAAAAGTTGGATTGAAGACTGAGTTGCTGTCCAGTGGTGAGTTTAACGTAGTAAATTTGTTTGTACAAAAGAAAGAGAAAATATCTAAATCGGTTTTAACAATGGTAGAAGGGCGATACTTCTTCTCATTCTCGAGGAAATACTTGAGATACGAGTACGTTGAAGGGTGCCCACGATGAGGCTGGCAGCTGTACGCCACACAGCACACGCAAAGCTATTGCCACCTGCTATGACCTGTTATGCGGAGTGTGGAGCAGCCTCGTGTTTCTCTTTATGGTAAATCCTGTCACTTCTGAATTAGCAGCCGCACGAAACTGAGGACACGTCGGGTTTTTCCTGTCAAATGGCCTTCTTTCATTTTTCCAACCACTTTGTCTATCCCTATGCGTTCACTACCTGTTGCCATACTATCGATCGTGGCTATTCTCATTTCAAATCCAGCAACGTTTCTTCTGAATACCCGCGAAGCTGAATCAATACTACGCTGAGAAAGTGAACAGTTTTAGACATACAGTGGCTAGACAAAAATTGGGAAACATCACGAGGAATGCATTGTTTAACATAAATGCAAATGCTAGCCGAGCCTGCACGTTCCTCTGCTGTAACTGACCACGAAGGGCACCTGTGGAATGTCCTCAAATGTTGCAAGTGTCAGTCGTGGCTAAGAACAGTGTTTTGTGTAGTTGTGAGTGCATTTCGTCGAAGCTAAGGAATTCGAACGTAGGTAAATTGTTGGTAGTCGTATGGACGGCGCTGCCGGAAACGGAGTAGTCGAAATATCTGCTGTTTCAAGATGCATTTGATCGAAGACCTACACCGCATACAGCGAGAGCGGAAAAAAGTTATCCGCTATGTCACAACACAGATGGAAGTGTGCGTTCAGTAGTGACGAAGCTCTTCGAAGGCTTTTAAGGCTTAGGCAACTCAAAACTTTGAACGATACGACAATGCAATGAAACCAGCGTAAGTTTGTTTTACACATTACCATAGCGAGTAGAAGAAAAACTGTGCCGTCTCCACTAGTGCACAGGTTTCGCAGCGAGATGACAGTTGCTCCGCATGTGACCCACGGAAATACATGTCATTGCGCTAAGCGCTGCACACGAATTTATTCATTCATAAAATTTATGTGATGATATGAAAAGTAGATGGTTTAATTAACTTAACCTCAGAAGACATCAGTTGTCAGCTAGTTTGGATAGTTTCTGGGCAGTCTTGGAAGTTTTTGAAGGCATCAACTCCTTCCGAATATGTTTAATGCCAGTGAAAAACCGACATTTCATATAATGAAGAATCACCTTGGAACGATGTCCATCCAATGATCTTCGCAGCGTCCAACGTTATATATTTCAACACATATGTCGTCCAAACTATTGACGCAATCATAAAAAATGTCGCCCCATAAACTGTCCTCACGGAGTTTTACCGCGACTATATTTTGCACCTGCATAAGAACATTGAAGACGCCTTTGATGATTATGTGACCAATGTATTTTCTGTAGAAGAGCCGTAATCTCTAATAGACGTAAGTAAAGGGAATGGAACGCCAGACGAATTTCCACTTAGAACGCACAAACACTTATGGCATTTTACGGCTTTTCTTGCTTGATGCACCACTAACCTGCCAGTTGATAAACTAAAAATTCCTTTCCTGTGGTGCTTTCAAGACTCTCCGGAATATGTTGTGGATTGCGATGAGCCTCTGTGAAGTTATGTGGAACACACAGCGTCTTCCATTTCCAGAGTTCTGCCTCTGTTCTTTTCTAGCAAATGTCTGGCTAACGTCCGCATTTGGCATACATATGAAGTCAATGAAAATTCACATTTATGTTCGCAGTTTCCGCCGGAAGCCAGGGCTAGTTTCACAGGAAACACTTTAACATGTGCAAGCTCAAGAAGTCTATTACTGATGGGTGATTATTTGCAACTCAGAGACCTTACGATACCAAAATAACGTTCAAGTGGGTCCTGATAAAATTTTGCAGTCAAGACAGAGCTGAATCCTTTTTCTCACAAATATTCAAAGAGCTCCAATGTACTTTCAGTGGTTAGTCTTGGAGGCTGGTGAGTTCTTTCGAAAGCAAAGCTGTTCTTTTTATCGGCGAGAATGCTTTTCCATTTCATTTATATTTTGTGAGCCTCTGAGTTTTTGTACAATGCATCCTTGGCAAAAGAAGAATTAAGAGCGTCCACTACGTTGTTCAAGCATCTAGTGAATGATTCCGTTGATTCACTGCCTTATAACCCTTTGCTTTAATTTCTCTGGCTACTGAGTTACTGAGTAACTGTAGGGCTAATTCGTTGAAATGACGTCGGGTTCAAGTGGGTGGAAGTTAACTTTTAATCCGGCAAATCCTGAGAAATTATCTTCTTGACAAAAATTGTAGTTGAAGATCTCATCGTTAAAAAGTACTTCAGTTTTATCACAGAAATTATTTCTTGCACACTTTATTGCGTGAGCAGCGTCTGAAAGTGCCCAAACTCCTCTGGTTTCGTCAACAGGATTTGATATAGAGCAAGTTACTTTATTTTTTCCCCACTAATTCCAAGACATTGTCAGACCTTTTTATTCGGTTGACTGCCATCACAAATTAATGCACTATCCGCAAGACGACGTCGCCTGGAGTTGCATTGCGACTTGAGCCCACAGCAACAGGTTGGACCCAGTTTTGCAACAGAGGAGCAAACATGAACACGAGACCATGATTGGCAAGTTTATTCTTACAGTCATCCAGAGTATATTCTCCTAAATTGACGAAACCATCAACTTTCAGGTAATTGTTATTAAATTGCAGTTCTTCTGGGAGCTTAATTTCATCAAAAGTAAGCACACCTAAGCGTTTGTTTTCATCTTGTTCGTCCCGAAAATAATTCTTAATGGCCTCCATGATTCCATATCAGCATTTGAAACCCTTTACTAAATTTCGAAGATGTGTTTCAGAAGGAAGTGGCAACAAACCATGCTTCAAACAATGTATCCTTTGGGCGACTTAATTTTTAAGAGCACGCTGTCCAGAAGAAACTCGTTATCATACCGCATTCCCTTATTGCTTTTTAAGTGGCATTTCCTTACCATAGTGTCTACCATCATTTTCTGTTTATTACTCAATTCGGAATGATCTAGGAGATTTGATTGAGCTGTGTTACGCTTTTCGTCTGAGATCTGCTTTCGCAGTAGATGGATTCTTGCATTCGCTGTTCTTAGTTTATTACGTAACCGCACAACTTCCAGCTTCTTACACTTTAACGTTCTCTTTTAGTGAAATAGGCGCTGTATCCGGTACCTTCCGTATATTTTCCTCGACAGATGAAACACTGGGAAACATCGGAACATCTTGTTGAACGTTTTCTTTACAGTAGCTACTCTTTTGTGAATGTTTTACTGGCGGTGGTTTTCTTTTGTGTAATATTTTCGATAGATATTTCGCTACATTTTGAAATAAATGAGGAACTGCCCCCCGATTTTAGAGACCACCTTTGTCTTGGAATTTTAACTTGTTTTATAGTAAGTTCCTCACAGAAATATGAATCTCACACGAAACAATTGTGAGTTAAATTCTGTCTTTCCCAGGAATTGCTCTGACCCGTTTGGTAAATTCTACTTCGTCTCATGGAGGCCAAAAAAAAAAAAATGTTTACCTTTACTTTCTCGGTAGCCAGATCTGCACGCTGTCACGAAACAAGTCGGCATTTTTTATCCTCCTTCAAATAGGAGTAACTATATCCCTAAACACCACTTATTCACCGCAGACTTCAAATCTTCGACGTTCACTCACAACACCATAAATATACTCACAAAATAAGCACAGACAACAGCGAAACACACCTTTGGATAAAGCAAAACCGCGCGAACTTCAGTCTCAAGCGAAAGTGCTGCTCGTAGTTCACAGGCACGCCACCAGTCCTATGCTGCCTGTGTTAAACGGGAGGGGTCAGCACACTTTCTCTTCTACTCGCTATGCCATTAGTAAAGGTTCATTCAATCCATCCGCAAGTTGCACGCTAGTATAACTGTTAAACCATTTTCAAGCTGGACTTAGGAAACAAAGTGTGCTTATAAAGATAAACGGTCCGCACTAGACTTAGACATTGATAAAGTTGGTGGGAACAAATCAGAAAATTTCACATTTCTTGCTATAAAAAGTAACGGTGACTTACAGGTTATCCTGAAACAGATAAATTGTATTTTTACACATATATTTTGTTTTGTGGGTCAGGAATTGAAAAAGAATGGACTTTAGTTTCTTTCCGCGTATGTGACAAAAATTTTTACAGAAAATTCGGGAAACATCATAATTCAGGAAGGCACCATCAGAAGCAAGAGAGTTTTCGGTTGTTAGGTCACAGACGAATTGAGAATTCAATTTCTAGCCACGAAACATAATGCGACTGTGAAACAAAATATGTTCGTAATCGATGCACTTAATGATGTCGTTTGCTTCTTATGCAAGGAAGAGCTAGCGCTCACAGATCACTCTGAAGATGAAAGTTCCGAGGACATAGGCCGTTACCTTGAATTACTGGAACTTTTATCTACACAGGAATAGTTTAGTGTCGATCACTTGCAGAGTACTTATGGGTTCAAATGAAAATCGAGTACAAATCTGTTGTGGTTGGCAGGAGAGCCAACACAGGGGTTACTAAAGGAGGGCGAAATGCACGCGTTTTAGCTCACGCAGGCTGGCGTGAGGTCATGACAAGGGAATTAGAATTGAGAAAAACGGACGTAGCTGGTGGAATAGTTAACTTTAATCCATTAATGACGAACGTCGCTCTTGACGATACATGGTTTACAATATCAATAGTACTGATAATGGCGCATTGCTAGGTCGTAGCAAATAACGTAGCTGAAGACTATGCTAACCATCGTCTTAGCAAATGAGAGCGCAGAAGTCAGTGAACCATCGCTAGCAAAGTCGGCTGTACAACAGGGGCGAGTGCTAGGAAGTCTCTCTAGACCTGCCGTGTGGCGGCGCTCGGTCTGCAATCACTGATAGTGGCGACACGCGGGTCCGACGTATACTGCCGGACCGCGGCCGATTTAAAGGCTATCACCTAGCAAGTGTGGTGTCTGGCGGTGACACCACAAAATCAAAACAAATTAACTCGGTTACCTATGTCATTAATGTTCACATTAAAGAAAAGTTAACGTCTTGTGATTTTGTTGGAATGCAAGCAGTTGAAATGCTGTGAATAAAAGTCACAAATGAGTATCATTCTCAGGTTTCTTACGCAAGACAGTCACATAGAAAGCTTTATTAGTTTTGACAATGTATCTAGTGACAAGACTACTGAGGGTTTATCAGAAACTATACTCAGTGCACTTGATGTTTGGAAAGTTACTGACGGAAGAGTGGGCCTAACATATTTGGAGCCTAAGTAATGTCAGGTAAAATTGGAGGTGTCCAACATTTTGCTAAACAAACTTGTACGTGAGCAGTATTTTTGCACTGTTACTCTCATAATCTTAATGTAGTGCTATTACATTGTTCCAAAATACCAAAGCAGTTAAACCTTTCATTTACAGTCTTTTAGCATTCCATTCATTTTCAACACGACGTCAAAAAGAACACAATATTTGAAAATAAAGAATTCAGATTGCCTCAAACGTATCTTAAATACCGTAAGTTGAAGGACATTTTCGAAACTATCACCATAGATGATGAAGACTGAGATGCAGAGTCGTTCAGCGTTGCTTCTGGGTTGCTTAGCATTCTTGATAAAAGTCACTTCCCTTTTCTGCTTCGTCTTCACAAAGAAATATTTCCTTGTGTTGACCCTCTCTATGCAGTTTTCAACACAATTTGTATGTACAGTACTGGATATAGCGTCAAAAGTTTGAAGATGGTGGGGAAGCTAGGAGACATGAACAGTGGATGATAAGGCTCGTCTCAAGTGAAATGGAAAGAAACCAAGGATTTCTGATCAGATGAGTTTAGAGTAACATCAACAGCAGCGGAAAATGGTATAACCGCCGCATGATTCGTTGTGAGTAGGAAGGTAGGGCATAGATTGAATTACTTTGAACGCTTCAGTGTATAGTTGTTCTTATGAGAAACGACAGCAATCCAACACCGACAACGGTAGTTCTGGTATACAGACCGACTTCGCAAACAAAAGGTGAAGAGGTAGAGAAAGTGTGTGGGGATACCGAACAGGCAGTTCAGGAAGTAAACGAAGAGAAAAATCTAATAGTAATGGGGGTTGAAATGCCGTTATTATGGGCTTGGTAGTAGGAATGAGAGAGGAGAAAGACTAACAGACTTCTGTAATAAATTTCATATAATAGCATATACTCCGTTCAGGATCACAGTAGGAGGAGGTACACTTAGAAATGAGCGGGAGATACGGGAATATTCAGTTAGATTACATCATAATCAAGCAGAAGTTCCCCAGTTAGATACTGAATTGTAAGGCAAACACAGTAAAAAAAAAGAATAGAGACCACAATTTAGTAATGATGAAGACTAGGTTAAAGTAATGATGAAGACTAGATTAAAGTCTGGAAGAATCAACGCGCAAAGAAGTAGGATACGGAAATACTAAGAAATGAAGAGATACGCTTGAATTCTCCGAAGCTATAGATACTAGCTCAGTAGTTAGTTCAGTTGAAGAGGAATGGACATTTCTAACAAGGGCAATCACGGCAGTTGGAAAGAAAAATATAAGTGCAATGATGGTAACTGCAAAGAAACCATGGGTAACAAACAAATACTTCAGTTGATCGCTGAGAGAAGGGAGTACAAAAATGTTTCTGGAAATTCGGGAATACAGAGATACAGTTAACTTAAGAATGAAATATATAGGAAGTGCAAGGGAAGCTAAGATGAAACGGCTGCATGAGAAATGTGAAGAAACTGAGAAAGAAATGATCAAGCGGAAAAGTCAAAACACCTTCGGTGAAATTAAAAGCAAGAGCGAGAACATTAAGTGTGTAATAGAAATTCGTCTGGCAAACGCAGAGGGGAGAGCGAGTAGGTAATGTCGTGTGACTAGGGCCTCCCGTCAGGTACACCGGTGAAGAGGACTTTTCTAATGAAATGATGGAAGGAAAAAACAGACGTCGACAGGGAAGAGATAGGCTATCCACTACTACAATCAGAATTTAGAAGATTTTTGGAAAACATAAATAAAAATAAGGCAGTAGGTACAGACAGCATTCCATCGGAATCTCTAAAATCATTTTGGGAAGTGATAACAAAACGAGTGACAAAAATGGGTCCAAGTGGCTCTGAGTACCATGGAACTTAACTTCTGAGTTCATCAGTCCCCTAGAACTCAGAACTACTTAACCCTAACTAACCTAAGGACATCACACACATCCATTCCCGGGGCAGGATTTGTACTTGCGAACGTAGCGGTCGCGCGGTTCCAGACTGTAGCGCCTAGGACCGCTCGGACAGCCCGGTCGGCTCATGTCCACAATTCCGTAGACTGCAAGAGCCTACAAATGCGAGAAATAACGCACAACAAGGTTAACAACATATGCATTACAGTTGCAGATAAATATAACATACAGAAGAATGGAAGAGAAAACTGAGGATCTGTTAGGTAACAATCAGGTTGGTTTCAGTAAATGGATTGGCGCCAGAGGCGCATTTCTGACGTTATGATTGATAATGGATACAAGACTAAAGAAAAAGCAGACACTTTCGTAGGATTTGTCGACCTGAAGAAAGCGTTCGGTAATTTAAAGTGGTGCAAGGTGTTCGAGATTCAGGAATAATAGTGGTAAGCTATCGGCAGAGACGGGTAACAATATGCGCAAGAACCAGGAGGGAGTAACAAGACGGGAAGACCTAGAAAAGAGTTCTCGGATTAAAAAGGATGTAATCTAGGAATATAGTCTTTCGTCCCTACTCTTCAATGTGTACATCGAAGAAGCAACGACGTAAATGAAAGGTTTTAGTGTGGGATTAAAATTCAAGGTCAAAAGTTATCTATGGTAAGATTCGCCGATGACGTAAATATCCTTAGTGAAAGTAAAGAAGAATCACAGAAATCGAAGAAAGACGAGAGTAATGAGATAGCAGAAATGAGAATAGTGAGAAGCTTAACATGAGAGTATTTGATCACGAAGTAGACGATGTTAAGAGGTTCTGCTACCTAGGCAGCAAAGTAAAACCATGACGGGCGCAAAATAAAACCATGACGGGCGAAGCAAAGAGAACATAAAAAGCAGACTAGCACTGGCAAAAACGGTATTCCTGGTCAAGAGAAGTCTATTGGTTTCAAACATAGGCCATAGCTATGCTAGGAGTTAATTTGAGAAAGACATTTCTGAGAATATCCATTTGGAGCTAAGCACTGTATAGTTGTGAAACATGGACTGTGGGGAAACTGGAACAGAAGAGAATCGAAGGTTTTGAGGAGTGGTGCTAGAGAAGAATGTGGAAAATACGGTTGACTGATTTCTGTTTTGTAACAAGTATCTACCGTCACTGTGAATAGTTACTTTTCTTATTTGAGATGGAGTTGCGGGTAGAATTTGGTATGCACCACCAATTCCTTTGTCATTTATTCTAACACACACACACACACACACACACATACCAAACATCACTCATCTTTCATCGCTTAAAAAAGGAAAAAGTTCCAAAAATGTCTTTCATTCTAAAACTTAGTTAGGTGCTTAAGTTGGTGCTAATGTGGGAAAGGAGAGAGGGGTAACAGACAGCAGGAGGGGGGAGTACTATCTAATGTACAATGAAATAAGAAAAGATTTGATTTCACGATTCCGAAGCATGCATGTCCAAATAGCAGATCTGAATTGTGGTCCGTTATTTGAAACGACCTTGTCAACGTGTCCAACTTCACATAAGCAATTTTTATCAGAGGGCGTTGGTACAGACTGTCCAGTGGCTTTACATAACGGTGTGAAAGAAACAAATTTTGGACTAAGTTTAACATTGACGAAAACGTACGAAAATCTATTCAATGTTTTAACAATGGGTCCCACGAGATCACCTGCAGCTAATTCTTTCAATCTGATAGGAATAATAGGAAACAATGGAGCACGATGTGAGATGGTAGACGGTTCAGCTTTTTGATAGAGTCTGAAATAGACAGAACTCTCCTAATTCTCATTTCGATGTTGTTAAAATAACAAGTCGTCCGAAGTATATGGATCAAAATGTGCGTAGCTGAAATGAATGCACCAGATGAGCTTCTTAACAAAATCATCAGGAATACAAAGTACCCATAGCTTGTCACCAACAGTGCAACGTTTGAAGAGTGTGTTATTTCTAACCAGATAATAATAACGAGTCTGCGTGTCTCTTTTCATGCCATTCACTTTTAATATCTTTCCAAATCGGATCTTTGTCTTCCTCATGAGCAATGCCCATTGGAGAGGCATTGACGAAGTTTTCAAAAGCTACTTTTTGTATGTGAAGCATATTGAAATTTTTCTTAATGTTAGCTTCTGCTTTTCTCAAGGCCACGCAGTGCACGTGAAAGTGGGTCCGCAACAATGTTTTCCGTGCCAGGAAATAATGCCAAAAACTTCAATCTGTCATCATTAAATTTTTAAGACATAAGAAATTGCAATGCTCGATGCTCGCTATAAACTTTTACATGTTTGTAGAAAGAAATATTGTGAAATGCCAAAACGAGTGCTAAAGCTTCCAGTAACGGAACAATTATTCTCAGATTTTGTTAGCATGCGGCTAGCAAAATCGATGGTTTTCTGAACAGTAAAGTCATTTTCTATAACTTCTTGAAATAAATGGGCACCAAGATTAACATTAGAAGAGTCTGTGCTAAGGCAGATATTCTGTGACGGATTAGGTGAGCTAAGACACGCGTTAAGTAGAGCTTATTTCAGAGAATCAAATACCAACTGTGCCTCTTCGTCCCAGCTACAAATAGTGTTTCCGCCAGTGAGAGAACAGAGTTTTGGAGTTACTAGAGTATGCGCTTTGGAAACGAAGGTAGAAATTCGGCTGAGTGCCGTCAGAAGAAGTTATGTGAGCCAATAACTTCACCTTTGTCCTACCGAATTAAGATTTTTCCAAGTTAACTGTAATTCTAGATTTGGCAAAAGTACGTAACACACTCTTGAGGATACGATTATGTTGTTCCTAATAGGCTTCTGCTGTTCAAGTATAGTCCACGTAATAAGAGGTTATGTGTCGTTTAAAAAACTCAGGTAATATGGAATTTAGCACATGAATGAATTCTGCCAAAGAAATTCTCAAACCAAAGGGAAGTTTCCGAAATTGATAACAAACGCCGAAACAAAAAATAGCCGTATATTTTGTAGATTCTGGTTGAAGTTCAATTTGCCAAAAGCTGAATCTGAGATCAACACAAGACAACACTTTTACGCCATTGAAATTTTGAAGAAGTTCTTCGAACGTTGGCAGCCTGTCTGTTTCAGGAATGATTATGGTATTTATTTGTCTAGAATCTAAGACAAGCCTGATCGATCCATTTTTCTTCTCAACAACAAGTAATGTATTATTATATGAGCTTACCGCTGGTTCAATAAAGCCCTAGTCAAGCATACATTGTATTTCCGTTCTAACACAGACCGTATAGTGTGCCAGAATTATGTACAAATGGTTCAAATGGCTCTGAGCACTATGGGACTTAACTTCTGAGGTCATCAGGCCCCTAGAACTTAGAACTACTTAAACCTAACTAACCTAAGGACATCACACACACCCATGCCCGAGGCAGGATTCGAACCTGCGACCGTAGTGGTCGCGCGGTTCCAGCCTGTAGCGCCTAGAAGCGCTCGGCCCCCCCGGGCCGGCAACTACGTGTAGTCTGACGCAAAATTCTGTATGCTCACGAACAGGAAATTCTTACCAAAATCCTTGAATTGTTCCAGTTTTTTGAGTAAAACTGTGGAATGTGATTGTAAGGTGTGAAAAGGGTTCTGCCTATCAGTGTCATTACAGTTCTCAATTGTTTGATTTTTTTCTTGAACTAAAATGTTAGTATCTAACATGAAAAGTGATCATTAGTGTCAAATTACGTCGAAGGTTCCAAACTGTGATTTGAAAATACACTCCTGGAAATTGAAATAAGAACACCGTGAATTCATTGTCCCAGGAAGGGGAAACTTTATTGACACATTCCTGGGGTCAGATACATCACATGATCACACTGACAGAACCACAGGCACATAGACACAGGCAACACAGCATGCACAATGTCGGCATTAGTACAGTGTATATCCACCTTTCGCAGCAATGCAGGATGCTATTCTCCCATGGAGACGATCGTAGAGATGCTGGATTTAGTCCTGTGGAACGGCTTGCCATGCCATTTCCACCTGGCGCCTCAGTTGAACCAGCGTTCGTGCTGGACGTGCAGACCGCGTGAGACGACGCTTCATCCAGGCTCAAACATGCTCAATGGGGGACAGATCCGGAGATCTTGCTGGCCAGGGTAGTTGACTTACACCTTCTAGAGCACGTTGGGTGGCACGGGATACATGCGGACGTGCATTGTCCTTTTGGAACAGCAAGTTCCCTTGCCGGTCTAGGAATGGTAGAACGATGGGTTCGATGACGGTTTGGATGTACCGTGCACTATTCAGTGTCCCCTCGACGATCTCCAGAGGTGTACGGCCAGTGTAGGAGATCGCTCCAGACACCATGATGCCGGGTGTTGGCCCTGTGTGCCTCGGTCGTATGCAGTCCTGATTGTGGCGCTCACCTGCACGGCGCCAATCACGCATACGACCATCATTGGCACCAAGGCAGAAGCGACTCTCATCGCTGAAGACGACACGTTTCCATTCGTCCCTCCATTCACGCCTGTCGCGACACCACTGGAGGCGTCGTGCACGATGTTGGGGCGTGAGCGGAAGACGGCCTAACGGTGTGCGGGACCGTAGCCCAGCTTCATGGAGACGGTTGCGAATGGTCCTCGCCGATACCCCAGGAGCAACAGCGTCCCTAATTTGCTGGGAAGTGGCGGTGCGGTCGCCTACGGCACTGCGTAGGATCCTACGGTCTTGGCGTGCATCCGTGCATCGCTGCGGTCCGGTCCCAGGTCGACGGGCACGTGCACCTTCCGCCGACCACTGGCGACAACGTCGATGTACTGTGGAGACCTCACCCCCCACGTGTTGAGCAATTCGGCGGTACGTCCACCCGGCCTCCCGCATGCCCACTATACGCCCTCGCTCAAAGTCCGTCAACTGCACATACGGTTCACGTCCACGCTGTCGCGGCATACTACCAGTGTTAAAGACTGCGATGGAGCTCCGTATGCCACGGCAAACTGGCTGACACTGACGGCGGCGGTGCACAAATGCTGCGCAGCTAGCGCCATTCGACGGCCAACACCGCGGTTCCTGGTGTGTCCGCTGTGCCGTGCGTGTAGTCATTGCTTGTGCAGCCCTCTCGCAGTGTCCGGAGCAAGTATGGTGGGTCTGACACACCGGTGTCAATGTGTTCTTTTTTCCATTTCCAGGAGTGTATGTAAAGGCGATTGATTTGCTCGCCACAGTTTGAAAGGCAACCTTCAAGTTTCGAAGTTATTGACTTGCCTTCTTTCTATAAACTTATTTCAGCGTAAGAGTTTAAAATTGCTTATACTCATTCAAAAACTATACACCTAATTTAATTCTTCTCGACAACAATGGACAATAAGAAAATTCATAATAAATTTGTGGCTTTGACAAATCAGCTCAGTTTGCAGTGCAATTCCCACCAACACAGAGTCTCCACTAAGAATGTCGTGTCCATACACTTTCCAATCCACTCGCTAACTGCTAGTCAGTCCAACCACAGAATCTCTTGCCGGGGGCGCCGAGCGCTGTCAGCGATATTAACAGAGTCTACAGTGTATCCAACATACAAACAGGTACTTAAAACCTGTGTCTTTAGGAGAATGACACGAAGACTGTTAATACTGATTGCAATTGGAACTAATAGCATGATTCAGCCTCTCGATACAAAAATGATTTCACAACGTAAAGAATTTTTTAGAAAATGTCGGGCAGATATAGTTTCTGATAATACTGTTAAACATCAGACAATTGTGCAGTCAATTTGTATAACCGTGTTTTACGAATTTGATCTAGAACTCCTGGTACTCAGCAGAACATACAGAACGGCCATTTTTCCTCCTTCCTAGTTATGTCTGAATAAATCTGATAATTACAGTGAAATGCCTGAATGCTTTTAATTGTCTTTTACGTAATATGCCTGATGTAGGGAAAAGTTTTGTTTTCGTCGTCCAGTAGACACTGCAGGGAACAAATAAGAAGCTCTTACATGTTACTAAAATATGCATTATTCAGAAATTAGCATAGGAATTATGCAACAGGAACTGTTATAGAATATTTCATGATAACAAATTGCAGTCCCGATTGATGGAAGTCGTCTGTAATGTAACGTCATACACTACCTTGATTTCCTATTCACTTGTTTAACAATTACATCTGCGGCATTTTAGCTGTCGACATGAACTGTAAGGTATTCAAAGAAACTAGTGATTTGAGGCATTTCTGTTGTGGTTTAAGCACTTAATACTCGCATGTGTGCATTTTGGACTGCGCGCTATGGGGGTCCTACCTTGTCCTGTTGCTTATTCTCCAACTCGCTTGCTAGGCAGGAAGAACTGTACAAACCGCTATTGTAAGCAGATCTTCGTTTGGCAAAATTGAGTAACTTAAATTATTTTTTGAATAGTTGCAGTGCGCCTTAGCAGCTAAAATTCTGGCCGTGCACTTCATTCAGTGTATATTTCCTGTGAGAAAAACTTCAGGGTAGATTTCGACACGAGCTGGACCATTCCCTTATTAGTGGAAACACGCCTTTAGCAAGCAGTGGTGACGAAATGATTCGTAGACAGTTTCACTGTGTATTCAGGAAAGAAATCATGACAATCTGTAAAACATTTTTCATTTAGCTACAAAATAGCAGGTCAGCAACTGGAAGCAGTTAATTCCATAAATTATCTGGGAGTACGCATTAGGAGTGATTTAAAATGGAATGATCATATAAAGTTGATCGTCGGTAAAGCAGATGCCAGACTGAGATTCATTGGAAGAATCCTAAGGAAATGCAATCCGACAACAAAGGAAGTAGGTTACAGTACGCTTGTTCGCCCAATGCTTGAATACTGCTCAGCAGTGTGGGATCCGCACCAGGTAGGGTTGATAGAAGAGATAGAGAAGATCCAACGGAGAGCAGCGCGCTTCGTTACAGGATCATTTAGTAATTGCGAAAGCGTTACGGAGATGATAGATAAACTCCAGTGGAAGACTCTGCAGGAGAGACGCTCAGTAGCTCGGTACGGGCTTTTGTTGAAGTTTCGAGAACATACCTTCACCGAAGAGTCAAGCAGTATATTGCTCCCTCCTACGTATATCTCGCGAAGAGACCATGAGGATAAAATCAGAGAGATTAGAGCCCACACAGAAGCATACCGACAATCCTTCTTTCCACGTACAATACGAGACTGGAATAGAAGGGAGAACCGATAGAGGTACTCAGGGTACCCTCCGCCACACACCGTCAGGTGGCTTGCGGAGTACGGATGTAGATGTAGATGTACTGGGTCAGAAAATTCTATATAATACCTCTTTAGAATTTTTTAAAAACTCCGCATTTCCAAATGTCTATTTCCTTAATATTTTAGTAACATCCTTAACTCCGTAATTAAGGTGAAAATCCGCAAAGATCACGGACAATACGTAATAGTGGTTGTCATGCTAACGTTTGACTGTGGAAGCTGTTATATCCTTCATGCGTCGATCCTTTTTTAGACACACGAATATCTGCTACCTTTCCCGTGACAATTCTGCGTTCTGTTTTGAATGGATAATGGAACAATCTCTGATTTCTCAGCATTTTTTCCGAATTTTGTTATTAAACAACGGGGAGTCTGCTTCGCCCTTAATCCACATTCTTCTCCAAAGCGCGGTTTACTGTCAGCTTAAACTTTGCCCATAATTCCTCTACGTCCAACATGCAGAAACTAAATGATGTCGATCCATTGTCTTAATAGGGTGGTAGCAATTGCTCATGTGCTCTGCCCAGCATGGATTCATTAACCTTAGTAATCACAGTCACTATGATGACATAATGATCACTAATCCCTGTGTCTGTACTGACAATGCAGTCAAGGTCACACGTCAGGCATGTTTGCAGCTAATAACTACATCTCAGTCAGGTAGCTCCCCAGTTTGCCTCAGATGGGCTGAGTCCACCCCGCTTGCCAACAGCACTCAACAGAGCGGGTGGCCACCCATCCAAGTGCTAGCCCAGCCCGACAGCGCTTAATTTCGGTGATCTGACGGGAACCGATGTTACCACTGCGGCAAGGCTGTTGGCCTCTTTGCAGCTACAATGTCTAAAATATTTGCGTGTAGCATGGGTTATCGGACTAGCTGCTCAGGACAGTTTTCGTAGAATGTGTTTAGAACTACTTCACCAGACTGTCATCTCGTACCATTTTCAATGAATTCGTAGATGTCCCATTCTGTACTCGTAGGTAAAAGTGATCGAGGTACTTCCGCGTACGTTTTTAATTGCATCATTCTGCAGATATTTCAGCGGAAAAAACGACATTTTGTGAATGGGGTGAGTAATTGTTTTGTAAATTTTTTTGTTTATTTATAGACGCAATCACATTCTTATGACACAGTCATAGCCGGTTTCGGCCATACAATGACGATCTTTAGATTCCAAAGGCGGCATACAGTGAATACAGGTTCATGCGTTGTCAACGCGTGAACCTGTGTTCAGTGTATGCTGCCTTTAGAATCTGAATACGGTCGTTGTATGGCCGAGACCGGTTATGACTGTGTCATAAGAATGTGATTGCGTCTATAAATAAGCAAAAAATATTTCAGCGGAATCGGGTGGTTCTTAAAAACATCTGATGACAAGTTCACGCAGGTACCAAGACACTGAATCAAACTGGGTGTCTCTGTCCTTGGTGCTCTGCATTTCTTGGGCGAACAGAGTGAGCTGTGTTTCGGAAGTTTTATGCTTACGAAAACCATGTTGGTTTTGTAGAGCATATTTTAGTTCTTTACAAACACCATGATTTCCGTAATTCTACAGAATATGGTTGTCAGCGATTAAGGCCGATGATTATGTGCCTCTTTTCGATGACCCTACTTGAAACAATGCATTAGATTAGCACCAGTTGAATGCGATATTGTGTGTTCACGTGTGGTTTCAGTCTTCCGTGGAACGGAATATTGACGTGTGTTTGGTTGGGAACGAAATGTGGGAGAAAGGGCCCAGTGCAGTGCTACTCCGGTCGATGTGCGTAAAGGGGGAAAAGACATTCGAAAAAAATCTTAATTATCGTACCGAACTTACTGGAGATTTTTTGCTCCTCTTGGCAACAGTGAAAAAGCCAGAAATAATATGAATTTTGCGCAGGTCTGTAAAATGAGAACAAAACATTGTGGTACTTCCGAATCGACTGTATTCCGTACAAACAGGGCAGTAACATCGGCAGAATCTCTAGATGGAAACATATATTTTGATTTTCCTAGAAAGCGATAGAAAAGAAAAACGAAATTACGCAATACGACGATACTGACAAAAAGTTAGTACGTAGAAAAGTACCCGTCGACTATAAAAAGACAGAGTGATCTCCGTGAAAAAAATTAATTGTTCTGGCTCGGAGACCTCTGTTTTTTTATCGTCTCTACTCACTTAGTTTTTTATTTTTAAACTAGAATGATGGACACAAATTTTTAATGTAAGGTAGAGACAATGCAGCAGCAAGAAGAAAGTTTTGTGTGAAATGGACTTACTGCGTGCTGAGGACAATATTCTTGTTCTGTAATACACCTCGCTAAAACTCGAGTTTCACAAAACTACACACAAACATATTTTGGTCGACTTCAACGGAGATACTGGACTGAAAGCACCCACAGTTACTTTTGTAAAGCGTACATTGGCGATCTGGGTGATGGGTGCAGTGATGAAGAGTCACTTAAAGCTGCAGTTATATTTCCGGGACTTACGGAATAATCTTGGTCATATCAGAGGGGCACAAAAGTATTCACGCGCTATCGCGCATAGAGTCTCCCGTAAGCAAAATGCGTTCATACGTGGCGCAATACCACAACGATGTTACAGATGTTACCACATCAATTTTTAACAGCTTTCTCGCTGGAAGTTTCTATGAGGTCCAGCAGAGCGTAAATTCGTCAGCGATATTTTCCATTACAAAGACAGTACAGTTTTGCACCTCTTACGGTGTGCCATTCTTCATCACGGAGTACTTTCATGTTTTCACGATAAAATGTGTATCACATGCATCTATAAAATTTGAGAATGTTCATATATTATTTTCAGTCTAAATACAGGGGATAGGCAAAATACGAGCCTTTTTTTTAAGTAAGTACCGTTTTGAAATTAAAAAAAGACGAGCTAAGATATCTCAATAATTTTATTTTTACATGAAAGCCTGTGGGTACAAGGTCGGGGCTGTATGGAGGATGATCTAGAGTTTTCCATCGAAAAGATGTGATGAGATCTTTGGTCTGATTCGCCACATGCGGACGGGCATTGTCTTGAAGAAAAACAATGCCCCTGCTCAACTTGCCAGGTCTTTTGTTCTGCATTGAACGGCGCAGATTGTGCAATGTCGTACAGTAAGCTGCTGCGTTGATTGTCACACCATGAGGCAGAAATTCCACAGGCAATAATCCTTATCTGTCCCAAAAAACTGTGCATGTGATTTTTCAGGCAGAAATTGTTTGCTCTAACTTCACTTTTCTGGGTGATCGCAAAGCGTCAGTTTTCTCTCTCCTTATTGTCCACTTCCTGCATCAAACTTTCATTTATCAGTGGAATATTTCCTGAATGGTTGAAATATGCTGAAGTTAAGCCACTGTCTAACACAGGACATAAAGAAACAGCATCAAATTTCCATCTAATTTCACTGTTGCCAGCATTCGCAAAAATTTTAGAAAAAGTAATCTACAGTCGGTTTTATAACCATCTTATCTCAAATAACATACTGTCAAAGTCACAGTTCGGATTTCTAAAAGGTTGTGATATAGAGAAGGCTATCTGCAGTTACAGTGAAAATGTGCTTAATTCATTATACAAAAAATTGCAGGCAACTGGTATATTTTGTGATTTGTCAAAGGTATTTGACTGTGTAAATAACAATAACCTTTTAAGTAAATTAGAATATTTAACAGGAAATGCTGCAAAATGGTTCAAATCTTATATCTCTGGCAGGAAACAAAGGGTGTTATTAGGAAAGAAACATGTATCAAGCTATCAGGCATCATCCAACTGGGAAATAATTACATGTGGGGTCCCACAAGGTTCCATTTTGGGGCCCTTACTTTTTCTTGTGTTTATCAATGACCTTTCATCAGTAACATTACCAGATGCCAAGCTCGTTTTGTTTGCTGATGATATAAACATTGCAATAAATAGCAAATCAAGTGTAATCTTAGTACCGCTAATAAAATATTTGTGGACATTAATTACTGGTTCCTGGCCAATTCCTTGTCATTTAAGTTTGAAAAAAACACACTACATGCAGTTCAGATGTTGTAAGGGGTGTCCCACGAGTATATATCTAACATATGATTACAAGAGGATAGAGGAAGTGGACAGTGTTAAATTCTTGGGATTACAGCTAGACAATAAATTCAACTGGGAGGAGCACACCAGAGAACTGCTGAAGCATCTTAACAAATCTCTGTTTGCAATGCGAATTTTGTCAAACAAAGGGGATATAAAAATGAAAAAGCTGGCATACTATGCTTACTTTCATTCCATAATGTCATATGAGATTATTTTTTGGGGTAATTCATCAAGCCAAGCTAAAGTAGTCCAGGCACAAAAACGTGCAGTAAGAATGTGGTGTGAAGTCAAGAAAACCCTGCAGAAGCCTGTTTAGGGAACTAGGGATACTAACTACTGCTTCCCAATATATTTATTCCTTAATGAAATTTCTCATTAAAAATATATCACTTTTTCAAACCAACAGCTCAATTCATGGAATCAATACTACAAAAAAGAATAATCTTCACAAGTTTTAAAGTCACTTAGCCTTGTACAAAAAGGTGTGCATTATTCAGGAACACACATTTTCAATAAGTTGCCAGCAGCCATAAAAAGCTTAACAACCAATGAAATTTACTCTAAAACAAGACTAAAGGATTTATTGGTGGCCAACTCCTCCTACTCCTGTGTTCATTTTATATATATATATATATATATATATATATATATATATATATATATATATATATATGTGTGTGTGTGTGTGTGTGTGTGTGTGTGTGTGTGTGTGTAAGTACAATCTAACTTCTGTACCATTTCACTGCAGTAATGGGTTCATTGTAAATAAGTATTATAGTAGTTGTATTACATGTTTACTACCTTATAAATAAATAAATAAAATTTTTAACTTTAAATTCTGTGCATTAGTATTTGTAAAATGACTCGTTCACATAGTGTTCATTAAAAAATGACGATTATTCCACTTGGGACCTGTGGAATGGTACATTTGCTTCTTTGTTTTAGTTGTAAATATTTGTAATGTACTGTTGTTTTTCTGACATGTTCCACAACCTGGAGGACCTCCTCACTACAGATTGATTGGAATGAAAGTAAATCTAATCTAATCTAATTAACGACCGAAGGACGCCCACTTCGTTGTTCATCATGCACATTTGTGCGGCCATCTTTAAATGCTCTCACCCACTTTCTTACCATTCCATCACTCATAATGTTTATTCCGTAAACTGCACAGATCTCACGATGAATATCGATCGCTTTTAGGCCTTTAGCACTAAGAAATCTTATAACACAGTCGGCGGGACTCACGATTATCGGAGGCATCTTAAACACTGAGTACACAATGTGAACAAGGAAGAATCAGACTGTAATGGCGTCAGTGCGTAGAGAACAGATGTAGGTATCCAGTGCACATGCGCAGAACGCCGATTGCAGCGCTGCGGCCGCGGCGTGGCAAAACGTTACTTTCTTTAAAAAAACACGCCTCGTAATTTGAACAGAGGTAGTAATGGGATGGTTGTGTTTGAAGGTCAACAACGCAGATAAGGTAAGTGTCGTGCTAGACTGTGCATGTTCAGTACGGCCTAGGCATCACTGCAAGTTGTGTTTACGAGTTGAGCAGATTCGTAATTGCACTCAGAGGCCGAAGTCGACGTGCAATGAAAGACCTAACAGAGTTCCAAAGAGGGCAGATTGTGTGGGCCCGATTAGCTGGAACATGAGTGGCCATGACAGCCAATTTATTGGAGTTTCGAGAGTAACTGTTTCAACAGTCACGACAGCCCACACAAAACATGGGAAGACATCATCGTGTAAACGGAATAATGGGCGCAAATCAAAAGTAAATGACAGGGATCGTCGTACGATAACACAGCCGATCTGAAATTTTGTGCTCTCATGTTTTGTTCAGTAGGCGGTAGCTCGGAACTGTGTCGAGTGTCTTCCGAAAGTCATGGAATCTGGAACACAGGAGTGGCACGCCTGTTAGACCTGTGACCGATTCTCTCCATGGGAAATAGCGGGCTGTTGCGAAAGAAGACCAGTGAGCAATGAAAATGTTCGCTGGAAATACTCGTTACTCGTATGGATGTGTAATATTCTCCGCCGGCTGCTGCTGAATACACTCATAGCAACTGGTTCAGCGCCGCCACTAGTATTTCGATGATCTGCCGCCGGTTCAAGCTGTGGTTACATAATAACGACAATCATCTTGTGCGACTAAGTGTTCGAATCGTCGTAAAGGAAATTATCGGATATGAGAGCCTGTAATCTAGTCTGGTAGTGACATGGTTTGAACTGTGAAATGGTTTCAAAACATCATAAACTCATATGCTGAGTTAAAGATTTATTTTTAAACGCAGCACAACGTTTTGGTCGTTTTCTCGACCAAAGAAATATTTAAATTATCTGTTTTATTATACTTTGTCCTAAATAGACAACCAATTCAAGGACTCCTCAGTCACTAGGTAGTTAATAATGTTGTTAACTATCTGCTACAGAAACTCTTCGTCAATTGATATAAGTTGCTCCTATCAATCCAACTAAGGGTGAGTGTATAAACTTAAAATTGTTTTAAGGCTCGTTTGCAAGCCCAGATGTTCGACTGTATACAGTTGCCTTGTGCCATATAGAAATTTCTAATGATTATCTGGAAGACCGAAGGCCACATTCAGTGAATGTTGCATGAACATATAAAAATATAAAAGTTTAATTAAAAAGGGAAAAAAAAACGTTACGATTCTATTCACAGGAGCACAAACTTTCTTTGAATGGTGGCCTCAAAAAGGATAATATTACACACAGTCCTGTAAATATCAGAAATTATCCTGAAAGATGAAGCAGAACATCTACAGGCAATGACTATTAAAAACCAGAGGCACTGGGTAGTCCACTAATTCGAGCAGACACCGTAAAATCCTAATGCTCAACAAATTCAACTAAGTCATTCTGTAACTTTCAGTCTCCGATAGCAAAGTTCAGTTGAAACAAACCTTTAGTCCATCCTCGAAGCTTCCGTGTCTTCTTGCGAAGTCCCCTGCGGCCGGAATCCACGTACTGTTCTGTGGATCCGGATAACAGTGGAATTACACAAGTTCTGCCTGAACAGAGGACATTGTTTTATTATAATAGTCCGTAACTACCATTATAATTATAATAAATCTTCCATAAATGCAATTATAATTACCATAAGTTATAAGCAAGATGGGGGCTGACTAGTGCAACTGCTTTCTTGTTTACCAATGTGTCCAAATGCTTTCAGAGTAGAGTGACAACTGTCGTCACAAGGAATGTAAAAATGCCACCTCCTCTTCCACATTGTTACTGAGTGCTCCAGTTGGTCTTCCCCCATCACTGTCTCGACCCACGTCGTGCCCCAGCATCCTGAGACTGTCGTTCTTAGTCTGTACCTAGCTTGAGCAACAGCACCATCCAAAGCCTCAGAGGAGAATAAAAAGAAGAAAACATTTTCTATCGAATGTAAGTATTAAATCGTCCACCTATCGCATTATTATTATTATTATTATTATATGCGATTACACCCTGATGGATCACGCAAGGCTTCTTGATTCTTTTTACTTTTTTTCCACATTGCTCTCATTTTTTCTACATGGGCTCTCTTCCTTTCCTCTGACCATTTTGTTCCTGGTTTCTTCGGAGATTCGTTCTCTGACTTAGTTAAGTCAGAGAACGAAGCTCGGAAGAAAGCAGGAACAAAATGGACAGAGGACAACATTCTGCTTAAATACCTTTCTGTCCAAAAATACGAACAATTTATCTGTGATTTTTGTAGTTCCTTTTTGACCTTTTGCATCGACGGTATAGTTTTAAGCCGTTCTATGTATTTAAGAATTTTGTGCGTTTTGGAAAGCCTAGAGACGTGCCCATAAAATTTTAATTGTCTTTTTTTCTAATGTCTGCTGCAAGGTTGGACAATTTCTCAGTTGTGTGACGAGATTGTAGTTTAAAGCCCTCTTCTGTTTTCTTTGGCGCCTAGCATCTTTCTGATGATTTTACATTCTTCCTTTAACAAGTTTTCTAGGTCACCTTTTATATGGACTGTCAGGGTTTGACTGGCACACAAGACTTCAGGTTTTATTACTGTATTATAGAGCCTACTCTTAGAGTTTTTGGACAAGCATTTTTTTTACACACCTTGTAGGTACTTCCATAGGCTCTCTTTAGTTTTTGAACGCGAATGTGTTGTGCTGTTTTCTCTCGCCCCGTAGGTTCAAGGACTTCACCTAAGTATTTAAAACGTGGGGCTTCATTGATATGAGCGTATTTTGTAGTCACGTTTTGCGTGTCAGCTTTTGTAGCGATTAACTCAGACTTCAGGAAAGATATTTGCTGCCCAACATTCTCTGCATATTCTTTAAGGGTTCCAACCTGTTCGATTGCTGTTATATCATCATCCGCAAAAAGGCTAAGTCGTCAGCAAAAGCAAAACATGAAATTCTTACGTCATCCTTGACTCACCTCATCTGTATAGGTTTCCAGCAGTTTTTATTCTTCAGTTCCTTTTCTCGTTCCCAGAGGACCTTGTCCAGCACAAATTCGAATAGGACACAGACCATCACCTTGTCGGACGCCAGTTTTGATAAGAAAGGGCTATGATATTACCCCCATGAACTTCATCTTGGAGGTAGTATCGCTCAGGGTTTCATTGATGAGGTTAAAGGTTTCTGGATCTGACCCTGGTTCTTCAAGGATATAAAGTGCTTGTCGGTCAGCTCTGTCGTTTACCTATTTAGTCAACAAACGTGCAAATTACTGTGCTGTTTCTCACTGCTTTGTATTTTAGCACCGTCTTGAGATTGAAAATTTGTTCTTTGTAGGATCTATTGGAGCGAAAGTCACCTTGGTGTTGACCAATTTTGTTTTCCAGTTACTCTTGTGCTCTTTGAAGAAGACAGTCTGATAGAACGTGTATGCGACCTGAAGTAGGAATATGCCTCGAAAATTAATTACATCAGATTTGTCTCCTTTTTTGTGTAACGGATGATTAAAGGCACATTTCCTCTCCTGGGATAATTTTTCTGTCTCTCAAATATCTGCAATGATTTGTGTTAACTCTCTGAGAGAATTTCGTCCTAGAGTTTTCAGTAACTCAGCAATAATCCCATCTTCACAAAATGTTCTATTGGTTTTTAATTTAATAATGTGTTTGTGGATTTCTTCTTGTGTTGGTGGGAATTATTCAGTGTGAGTGTAAGTAGGTCTTTCATTAGGGAATCTCAAAGGTGGTTCCTGATAGTTAAGGAGTTTTAAAAATAATGTACCAGTTCCTCACAGTTTTCCTGGTCAGTGAGTGCAAGTTCTCCGTCAGATTTCTTGAAACATAGATTCAGTGGGCTGTATCAGCGAATTTTTTCAAAAGTTCGGCAAAAATCTCGTATATTGTAGTTGCGGAAGTTTTCTACGATTAAGTTCAGTTGGTATTTCACCACTTGTTTTCTAGTTTCATAAAAATATTTAAAATTTTCCAGTGTTTGCTTTATGTTGTAGTTAATAAAAGCCTTTTTTCTTTTCCAAAGCTTTATCACGCTCTGTATTCCACCATGGTGTTTTGTGTTTTCCTTCAGAGGGACAAAATCTGTAGCCTTCTGTATTATTTTACTGTGAAATTTTTCCCAAGTGTCTGTTTGGACTTTTTCCAGTCCTTCTCCAAGATTAGTTTCTTTCACTCTTCTGGTGTCAAATTTCTGCTGGTGCACTTTCTTGCGGTGGACACTCTTTGGGATACATTTCATTTTCACCCGTGTTAGGTAGCGGTCTGAATCTATTTTTGCACCTGTACGGACATGTATGTTATGAACTTCCTTCTGTGGAGGATACGAGATGCCATCATGATCAATCTGATATTCATCGAGCTCTTTTATTGTGAATTTCCAGGTCTTTTGTTTTGGGGAGTTTTCCTCAGTGATGCTGACATGATTTTAAGGTTGCTTTGTTGGCATAGTTCGATAAGCTTTTTTCCGTTTTTGTTGGTAAATATATGGATGGTATGTTTTCCTACGGTTTTCCAGTATTGCTTTTCTTTTCTTTGCCTATCTGAGCATTGAAATTACCCAATAAAATTCTGATGTCTTGCTTTGGAATTTTAGTCATTACTTTCTCAAGATCGGTCCAGAATTTCTCCACAATCTGTGGATCCTTCCTGTTAGCAATGTTGGTGGAAGCATGAACATTAACAAAGGTATATTTATTGTTAGCACACTGCATGCGCATTGTCATAAGACGGTTTCTTAAGGGGCACACATCTCCTAAGGAGGCTGTTCTGTTTTTATGTATGACAAAAGCCATTCCCAGAAGCGGAGCAACTTTAGCAATACGTTTTTCTCTTTTACACTTAAAGATGCGGTAATTTCCACAATCTACCGTCGCCTCGTCTGTGAATCATGTTTCTTGAGGGGATAAAATCTGAATTTTTTGTCGATCTAACTCTTGTGTAATTTGCTTGGTTGAATTAGAGTGTTAATATTAAATGTGCCTATTTAAGTAACAGTTCTGGGTGTAAGTGTGCCAGAGAACTCCAACTTTCTCTGTGTTCGTGACTTCCCAGGTCACCCAGACTCTGAAGACACGGTTGCCGCCTGTTGATGGGTGGATTATTATTATTATTATTACTATTATTTATAATTTAGTATTATTTATCATTTACTATTATGAACCATGGACCTTGCCGTTGGTGAGGAGGCTTGCGTGCCTCAGCGATAACGATGGCCGTACCGTAGGTGCACCCACAACGGAGGGATATCTGTTGAGAGGCCAGACAGACGTGGGTTTCCTGAAGAGGGGCAGCAGCCTTTTAAGTAGTTGCAGGGGCAACAGTGTGGATGATTGACTGATCTGGTCTTGTAAGACTAACCAAAACGGCCTTGCTGTGCTCGTACTGCGAACGGCTGAAAGCAAGGGGAAACTACAGCCGTAATTTCTCCCAAGGGCATGCCGCTGTACTGTATGGTTAAATGATGATGGCGTCCTCTTGGGTAAAATATTCGGGAGGTAAAATAGTCCCCCATTCGGATCTCCGGGCGGGGCCTACTCAAGAGGACGCAGTTATCAGGAGAAAGAAAACTAGCGTTCTATGGATCGGAGCGTGGAATGTCAGATCCCTTAATCGGGCAGGTAGGTCAGAAAATTTGAAAAGGGAAACAGATAAGTTAAAGTTAGATATAGTGGGAATTAGTGAAGTTCAGTGGCAGGAGGAACAAGACTTTTAGTCAGGTGAATACAGGGTCATAAATACAAAATCAAATAGGGGTAATGTAAGAGTATGTTTAATAATGAATAAAAAATTGCGGGTAAGCTACTACAAACAGCATAGTGAACGCAGTATTGTGGCTAAGATAGACACGAAGCCCACACCTACTACAGTTGTACAAGTTTATATGCCAACTAGCTCTGCAGATGATGAAGAAATTGATGAAATGTGTGATGAGATAAAAGAAATTATTCACGTATTGAAAGGAGACGAAAATTTAATAGTCATGGGTGACTGGAATTCGAGAGTAGGAAAAGGGAGAGACGGAAACATAATAGGTGAATATGGATTGGGGCTAAGAAATTAAAGAGGAAGCCGTCTGGTAGAATGTTGCACAGAATATAACTTTATCATAGCTAACAATTGGTTCAAGAACCATAAAAGAAGGTTGTTAATATGGAACAATCCTGGAGGTACTAGAAGGTATCAGATAGATTATATAACGGTAAGACAGAAATTTAGGAACCAGGTTTTAAATTGTAAAACATTTTTAGGGGCAGATGTGGACTGTGACTACAATCTATTGGTCATGAACTGTAGATTAAAACTGAAGAGACTGCGAAGATGTGGGAATTTAAAGAGATGGGATCTGGATAAACTGAGTAAACCAGGGGTCGTACAGAGTTTCAAGGAGACACTAAGGGAACAATTGACAGGAATTGGGGAAAGAAATACAGTAGAAGAAGAATGGGTAGCTCTGAGGGATGAAGTAGTGAAGGCAACAGAGGATCAAGTAGGTAAAAAGACGAGGGCTAGTAGAAATCCTCGGGTAACAGAAGAAATACTGACTTTAATTGATGAAAGGAGAAAATATAAAAATGCAGTAAATGAAGCAGGCAAAAAGGAATAAAATAGTCTCAAAAATGAGATCGACGGGAAGTGCAAAATGGCTAAGCAGGAATGGCTAGAGGACAAATGTAAGGATGTAGAGGCTTACCTCACTTGGGGTAAGAGAGATACTGCCTAAAGGAAAATTAAAGAGACCTTTGGAGAAAAGAGAGCCAGTTGCATGAATATCAAGATCTCAGATGGAAACCCAGTTCTAAGTAAAGAAGGGAAAGCAGAAAGGTGGAAGGAGTATATAGAGGGTCTATACAAGGGCGATGTACTTGAGGACATTATTATGGAAATGGAAGAGGATGTAGATGGAGATGAAATGGGAGATACGATACTGCGTGAAGAGTTTGACAGAGCACTGAAAGACCTGAGTCGAAACAAGGCCCCAGGAGTAAACAACACTCCATTAGAACTACTGACGGCCTTGGGAGAGCCAGTCCTGACAAAACTCTACCATCTGGTGAGCAAAAAGTATGAGACAGGCGAAATACCCTCAGATTTCAAGAAGTATATAATAATTCCAATTCCAAAGAATACAGGTGTTGATAGATGTGAAAATTACCGAACTATCACTTTAATAAGTCACAGCTGCAAAATACTAACGCGAATTCTTTACAGGCGAATGGTAGAAGCCGACCTCGAGGAAGATCATTTTGGATTCTGTAGAAATAATGGAGCACCTGAGGCAATACTGGCCTTACGACTTATCTTAGAAGAAAGATGAAGGAAAGGCAAACCTACGTTTCTAGCATTTGTAGACTTAGAGAAGGCGTTTGACAAGTTTGACTGGAATACTCTCACTCAAATTCTAAACGTGGCAGTGGTAATATACAGGGAGCGAAAGGCTATTTACAATTTGTACAGAAACCAGATGGCAGTTATAAGATTCGAGGGGCGTGAAAGGGCAACAACGGTTGAGAAGGGAGTGAGACAGGATTGTAGCCTCTCTCCGATGTTATTCAGTCTGTATATTGAGCAAGCAGTAAAGGGAACAAAAGAAAAATTCGGGGTAGGTATTAAAATCCATGGAGAAGAAATAAAAATTTTGTGGTTCGCCGATGGCATTGTAATTCTGTCAAAGAAAGCAAAGGACTTGGAAGAGCAGTTGAACGTAATGTACAGTGTCTTGAAAGGAGGATATAAGATGAACATCAACAAAAGTAGAACGAGGATAATCGAATGTAGTCGAATTAAGTCGAGTGATGCTGAGGGAATTAGATTAGGAAATGAGACATTTAACGTAGTAAAGGAGTTTTGCTATTTGGGGAGCAAAATAACTGATGATGGTCGAAGTAGAGAGGATATAAAATGTAGACCTGCAATGGCAAGGAAAGCGTTTCTGAAGAAGAGAAATTTTTTAACATCGAGTATAGATTTAAGTGTCAGGAAGTCATTTCTGAAAGTATTTGTATGGAGTGTAGCCATGTATGGAAGTGAAACATGGACTATAAATAGTTTGGACAAGAAGAGAATAGAAGCTGAAGATTAAATGGGTAGAGCACATAACTAATGAGGAGGTATTTGGTGGGACATGTTCAGAGGCATCAAGGGATCACAAATTTAGCAATGGAGGGCAGCGTGGAGGGTAATAATAGAAGAGGGAGACCATTTTAGCAGTAAGAGTGCTACCCTTTCATCATACGAGTGATGGCAGTTAAGTGAGTATTTCTCAAATGTGGCTTCCATGTTCAAAGATCAAACTACACTCCCTATGTGACTGGGTTTTCACTCAGTGTGTGACGGTGACTGCCTAACAACTATTAAAATTATGAATGATGAGTAAGGGCTAGAATACACCCACTTACATGTGGTGGCCTTCAGAAACTTGGTGTGTGCCACTCCAGAAATTCAGTGTGCAAAATGGTTCAAATGGCTCTGAGCACTATGGGAATTAACTGCTGAGGTCATCAGTCCCCTAGAACTTAGAACTACTTAAACCTAACTAACCTAGGGATATCACACACGTCCATGCCCGAGGCAGGATTCGAACCTGCGACCGTAGCGGTCACGCGGTTCCAGACTGCAGCGCCTAGAACCGCTCGGCCACCACGGCCGGCAGCTGTACAGCTCATGCAGCCTGGAAGGAAATGCCAGGCCTGCCTCCATGAGATATCTTTCACGAGAATTAGCCGCCACACCCATGATTTTATCGTTGGACAGCCATCAAAACTCCTCAGCAGGTAGATATCGTTTCATGACATATCTATATAAGTTGTTAACATCAAAGTACATGATGTAACTCTCATCTTCAGATGCTTTGAACTGTCAGTCCATTCGTGGGCTATTCTCCTTGGCATGTCTATGTACCCATTGGGTGGGAAGCCCTCATGAAACACACCTTTGATAAAAAGCAGCACGTAAACGCTTTCAATAATCCTACGTCTTCTTCTATGCTGCATCTCATGAAAGCCCTGGCGCCATGTAACAGAATGCAGTATGTAGAGTGTGTGTGATCATGTGCACACCCAGAATGTCTTGAAAATATCTGCAAGTGGTCATACATCCATGTCCTTATTTAACTTTGCACACGCCCCTAAATCAGAGATGTTGAATTTCTCCCAAACAGTCACGGCATGCTCATACTCCACATCCGTTACATCTACATCTACATGACTACTCTGCAATTCACATTTAAGTGCTTGGCAGAGGGTTCATCGAACCACAATCATACTATCTCTCTACTATTCCACTCTCGAACAGCGAGCGGGAAAAACGAACACCTAAACCTTTCTGTTCGAGCTCTGATTTCTCTTATTTTATTTTGATGATCATTCCTACCTATGTAGGTTGGGCTCAACAAAATATTTTCGCATTCGGAAGAGAAAGTTGGTGACTGAAATTTCGTAAAAAGGTCTCGCCGCGACGAAAAACGTCTATGCTGTAATGACTTCCATCCCAACTCGTGTATCATATCTGCCACACTCTCTCCCCTATAACGCGATAATACAAAACGAGCTGCCCTTCTTTGCACCCTCTCGATGTCCTCCGTCAATCCCACCTGGTAAGGATCCCACACCGCGCAGCAATATTCTAACAGAGGACGAACGAGTGTAGTGTAAGCTGTCTCTTTAGTGGACTTGTTGCATCTTCTAAGTGTCCTGCCAATGAAACGCAACCTTTGGCTCGCCTTCCCGACAATATTATCTATGTGGTCCTTCCAACTGAAGTTGTTTGTAATTTTAACACCCAGGTACTTAGTTGAATTGACAGCCTTGAGAATTGTACTATTTATCGAGTAATCGAATTCCAACGGATATCTTTTGGAACTCATGTGGATCATCTCACACTTTTCGTTATTTAGCGTCAACTGCCACCTGACACACCATACAGCAATCTTTTCTAAATCGCTTTGCAGCTGATACTGGTCTTCGGATGACCTTACTAGACGGTAAATTACAGCATCATCTGCGAACAACCTAAGAGAACTGCTCAGATTGTCACCCAGGTTATTTATATAGATCAGGAACAGTAGAGGTCCCAGGACGCTTCCCTGGGGAACACCTGATATCACTTCAGTTATGGCATTGCCTGTCACGTTACTGGTGAATATGGTTGTGTTGGGCAATGTGGTTTCGTTGATTATGTCCTATGAATCAAGTTATTTGTAAGAAAACAGGCCCTACTTCATTATGAGCTGAAACCTTGCATCATCTGAAAATGCTGCTCTAGTTAGATAAGAGGCATGTCCTTCTGAAGCATTATCTCACTAATTTTCTGAAGCAGTGCTTGCATAAACTGAAGTGAGACTGGGAACCATAAGGTGATGTTTGGCATCATCTACTTGGGGAACGAAATGTATCTCTCAGCAATCCAGGCCTGGATACTAACCTAATCATTGTGCAAACCAAAATCACCCAAGTGCTCAAAGATGAAATGGGAATCATACCTACTTAATTGGTGGAAGAACACGGGTACGTGCTCTGACACTGCAAGTTGAAGTTGCATGCATCGTGCGCTGCACTACAGAACTTCCTCACTGATACTACACGGTGTTCCCGCTTTCCTGCCTTACAGCAGCCCAAAAATATGACACGTGATGGCACAGTCATATAAATCATCGTTCTCTTGCATGTTTCTTATTGGAATGTCGGTGCCACAAATGCAATCAACACATTGCACAAGAATTTTGAGCTCTGTGAGCAACCAACACGCTGGATTATCCATAATGTATGATCTGAAGTAATCTTTACTTGAGTAATATGATCATACAGCTTCATAGGTATGTGACGCTCTGTGTGGGTTGTATGCAAAGCAGTAGGGTCTCCCTCACAGCAAGCAGGCATTTCAAATCAGCTTATACTATGATGGGACAATGTTTCTGATGATGTTAATTCTGATACTTCAGAAACTTTTGTTCCTCAGTTGGAATTTCCACGCATACCTATTCCTGGATGGAGCAAAAAATCATTTGCTTCCCTGGACTCTCTCTCTAATCAAAGAGAGGCAGACCCCAGAGCAGTAATATCGTCGCGGTTTCTTTTTGTTCTTTTGGGTGGAAACTAAGTTGGATATGTTCTTGACCCACACAAAGTGTTGTTCCTCACTTTCAAACAACACCACAACAATAGCATATGTACGTGTTTCGTATGCCGACTTGCTTCTTTGGAAAGATAGAAATGTTGGACAACTTTGTGCTTTGCTTCTTTCTTTTCCTGCACATTGTGCTCATCTGGCTCACTGTCCTTCTGTGGTGTATAAACATGAACTGAATAATGCTGGTTCTGCCAATTTTGATTTATCCAGAATTTTAATGGGTAATGAAATGCCATGAAAGTAAAAATGAGTGTGAAAGTAAAAGAGAGTACAAACATTGTCCTTTCCATATGTCGTCGGATGCTCACCAAATTTTATGTAATTTCTTTCACAAGCCAGTACTGACCATGTGACACACAATTCGTATTTAAGATTTTGGTCATTAATACGTGCCTATTTATCAGATATATGCCTGAGAAGTTTCACAGAGCTGGACACGCCATTTATTGAGTCAAAAACGTGGGTGGGGGCATTCAAGTAACATATATGGCTTTGTGCTGTACCAGACTCTCTTTCCTGCCATTTCTCTAAACTGGCCTAGTAACTCAGTGATAGAGTCATCCTGCATCATCACGCCAATTCAATCCCTCCAGATACAGATAGTGACTTTCTCCTCCACGCCACCTCCTTGTGGGGGGAGGGGTGGGGGGGGACAGGGTTTGGTGCATAAGCGTAGTACAGCGCTACGTGTAATGGGATGATACTGCAGATTTCTCACTATTTTAGATAACCCCCTCTCCAGAATGGTACACAAGTGTCAAGGAAAAGGCCAGGGTGTACCCCACAATAGAATTATTTAAGCAGCCATAACAGATGCACCTATAATCACTGATGAGAGGCCAGTGACTGACCTAGTCCAGTCCCTGTTCTATAGGAGGGACACAGTAGCTGCTTCTAGAAGACTGGTGACTATAACCAGATCAAACTTAGCACAGAGATGGCGAGCAATACCATGACGACCTTGTAGACTGTGTCATAAGTGGGGACTAAAGCCACGGCAGCCCTGGGCGAGGTGACTGTGACGTAGGCAGGGTCATAGATTGGCAGTTCATACATGAAGACCCTGCACGTGGGGACTGCAACAATCCAACACGCAGCAACTGCAGCCGTGAGGGGCCTGGCTGCAGGCATAGCTCTGCCTCTGGGGAGTGCAGTGTGCATGAGGTGCCTGGAAGTTGTGGTAGCGGCAGTAGGTGCAACGTTGATGGTTTAGGAGGCCGTGTTGCTGGTGTCTCAAGTCTGTGTCCTGACGGTTTTCTCAAGTATTCTGTAAGAAAGAAACGACAGTAATTAGTATCTTGTATGTATGACAGTTTCGGAAATCAAGGCTAAAAATCATAAGCCAACAATAAACATTTGTGGTACCTGTTCATACGTTCATCTGTGTCTAATATAATTGGTATACATTAAGTTTTGAAATGTATGTACCTGTAAGTAAGTACAAACCTTTAGTTATAAATTTTAATCGTGTTTGAGAAGTCCACTGGGGTGGTAGTATGGTCACCTAGTATTACTGAAGAAGCTTGACTTATTCCACTTGATATGGCAGTAATCTGCATCGAAGTTCCACATAGGCAAATCCGCTTACCTAGAGATATTATTACTTTGGTAGTATCACTGTATCGATGATTTTCGAAAACCAAACGAACACTGGGGAGAACTCGGAGTCTAAGATCATTCTCACACGAAAACATTTGAGGCCATTGCTGTTTAAATTATACCTGGTGCTATATAACGTAATCGTAACATCTGGTGGGATCACCACACCTGTGGGAAGATGAAGAAACGTGTTAGATACACATTTTCGGTCAAATTATTTTGCTAACTGCACCACAAATAAAACTTTCTTCCCACTTGCACCAAGGAAGAGGAGGAAGCGAATTGTCATGCATGGATTAACGTCTTCACCCTTTAAGAATTCTTAGGTGACTGATGTAGCACCATTTTAAACCACTGTTAACAATTAGTATTCTTGACAATATAGGAAATATTAAAAAACAATATGTATAACTTCTTTGGTATATATATATATATATATATATATATATATATATATATATATATATATATATATATATATATGTGTGTGTGTGTGTGTGTGTGTGTGTGTGTGTAAGAAGCATGCAGAGATCTCCACAGTCTGTTCATTGCGTGGCCCAAAGAATAATGTCATGGTAGTAGTCGCTAAATGGTGATAAGAAGAGAGTAATGGTATCAGTTGTTCATTTATATGCAGGCAACAAGTGTATACTGAAAATTCTCAGCACTGAAGTATCTTTCAAGGCTCTGTAGTTTTCTATTAAAAGGCAGTTAACAGAGATACTGGTGTTTTGAGGGAATCTCCAAAGTTTGACTGTGCTAACAGGAACAAATTATACTGGAATACGTAATGGTGGCGTAACTAGAAGACTGTGTATCGGCAATATGGATAACATTGATGGATATTACATAGTCAAATGACTTAGATCTGAAAATCTGTCTAAAATGATTCTTGAAATTTTTAACAAAGCTTATGGATGAGTGCTATAATTTGAATGCAATGGATTACTATCAATTTCCACTTTAATGACACCTGTTTTGAGTAATACAATACACAAATTTCACAACCTACCACCAGAGTTTCATATTGATGAGTTTATTTCCAATTAGGAGCACTGTTTTTCATTGCTGTACAAAAAGGAGGACGCGCAAATGTATTAGAACTGTGGGCATCAAATGGAACAGGAATGATTATTCTAAGGGCAGCATTTAGCTACAAGCGCTTTCTGTTCTTGCTCCGGTCATTCAGGTTTTACGATACTTCTACAAGAAAAGAACTACTAGCAGCTCATAAACTTGCTGCCATCCGCAATCTCCACTCAGCATTTCTGAACAACTGCAGAAATAACTACCGTCCAGGGAACTTCGCAACCAGAGACGAAATGCTTGTCCCATTTCGCGGACGTTGTGGTTTTGTTCAGTACATGCCCAATAAGCCCGCTAAGTATGGATTGAAGTTGTATGCATTGTGCGATAGCAAGAAATTTTATACTTTTAATTTTGAAATATACTGCGGCCAGACAGAATCCTGGACCATATGTTGCATCTAACCAGCCAGTTGATATTGTGAAGAGATTGGTTGAGCCAATCAAGGGAACTCACAGGAATGTTAACTACAGACAACTACTACAGTAGTTACCCTGTAGCCCAGCATCTTTTAGAAAATGGGCTAACGTTCATTGGAACATTGAAAAAGAACAAGACGGAAATTCCTCTGGAATTTTTGCCCAACAGATCACGAGAAACTGTAAAATGTATTTTAGGATTTCAAGATGACTTCTGTCTTGTTTCGTGCCAAACAATAAGGAACAAGGCTGTGCTTTTCCTTTCGTCAATGTATAAAACTGATGAAATCGACACCGCTACAGGCAAGTCTGTTGTAAATTTGGACCACAATGCAACAAAAGGTGCAGTCGATACTGTGGATTATATGTGTACATCCTACTCTACACAAAGGACCACAAAAAGATGGCCCTTAGCATTGTTTTTTCTTTATCAGCATATTGCTGGGAAAAAATTCTCAGGTCTTGTTTTTTGCAAACAATCCCGAGAAAAGATTCAGAAGAAGAACCTACCTAACAAACCTGGCCTTGGCTCTGATGGACTGCCATTTGAAAGAAAGGGCTCTGCTCTCTACTCTATCACCAGATATTCAAGGATTTCTGTCGCCTCATCAATCAGTTCCCACCAATCACGATGAGATTGTAAGAAGGTGTGGGAGGTGCCACCTTTGTGGTGGTAAAAAATAAATAAAAATAAAACTACTGTCACCTGCAACAGCTGCCAAAGATACGTTTGCAAGCAACATTGCCACAATGTTGTCACATGTAATGATTGCAGAGCTTCTCGGGAGGAAGAAAGTGTGTGATTTATGATATGTATTTGCTGACGGCCTTATTCTTTATTCTTACTACAAAGTTTTTATACATATTACACGTTATGGTAAAACTTGCTTTAACAATAGTAAACAATCGAATAATATCTGTGGTTACAATTTAGTTAGAATTTGTTATTAAAACAGCGCTTATGAAATATCCTGAAAACGTATGTCAGATATTCTGTAACAATTTTAATTTTTCGATGCACCCTAGGTATGTGTATACTGATCATATTAAAAGTTGCTGTTAAGAATGATGTTATAAACTATTATTAATTCAACCAAAAAATTAAAAAAAAACTACTTTTTTATGTATTTAAATGTAGGCACCACTGAGCGCCGCACGCGCCCGCTGACATAGCAATCTTAAGCGCGCCTGCCGCAGGGTTAATAAACAGAACAAACAACTTAGTGAACAGATTACAGCCGTTGCCGTGCAACGTCATGATACTAAAGAACAATTACGTGAGGAAATTAAGGTTTGTGGTAGGAACAGTACCGTAGTGAAGAAATTAGGTCCGTTGCTCAGCAATTACGTAATACGCATGCAGACACAGCAAAATTACTTAGAGATGAAATTAGTGCAGCTGCTAAACAATGTTCAGAAAACAAAACACAGTTACGCGACGAGTTTAAATTAATGTCAGCAGAACTTTCACGCACGCTGGATGCGAAAGTCTACAAGGAATTTGAACAACAGAACAGCCAAATTGACGAACGTTCTAAAGTGACAGAAATGAAAAACGTTTTAGCCTCTAACTCGACACAGCATACGCCACATTCCGAACATTTGTCACACACACAGCCAATGTAACAGGTAATTTACAGAGAGTACGTGACTTAGAATCCGAACAGAGACAGGCAAATAGATTCTCATGCAATCGTGAACCTGCTCAGACATACAGAGACGATAATTTTGATTATAAGCACTTTCTATCCGTGAGAAAATTTAAGGTATTTAATAATGACAGAACACAGATTCACCCTTTGGACTGGATACAACGATTTGCTTTTGCATCTCCACCGGCTTGGCCTGTAACGCAGAAATTAAAATTTATTTGCACCTCGTAAGCTCAGGGGATTCATTACACTTCGATGAATATGTGCCGTAGCGTGCACAAGGCCCCGAGCCGTAGTCGTGCTATTTAGTCTTTAGTTTTCTGCACTGCTGCCTTCTCTTTTACTGTCCATCTATCAGAACAGCTCTTCAACTATGGATGTATCTAAGATTAAGAATGAGTAAAGAAAACCTGATACGAGAAGTTTTACCTGAAAGTGACAGTTATAATTATACGCTGCAGAAATGACAACCACCAGCACTTTAATACCAGACAAAAGTTTAATTATCAGTATCGTCAAAATTATCAGCAACAGGAAATACATTTTGGCAACAATACAGACTTTTCCCCAGAACAGCAACAAAACCAGCCGGTCAGCATACCTAACCAACAATGTAATGTGCAAGGTCAAACCAAGCTTTAATGTTTTGCCGCCTACACGTATAGCGTCGGCTCCACCAAACAGCAACGCACAGCAACAAGGAAATTACTAAGTACAGAAGACACATCATTTCAGCTCCTATCACAGCACGCCGTATAGTAATGACTATCAAGACAGACGTAAAAGTAATGAGCACAGTTTTTAGCGTATGTTTAATAACAGTAGGTCTTATCAGCAGCAGAATCAACCACAACAGATTATCATGAGTGAACCAGACAGTCGGTATCATCCTGAACCTAATACGTCAGGACGAAATAGCAGAACAGTACAAATAGTTGAAATGTCACAGCTTCCTCCCGCAAATAACAGCACGTCAGAAAGAATTTGACTAGATACAGTACAGGTTGCATCTTCCAGCGGTGTAAGTAATACTTTTGACACACAGAATCCTGTTCACGAAAATTTTAATACTTTTTTTACTTTTAACGACATCCAAGATACACTTTTACAGGAAAAGCCAGTTATTCAGAAAACCATTTCCTACCCTCTTATTGAAGTAAAGATTGGATCATCCACATTTTCAGCAGCTATCGATTCTAGATCACCTGTGTCTGTTATATATGAAGTAACATTCAACGAATGTAACAAAGAGAATACTTATCCCACGTTACCATTAGGCAAAACTAAAGTACAAGGACCAGTGTCTGGTAAAGGAGTAGATGTAAAATTACAGACATAATTATCATTTTGTACTGCAGGTCATACGTTCCACTCAAATTTTTGGATTGTTTCCTTATTGACAACAGACGTTATTTTAGGTACCAATTTTTTGTTACAACACGACGCAATTATTGACTTTCAAAATTCCTATTTAATGTCAAAGGATGAAAAAGTACAACTGGCATTAGAATTTCAGCATGCTTTATCTGCAGAAAAACATGCAATTAACGGAACAGAGGTCATTTCTACATCGCGTAACACGGACTGTCATTCCACATTGTTCACAGATACATACTTACACAATTGCAATACACCAGACGAAATCGACCATGACGTTACACAAATGATTTCTGATAAAGTTAAACAGAGCAACGCAAATACAGATGACGAACGTACTCAGCTACGCAAATTTCTTTTACAGCAAACTCCAGTTTTTGACAACATCCCTGGTACTATGTCCGATTTTATGTACGAATTTCAAGTTAAACAGCATGACACATTTAAAGCTGAACATTATCCGATTCCGAATATCCGTACACAAAATATTGTAGCAGACGCACTATCCCGTTGTCTCAGCAACAATCAGCAAGACATCGCAACCAACTTCTGCCAAGCAAATTCTAGCGTCATGTATATTCAGCGAGTTGCATTTGAAAATTTCATTTCGTCGTCATTACGAGATATATAACAAGAGCAAAGCAAAGACTACGTGTGGAAGGAAATTAAACACCTTTGGCAAGATAGGAATAACGTTACCATTAGAAACCATTATACTGTACGCAAGAACATTCTGTTTCGCCGCTCTCACCCTGACAGCAAGAACTGGTTATTGTATATTCCTGATCAACTTGTTAACAAATTAATTTGTTATACTCATTTAAGTTACGCACATTAAGGAGCCAGAAATATTTTCTTATACTGAGACAGAACTGTTATTTTGCTAACATGGAGAAGAGTATTCTACGAGTTTTAGCGTCATGTAAAATCTGCCAGAAAGCTAAATCAGACACGACTTCACATATTCCTCCGTTACATACCATTGTGCCCGTTAAATTGAGACACATGGCCGCTGTAGACATTTTTGGACCGATTCCCAGATATAATAGAGGTTTTTGTTACATCTTTGTCTCTGTTCAACTCCCTTCGAAATTTGTTACCTTCACTCCGTTACGCAAAGCTACTGCTAAATGTATTTCGAATGCATTTGTAAAACATTTCCTGTTTCTTGTAGGGCATGTACTGAAACTAATTTCAGACAATGGACCACAATTTCGATCTGCGATATCGACACATATGTTACGAGCTAGAAACATTTCTCCGATCTATATATCCAGGTATCACGCTTCTACGAACCCTTCTGAACGACTGATGAAAGAAATTGGTAAACTATGTAGAATATACTGCCATAAAAGACATATTGATTGGGACACACACATACTCTCATTCCTGGATGTATTTAACTCCATACCAAATGAATCTACTATGCTATCACCGACTGTTATATTGAAAAACGTAGAAACCACCTAACAAAATTAAAGAATTAGTATCTTAGTATCCTTTCCTACATCTCGTCGACTACGCTACCATGAAATAATTGACATTGCGCTCAACAACATCAAACGTGCCGCAGAGCGCCAGAGAAGACAGCAAAAAACAGGTTTGTACACGCCGTGACTTTCACATTGGACAGAAGATATTAGTACGCACACACTATTTATCTAACAGAGGAAAGAGTAGATGCAGTAAATTTAAGCTTCTACATGCAGGTCCATATAGAATTTACAATATTCCTCACCCAAATGTAGTACACGTCGAAACTTTGAGAACCAGAATAAGCAAGGGCAACCACCATATTTCCAATATTAAACCCTTTATTGAATGAACATACTTTACGATTTATCACACTGTAATGCCATTTCTTGATATTTATATGACCACTTATGCAATTATATCTATGTGACTACTGACTGATGACGATCATATTTTTTCTTGGCTAGTGCCCGGCAAGGTAAGGTTAGAAGGTCGCTTTTCTTGTCGTTGTATATAAGATCGTGCACATTTTCCGTTTTTTGTGTATTTATCATTGTTTTCCTATCGCAAGTAGAATTTTCTCTGTACGCCCTATGAAATCTTTAAGATGTAACAAACAAGTTGACTTTGACAATATTGCCTTATGATATCTCAGTAACTTGACTATTTTACATTTTTGCGTGTACAGTATGATATTGTGTGTACATTTTTGCACTTGAAAACTGTCTATGTTTTTGACCTAATACGTTTTCTGTCATGCTATGCTGTAAGCTTAGTTATATCACCAGTAACAAGTCTTCATTTAATGGATATATGATTTAAATGCAAGATATTAATCCTTATTCATCATTTTCAGAAAGCAATACCGTGTAAGAGAAATAAATTAAACAACCACAGTGGTAGACTATGAAATGGAAATTTCACCATCAGAATGAAAGCAAGAAAATGCAGTACCTTGTCATGAAGAGTAAATGGATGAGAATTAACAAGCATTAACAAGAATATACTGTACACAGCGTATGATAGCAGTCTTGACTAATTATTTTTCTTTCAGAATACGAGACGATCATGGCTGGCTGTCAGACAGACCTACACACGTTAATTTCAGTGATGAAATGTGCTAGAAGTAAGAAACTCTATAATACATGAAGTAATGAATGATAATGAATAGTTGTATGAAGAAAATGGTAACACGAATAGTGAATAATGAAGTGTCTAATTTTTGCAGATAATAATAAATGATGATGAATAGTTGTATTGAGAATATGGTAATATGAATAATGAAGTCTTTCTTTGCAGATGATGATAATGATGAGGTTTATATATTTTGTATTAGTTAGGAAATGCTACGTATTTATTTAAGTATTTGTTGCAGTTCTTTTTGACAGTATGTCTGAAGTCGCACAGTATAATGACTGAATGTTTTGGGAAAGACAGCTAGAGTACATACATATTGAGTACACGTTTCATTACCTCTTACTTCGAAGTTTTCTACTTTTCAGCATAATATACATTTTTTCTTTCAGTTCAATAACCCATTTTATATTTTTTCCAGGAGATGCTTTTCATGATATTAATATGCTATAAGCACTTAGTTATTGAACCTGTTCTAGTGCTTGCATTTTTTTTTACCCAGTTGTTTGTACCATTCATGAATGTGATCACATATACCCTACTTGTTTATTAACCTTGCTACAGCTGACTCATGACAAATGACTTCATGAATCCTTATTTCCAGCATTAAGTCAAAAGCAAATATTTTTGTTCCACAGCAATTAATTATCGATCCCAACGAAATGCATTGTGTAATATTATTTGGATTACCGTTGTATGAAATCTGTGAGTACCCTTGGAAAGGCATTCATCTACCTTTATATTAAATGATCAACTTATGAGATGAGACATATTCTTTGAAAGACATTTGTTTTATATAATTTACATAACTGTTAAGATGCGCATCTAGCGCGGACGCTAATACATCGATTGCGCAGTCAACGAAACATCTTAACAGAAGCTAAACTGACCTTCCGCTTCGATCTAAATAAAAGATAACAGTAAAAAACTTTTGTAGATCTTCAGATTTTAATGTACTTCTGCTTGTAATGTGAAAACGTAAATGAAGGTCGACTTTAAGCTAGAGAAGTGAGCGGTCTTGCCAGCGTGCAGACAACATTATTAATTAATAAAATTCAAGTAATTTATGTTCGAAACTGTAAATTGGCAAGTTATTGTTAAGAAGGTGTTGAACAGTGCAAGAATTGTCTTTAACGAAGGAGAAAAGTAATGACTGTAAATTGTGACAAAAACGTAAACCAAGGGGACAGCACAGGACAGGCTGAAATCTGATTGCACCATGCAGTTAGAAAAGTACTTATGTAAGTTATATTATTTATAAATAAGCCCTAATTTGCTAGTGAGAATTGTTTGAATATATTTAGTGTTTACCAGATTTCTTATTCTGTTCTTTTTCTTTATACTTTTTTAACCTCCATGCCATATTATTTTTATAAATGTGAAACAGCCTTTACTACAGCAGAGAATACTGCGGCATCCTGGTCGTGTACAGAAGGCCGCCTCTTGTCTTCTATACAACTCATAGCTGCCCCATTTATTAATGATTTCATTTGCAAATGCTATTTTTTTACTGTTCATTGTTAAAGGCCCCTTAGCTAATTATAAAATTCATACTGATTGCGTAAAGAAATCCGGGTTGTTCGTTTCCAAATAATAGAAGTCTTTGCGTAATCAAAAACTAGCCTCCTTCTGACAACGATCAGGAGCCGACCAGAAGACGGACGTCTTCGACCGCTTTCGTGTTTCCTGTGGCAAAGCTGTGCCAAACTGGGAACACGATATTCTAGTATGAAACATAATATATATAATTATCAGATTAAAATTGAAAAAATAAATTCAAATATATTTAACCTATTTTTTTATAATACTAGAATTGCTAGCACAAAAAAATTATAACCAGGCCCAACTATTATCAGAACACAACTAAATAATGCTACCAGTTTAAGATGTATTTCTTGTCCTAAATATAATGCAAATTTTTCTGGTGTATTGATTCCATTTTGTGTATGTAGTATTGGACTAAACACCTTGAATACTAGTTCCAATGTCTTACATTTTAAGTATGTCTTATGTCACTTGCATGACATCAAATATAAACACTAGCAGCTTGATGCTACACGCAATAACGCTTGTTATGAATGATGACTTCTGAGTAACACTGAATGATATTTTGTAATACTGCATAAATGCTGTGCCAATAATTACTGTAATGGGAGGACTTATGCATAAATGCTATGCCAATAATTACTTTAATTAGATGACTTATGAATAATGTTCTGTAATACTTCATACATACTACATAAATGTTTAGTAACTGGCCAACGAGTCCCAATAATTACTGTAATGAGATGCCTTATGAATAATTTTCTGTAATACTCCATACATTCTACATAAATGTTTAATAACTAGTCAATGAGTGCCAATAATTATCCAAAACTGTTGATACACTAGTGTAATTCTTAATGATGAGTAGCATAAGACTTAATATCCTTCACCTTCTGAACTAATTACCACCAATTACTGCAATATCTGTATGTCCTGTCCATCCTCATTATCATAGAGCACTGTATTTGGTTTTTACGCTACTTCTACGTTGATGTAAGAGTATGGATTCTACCAGAATGTGGTATTGACATATCAAACTGTCCACCACTCTGACTGAAGCAGAGGTCATTATGGTCCTACTTTTTGGTGTACTTAATGTACTACCAAACTGATAACATACAATATTAATACAACATTTCAGTGTCTTGGCTACACTGACAAATACTTCAGGGAAGAGAATTTCAGTTTGTCTCACTTGGTGTTGCGGTTCTGTAGAAAGACACAGACTTTCAGTGCAGCTACGTGCAACCCATTGTGCTACAACCATAATGCTATCCTTCCCATTCCTTCCTTAGTTCTTGTAAATATGCTAAAAACTTCTACAGTGCATGTACACTTTATTTCACTCCTTGATATGTTTAATTTGTGTAAAAATGCTAAGGACTTTTACAGTGCCTGTGTACTTTATTTCATTCCTTAATGTATTCAGTTCTTGTAAAGTAATGCTAAAGAGTTTTACAGTGCGTGTGCACTTTATTTCACCCTTTGATAAGTTTAATTCATGTAAAAATGCTATAGACTTTTACAGTGCATGTGCACTTTATTTAATCTCTTAAAGTGCTCAGTTCATGTAAAAATGTTAAAGACTTGTATAGTGCGTTTGCATTTTATGTCATTTGTTAATATATTTTGTACTCATTGCGTATACACTTTGTCATTTCTTAATATGTATGTACTTATATTATTTATCAGTAATGTTATATATACATATATATACTGTGACTGTAGACTTAGTAAACTAAATAGATTATAGAAAAGTTTGTTGCTCATGGCAAGTCCAATTGACTCACAATCGCTGCCAAATCCCCCCCCCCCCCCCCAGAGGAGGGTTATGTATGAGGTCCATGACTACGAAATTGTTTGCTAGTGCACTCGAGCAGATGTAATTTCGGTGGATTGATCACACGCTGCCTGCGATATGTAAGCTATAAGAGAACCTCAGACCAGAGTGCAGTGTTGTAGGCAGTAGGAACTTTGTGTCCGTAGGAGTAAGCAGCAGCTAGCAGTCTGGCGTATGGAGTTGGCTGTTCTGGTCGTGGGAAGCGATGGCGGTGCCTGAGCGATGTAGTATAAGGGAAAAGCAGACTTGCGCATATGTACTATTGTTACATCGAGTTCCATGCAAATGTTTTTTAAAAAGTCTCTTAACAATAATCTTTCTTATACTATTTAACTTTTGACAATCATTCATCTCAATTTAAAGAATTACCCATGGTCGTCCCGATTATTGTAAAGGAAAATCAGTTGTTTCCTTATATGCACTACTGGCCATTAAAATTCCTACACCAAGGAGAAATGCAGACGATAAACGAGTATTCGTTGGACAAATATATTATACTAGAGCTGACATGTGATTCCATTTCCACCCAATTTGGGTGCCTAGATCCTGAGAAATCGGTACCCAGAACAACCACCTCTGGCCGTAATAACGGCCTTCATTCGCCTGGGCATTGAATCAAATAGAGCTTGGATGGCGTGTACAGGTACAGCTGCCCAAGCAGCTTCAACACGATACCACATTTCATCAAGAGTAGTGACTGGCGTATTATGACGAGCCAGTTGCTCGGCCACCATTGACCAGACGTTTTCAGTTGGTGAGAGATCGGGAGAATGTGCTGGCCAGGGCAGAAATCGACATTTTCTGTATCCAGAAAGGCCCATACAGGACCTGCAACATGCAATCGTGCGGTATCCTGCTGAAATGTAGAGTTTCGCAGGGATAGAATGAGGGGTAAAGCCTCGGGTTGTAACACATCTGAAGTGTAACGTCCACTGTTCAAAGTGCCGTCAATGCGAACAAGAGGTGACTGAGACGTGTAACCAATGATACCCTATACCATCACGCCGGGTGATACGCCAGTAAGGCGATGACGAATACACGCTTCCAATGTGCGTTCACCTCGATGTCGCCAAACACGGATGCGACCATCATGATTCTGTAAACATAACCTGGATTCATCCGAAAAATTGACGTTTTGCCATTCGTGCACCCAGGTTCGTCGTTGATTACACCATCGCAAGCACTGCTGTCTGTGATGCAGCGTCAAGGGTAACCGCAGCCATAGTCTCCGGGCTGATAGTCCATGCTGCTGCAAACGTCGTCGAACTGTTCGTGCAGATGGTTGCTGTCTTGCAAACGTCCCCATCTGTTGACTCAGGGATCGATACGTGGCTGCACGATCCGTTACAGCCATGCGGATAAGATGCCTGTCATCTCGACTGCAAGTGATATGAGGCCGTTGGGATCCAGCACGGCGTTCCGTTTTACCCTCCTGAACCCACCGATTCTATATTCTGCTAACAGTCATTAGATCTCGACCAACGCAAGCAGCAATGTCGCGATACGATAAACCGCAATCACGACCTTTACCAAAGTCTGAAACGTGATGGTACGCATTTCTCCTCCTTACACGAGGCATCACAACAACGTTTCACCAGGCAACGCTTGTCATCTGCTGTTTGTGTATGAGAAATCGGTTGGAAACTTTCCACGTATCGGCGCGTTGTAGGTGCCACCGGTACCACCTTTGTGTGAATGCTCTGAAAAGCTAATCATTTGCATTTCACAGCATCTTCTTCCTGTCAGTTAAATTTCGCGTCTGTAGCACGTCATCGTCGTGGTATAGCAATTGTAATGGCCAGTAGTGTACATGACAAATGTCTCAGCCAGAATTGCACTGGGCTGTTCTAGGAAAATTCTTGTAGGAGCAGATATATATGCGTTATCCGGCGACCTTATTGAGGTAAGAATTTTCAATTTATTCAGTATGATCTTTCAGGGCGATGACGCAGCACTGTTGATGTCCAAATTTACCAGTTTAATCTGTATGATTATATATTTTTTTGTGTGGATGTTACACAGTGGTGTGGCAATTGTAGCTTTGGCGTCTCCCTCTGGTGGGAAAGGGGAAAGGTTGCCTGTTCATATGCATTTAAGGGTGGCTGTGAGCTCACCAGTGAGTCAGTCGGGTCAGTCTGGGTCAGTCTCTCGTCCCCAGCTTGCTAGTCTGTCTCTCGTCTGCATTTCTTAGCCAGTTAGTGTCTTTCTGTCGTTCGGAGTGCTAGTATGTCTGACGTTCCGATCAACCTTTAAAGCCGGCAAAATGAGAGTCTTTTCACTCCGCCAGTAAGAGAACTCAGTGAGTGGTTGCCCTGTTGGGGCTTAGTTCCTGCGTCTGAGTCTGCGCGTTAGGCCGCCAGTCTGCTCGAGTTGCTCAGGCAATGGTCATTGGCGGTTGGATCGATCGGTTGGACGGTCGCGCACTGAGACACAAGATGACTTGTCCACCTTGAGCGTCGGCCCATGTGAGATCACCACGTGAGTCCAGTGGGCCGCGTATAGCGAGGGATAGTGGCTTCGCGGCCGACACGAGAGCAAGAGGCGTCAACCTCCGACATCGGTCTGGCCGGTGCGAGCTGCGACGCCGTGAGACGGGAGATCGGCGCGCCTTCCTGCGTCCGTTGAAGCGGATGGTTCGGGAGAGCGATTTGGGGGTGCTGCGCCAGGTCTTCTCCAGAAATCGCGGTTTATTAGAAGTTAATGACATGTGATATGTTGTTTCATTTACTTGTTAAATTCCGCTTGTTTTCTTGGTGAGGTCACCAGCCACTTTGTTTTGTGGTCGTCCCACCATTCTTCTCTGTTTGCCCATCTGCGGGAAGGTGGCTGTTTATGAATTGAGTGGTCTGTTTTTCCCTTGTGTAGTAGGGGTGGGTTAGGGCAACCCGCGGTTCGGGTTGTTCGGTAATATCCCTATCAACCTGCCGTACATTAGTAGCTGCCTCTGTCATGTGTGTCGGATTCGGTGTGTTGACGAATTCATTGCCTGGAGTGTAACGGCCTAATTCCTGAAATATGTTTTTATCCTGCCTATCATCTTGAGAGGCGGTATATGTGTTCTGTAGAGCATGTTAACTCGTTTGGCCGACCTTGTATAATTTTATATAAGATTGCATTTCATGGGCTTTTATTTAAATGGTCGCCGGCCGCGTGGTCTCGCGGTTCTAGGCGCGCAGTCCGGAACCGTGCGACTGCTACGGTCGCAGGTTCCAGTCCTGCCTCGGGCATGGATGTGTGTGATGTCCATAGGTTAGTTAGGTTTAAGTAGTTCTAAGTTCTAGAGGACTAATGACCACAGCAGTTGAGTCCCATAGTGCTCAGAGCCATTTGAACCAGTTTTTTAAATGGTCATTTTAGTATATAAAGTTGCCACCCTTCCACCATAAGACTTTTCTTAGAAGTTAAAAACTAGTAGCACTTTCGGTGGCAAGTTAACCTTTTAATTTTTTTTCCCCATTTCCATCACACCTACGGGGTGCAGAGTTTGTGTGCTTGTGTGAATCATTAAAACTTTTAGTTTAAAGTAATCTGATGTGTTGCAGATTTGCAACATTGTAGTCTTTCAGAGTTGTTGTGAGCGGCCGTGACTACAGCTATGTCAAACGGGAGCCGCGAGGTTCTCAGCCCGAAGGCTCATACACTCAAAAATTTGTTTGTTTCTGCCTCTGAATAAATTGTAACTTGATATTTAGAGGGTGCTTTCTGCTTATAATTTTAGATCAGTTTCTTCTTAAAAAAACGCTTTTAGGAATAAAATTCCCATTTGTTAAAAGCAATTTTATTACGATTTCATCAGTTACTCCGTGGCAACTACTTCCACGCTCACATAGTGTAATTAAATGTGTTAATGTTCTTGATGAATCGCTAGTAAATAAAATAAAATTTTGAGAATATTCTTTGAAATTAAATCCACGGTTCACTTACCTAACTACTTTCAGGTCAGATTCCAGTATCTGACAACTGGATCTGAAAGTCTCACCAAGAACAGCATTCAATAAATTACCTTTTACCCAACTACTATTCCCAGCCAGCTGAAACCACACGTTTCGCCAGAGCCTTATCTTATCCCACAAATCAATATTTATTACTGCTCGCCACTCACAAAGTACAACTGGAAAATGCCCATGCTGAAATCGCTGCCCACAAACGAGAACACACTACAGAACTCTCAGTCTTCCATATTGCAATCAGCTTCCACGATGAACACGATGGATCACGAAACCAAAACTTCCAAAATACACTCAAAAACTACCAAAACCCTCCCAGAGCGGAGACGATTATTCCACCCCACGCGTGCCGCTGGCCGACTGCCACTATTTCGTGAACTCTCTATCACTTACGAATATTTTAAAAATATATGCCTCTCAGAAGGTCAGAAATCCGGAGGAAAGAATCGCCATTGTCATCGGCCATTCCCCTGGTCCTGCTTGCAGCACGTCCGTCAGGTGCTGCTCTATGACAAGACATTAAAAAACCTTTCTTTGGACACTCTCATGGCAAAATTTCTCAGCAAGTTCGCCAAGTAGGCTCCAGCTACCATCATATAGCAGCTTTGGAGAAACTCCAGTCTCTCTTCTTTAGCCAGACACATTTTCTCTGAGAGTGGAAACTCGCCGAGTCGACTACAAAATGAAACAGAGCCAACACACGTATGAGTGGGTAGAAAAGACATGTTACACGTCAATATTAGCTTTACAAACATTCACTGTGTAAAACGTCTCTAAATCGCAAATTGATATATTGAGAATGACTAGTCTCCAATAAGCACCGACTGAAATATGCCTAGCACAGAATATTTTAACACCAACAAAAAAAAATCCAAAGACCCATATATCACCTCTGATTGCAGCTTTCTCAAGTTTGTTACATGATTGTTAATGTAGCCATGTCAACACAAATAGTATGTAACGCTAGAAATGCATACTCTCCTATTCCCATCTATTGTACTATAATTTTTGTCATTATTTTGTATATATATATATATATATATATATATATATATATATATATATATATATATATATATATATATATATATATATATATATATATCGATGTATAATTGGTTTGTTTTGTAAATACTATTTGTATTTTTGCGCTGGGTCTGGCCTAGGGGAAACTATGCTATCGAACGATTACATCGATAGGTCGTGTGGAGAACCAAAGTGTTTAGGATATTTGGTAGTGTTAACTCTGCCGCGTGGAGCGCGTGCAGAGAGAGAGTTTGCCTGGAGTACGGCGGTAGAGCAGGTGTGTTGTGGGACGCTCCTGCGAGTTGCCGCGCTTTCGGGGTTTGGCAGCATGTAACTGGGCTCGACTTGCTATGATAGTTTCTGACACGGTGTCACAGACAGGAAGCATTAGCTGGAGCACATCAAGAGCCCGTTTCGCCCGGTGACCGTGTCGAGAAGAAGGAGCGCCAACATCCAGCTTCTGCAACAGCGACGGCCAACAATGAGTGACTGTTGCCGCCTCCCCGATCGACGACTGCAAACCTTCAATCAACCAACAAGGAAGGCTAAAAGCACGTAAAGTTTTAGAAATGTATGGCAGACCACAGCTTTTCAAACTGTTTTAAAATTACAGCAACGTAGCATGAACCTTTGTTGCTCATTGTCCCAATTGCATTACCAAACTGGGTCCCTTCCTTTTCCGAAATGAACCCGAGTGTCGTTGAAATTCAGACGCCAGCATTAAAGTAATATAATTCCATTTCACTGCTTTAATTTCAAAATTCAGTTAAAGTATTCATAGCTGGCTACAATATTTAGATTACACAAGCACAAATTAAGACTGCGAGTTTTGTTACCATATTTTAGTTTTTCCGTGACTGCAGCTCAGCTTGGTACGTACTAAATTTTACTATTGTCAATTGTTCAGAATCATTTAATTCAAGTTCAAAGTTAAATCTCTTATTTCTAAATTGCGTAGATTCCAGTAGATTTTGAAATGATTGTTAAGGTAGCCCAAGACTAACCTATTTTATTGAATTTCGTAGTGCTTCAGAAACAAAGTTCACTATTAATTTCAGTCACTAAATTTAACTTTCAATTTTCCGGTTTTATTGATCCTTTTGCAAAATTAAGTCAGAGTGCAGCGAAATTTATTACTTCTGACAAACATTCAGTTTTCACACAGCACGTGTCAACCTACAGTTGCCACGCTTTTAGTGCTAAATATATGTGCATTAATCTTTCATTTTCAGTTATTATAGTAGTTGTCCACAGGACTGGCGACCGTAATTTTCCCCAAATCACAAATATCTAATTAACGCCAATTAATTGTTAACGTAACGAACGCACATTTACTTTCTTTATTAATTTTACCCTTTTCTCAAAGTTAATTTCCACCAATTTCATTTGCATTTAGATGTAACCCTTTCCTCCCTCTTTACCGACAAATTAACTTCGGTGACGATTGCTTTTCCCAAATTTTCTTCACTGTCATTAAGGTTGATAAGTGAGGGGGAGGTTACAAGTACAATATAATTACAAACCGTTAAGACATACAATTTTTAACCAATAAGATTTATCTTTACAATTCATTCGCAACCGATTATTACACAGATTAATTTTAAATGTAGCTGCAATCACGGTTTTAGATATCTATTTTAGCTACATACTCGAACTGCAGGAACCTAGTGAAGTTCACATCTTAATTCTTCCCTACAGTGCGATTCTAAACAACTGACCTTCTCACTGATGTATCTGGGAATCCTACATATTCTTTTCGCTAGACAAACAATCAAACAACTCGTACTGATGAATTTTATTACAACAAGATAAGCACAAATAAATTTGATCTGCTAATTCTTGTGGTTCATTATTTATGACCATCCACAAGTGCAAGTACATAGATGTGTCGCAAGCAAAGGGCGACATACAAAATAATGTCTTCAGAATAGAAAAACACAAGTAACACTTCTGGTCCTAGCGAACGCTACTAACAGAAGCCTGTTACTGAACTGCAGTGGCTGCTGATCTCTAACTGTGCTACGTACAGATTGCTAATGAAGGGGCTACAATGCGTCGGATAACGAAGTGGCTAACTTTGAAGTTAGGTACCGAAATAGGCTTCCACCGTCTCGTTGTCGTCCTAAAGGGAAGTCGGTCAGCGAGGGATTGGCTGACTTCTTCTCACCGCCTTCTCTTCTCTGTCGTTCTTGACTGGCGTGGTGGTCTGACTTTACGCCTTAACACCACATGATTTTATTAAATTTTCATATTAAATACAAATTAAGATATTGGGATACTAACGTAAATTATTCATCTGACTTTTTATCTTTAGTACAAACATGGAGAACTTGTTTTGGCACTTGGACGAATCTTTTTCAACTATTTACTTATAATAATTACTTAGACTCTTCTATGTTGCAGCAAAAATATATTCACTTCATAGCTGACTTCCAGCGCTGTCGTACGTATTATAGCGTGTTTGTAGCCTCTGTTAAAGTTTTTACAAGAAATAACATATGTAAATGTTTATAAAATGGTCAATATTGATTACACAACCATGGTGATAATTTTACTCAGCTCGTCTCTTTACTGTAATTTCAACGCGGCCATTTCATCTACATCTAAATCTATAATCCGCAAGCCAGTATGTAGCGGGGTGTACTTTATGTACCAGTCTCACTTTTTCGTTTTACTGTTCCATTCGCACATATCTCATGGGAAGACAACTACTGGTAAACATCCATGTACGCTCGAATCTGTCTAATTTTATTTTCATGGTCTTTTGGCGAGATATACGCGGGAAGAAGTTTTATATTGGCTGACTCTCCTTGGAACGTACGCTGTTGGAACTTTAACGGTAGGTAGCTCTGAGCACTAAGGGACTCAACATCAGAGGTCATCAGTCGCCTAGAACTTAGAACTACCTAAACCTAACTAACCTAAGGACATCACACACATCCATGCCCGAGGCAGGATTCTAACCTGCGACCATAGCAGTCGCGCGGTTCCGGACTTAGGCACCTACAACCGCTCGGCCACCGCGGCCGGCCTTAACGGTAGGTCACATCGTGAAATATAATGCCCCTCCTCTTACAGAGGGTGTCACACAATTATCGAAATTACTTATGGTGGTCTTATCTAAATTATTTTCTGTTTTTATTTCATGTGACTTCTATATAACTATGCTCTCTCATGTAAAAATGTTTAAATGTGTGTGAATTCCTAAGAGACCAAGCTGCTAAGGTCATCGGTCCATAGATTTACCACTGGTTAAACTAATTGATGCTAAGAACAACACACACACCCGTGCCCTAGTGAGGACTATAACCTCCAGCAGGAGGGGCCGCTCAGTCCGTGACATGGCGCCTCAAACCCCGCGGCCACTCCGCGAGGCGATGTAACAACTATGTAAATGTTTTATTCTTTCCGTATGTAATTGTAATTAATATAATTTCAGAAATAATGTGCTTTAAAATAAACGTAAAAGATGAAAATTTAATTGTAATACTGGTTCATACATAGGGAAAATAAGTTTGTAATCATGTAAAACTTGGAGAGAAGTGACTCCGCAACGGAACTGGCTACGCGGGAATAGAAAAGGTGGATCTGGCTGACGAATTGGAAAGCTCAGCTGTGGCATGAGTCGGTCGGTTGCTAGCAGGCTACGGGTGCGCATTTGGTGAGCTGAAAGAGAAGAACTGCAAAATTATATAATATAACTTCGGAAGCGAAAGTAATGCGGCTTATTATTCATGGCATACTACGAAAATCCGAACCGAAGAAGAGAATTTTCATTGCTCGTTACACGGGAAGAGCCGTGGATGCTTTTGCTGCCCTTTTTTGGACAGCATAGGAGATCGACGCTGCCACCACCTTCATCTCATGTTAGCAGTTGAGTACTATATAACTGGATGGACCAGTTATATGCTTTCGTTTTCAATAATACTTTGTGTTCTGTAACCTTGTGTTGAGCCACCGTATTTGACCCTTGGACTGTGCGGCTGGTCCCGGCGGAGGTTCGAGTCCTCCCTCGGGCATGGGTGTGTGTGTTTGTCCTTAGGATAATTTAGGTTAAGTAGTGTGTAAGCTTAGGGACTGATGACCTTAGCAGTTAAGTCCCATAAGATTTCACACACATTTGAACATTTTTTTGACCCTTGGGCGTTTACCTAGATATAGTTCTATGCTAAGTGATACGATAAATCCAAGTATCCTGTTATACTGAACTGAGAAGCAATTATTTTCCTTAACGAAAGTGTGGAGTTGTGAAGTAGTGAGCATAAGTTTTGAAATACCTCCACGTAGTTGTCATGAACGGACAGTTAAAGTATTCAATTCAAAGATTCTTTTAACTGAAATAATAATGTTTACAATTTCATGTGTAATGTAGTCAACAGTATTTCGCATTTTGCGTTGTGGTTAAAGTGTTCAGCCACAATTTGAATCTAAGATATATTAGTTTGTAGGTCTCCATGCCGGTTGTTGAGCCAAGTTTAAATGTCATATTACAAAACAGCAACAAAAAAGCAGATGGCTGCAATTACTCAAATTATACTAGATGCAGGTACCAGATATTCCATTTCAGCTAAATAATATAAGGTAGTGAATGTTCCTTGAAAATGCCAATAATAATCAGTACAAAAGTTACTGTTAATTCATAACTATTTCAGTAATAATAATTTCCTATAATTAAACTGACAAAAGAACCTCTTGTCCGTGTCAATAGTGCTCCTTCATTAGTTATATTTCCGGTAATTATCATCATCTTCTTTTTGGAAAGTACAGATAGTAAGGATTATTGAGAACCAGTTGCTGCCTAAACTCATTGATACTTCTCCAGTGTAGTTCAAATCAACTCAGTGGAAGATTACTTGCTAAATTGTGCTACTGTCCTGTATCTTATCATCAAAACAAAAGTTTAATACCAAGTAATGTCAACCCACATAGTTAGCTTTTTTTATGAGTCGTAGTAGTACTGAGTACAACTTGGCCTAATAACGCTGGCGACCGCTTCTTTTTATGTAATTACAGTTTGCTTGAGTACTAATGGAACCTTGATACGATTTCCGTTTGCTTTGGTATTGTTTCATCTCAATAACTATCTTTCTAGAATCGAAAAATCGTCCGACACGTCTGCATTACACACGGTTACTGTCACAAAAATCCTTTCACAGGAGTAACATTACCGATACACTGCAAATTTAGTAGTAGCCTGGAGTGTTATAAGGTAACTGCTTCCAGTGATTGTTCTGCTGTTCTGTAATCATGCAGGGCCTTTCTGTTTATGTATTCGCAATACGTTAGATTTACTGCAGCTCTTCTGGGAGTGATTTCAGTAGTTGTGGTGAATATCATGTTAGCTGCGGCTGCTCGGACCGAGCAATAGTTCTTGCTTCCGGCTGGCTCTGCCATCGTACCGCATCTAGCCAGCCGCATATCGCTCAGTTGAGCGTTTCATTCAATGACGAGTTTATGTACAAGATCTACTGCTTGTAATGTCTCAGAAAAGTATGGGATTAATTTCGTGTGATCCTCCATCCGGTGTAACTATGTAAATGAGTTTTCTCAATCGGAATGTCGATTCACGACCACGTTGCAAGTCTTAGGCATACAAATTTTCTACGGTGGTGTGATAAGTCAATTACAGTTGTGTCTCGTTATTTTACTCGCAGAACCAAAACATTCTTGATTAACTCTTTTCTGGTTCTCATCTTGTCGCTGATTTCAATTATGACTTGGAACATATAACGGAGACTTAAATCGTTTATGTTAATCCTAGAACACTAAAGGGTGGAAAATAGGACATCGTTACAAATACATCGCAAATTGTACTAGTCCATATCCAAAGAAAGTAATAATTTATGTATTATGTACTAATTAATTATAATCATAAGGTCTCCAACAGTACGTCACATGCAAAATAAGTAAAACATGTCCTGTTTTACACACTAAACTGGCACAACCAGACTGGCATGAACTGCGAATCGGTCCGACTGCAGTCGTAAATTTTACGAGGATTTAGTAATCTAGGGTTAACTCTTTTGTAGCGAGAGGTTCTGGTGCAGGGTTTGTGTCCTTGATATGCATCCTGGCCCTTAATGATATCCAAAGTGCTATTTTAGTATTATTTGTTTGTGACTGGGAGGAGGGAGATAAAGGTTCGTCTCCTCTTCACGTAAGAACGTATCAGTTAGTGGGTACATGAGGAATGAGGATATCGAGTAAAGGCAGGATGTGGGTTTTCTTCACTTCCATGATGACTCATATGTACTTGGGTCTGCTGTAAGTGTGCGCCGCAAACTCTTCCAGTTTGCCTCCAGCTACGAGCTGTCGACATCGCGATAAATACAACACGGCATTTAGGGAAGCCATGTTCAGTACACGAGCCATAAAAACAGTCATCTACGGCCTTCCACTCCAGCCTCACCCCATTTTAAGTGATATCGCTAAACCTTTTGCAGAAAATGTACTGTCAAATATACACATGCACCCGGTTTTGAATTTTTATCTTTTCCCGAAACAAATGACTCTGCAAGTTAATGTAAAACCTATCAGTATCAGATTCCAAGAGTAACAGCAGGCTGTTGAGCACATACTGTTCGCTTCAGCGCTGGCGGTCGACCCGGTAATCCGTTAGTCTGTGCGCTACGTCATTCCTACCGCAAACACTGCAATGGCGGCCTGTTGACACGTCTTCGATTTCCTCACACCTGAACGCGTGGGCTTCCAAAGCTCAAATAACCCGGACTTTTCACTGCCGCTCGTGTATTTGGTGTCATCTTAGTTCGCCCCTTAGCTCTCTCAACCACATAAGAAAGGAAGCTACGGGAAATCCATTCTTAATGTCATTAGGATGACTTTCTAAGGGATATGCCGGCCAGAGTGGCCGAGCGGTTCTTGGCGCTTCAGTCTGGAAACGCGTGACCGTTACGGTCGCAGTTTCGAATCCTGCCTCGGGCATGGATGTGTGGGATTTCCTTAGGGTAGTTAGGTTTAAGTAGTTCTAAGTTCTAGGCGACTGATGACCTCAGCTGTTAAGTCCCATAGTACTCAGAGCCATTTGAACTATTTCTTTTTTTCAAACGGGTATATTCTTACCTGAAAGCTTTCAGCGTCAACAGTGGCATTTAAGAATAATTCATTTCACCTTCAGAACATTCACAATGAAGTTATTTCGATGATTTTGCAACAGCCTCATTTAAACTTGCCCTCTGTGGAATACTCTTGCAGCAAACTCGTGGGATACTGGTTAATAGGTGTTGTGAAAATTGCAAACTTTTCTTATATTGTTTCTATACAAGTTAGATCATCTTGACATTCATTGAAATTTCTCTGTGTTCAGTATTTCTATGGAGTTATTTTCGAGTTGCTTGGTTTTGCATGAAACAAATTTGTTATAAAGACAAACATTTAAAGACCGCATATTACTTTCTGTAATTACTTGCTTCGCTTTTACAGAAATATGTAACTAGTACTAGAACAAAACAGCAAATTGATATGTGGAATGTGGCCGTCTGTCATCAAAAGTCGCTGTATTCACTGCTTTAGTAATTTTTTTATGTTCATTTTTAATGTATGTATTTTTCTGTACATGAAATTCTCCTTTAACAGTTTCAAACCAATACACTTTTCATTCGTTTACTCTTCACATCTATTGGCAGTTTTACGAAATGTTTTGGAAATTTGTGATGAGGTCTTATGGGACCCAACTGCTGAGGTCATCGGTCCCCAAGCTTACCCACTACTTAAACTATCTTACGCTAAGGACAACACACACATCCATGCCCGAGAAAGGACTCGAACCTCCGACGGGGGGAGCCGTGCAGACCGTGACAAGATGCCTCAAACTACTCCGCACGGCAGTTTTAAGATAAAGGATGTTACACAGATGATGCGTAAATGTTGGCAGAGTATCGTGTTCTTTTCTCATGAATGACGTCGAAACTTTTCTGGAAATGTAGGAGTCCTCTTCTTTATTAGATCGTGGTCATCATATTGCTTAACAGTCTGCTTCATGGGTCTTTGATAAGTTTCAGTGACTCGATGAAGTTCCATAAATAGCTGACGACAGGTTTGGCTCAAATATCCCAATATTTTCCTTAATCTGAGAACGCTTTATTGTATAGTATATATTATATATCTTTCTAATTTTGAGTGGATGTTGCTAATGATTAACATGGGACTGGTTCACATAGCTTTCTGTCTTACAGACAAGATCAAAAACTTGATCCTGCTGATTCTACTACAGAGGGCAAGGAAGGTGATGCAGTTACGATATTTCTTTGGCGATGGGTGGCGGAGGGATGTATTTGGAGGTGCGATTACGTGCTATGCTCTTGTGGTTTCTCCGTAGAAATAAAACTACGTGGCTGCACCCCTCTCCTCTTGTCACCCTCGAGAATGACACAAGCGATATTATACACTACAGACACGTTGCACACAATCATCTTCGCTCAATAATTGCACTTGCGATGTTAACACACATGGTTGAGAAAGCAATAAGTGCGAGTTAAAATAAACACTACATAGTAGGACAATACAAATACTTCATTTATTTACCTGTCCACAGCTAGAGAAATGAAATCTTTTTAAATGTGATGATCCTAGTATTAATTACATTTCTGGAGCAATTATATGACATCCACTTAAATGACGTCATACTTCGGAAGTCTTTCACAGGAAAGGAAAAATTCACCACTCAGATACCGAATTGAATTTATTGAGGTTTTTAGTATGTCGAATGTTCGTTTGTTGGTATATTTTCTTAGAACAAAACCAAATAGAGTTTTCGTCCATAGGCAGTTATACGAATGTATTTCAGTTTTTGTATGAGCTCTTTGCTGTTTTTAACATTGAATTCAAATGTGTAAAGTATACTAAAAGTTTCAAACATGTCACAGCCGAGTCTAAATATTTATATGTATCCGGAATTGAAAAGAGATGTAACTCAAACACTGAATGCTCTACGATTATTTGGTTCTGAAGAGGGAGTTACAGTTGTTCCATGTATCTTTATTAGCGTTCAGTACATTAATGACAAAGTTACTGAACCTAGAGATAGCGCTGCAGATACACAGGTGGCAGGCAGAGTAATCCTAGTGGAGTTTATAAGAAGCAAAGGGAAGATTTAGTATTGTGGTAAGAGATGGAAGGTATCTGTCTAAAGTTGGACTGACGCGCAATTTCTCAGAAGATTTTGTTGGCCAACTGTTGTGTTCCCAGTTCCAGAGACAGAAAGGCTTGGAAACAATTATATGAATGTATTTAAGATAAACTGCATGACAGCTGTAATCGGTGATTTCTTTATTTTTACAATTGTTACAATAAAGATATCACCATGTACAGCTGTGATGCCGTCCATTTCACTTCCATTCATTATGACGTATATATTGTGACTGTTGTTTAGAAAAAGAAAGAGAGAAATTAGATGCGCTGAAACAAATACGAGACGATGGAACAAGCTCAGATTGCGGTATTTAAGATTATTGTATGTGGTATCCCAAGATGCAGTCAATAAACATGAGCACCGTACAGCATCAGTCCCAGAAGCCTTCGGCTCACATATTAACTTCCTTGAAGCCGTAATCTGAAATCGAGACTACTGGTTGCACTTCGAGGTTAATTTCTTCACTTTTACCTTTACATACCCCCCATGAACCATGGACCTTGCCATTGGTGGGGAGGCTTGCGTGCCTCAGCGATACAGATGGCCGTACCGTAGGTGCAACCACAACGGACGGGTATCTATTGAGAGGCCAGACAAACGCGTGTTTCCTGAAGAGGGGCAGCAGCCTTTTCAGTAGTTGCAGGGGCAACAGTCTGGATGATTGACTGATCTGGCCTTGCAACATTAACCAAAACGGCCTTGCTGTGCTGGTACTGCGAACGGCTGAAAGCAAGGGGAAACTACAGCCGTAATTTTTCCCGAGGACATGCAGCTTTACTGTATGATTAAATGATGATGGCATCCTCTTGGGTAAAATATTCCGGAGGTAAAATAGTACCCCATTCGGATCTCCGGGCGGGGACTACTCAGGAGGATGTCGTTATCAGGAGGAAGAAAACTGGCGTTCTACGGATCGGAGCGTGGAATGTCAGATCCCTTAATCGGGCAGGTAGGTTAGAAAATTTAAAAAGGGAAATGGATAGGTTAAAGTTGGATATAGTGGGAATTAGTGAAGTTCGGTGGCAGGAGGAACAAGACTTCTGGTCAGGTGATTACAGGTTTATAAACACAAAATCAAATAGGGGTAATGCAGGAGTAGGTTTAATAATGAATAGGAAAATAGGAATGCGGGTAAGCTACTACAAACAGCATAGTGAACGCATTATTGTGGCCAAGATAGATACGAAGCCCACAGCTACTACAGTAGTACAAGTTTATATGCCAACTAGCTCTGCAGATGAAGAAGAAATTGAAGAAATGTACGATGAAATAAAAGAAATTGTTCAGATAGTGAAGGGAGACGAAAATTTAATAGTAATGGGTGACTGGAATTCGAGTGTAGGAAAAGGGAGAGAAGGAAACATAATAGGTGAATATGGATTGGGGCTAAGAAATGAAAGAGGAAGCCGCCTAGTAGAATTTTGCACAGAGCACAACTTAATCATAGCTAACACTTGGTTTAAGAATCATGAAAGAAGGTTGTATACGTGGAAGAACCCTGGAGATACTAAAAGGTATCAAATAGATTATATAATGGTAAGACAGAGATTTAGGAACCAGGTTTTAAATTGTAAGACATTACCAGGGGCAGATGTGGACTCGGACCACAATCTATTGGTTATGACCTGTAGATTAAAACTGAAGAAACTGCAAAAATGTGGGAAATTAAGGAGATGGGACCTGGATAAACTGAAAGAACCAGAGGTTGTACAGAGTTTCAGGGAGAGCATAAGGGGGCAATTGACAGGAATAGGGGAAAGAAATACAGTAGAAGAAGAATGGGTAGCTCTGAGGGATGAAGTAGTGAAGGCAGCTGAGGATAAAGTAGGTAAAAAGACGAGGGCTGCTAGAAATCCTTGGGTAACAGAAGAAATATTGAATTTAACTGATGAAAGGAGAAAATATAAAAATGCAGTAAATGAAGCAGGCAAAAAGGAATACAGACGTCTCAAAAATGAGATCGACAGGAAGTGCAAAATGGCTAAACAGGGATGGCTAGAGGACAAATGTAAGGATGTAGCAGCTTATCTCACTAGGGGTAAGATAGATACTGCCCACAGGAAAATTAAAGAGACCTTTGGAGAGAAGAGAACCACGTGTATGAATATCAAGAGCTCAGATGGAAACCCAGTTCTAAGCAAAGAAGGGAAGGCAGAAAGGTGGAAGGAGTATATAGAAGGTTTATACAAGGGTGATGTACTTGAGGACAATATTATGGAAATGGAAGAGGATGTAGATGAAGACGAAATGGGAGATACGATACTGCGTGAAGAGTTTGACAGAGCACTGAAAGACCTGAGCCGAAACAAGGCCCCCGGAGTAGACAACATTCCATCAGAACTACTGACAGCCTTGGGAGAGCCAGTCATGACAAAACTCTACCAGCTGGTGAGAAAGATGTATGAGACAGGCGAAATACCCTCAGACTTCAAGAAGAATATAATAATTCCAATCCCAAAGAAAGCAGGTGCTGACAGATGTGAAAATTACCGAACTATCAGTTTAATAAGTCACAGCTGCAAAATACTAACGCGAATTCTTTACAGACGAATGGAAAAACTGGTAGATGCGGACCTCGGGGAGGATCAGTTTGGATTCCGTCGAAATGTTGGAACACGTGAGGCAATACTGACCTTACGACTTATCTTAGAAGAAAGATTAAGAAAAGGCAAACCTACGTTTCTAGCATTTGTAGACTTAGAGAAAGCTTTTGACAATGTTGACTGGAATACTCTTTTTCAAATTCTAAAGGTGGCAGGGTTAAAATACAGGGAGCGAAAGGCTATTTACAATTTGTACAGAAACCAGATGGCAGTCATAAAAGTCGAGGGGCATGAAAGGGAAGCAGTGGTTGGGAAAGGAGTGAGACAGGGTTGTAGCCTCTCCCCGATGTTATTCAATCTGTATATTGAGCAAGCAGTAAAGGAAACAAAAGAAAAATTTGGAGTAGGTATTAAAATTCATGGAGACGAAGTAAAAACTTTGAGGTTTGCCGATGACATTGTAATTCTGTCAGAGACGGCAAAGGACTTGGAAGAGCAGTTGAACGGAATGGACAGTGTCTTGAAAGGAGGATAAAAGATGAACATCAACAAAAGCAAAACGAGGATAATGGAATGTAGTCAAATTAAATCGGGTGATGCTGAGGGAATTACATTAGGAAATGAGACACTTAAAGTAGTAAAGGAGTTTTGCTATTTAGGAAGTAAAATAACTGATGATGGTCGAAGTAGAGAGGATATAAAATGTAGACCGGCAATGGCAAGGAAAGCGTTTCTGAAGAAGAGAAATTTGTTAACATCGAATATAGATTTATGTATCAGGAAGTCGTTTCTGAAAGTATTTGTTTGGAGTGTAGCCATGTATGGAAGTGAAACATGGACGATAACTAGTTTGGACAAGAAGAGAATAGAAGCTTTCGAAATGTGGTGCTACAGAAGAATACTGAAGATAAGGTGGATAGATCATGTAACTAATGAGGAGGTATTGAATAGGATTGGGGAGAAGAGAAGTTTGTGGCACAACTTGACTAGAAGAAGGGATCGGTTGGTAGGACATGTTTTGAGGCATCAAGGGATCACAAATTTAGCGTTGGAGGGCAGCGTGGAGGGTAAAAATCGTAGAGGGAGACCGAGAGATGAGTACACTAAGCAGATTCAGAAGGATGTAGGTTGCAGTAGGTACTGGGAGATGAAGCAGCTTGCACAGGATAGAGTAGCATGGAGAGCTGCATCAAACCAGTCTCAGGACTGAAGACAACAACAACCTCTGTAGCGCGTTATGAATGATGCATTAGTACTAAGACTATCTTTATGTTGAGAAAGGGTTCATAGTTTTTCCATGTTTATGACGAACTTTTTTCGCTGAACGCAACACATAATAGTTTTTTACCTCTTAAGATTAATGGTGGAAAAGTCGAAACCAACGGGCATTAAGTCATGTATACATAAGCACAGCAGTTTGAAGTTTAGATGATTTAAATTTCAGGAAAGTATTCAGCGATCACCTTCCTTATTGACAGGCAACACTTGACTTAAAAGTATCACTGTGTGAAAGTATGAATGCAATTGCTGAATACCTAACGATTTCATTTTTCGAGCACTTTGGGAGCGTACAATACCAATACTAACGAACATAACACCGATCCTCGGAAGAGAACTAGTGTTATCCTTTCTCTATGTATTAGATTGTTTCGTACATGACATACAGAGGAGGCAGTACAACGTGCGAATGGAAATTATCTACTCTACTGGGAGGAAAAAAATGCTTCCGAGTTAACGTAAATATCACCTTCACATTCTGCTGACACAATTGTCAAAAGTGAGTGGATGTGTGGTAAAGTGGTTCAAATGGCTCTGAGCACCATGGGACATAACAACTGAAGTCATCAGTCCCCTAGAACTTAGAACTACTTAAACCTAACTAATCTAAGGACGTCACACACATCCATGCCCGAGGCAGGATTCGAACCTGCGACCATAGCGGTCGCGCGGTTCCAGACTGAAGCGCCTAGAACCGCTCGGCCACACCGGCCGGCTGGCAAAGTGGCCAGGAGTGGGGGTAGCAGACCGTTTTTCGATGACTACTGCTACTGCCAGCCAGGATCCTACGTTACCGTGCCACCATGGAAACGAGTGAGTTGGACTTTAGGTCCAACTATTGTGAGTCGCACAACTGCACATTCTGCATGTGGAGGATGGTTTCGGCGCTGTCTGTGGGCCGTGATACTGCGGGGCGGTCACGACCAAATCCGATACAGCAGGCCGTGGAAATTACAGTGTTTCATTTCTATATGGCAGACACAGACTAATTTACCATATCTGAAGGGAGGTAATTTTGATGTCCGTCCTGAAATCAGGAGAGGACTGAACGTGTCCCATCAGTTACTGGGATGTCGCCTTAACGAGTTGTGTAGGAAAGATTGTGGAGTAAATGGTTAGCCGTCGTCTGGTCTGGATATTCAAAACCAGGCAGCTCCTTAGCCGCTCTGAGTGTGAATTCAGGACATTTCGATCCACTGTCGACTACTTGACCCTATTAAAAGCGGCTATCCAGTTGGTATTACTGTATGAACATCACTGCATTGGTATATTCTTTGGTATTAGTAAGGCTTAGACATTACTATGGGCTTGTGTGGCCCCCTCATTCAGTTCTCTTTATCTACGCGCTTTTCTGGCTACCGAGTTTTGAGCCAGAGAATGGTCTTGTGCAGGGAAGTATTTGAAGTGTTACCATCTTTGCGTAGCTGTAAACAGCATAGCGTCTACGGTGACGAGCCCTGTAAAATGCTCCTGATTGGTAGATGATATTGCAGTTTTCTGTTCTCACTTCAATACGAGAACAGCGACTCTTCAATTATAACTTACATTGAAAAGGTTAGACAGGGCTGGAAATACGGGGTTTTCATTTTCTGCTCATGCACTTTCGTTTTAATCGTTCTCGTCGTATTTTTGATTTATCGGAGTTTCGTAAGAGGGACCACCATTGCATCTTCAATGGCTCGGTAAGGCTTCTGGGACTTATTTTTGATTTCCAACTGTTGTGGTTCTCACGCCTAAAGGACCCGAAGGGAAGGGCTTAGACGGTACTGAACATCCTGTAGAGTCTTTGTTACAGGTCTTGAGGAGTAGGTAGTGCACGTGTGCTTCAGTATATGCTAGGCGCAAACAGACTCGAATAGCGCGTGTGGCGCGGCGCAGCGCAGCGCGCGTTTTTGCAACTTCACAGATTCAGATGGAACTGGATAAACTGCGACGCGACGCGACTGGGACGCGACACGCGCCTGCGCCAAGTCTTGCGGCGTTGTGGTTGCGGAAGTTTCTGGCGCCGCACGTCACGCGAGCACCGCGGGAGGGGCGACGCGCGGAGTGGGAAGGCAGTCTTGCCATATGCTCACTTCGGCATGGCGCAATGGGCAGCGGAATTATTTCTCGGCCGAAATATCAGTTAGTTCATGATAGTTTCCAGTTACATATACCTGCATACTTTTTTGTTTTGTTTATTCTTTTGTCAAGAACAATACACAGTTCAATAAGCCACTGGAAGTATATTTTCTGCCTCCGCAGTGTTTTCAGATCGTAAGAAGGGAAAGGCTATTCATTTGGAGGGTAGTGAATAATGAAGTAAGAAATATTATAAAATCTTGTGATCTAGAAGCAGGGCAAAAAGTGAAACAAGATTATCTACTTGTTACCTGTTATGCTGAAGTATCTCTACGATGGGGTTATTCCCACCTCTTTGTGCTCCAGGTAAAAAGCGTCCGAGGTATGACTATCGTTATGTGGATATGGGTCTAATAGGAGACATTATACTACGTATATGTGGACATGAGATTTCCACTGCTAGCATGTCACTGATTGTGCGGCCCGCCCGTCGGAGGTTCGAGTCCTCCCTCCGGCATGGGCGTGTGTGTTGTTCTTAGCATAAGTTAGTTAAAGTTAGTTTAAGTAGTGTGTAAGTCTAGAGACCGACGACCTCAGCAATTTGGTTCCTTAGAAATTTACACACATTTGAACATTTTTGTTCACTACAAGCTAGAAACAGTCGAGAAGCCCTCACGTATAACGATGTTTTAGTCGGCCTGTCGTGGCGAGAAAAAGAATTTCAGTGACTGCATACACTCTATCAGCATTAATAAAGTAATTACACAACAGGCAGCGCAGATGAAGCAGTGGTCGGTATTATTCCAAAAGAATGAGAATCATGAAAGAGCGTCGTGATTTGAGAAAGGCAAAATCTACTTTCATGACAATGTTTTTCGAACGACGTGAACTCCTCCTCTCACAAACCACACTTGGCTAGCTTGCACATTCCTGCCGCGTGCGTTATTCTCAGCTGCTGACGATACACTGACCATTGTGTTGTGCCACGTATCCATTGTTTTCTTTTATCAATAACAACTACACTCCTGGAAATGGAAAAAAGAACACATTGACACCGGTGTGTCAGACCCACCATACTTGCTCCGGACACTGCGAGAGGGCTGTACAAGCAATGATCACACGCACGGCACAGCGGACACACCAGGAACCGCGGTGTTGGCCGCCGAATGGCGCTAGCTGCGCAGCATTTGTGCACCGCCGCCGTCAGTGTCAGCCAGTTTGCCGTGGGATACGGAGCTCCATCGCAGTCATTAACACTGGTAGCATGCCGCGACAGCGTGGACGTGAACCATATGTGCAGTTGACGGACTTTAAGCGAGGGCGTATAGTGGGCATGCGGGAGGCCGGGTGGACGTACCGCCGAATTGCTCAACACGTGGGGCGTGAGGCCTTCCCAGCAAATTAGGGACACTGTTGCTCATGGGGTATCGGTGAGGATCATTCGCAACCGTCTCCATGAAGCTGGGCTACGGTCCCGCACACCGTTAGGCCGTCTTCCGCTCACGCCCCAACATCGTGCAGCCCGCCTCCAGTGGTGTCGCGACAGGCGTGAATGGAGGGACGAATGGAGACGTGTCGTCTTCAGCGATGAGAGTCGCTTCTGCCTTGGTGCCAATGATGGTCGTATGCGTGTTTGGCGCCGTGCAAGTGAGCGCCACAATCAGGACTGCATACGACCGAGGCACACAGGGCCAACACCCGGCATCATGGTGTGGGGAGCGAAGTCCTACACTGGCCGTACACCTCTGGTGATCGTAGAGGGGACACTGAATAGTGCACGGTACATCCAAACCGTCATCGAACCCATCGTTCTACCATTCCTAGACTGGCAAGGGAACTTGCTGTTCCAACAGGACAATGCACGTCCGCATGTATCCCGTGCCACCCAACGTGCTCTAGACGGTGTAAGTCAACTACCCTGGCCAGCAAGATCTCCGGATCTGTCCCCCATTGAGCATGTTTGGGACTGGATGAAGCGTCGTCTCACGCGGTCTGCACGTCCAGCACGAACGCTGGTCCAACTGAGGCGCCAGGTGGAAATGGCATGGCAAGCCGTTCCACAGGACTACATCCAGCATCTCTACGATCGTCTCCATGGGAGAATAGCAGCCTGCATTGCTGCGAAAGGTGGATATACACTGTACTAGTGCCGACATTGTGCATGCTCTGTTGCCTGTGTCTATGTGCTTGTGGTTCTGTCAGTGTGATCATGTGATGTATCTGACCCCAGGAATGTGTCAATAAAGTTTCCCCTTCCTGGGACAACGAATTCACGGTGTTCTTATTTCAATTTCCAGGAGTGTTTTTTATTCGCGAATCACACACTGTCAGTTTGGCAAGGCTTAGTTGAAGGGTACGCTCGTCGTTACTCTGATACTGCTCACACGAAGAAAGGGAATGAAATACTAAGTAAGTTTCCATTCGAGTCGCTCAGTGTTAAAAATAAGATGGGTTATGGGATTCAATCTAAATTCCAACAGAATTGGCGATTTATTTTTGTGTGAATTGTTAATGTCTCCTCATTTGAAGAAGCATCACCATTTACTAGTAGCGGCCACATTTCTCTTGTTGACAGGTTTCGGAGTGCTTCTGTCGCCAAAACACACTATAATGTGCACAAACTCACTTTTGCAGCAGCTGTTGTGACAGAATTCTGAAACAGTGTCTCATTAAACTAGTAACTGGCGACCAGAGCTCTCAATAGCTTACGAGAAACGTCATTGTGTCGGTTTGTGCTAAGATAAGAGAAGAAATTTGATGTTTATTTTTCATAGTAGGAAACTCTTGTCTCGCTAGCTGTCGATAACTCTTTAAGCATTTCAGTCATAAGGATTTAAAAAAAAGAAAAAGAAAAAAATTGGAAGTACATCTTCTGATACATCGTCATAGATAAGAAAGTTCAGTGTGGTTACGAACTGGGAAAGTACCCTCCTCCTTGTGTGCCATCATTCGCCAAAATCTCGTTTCGATGTCTCAAGGGGTTTAGGAGATGCGAGAGATGTAAGAGTATTTCATTCCCGTGGGCGTGATATCGGGAGTGAATGCGCTCCATAGCACTACATTTTCTCGAGATCCGAGATAGATAAGAGATATCCTCCCAATTCTAAAGAAAAATTCAATATGTTAGCTAAATCTAATATGCAGCAACATATGGTGTAATACGCAACAAACGGAAAATCATAGTGAGCCCTATTTTACATTGCAAACGTTTTTAGTTTTGCGTAGTGTTTTACTAAAATGTGTTATAGGCCTGAAAAGAGAGAGAAGGACAGGCTGAACATAGGCTTACTATTATCAGGGAACTGATAGGAAACAAGAAAATGGCGACCAATTACGGAACTAATAAAAGTATCAAACTTTCTGGCAGATTAAAACTGTGTGGCAGACCGAGACTTGAACTCGGGACCTTTGCTTTTTGCGGGCAAGTGTTCTATCATCTGAGCTACCCAAGCACGACTCGCGACACCTCCTCACAGCTCCAATTCTGCCAGTACCTCGTCTCCTACCTTCCATATTTCACAGAAGCTCTTCTGCGAACCTAGCAGAACTAGCACTACTGGAAGAAAGGACACTGAAGAGACACGGCTTAGCTCCAGCCCGGGTGGTGATGGTGGGGTGGTGGTGTTGCTGGTGGTGGTGAGGGGGGGGGGGGGGGCACTTGCCCGCGAAAGGCAAAGGTCTCGAGTTCGACTCTCGGTCTGGCACACAGTTTTAATCTGTCAGGAAGGTTGATATCAGCGCACACTCCAGTGCAGAGTGAAAATCTCATTCTGGAATAAAAGCATCGTTTTGTACTATCGCGAAATAGGGGAGATAGTGCCACAGACATGATACGTGAATTGGAGTGGCAATCATTAGAAGAAAGGCGTTTTTCGTTGCGACGTGATCTTCTCATGAAATGTGAATTACCAGTTTTCTCCTCCAATTGCGAAATCATTTTGTTACCACCCAAGTAGTTTGGTGCTATGGAGGAATGACCATGACAATAAAATGAGAGAAAGCAGGACTCGCACAAAAAAATTTAAGTGCTCGTTTTTCCCGCAGGCCATTCGAGAGTAGAACAGTAGAGAGAGAGCTTGAAGGTGGTTCATCGAACTGTCTGCTAGGCACTTTATTATGAATAGCAGAGTAATCATGTAGATGTAGATTAGATCAGTGGAATGTGTAAAAGGTTTTGGGCTTCTTACACAAAAGAGCAGGGCCACTGAGAGCCAGTGCTGGACTGGGACAGGTTGTGTAATTGGGTACAACCTCCAAATATGGCAGTCAAATTTTATTGTTTTTTAACGATCATCGGACACAATTTAAACATAATGGATTTACGCAGAGAAACACTCAATGGAGTGAAGTATAGAATAAATATAATTTCTATTAAGCACTAACATATGTTGACAAATGCAATTCACGTATTCACGTGATATTGCAGACAGAATTCGAGCAAGCAACAGCTGTTTGTGGAGCAATAGGTGGAATTAGAGATCCCGGTTCTATTCTGTCGTAAGCACAAGCGCCGGAATGAAGAGGAAGAACGCAAGACCAGAGAAGGCGGTGAGGAGGCGACGTCAGCCAATAGCCCGCTGACAAGGACCGCGCCGACAGGAGCGACCTCTGCGAGAAGAGAATATGAGCGCCGCTCCTGCCAGCCTCGGACGGCCGTTAGTGGACGGTATTTACATAGTATCTGAACGGCCTAGCAGTTATTGGTCATCTACAAACTGTGTGTCAAACTTGCATGAACATTATATACAGTTATTGCCTCGGATTCATGTTGCATGTCGTCCATCGCATGTGACACCATTGTTATTTCAAAGTTAAGTAATGTCAATCTACTTTATTGAAATAAATCTACTAATGTTATTTACCTGAATTGTTGTATAGCATTCCGAGAACAAAGCTTCCTTTAGGCACCTTACACGAGACGAGTGGGCAAGACCCCACAGGTAGTATGCATACATGTGTCGTCGGGCCACTATTAACAGCGCTGAGCGTGGTTGCATGTTGGATGCAATGTTATCCTATATTACAGAGCGTGTGAACATTCGAATAAGTTATATAAAATGTAAAACGTTACTGTATTGCATTTGAAAGCCACCTTGTCCTCAAAGAAATCGCCTGAAGTGTTCCGTCGCAGATCGGGAAATATTTATACAACTGCACCAGAGTTTCTGTTCCCACTTTTCTGATGTAGAGGACATGAGTATAAACACTACTTATCAGTAACTCACTGTCAGAAAATGGTTCAATTTATATACAAAAGCCAGCGCTCGCAACCAAGATTTTTTATGCTTACCATGGAAACCATGAACCACTGAAATTAGTTTGTTATTTTAAGTCATAGAATATCTTCTGTGAAATTTGTTTTGTTATTTCGGGTTTTGAAAATCATGGCATTGTTCTGCGGAAGTGTTAAAAGGCAGGCTTCCTAGTTACAGAAGTGACACGAAATGTTAAATTTCCTGCCTACAATACGTAGTTTTTTCCCGGTCACGTTTTTTGCATTCAGATTTCTAATTTCAACACACATTTTCAATTAGAATTAGAAAAACGTACAGTAGCTCTAATTTTCACACTAGTTTTGCAATGAGTTCCTGCCAGCACTTGTATTACATTACACAGTTCCTTCATCGCAGTACAAGCTCACAACGATTCGTTACTGGACATTGCTTCATAGCAGAAAACTAGAAATAGCTATATACATCTTATGTAATTTCCTATTGCAATCAAAATCATTTGGCATATAGTAAAACAAAATAGAAAAATATAGTCGTGGGGTCACCAGTTTCTCACTGCGGCTTTGGAAGAAGCAACGTACCAGTCGGAAGTCATTAACGTCTGTGAAGAGGTAGAAAGAATACCACCGCCATAACGCTTCCGTGGAGAAGGAGACTGACAGAATAATAATTAAAGTGGTAGTTCGTTCCAGAAGCTTACTCGTAGTGTGGAACACTCGTTAAGCGAAACAATTTGTGCCATATAAATTAATGTAAAATACGATAACACGTTTCATGCAGAAAAAGTACTATGTGTGTTATCTTATCCATGCCATTTTTTCAAAGAAAACTGTACATACAGTATTATGTACTTCATTATTCACGATACATAACTAATTCTTTTTTTACTGGGAAGCCGACTCTTCAATATTGGGCGAAAATTCGACACAGCGTCATCGTCAGAAATTTGCAGAGCGCTTAGCCACTGTATTATTGGGGTGATAATTTTCAATGTACGATGCAACCGATTCCCATGCAACCGATTCCCATGTTTCTAGCATTTCTCTTATTGCACCAGAAGCTGCTGCTTTGCTGTTACTACCACCTCCTCCTCTTCATGTGAAGAACTGCTCTCCACAACTTCCTGTTGGGAACTAACTGGTGGTAATTTCTTGGCTGTGATCTTCGACAAATTCATCGATATCATTGTTATCCACTTCTGTCTCATGTTCTTGACCAAAGACACAATCTCTTTGACTACAGGCTCCACAGGTACTGACTGAAATGCCTCAGAGTCACATTCGACAACGCACTCTGGCCAAAGCTTCTTTCAGGCTGAAGTGTGAGAGCTCTCTTGGTAACCCTTTTCCACGCTTTTCCGATCATCTTGACGCAGGAAATGATGTTGAAGTGATATTTACAAAACTCTCTGAGAGTGAGGTTGATAGCTCCAGTCAACTGAAAGCAATGCCCGAAGACTGCTTCAGTGTAGAGTTTCTAAAAGTTAGAAATAATCTACTGGTCCATAGGCTGGATAACGGAGTGATGTTATGAGGCAGAAATTGGATCTTGATAAATGGAAATTCTACAAGGAGGTGTTCTAGTAGACCTGGAGAATGGGCAGGAGCATTCTCCGTAACAAACAAGACATAAAGTCGCACATTCATCTCAAGCAAAATTTTTTTAACCCAAGGACCCAACACTTTATTGATCCAATCATAAAACAGATCACGTGTCACCCGAACCTTGTTGGTGGACTCCACATCACAGGTAACCTGATCTTCTGGACTCTACGGCTCTTGAAGGCTCGTTGAGTTTCTGAATGAGAAACAAGCTGCGGTTTGATTCTCAAATCGGCGCTCGCACACAGCAGTGTGAGATGGTCTTTGATTGGCTTGTGACTGGACAATGCATTCTCTTCCGCTGTTGTAAATATACACTTCGGCATCTTTTTTCAGAATAGACCCGTCTCGTCACAATTAAAAACCTATTTTTGCAGATAACCCTAAGAATCTACGAACATCCGGAAGTTGCTGATGAAGTTCTCTGCTGCCTTTGTGTCAGAGCTGGCTGCTTCGCCGTGCCTCACAACGCTGTGGATGCAGCTTCTTCTCTTAAACTTCTCGGGCTAGCTACGGGTTCCCTTAGTCATTCTTCGGCCGCTGATCATCCTGGCGTCTCCTTAATGAGTTCAGAGAAACTCATTCTCGCCTTCGCACAAATGATGATCTCCTTAATAGTGTCGCCCTGCAATTGCTTTTCGTTTATCCATCGAATGAGCAACTTTTCGACATCGTCCAGAATACGAAACCGTTGTTTAGATTTGTCACTCTCTTTGAAGTATCTATCTCCTTAATCTTATTCTTGTTCTTGAGGATCGTGTAAATAGTTGATGTAGACCGATCGCATGGGCGCGCTAAATCAGCAATGCTCACGCCAATTTCGCGATTTTCAATGGTATTACATTTCATTCCCAACGTCATTTTCTATCTCTTATGGTCGTCTTCTTGCGGCTTTATCTTCGAGGGCATTGCTGCGAAGGTTATTGAAACTAGCACACAAAAAAAACACTGTGTGAACACAAGTTCAGAAAAATTTGTGATCACTAGCTGCAATACGATGGTAGCAGAAAGAGCACTAAGCCCAGACTGCAGTACGTACAAAAGGCATTGTCCGTATGCCGCTGGCGACAATGAAAGTTGTTCATTCGTTGAACGTTTTCCCCGCCAGCCGCGCCCAACGACTGGTGATGTCACACTAAATCGTCGTCACTCGCTATGCAAGATATCGCTCGTTAAGAGAGCCGTTTTTTTACAATTTATTTTGCTTGTTATGCGAATTGCGCGTTATGAGAGGTGCTCGTTAAGGGAGGTTCCACTGAATATCAGTTTGAAAAGTAGTGATGACAGTTGCCAGGAATCCAAGACCACCATAACTAAGTAAAAGGACGATAGCTCAACCGAGACCTGCAAGGCAAGAGAGAATACTGATACGATGACGAACGACAAATTTACAATTTCGACTTCAGGTGTTACAATGAATTACTATTGAATGCTCCACTTAATTTTATTTTTGAAATTGGTTTGATTTGCATTCATTTCGATTTAAAACAAAGGTCTAAGTATTATTCTCATCTTGAGTATTGACGGAATGTCAGGTGCCACTGACTTTGCATTATGCACTGTAATGTGGCCGCTTGTCTCCAGCCGGATCCACACATTTCAGTGAACAGATATCAGTGTGCTTACATGCAAACCGCAATGAGTTGCTCGCAACGTGCAGCATGTTTCATATGGTTATATTAGAACAAATAAGCCCTCGGTCACAAATTAGACATTAGTTGCCTATGACACTGTCAATGGCACTTTGCGGGGCTTTTGTTCAGCAAATCTCTGAGTCACAGTATCAAAATCTAGTTGCCTTGCCAAACTCTATTCAACTGCCAAGATCCTCAAATCCGAGAGACGTTGCAGAAACTTAGGTGACCTAAGGTAAATTTTAGCACAAGTCAGGTTGGGTAATGCCCTGTGTGCTTCAACTACAGTCACTTTAAGAGTATAAAACACGTGGCTATCTATGCACACATTCGAAAACAGAGTTCAAATTTTAAGCTTAGTGTCTTACTGAAGAGGGATTATGGTTCCAAAGTAATGTATTCTAAGTGTGAAGTATGAATTGTTTTCAAATTTTAATTTATTCTTCTAAATCTATTGTGACATCTTAATGGTATTCACTGAAATATAATTTGCATGCCGCTGCAACCTAATCATCGATTATCTTCGAGCATTTCCACAAAAACACGCTTTCCGTCTAAAATCTTCACAGTTTCATTTATGGGTTTTCAAGTTGGACGTTAGTTGCTCAATAATGACCTAAAGATATTTATCTTGAATAAATCTTCTGAATTCACATATGTCACTTCATTCCTTGTTTCATTATGAAATGATTGCAGTTTGCAGGTTTGATATTAATTGCACTGGCAAGAACTTTAGATTCAGGGAGAAGTGTGACAACTATTCGCGAAGATATCATAAGTCGTTGAATAGGCTCTCGAATTGTCTTACCTCAATATCATTTGTAGCACTGGTCTTTCCACCTTGCAGTAATTTGCTTCATAGTCTATTTGTACCAACAACTCTTGCCCAATCGATGCCTTGATTATACACTTGAAAGATGTCATAATCGAAAACACCGCGAACCACGGAAAGTGTTTCAACTGACAAATTTAACTTACTGGAAGTTTAAAGGGCAATGGCAGTTTCATCCAAGTGATCTGCAATTGTTATTGCAGCGTCAACCCGAGCACTCCAATGGTTATCAGACGTGGTATATAAAGAACTTCCAACATAATGTTACAGAATTTGCCGTCGTTGTCGACTGGAACTGAAGAAGTCGTAAAGCAGTTGAATAAGTTCGAAACAGTGTCTGCTTCACAACAATTCTCAGTTACATGTGTACCACATAAGGCTACGGTGACACAGAGAAAATTTTGCCACAGGATTCCACTCAAGAACATGTGCCTGAGCTCCAATAAAGGCCCTCTCATGTTATTTCCGTTACCATAACCTTGACCGTGGCTTTTACTGATAGGTGTTAAGTGTTACACAAGTATTCGTCGAATTAGGTGTGCAATAGCAAATCCTATTTTCTGATTGCAATCTGCGAAATCAAAATACCCTACAATTTATTTCATATTCGTCAATTTCCTCATCGAAGTGAATTAACGCAGGATTAAACACGATTTGAATCAGGAGCTGCACAAATAAGAAGTGAAAAATACTTCACGTTTTCGCTCTGTTCAAGATATAACTCCTGACATGATGGATACAACTACAAATAGATTCATTGTTAGTTAGCACTTGTCACATAGCGCATTTCTAAACGCTTCTTCTCTGTCTCTGACCTTGCTAATATGTCTTGCAAGGAATGGATCATAGTGACTCACAGCTCTGATATTCCGAGGAAATTTCCATTATTTCGATCCCCAGCTTTTTGCGATGAACCTCCAATACTAAGCCTCTTTCACACAGAAATAATGTCACACCGAGCGACATGAGAGGTCCCATATAAATTGCCTATTCCACGGACCACGGATGAACAAAGGAACTACAGTCATTATTCTTCCGAGCATCAGAATGGTCAATGTGTCTCTTTTATGTCATCTCATTTCTTCACATTTACGATTCTTCCATCGTAACTAGCTACAAATGGATTTTATTTTGTCTTTACTCTTGAATGCTAAATAGCGTCTGTATATGTCCTGTATGTTTTGCTATTTGGGGAGCAAAATAACTGATGATGGTCGAAGTAGAGAAGATATAAAATGTAGATTGGCAATCGCAAGGTAAGCGTTTCTGAAGTAGAGAAATTTGTTAACATCGAGTATAGATTTAAGTGTCAGGAAGTCATTTCTGAAAGTATCTGTATGGAGTGTAGCCATGTATGGAAGTGAAACATGGACGATAAATAGTTTGGACAAGAAGAGAATAGAATCTTTCGAAATGTGGTGCTACAGAAGAATGCTGAAGATTAGATGGGTAGATCACATAACTAATGAGGAAGTATTGAATAGGATTGGGGAGAAGAGAAGGTTGTGGCACAACTTGACTGCAAGAAGGAATCGGTTGGTAGGACATGTTCTGAGGCATCAAGGGATCACCAATTTAGTATTGGAGGGCAGGGTGGAGGGTAAAAATCGTAGAGGGAGACCAAGAGATGACTACACTACGCAGATACAGAAGGATGTAGGTTGCAGTGGGTACTGGGAGATGAAGAGGCTTGCACAGGATAGAGTAGCATGGAGAGCTGCATCAAACCAGTCTCAGGACTGAAGACCACAACAACAACAACATGTCCTGTATTAAGTCACCTTGTGATGGAATCGTGAGTGCCTTTTCTTTAATGTTGTTGGCAATGCTACCAAATTACAATGTTTCACAGTTCTCGCCATGTACACTTGTTGGATATGTTTTGGTAGCATTTCTGACAACTTTTAAAGAAACAGTATTTTCGACTCCATCACAAGATGGTTAGCATATTCAACTCCATCACAGGATGGTTTTAGTGTACAACATCTAAAGAAAGTTTTGTGCACTCAAGAACAGTTGGAAACCAACAGCTAGATTGGCTACACTGCTGCTAGGTAACATTCTTTTATTATATAATACAAATTTAATTTTGCAATAGCAGTCAGATATTTGCCAACTCATTACCCTGGGGGATGCGAGCCCTTGAGTGGTAGCTTCCGTCTCTGTAGGAGCGCACTGATGCACGCCATTTCGTTTGAGTTGATACAGCTGCTGATAAGAAGAGACTTATTTTAAGTCTCTGTTTGCTCTTTATTTTAATCCCTTAAATATGTATATAGTCAGAACTCTATAGAGCAGATTTTAGTGTTTGTTTATTCTCTTCACTTATATTTAGCGTATACAGGGTGGATCACCTAACATTACACTGGAAACACCTCCCAGACCATAACACACACTGAATAACCAATTCCAAAGACCGAAAGTGAGGAGAGGGGCTGGTGGAATTGGTTAATACAGGGTGTTTCAAAAATGACCGGTATATTTGAAACGGCAATAAAAACTAAACGAGCAGCGATAGAAATACAGCGTTTGTTGCAATATTCTTGGGACAACTGTACATTTTCAGGCAGACAAACTTTCGAAATTACAGTAGTTACAATTGTCAACAACAGATGGCGCTGCGGTCTGGGAAACTCTATAGTACGATAGTTTCCACATATCCACAATGCGTAGTCTCTGAATGAAATTACCCGAAACCTTTGACAACTTGTCTGGCGGAATGGCTTCACATGCAGATGAGATGTACTGCTTCAGCTGTTCAATTGTTTCTGGATTCTGGCGGTACACCTGGTCTTTCAAGTGTCCCCACAGTAAGAAGTCACAGGTGTTCATGTCTGGCGAATAGGGAGGCCAATCCACGCTGCCTCCTGTATGTTTCGGATAGCCCAAAGCAATCACATGATCATCGAAATATTCATTCAGGAAATTAAAGACGTCGGCCGTGCAATGTGGCCGGGCACCATCTTGCATAAACCACGAGGTGTTCGCAAGTGTCGTCTAAGGCAGTTTGTACCGCCACAAATTCACGAAGAATGTCCAGATAGCGTGATGCAGTAATCGTTTCGGATCTGAAAATGGGCCAATGATTCCTTTGGAAGAATTGGCGGCCCAGTCCAGTACTTTATGAGGATGCAGGGACGATGGGACTGCAACATGGGGCTTTTCGGTTCCCCATATGCGCCAGTTCTGTTTATTGACGAAGCCGTCCAGGTAAAAATTAGCTTCGTCAGTTAACGAAATGCTGCCCACATGCATATCGCCGTCATCAATCCTGTGCACTATTTCGTTAGCGAATGTCTCTCGTGTAGCAATGGTAGCGGCGCTGAGGGGTTGCCGCTTTTGAATTTTGTATGGATAGAGGTGTAAACTCTGGCGCATGAGACGATACGTGGACGTTGGCGTCATTTGGACCGCAGCTAAAACACGGTGAACGGAAACCCGAGGACGCTGTTGGATCACCTGCTGCACTAGCTGCACGTTGCCCTTTGTGGTTGCCATACGCGGTCGCCCTACTTTTCCAGCACGTTCATCCGTCACGTTCCCAGTGCATTGAAATTTTTCAAACAGATCCTTCAATGTATCGCTTTTCGGTCCTTTGGTTACATTAAACCTCCGTTGAAAACTTCGTCTTGTTGCAACAACATTGTGTTCTAGGCGGTGGAATTCCAACACCAGAAAAATCCTCTGTTCTAAGGAATAAACCATGTTGTCCACAGCACACTTGCACGTTGTGAACAGCACACGCTTACAGCAGAAAGACGACGTACAGAATGGCGCACCCACAGACTGCGTTGTCTTCTATATCTTTCACATCACTTGCAGCGCCATCTGTTGTTGAAAATTGTAACTACTGTAATTTCGAAAGTTTGTCCGCCTGAAAATGTACTGTTGTCCCAAGCATATTGCAACAAACAGTGTATTTCTATCACTGCTCGTTTAGTTTTTAATGCCGTTTCAAATATACCGGTCATTTTTGAAACACCCTTTATAAACCACTGAGAAATACACGGAAGTATGACTTTCAACCCATTTTTTTTAATGGAGTGAAAATATAAACAGATACTTTATCAATGTCGTTTGTTACATTGTAAATATTAAGTACATCCGGGAGTAATTTGTAACGTAAAGTTGACGCTTGAAACCTCAGTCGTTGTAATAAACAAGATCTGCAGGGGTTTGTTTACGTAGACTACGATGTTTACAAGTTTCGCTCCCTCAGTGTCTGCATGTAGCACTTGCTGAATTGATCCTTGTACCCAGAATAACTGTAGTACACTGTGTTACCGAACGTCTGTGATAGTGTTCTGTACACAAGTAAGATCAGAAGTACCCACAGACGCACTCTAGGAACGTGACAAGATCGGAAGTACAACACTGTATACGGTGTTGTAAGAACTGTGAAAATGGTTTTATCTAACTCTTCATAAGGCAGAGATGATATTCATCTATGGCAGGTGTAGACAAAATGCAGCTGCCGCCTGCAGGTTGTATGCAAAAAGGTACCCAGACAGAGATCATCCAATGCACCACACATTTGAAAACATTTACAAACAATTGTATGCAACAGGTATGGTCGTGACACGCAAACGGGTCCGTGACAACCCCATCACGGACGAGGCAGGTGCAGTTAGTGTGTTAGCATGAGTTTACGTGATATCGATAGAGGCAGTGCAATGAGTCAAAGTAGTGTAATGCGCATACTTCATCATCACAAATTTCATTCATATCATGTGTCACTACATCAGTAATTACATGGACATGACTTTAATAATCGAGTGCATTTCTATCTGTGGGCATTAACAGAGAATGTGTTGCAGTTCTACCTGTTTGCCGATGAAGCAGGTTTCACAAAGCACGGTGCAATGAATTGACGAAACATGCACTGCTGGTCCGTGGAGAATCCTCGCTGGCTTCGACAGGTAGAGCGACAGCGACCGTGAAATACACTCCTGGAAATGGAAAAAAGAACACATTGACACCGGTGTGTCAGACCCACCATACTTGCTCCGGACACTTCGAGAGGGCTGTACAAGCAATGATCACACGCACGGCACAGCGGACACACCAGGAGCCGCGGTGTTGGCCGTCGAATGGCGCTAGCTGCGCAGCATTTGTGCACCGCCGCCGTCAGTGTCAGCCAGTTTGCCGTGGCATACGGAGCTCCATCGCAGTCTAACACTGGTAGCATGCCGCGACAGCGTGGACGTGAACCGTATGTGCAGTTGACGGACTTTAAGCGAGGGCGTATAGTGGGCATGCGGGAGGCCGGGTGGACGTGCCGCCGAATTGCTCATTACGTGGGGCGTGAGGTCTCCACAGTACATCGATGTTGTCGCCAGTGGACGGCGGAAGGTGCACGTACCTGTCGACCTGGGACCGGACCCCAGCGACCGACGGATGCACGCCAAGACCGTAGGATCCTACGCAGTGCCGTAGGGGACCGCACCGCCACTTCCCAGCAAATTAGGGACACTGTTGCTCCTGGGGTATCGGCGAGGACCATTCGCAACCGTCTCCATGAAGCAGGCTACGGTCCCGCACACCGTTAGGCCGTCTTCTGCTCACGCCCCAACATCGTGCAGCCCGCCTCCAGTGGTGTCGCGACAAGCATGAATGGAGGGACGAATGGAGACGTGTCGTCTTCAGCGATGTGAGTCGCTTCTGCCTTGGTGCCAATGATGGTCGTATGCGTGTTTGGCGCCGTGCAGGTGAGCGCCACAATCAGGACTGCATACGACCGATGCACACAGGGCCAACACCCGGCATCATGGTGTGGGGAGCGATCTCCTACACTGGCCGTACACCTCTGGTGATCGTCGAGGGGACACTGAATAGTGCAGGGTATATCTAAACTGTCATCGAACCCATCGTTCTACCATTCCTAGACCGGCAAGGAACTTGCTGTTCCAACAGGACAATGCACGTCCACATGTATCCCGTGCCACCCAACGTGCTCTAGAAGGTGTAAGTCAACTACCCTGGCCAGCAAGATCTCCGGATGTGCCCCCCATTGAGCATGTTTGTGACTGGATGAAGCGTCGTCTCACGCGGTCTGCACGTCCAGCACGAACGCTGGTCCAACTGAGGCGCCAGGTGGAAATGGCATGGCAAGCCGTTCCACAGGACTACATCCAGCATCTCTACGATCGTCTCCATGGGAGAATAGCAGCCTGCATTGCTGCGAAAGGTGGATATACACTGTACTAGTGCCGACATTGTGCATGCTCTGTTGCCTGTGTCTATGTGACTGTGGTTCTGTCAGTGTGATCATGTGATGTATCTGACTCCAGGAATGTGTCAATAAAGTTTCCCCTTCCTGGGACAATGAATTCACGGTGTTCTTATTTCAATTTCCAGGAGTGTATATATCCAAGTATCACGCTTCTTCGAATCCTTGTGAACGACTGATGAAAGGAATTGGTAAACTGTGTAGAATGTACTGCCATAAAAGACATATTGATTGGGATACACACATACACTCATTCCAGGATGTAATTAACCCCATACCAAATGTATCCACAATGCTATCTCCGACTGTTTACTGAAAAATGTTGAACCACCTAACAAAATCAAAGAATTAGTATCCTTTCCTACATCTCGTCGACTACGCCACCATGAAATAATTGAGATTGCGCTCAACAACATCAAATGTGCCGCAGAGCGCCGGAGAAGAGAGCAAAAACAGGTTTGTACACGCCGTGAGTTTCACATTGGATAGAAGATATTAGTACGCACACACTATTTATCCAACAGAGGAAAGAGTAGATGCAGTAAATTTGAACTTCTATACACAGGTCCATACAGAATTCGCAGCATTCCTCATCCCAATGTGGTACATGTTGAAACTTTGAGAACCAGAAAAAGCAAAGGCAATCACCATGTCTCCAATATTAATCCCTTTATTGAATGAACATACTTTAAGATGTATCACATTTTAATTCCTTTTCCGGTTATTGATATAAACACTTACTGATGGTTATCATATTTTTCCTGGTAAGTGCCCGGCAAGGTAAGGTTAGCAGGTCGCTCTTCTTGTCGTTATATATCAGACCGTGCACATTTTCAATTTTTTGTGTATGTATGACTGTTTTCCTATCGAAAGTAAAATTTTTGTCTGTATGCACTATAAAATCTTTAAGATGTACAAACAACAGTTGACTTTGACTTTTTCCTTATGATATCTCAACATCTTGACTATTTTACATTTTTTGCTAGTACATTATGGTACTGTGTGTACATTTTTTCCACTTGAAAACTGTCTATGTTTTTAACCTAATACGTTTTCTGTCATGATAATTTCCCTGTTCTAGATTTTTTTTGGCACTACATTATGATACTGTGTATACATTTTTTGCACTTGAAAATTGTCTATGTTTTTGACCTAATATGTTTTCTGTCATGCTATGCTGTAAGCTTAATTATATCACTAGAAACAAGTGTTTATTTAATGAGTATATGAATTAAATACAAGATATTAATCCTTATTCATCATTTTTCAGAAAGCAAAACCGTGTAAAAGAAATTAATTAAATAACCACAGTGGTTTACTATGATATGGAAATTTTACCATCAGAATGAAGGAAAGAAAATGCAGTATCTTGTCATGAAGAGTAAATGGATCAGAATTAACAAGCATTAACCAGAATATACTATGCACATCGTATGATAGCAGTCTTGACTAATTATTTTTCTTTCAGAATACAAGGCGATTGATGCAGACTGTCAGACAAAACTACAGATGTTAATTTTAGTGATGAAATATGCTAGAAGTAAGAAACTCTATACTATATGAAGTAATGAATGATAATGAATAGTTGTATGAAGTAAATGGTAATATGAATATGCGTAATGAAATGTCTATTTTTTTAGATGATAATAAATGATGATGAATAGTTATATGAAGAATATGCTAATACGAATAATGAAGTTTTTCTTTGCAGGTGATTATAGTGATGAAGTTATGGTACTATGAATAGTCAAGTTTTTCTTTGCAGATGATGATAATGATGTAGTTTATATATTTACTGTTAGCTAAGAAATGCTATGTATTAATTTAAGTATTTGTTGCAGTTCCTTTTGACAGTATGTCTTATGTCGCATAGTACAATGACTGAATGTTTTGGAAAAGACAGCTAGAGTACATACATATTAAGTACACGTTTCATTACCTCTTAATTCTAAGTTCACTATTTTTGAGCATAATATGTATTTCTTCTTTCAGCTCAATAATCCCTTTTGCATTTTTTCAGGAGAAGCTTTTCGCGACATAATATGCTATAAGTAGTTAAATATTAAACCTGTTCTAGTACTTGCATTTTTTTACCCAGTTGTGTCTATCATTTATGAATGTGATCACATATACTGTACCTGTTTCATAACCTTGCTACAGCTGACTCATGACGAATGACGTTAATAATCCTTATTTCCAGCAATAAGTCAAAAGCAAATATTTTCATGCCCCAGCAACTATCGATCCCAATGCAATGCATTGCCTAAAAAAAATTATTACAAGTCCCAACTATTACCAGTATACAACTAAATAACGCTACCAGTTTAAGATATATTTTTAGTCCTAAAGATAATGCAAATTTTATGTGTATTGATTCCATTATGTCTATCTATTATTGGACTACCGACCTTGAGTAATAGTTCTGATGTCTTACATTTTAAATATGTTTTATGTCACTTACATGATATCATATATAAACATCAGTAGCTTGATGCTACACTCAATAACTCCTGTTTAAATGATGACTTGTGAATAGCACTGAATAATGTTTTGTATCACTATATGAATACTTTGTAAGTGGCCAATGATGCCAATACACTATATGAATACTTTGTAACTAGCCAATGAATGTCAATAATTCAATAGCTCCTGTTTTAAATGATGACTTGTGAATACCACTGAATAATGTTTTGTAACACTATATGAATACTTTGTAACTAGCCAATGAATGCCAATAATTATTCAGATCGGTTAATACATTAGTGTAATTCTATGATGACTAGCATAAGACGTAATGTGTCCTTCACCTTCTGACCTAATTACTGCAATATCCGTTTATCCTGTCCATCCTCATAATCATGGAGCACTATATTGGTTTTTGCACTAATTCTACGTTGCTGTAAGAGTATGGATTCTACAAGAATATGGTGTTGACATATCAAGCTGTCCACAACTTTGAACGATGGAGATGTTATTATGGTCCCCCTGTTTGGTGTACCTAATGTACTACCAAAATGATAACAGTGAATATTAATACAACATTTCAGTGTCTTGGCTACACTGATAAATACTTCAGGGAAGAGAACTTCAGATTTTCTCACTTGGTGTTGTGCTTGTGTAGAAAGATATGGACTTTCAGTGCAGCTACGTGCAACCTACTGTGCTACAACCATGATGCAATCCTTCCCATTCCTTTCCTAGTTTTTATAAAATGGTGAAGACTTATACAGTGCCTTTAAATTTTTGTAAAACGGTAGAGACTTATGCAGTGCGTGTGCACTTTATTTAATTTCTTAATGTTTTCAGTTCATGTAAAAAAATGGTAAAAACTTATACAGTGCATTTAAATTCTTGTAAAATGATAAAGACATATACAGTGCGTGGCCACTTTATTTCATTTCTTAATGTGATCAGTTCATGTAAAAATGCTAAACGCGTATACAGTGCGTGTGCACTTTATGTCATTTGTTAATATATTTTGTACTCATTGCGTATATACTTTGTCATTTCTGAATATGTTTTGTACTCAGTGTGAGTGCACTTTATTTAATGTCTTAAAATGTTCTGCACTTATCAATGATGTATATACTCTGTGATTGTAGCCTTAGTAAAGTAAATAGATTATAGAAAAATTTGTTGCTCATGGCAAGTCCAATTGACTCACCATCGCTGCCAAATTTTTGCCCCCCAGTGGAGGGTTATGTAAGAGGTCCATAATTAAAGAATTTGTTGCTAGCGCACTCGAGCTGATGTAATTTCGATGTATTGCTCACTCGCTGCCTGCGATATGTAAGCTAGAAGAGAATCTGAGACCAAAGAGCAGAATTGACTGCAGTAAGAACTGTGTAGCAGTAGGAGTAAGTTGTTGCTAGCTAGCAGTCGCGTCTGGTGTATTGTGTTGGCTGGGCCGGTCGTGTGCAGCGATGGCGAAGCCTGAGCGTTGTAGGATAAGGTAAAAGCAGGCTCGCGCATATATAGTATTGTTACACCAAGTCCGATATAAATGTTTTAAAAAAATCTGTTAATAATAATCTTTCTCATAAAAAGTAACTTCTGACATTTATCTCAATTTAAAAAATTCACTAATTTCTCCAATCCTTGGCAATCCCGATTATTGAAAAGAAAAGTCAGTTCTTTCCTTTTTTATAAGACAAATCTATCGGCCAGCTTTGCACTTAGCTGCGCCAGGAAAATTTCTTATAGGGGCAGATATATACGCGTTATCCGGCGATCTAATTAAGGTAAGATTTTTCAGTATATTCAGAATGATGTATCAGGGCCATGACACAGCATTGCTGACGTCCAAAATTTACCAGGGTAAATTGACTGTCAATTATTGAAAGGTTATAAGTGACCCACATTTTTTTATTGAGAGATTAGTCACATTTTATTATTGATACGTTACGCAATTTTCCTGTTGGTAGGTTATACTGAATGTCAACGACATAATTATATTTTGTTTAGTGTTGAGAGGTTTAAGAATTTTTCTGTTTTGAAGTTACACTAAATGAGAATATTACTCATATTATTTTATATTGTGGGGAGGTTACAGTATGTTGTAGAGAAAACCTTTTCTAAATAAGATTACACGAACTGTTATGAGGCGAGGCTGGACAATGGGTATAATACTTAATGTCGGTGATGGTGGTGACAATGATGACGATGATGGTGGTGATATTTTAGAAGTATCTATAAAGAGTATACAAACCGAAAATTAGAAGTCATGAAAAGTAAACTGAAGTTCTGCAGATGAATAAAATGAGAGTAGCGGAATTCGGGAGCATCATTCAATACTGAATTAAATAAAAAAGACCTTGTGAGTGTATTGTAGGACAGCAGTACGATACCCGAGACTGCGGTACAAGAACAGAAAAAAGCTGAATCGAAGTAACTTCACAGCCTGTACTGTCAAGTAATACATTTCTCTTCTCGTATATACACATGTATGTGTACATAAATTGAAGTCGCCTCCTAACATCCGTAAGTCCCCTCCAAGCGTTCGCTGTCTATGCAAGCTAACATCAGGGACTACTGTAGTGATTTTGATCCCCTTCAATAATATACAGCGTGAATCACTTAGAACTTACACAGAAAATATTTCGGAAATGGCAAATGCTATTGATGTGCGGTTTTCACAGAATGGATTGGTAATCAAAGGGTGATGTAGGAAATTATTGCGAGTTGTTATCTTGCATTGAATGCGTAGCTTACCGTGGAGTCGGTAGAAGGGCAGATTTTGGTTCTCACGCCCGCAAAGCCGACGCCGGCTACTGGACCAAGCGCCTGCCGCTGTGACCGAGCGTTTCTAGCCACTTCAGTCCGGAACCGCGCTGCTGCTACGGTCGCAGGTTCGAATCCTGCCTCGGGCATGGATGTGTGTGATGTCCTTAGGTTAGTTAGGTTTAAGTAGTTCTACGTCTAGGGGACTGATGACATCAGATGTTAAGTCCCAGAGTGCTCAGAGCCATTTTTTTACTGGACCGAGCGAGCGGTGTACCTACTTGATGCTGCGTGCAGTATGTTACACATGCTCTGTAAGATTCCGAAGAAGTACTATTAAATATCAAGCGATCTTTTTCATACTTGGTATACCAAATTCTATGGGCAACAGAACCATATTGCTAAAATTACAAATCAAGAACTTCATTACTTTCGGAGATATGTTTTTACCTAAAATACATAAATGTGCTGGCATGTCGAAACGGAATCAGGGACTGTAATGTATTCATATGTAATAACTCAAATTACAAGCAAGACGATGGGTTCATATAATCAAAATTTTTGGAATTTTGTTTAGTCCCATTGCAACAGATTTCTGACATAATTAACAGCACATTGGAAAATTATTTTATTGTGTTTTGGTGGTATGAGAGTTTTGGAGAGACTGAGAGAGGGAATGGAAGACATACGTAAAGTGAGAACGTGATATTTTATTAAAACTATGTAAATGTGAGCATGAGAAAGTTGTTGTGATAGGGGAACTTGTGACGTATGCCCAAGTGAGCTAGATTTTCTAAAGGGCAGCCAGAAGTGATTTGAATATTAAATTTATTAGTAATTTTTGGAAAGGAATCGTTCATTGTTTTCATTACATTTTATCTAGTTTCGGAATTACGAGATTTTTAGTATAAACTACTTGTGGCAGTCTTGACTGGCTGGCATTAGGAATACCACGAATACAGAAGTGCTTGAGATGATCTGATTTGCTGCTAAATATACTAGCCACTGGGAATTCAGAATTTCCCGCGCATTTGAGTAGGTCTTTGTGCCTCAGATCTATGAATCAATATATCCACTCGCGAGCAGTCTTCTAGTAAACACCTGTGTTAAATCGCGCTGATAAAACTTCTCCCAAAATAAGAAATCATCGCCTTTGATCGGTTCTCATGTAGTTGATGAAAAGCGAATATAGTGTTGAGTCGTTTGGGAAAGATTGAGCTTTGTGAGTAATTTATTTTAGGAGATTTCACTTGTGAGTATTAAGTCATACATAAACTCCGCGTGGCATGTTTCTAGCAAATTACGCGACATTGACGAGGACGTCTGTACAAGAAGTCTACTGAACGGCTGACTGTGTTAACTCGAGAGTAGCGTGGATCAGTGACTGTTTAGGACGTTTAAAATGCCGGATCGGACTAAGTATTTTCTAGCTGTTTGTTACAGGGACAGTCAGTAGCAATGCATAACTAGTGTCGGGATATTAAATAAGGACTTGATTGCCATTTTGTGTGCTTTAAAGTTAATAAACGAGCTTACAGGAAATTTTAGATATTGATCAAACAAGTCATACAAGAATCACCATCGTCTGAAAGTTTAACTAACTTTTAAATGCTGCCCATGTGCTGGACTTAGATGACTTTTAGTCAACACTGCTTTTATCGGATAAACCAGTATCTACCATCGCAGAGCGAAGGGGCAGACTACCTGAAACCTATCCACGTGGGTGTATAGATTGTTTAAAGGATGAGGGAGCGCCCCGCCCAGCCGCAGAGGGCTCTTGTTGTCAGCCAATAAGCAGATTGTAATAATAGAAAGTCATTTTTGTGGAAACATAAACTTTTTTAAATGGAACAATTCCTACTGACATGAACAAACTAAAAGTAGGTAAATTAGGATGTCAGTGGTGTTTGTTTGCAAGTTCTAGTGTGATTCGTTTACTAGATACCGCATTTTGAAAAGTTCCTCACCGACACTTGTACAATACCTGTGGTAACAGATGCTGGAGAACGAAACAATTGTATTCACTAGTAATGTGGATTGTGACCAGTAAGGAGACAACTGACAACTGACAGGTTGTGTTGAAAATGACTACCATGCTTCCAGTCAGTATGGAAAGGCTGCTACACACAATTGGCTCTAAGCACTATGGGACTTAAGATCTGAGGTCATCAGGCCTCTAGACTTAGAACTACTTAAACCTAACTAACCTAAGGACATCACACACATCCATGCTCAAGGCAGGATTCGAACCTGCGACCGTAGCAGCAGCTCTGTTCCGACTGCTGCACACATGCTAGGATATCAGAGACGTCCGAGCAGGCTGTAAGTAATAAGCCGTTGCATGTCATCGGGTGTAGATGATATGTAGACAGTTTCTTTCAGTTTCCTCTACAGAAAAATAGTTTATAGTTGCCAAATCCGGAGAACGGGCCAGCCTGGTATAGGTCTTCTGAATCCAATCCAGCAATTTCGAAAGAATTCTTGAAAAACATGCTGTAGTACTTCCTAAGCCATGGGATGGACAGCCATCATGTAGGTACCACAGATTCTTCCAAGTTGCAGAGGAAAGTCATCTAGCATCCGTGGAGGATAGTCTGTTAGGAGGCTACGACGCTTCTGAGTATTCAGAGTTCCGTCTACGAAAAATGGGCCTATGAAGTGATGGTCACTATCCCACATCACACGTTTACACTCCATGAACGCTGACTTTCCACTTGGTGAATCCAACGGGGATCGCCCATAGACTAATCGTGCATGTTTCCGCGCTTTACCTAGCCATTGTTGGCAAATGTTGCTACGTCACTAAAAAATGTACATGATACATCTGGAGTATCCTGTCTCTATAACCATGTACAGAAGTTAGCGCAATTTTCATAATCGCTTCCAAGCCGCTGTTCATGCAGAGAGAAGTGATAGCTGTGGAAATGATGAGGAATGCTTAGGATACTTTCTGATGCAACTGTCAGGGGTTAACTCGTGGATCAACAGCAACAACAACATTAAATCCCTCCCTCCCCCCCTCTTCTGTTCTCACTTGTTTCCTTCGGTTACATTGTCTGGATGTTATACTTTCATGTAACTGGTTGGAGGTTGATAAAATAATTGCCGAGATAGCTGACGTCTGTTGGGATATCTTGCCGCACACACAGTACACGAGCGAACTGCATTCTTCCTAGCTTCCCCATAGACGAGGATCATGTCGGTTTTTTCTCCATTGGTAGATCCTATCCTGCACTCACCACCTACTGATTGGAATGTCACACATTAACTGACCAACAAGTCACACTATACTCAAAGAACACAAAGGCACACTGTAGGCAAACGTAACGACGCAATATGGCAGGTTGAATGGCACAAACTAGTGTCAGTGTGGAAACTTTTCAAAAGACAGTAACTCGTAAATAACTCGCTCTAGAACCCTGCGCTGACATTCTGATTTACACTATTTTTAGTGCGTTAGTGTCAATAGACAATGTGTACGATTGTACCAAAAGTACACTTTCTAAGTATTATTCCAGTCTCTTTATTGGCTGACAATACGAACCCTTGACTCCCAATCCATTCTGTGAAAGCCGCAAATCAGTAGCACTTTCCGTTACCGCAATTTTTTCAGCGTGTTTTTGTGTACTCCGTTAGGTTAAAACATTATGACCACTGCCCACTGCAACGTTGGGCACCGTGTGGTAGCGTTGCGGGCATGTGGTGTGCTACGAAAAGTGTGTAAACGGAACATACACGGACGGAGAACATCCTAGCGAAGATATGGGCTGCCGTCGGGGTAATCGAGTGACGAATGTGCACTTGGCATCGTCGTCAGCATCTACGAAAAGGGGTAGATGGACAGTGAAACTACCACAAAGCGCTAAATGGTTGGACGTCAACGACTCTTCACCGAACTTGGAGTTCGGAGGCTTGTCTATTCTGTAAAGTAGGATGGATGGTGATCTGTTTCATCTTGCAGAAAGAGCACAAGGCTGGTGCATGCACAAGTGTTTCGGAGCACACCGTTCGTCGTACATTGTTGAACATGGAGCCCCTGCAACGGACCACCCGTACGTTTCACGTTTTGACCAAACGACACGCTGTCAGTGGGCAAGGAACCACCGGGATTAGGCGTCGAACGATGGACAGGTGTCGGCTCTTCGGGTAAATCACATGTTTACTACACTATGTCGATGATCGTCTTAAACAAACGCCGTCATAGAGATGAAAGACGGCTCGAAACGTGAAGCACGCCACAGACGTAGGCTGGTGGGAAAAGTGTTACGCTATGGGAGACATTCTCCTGCACCTGCATGGGGCCTGTAGTAGTAATCGAAGACACGTTGACAGCTGCGAACCACTTGCATCCCTTGATGCTTGGTGTCTTCCCCGACGGCGATATCATATTTCAGCAGTATAATTGATCCGTGCTTCAGTGATTAGAGCAGCATTATGCTGAACTCTCGCTGATGTATTGGCGACCACATTCGTCTGATGTGAATCCTATGGAACCCATCTGGGTCGCTATCGGGCGCCATCATCTCATACATAAATCAGCAGCCCGTTATTTATGCCAGTTACGTAACATGTGCGCAGACATCTAATGCCACATACCTTGTGGACTTATGTGGCATTACGTGTCTGCACGCAAACTTTCGGATCCGTGATACACAGAATCAGTGATATATTTCGTCCTGAAGGCGGACGAACTATCAAGCATAGTGTTTTGGACCATCAGTGTACACTGTTCTGTGAGGAAGGTATCTGCACATGATTTATAAAAATTTATTACAATTTACCTGAATTACGATGAATTAAAATTAAGTTCCGAAACCATCTGCTTCGGTAGCTGCGTGTTCAGCCCGGCACATAAATTTCCGAAGAGGACGACATTAGATTCCTGCCCGGGTGTGAAATTTTCTCCTCTCGGGAACTGCGTGCATAGTTGTCCTTACATTTGTACCGTCCTAACTGACAAGCAATTCGTCTCCAATACACTGTCGTATCGTTTCTCCATTACTGATATGGCTGAATGGGCACGAACCGAATGCCAGTAAACTGGGATAAAAAATTAAAAGTTGTGAAAACGGCGTCACTGCCACCAACCGAACAGTGGTCATAGCTCGAGGGAACAGCAGTACCTTGAGTTATCAGAAAACGTAAATTTTCAATTTGATGGTCTAGTGGGTTCAGAACGCTGGCTTCCCTTTGTAATAAAAAAAAGAAAAACTAGTGTAATATTCAACGATGAACGTGAAGGAGCGTCATGTAAAGTCCACCCTGAGCAAATGCCGATAACAATGGCGAAACAAAAACAATAAAAGTGGTTGAGCGTTTAGCTAGGAACCGAGAGGCGGCTGGATCGAACGTGTGATGTGGAGATTCGCCGGAAACGAAATTTGTTTCGGATTACACGTTACTCTGCGTCTCCTCTTTCTCCGGTTTGGTCACTAGTTAGGGACATGTATGTCGCCTAAAATGACATACAAGAGATCGCAATAATTTCATAACTGCCTAAGAAAAAACAAACAAAACAAAAAAAACATGCGAGTCCAAAACCAGAGCTTTTCAATTAATAATGCATAGAGTATAACGAACCATGGGTCGCAGCTTTACTTCGTTTACGTAAAGAAAGTTGTGCGTGGTGGAGAGAGAGATGAATACACACGATTTTGAAATAGTTCTACAAACGGTTCAGGGACGCATTCTCAAATATGACTTCAGTTTCAGACTGCCAAATTCTGCTCCCATCATCTTACCGGTCGCAAGTCGCACTCTTAATTTACTGCAAATTTCTCGAATAATGGGCAGTGAATTTCTTAGCTTTGAAATATTGAAATAGATATAACCAATAACGAAACTATAGCCACCATGTCGTCAGGCTGTGGTGTGAGACTTAAAATTTTAAATAATCAATTACTTTTAACCAATAATTTTATTTTCTATGCATCAAGAAACTCATTTTGTGGAAAAGTAATTCAACAACGTTGCTTCGTTTTCATAAAATACGTTCTATCAGCAGCGCAGTAGATTAAAGCTTCTTCATGATTGCCAAACACTACCTTGTTGTTGTTGTTGTCTTCAGTCTTGAGACTGGTTTGATGCAGCTCTCCATGCTACTCTATCCTGTGCAAGCTGCTTCATCTCCCAGTACCTACTGCAACCTACATCCTTCTGAATCTGCTTAGTGTACTCATCTCTCGGTCTCCCTCTACGATTTTTACCCTCCACGCTGCCCTCCAATGCTAAATTTGTGATCCCTTGATGCCTCAAAACATGTCTTACCAACCGATCCCTTCTTCTAGTCAAGTTGTGCCACAAACTTCTCTTCTCCCCAATCGTATTCAATACCTCCTCATTAGTTACGTGATCTATCCACCTTATCTTCAGTATTCTTCTGTAACACCACATTTCGAAAGCTTCTATTCTCTTCTTGTCCAAACTAATTATCGTCCATGTTTCACTTCCATACATGGCTACACTCCAAACAAATACTTTCAGAAACGACTTCCTGATACATAAATCTATATTCGATGTTAACAAGTTTCTCTTCTTCAGAAACGCTTTTATTGCCATTGCCAGTCTACATTTTATATCCTCTCTACTTCGACCATCATCAGTTATTTTACTTCCTAAATAGCAAAACTCCTTTACTACTTTAAGTGTCTCATTTCCTAATCTGATTCCCTCAGCATCACCCGATTTAATTTGACTACATTCCATTATCCTCGTTTTGCTTTTGTTGATGTTCTTCTTTTATCCTCCTTTCAAGACACTGTCCATTCCGTTCAACTGCTCTTCCAAGTCCTTTGCCGTCTCTGACAGAATTACAATGTCATCGGCGAACCTCAAAGTTTTTACTTCTTCTCCATGAATTTTAATACCTACTCCAAATTTTTGTTTTGTTTCCTTTACTGCTTGCTCAATATACAGATTGAATAATATCGGGGAGAGGCTACAACCCTGCCTCACTCCTTTCCCAACCACTGCTTCCCTTTCATGCCCCTCGACTCTAGTAACTGCCATCTGGTTTCTGCACAAATTGTAAATAGCCTTTCGCTCCCTGTATTTTACCCCTGCCACCTTTAGAATTTGAAAAAGAGTATTCCAGTCAACATTGTCAAAAGCTTTCTCTAAGTCTACAAATGCTAGAAACGAATGCTGTGACTTATTAAACTGATAGTTCGGCAATTTTCACATGTGTCAGCACCTGCTTTCTTTGTGATTGGAATTATTATATTCTTCTTGAAGTCTGAGGGTATTTCGCCTGTCTCATACATCTTGCTCACCAGCTGGTAGAGTTTTGTCATGACTGGCTCTCCCAAGGCCGTCAGTAGTTCTAATGGAATGTTGTCTACTCCGGGGGCCTTGTTTCGACTCAGGTCTTTCAGTGCTCTGTCAAACTCTTCATGCAGTATCGTATCTCCCATTTCGTCTTCATCTACATCCTCTTCCATTTCCATAATATTGTCCTCAAGTACATCGCCCTTGTATAAGTCTTCTATATACCTTTCTGCCTTCCCTTCTTTGCTTAGAACTGGATTGCCATCTGAGCTCTTGATATTCATACACGTGGTTCTCTTCTTTCCAAAGGTCTCTTTAATTTTCCTGTAGGCAGTATCAATCTTACCCCTAGTGAGATAAGCCTCTACATCCTTACATTTGTCTTCTAGCCATCCCTGCTTAACCATTTTGCACTTCCTGTCGATCTCATTTTTGAGACCTTTGTATTCCTTTTTGCCTGCTTCATTTACTGCATTTTTATATTTTCTCCTTTCATCAATTAAATTCAATATTTCTTCTGTTACCCAAGGATTTCTGTTAGCCCTCCTCTTTTTACCTACTTTATGCTCTGCTGCCTTCACTACTTCATCCCTCAGAGCTACCCATTCTTCTTCTACTGTATTTCTTTCCCCTATTCCTGTCAATTGTTCCCTTATGCTCTCCCTGAAACTCTGTACAACCTCTGGTACTTTCAGTTTATCCAGGTCCCATGTCCTTAATTTCCCACATTTTTGCAGTTTCTTCAGTTTTAATCTACAGGTCATAACCAATAGATTGTGGTCAGAGTCCACATCTGCCCCTGGAAATGTTTTACAACTTAAAACCTGGTTCCTAAATCTCTGTCTTACCATTATATAATCTATCTGATACCTTTTAGTATCCTTGGCCAGCAAAATTCCCAGCTGAGAACATTTGCCGCTGTTTTGGCTGGGGCTTCTACCTAGATCGGTATTTTGACGATCTAACACGCCAATTGGACAAAAGTTGGAAAGTTGGCAGGATATCCCTCAGGAGGACGTCGCAAAACTCCGGTAGTCAATGATAAGCCGTGCAATTGCTTTAATAAGAGGCAGAGCTGAACCAACCCGTTATTAATTTGGTGAGATTGTGAGGCTCTTTCTCTTGAATTAACAATCAATATTTTTTGAAATTTTAATCATTTGTACATCACGTCTACAGATTTTCGTCCCAGTTGGATAATTCCTTCGTGGTTCAATGTTTTTATTTTTCTACTTTTTATTTTTTATTTGTTTTATAGTGTATTTAGAATGAAAAGAAATGGCACACCACACAATCACTTCTGGTGGCGTCTGCAAACAGGTCTTCGAACCTGAAAACTCACTTACTGAAGTAGAATTGTGTTGCCTGCGACCCATGGGCTTGGGGTAGCGTCTTTGATCAGTAATCAAAAGGTCTTTAATCTCGGGTTCAACCCTGTCACCGTTTAAATTTTGAATACAAATCATTAGCAATGGCTGTCGGAAACATCCGTCACAAGACATCACCCTCATTCTGCCAACGGCCTTGCCAAAGAGGGCGGAGGATCTGACAGACGTTTAGAGCAAGAGGTGGGAACTGCCCCTAAAGACAGACACAATTAGCAGTGATCAACGGCTTGGGATGCAGTCGGCAATGGAAACCACTGCATATACATAATAAATTTCCACAGCACATGTGGCCTATAACGGAAAAAGTGCTATGATGTTCTCTTCATTGGTAAAAGATTCCAGACTAGTCCGCCACTCGGATCTCCGGGAGGGAACTGCAAAGAGGGAGGTTACCATGAGAAAAAGATTGAATAACCAACAAAGGAGAACGTTCTATGAGTCGGAGCGTGTAATGTCAGAAGTTTGAATTTGGTAGGGTTACGTGCTTTTATGCTTAATTACACGCTTACTACTTTATCAGTTGATTTGTTTCCACCACGTAACATCCGTTGTTTGTCCTTCTTCGTTGCTGAGCGATGTATCACTTGTCGTTCTGACGCCGCAACTCTTCCTTTCCTATATCTTTACTACTTTTTATCTATATAAATGATGAACTATTGGTTTTGCCGTTTAACAACTTTTTAATAACTGTGGAAGTATTACAGGCAACGGATCCCACCTAATGTGTCACCCGCATAAACGTTTTACATGAACCTTTCAAGACTCGATCGATCTGTTTACAAAGAGAAAGCGGAATATCTCTTCCTCTGACGTTGTCAACAACGACCTAGGAAGCTAGACGCCTTCGCGACCCAGACTCTTCCATGGCTCGCGGTAGTTTGCTGCATTCGTTCTATTCCTTGCCCACTTTCCGCTACGTCGAACTTTCATGGTGATCGTTGGGCAACGTCTTCCACGTTATATGCAACATAAACTTTCTTCCTACAGTATTTCTGAAAACCCAAAAACAAACTTAAGGAACATAATAATAATAACTGTTCTTACAATTATTCGTACAGGTCTTCGTCGATTTAATGAGGGGTGGGACAGGCCTAAGACTTGTGACAACACAGAAGCTAGAAAATCTGAAAAAGGAAATGCTAAGCTCAATCTAGGGGTGAGTGAACTGAAATGGAAAGAGGAGAAGGATTAGAAAGATTACTGGTATCATGAGTGTGGGGTCATATTAGCAGCAACAGCAGAAAATGGTATAACGGGAGTAGGATTCATTATTAATGCAAAGATAGGGCACAGAGTGAGTTACTATAAACAGTCAGCTGGTAGTGTTGTTCTCATCCAAATCGACAGCAAACCTACACCGACAGCGATAGTTCAGGTATACATGCCGACGTCGCAAGCCGAAGATAAAGAGACAGAGAACGTACATGAGCAAAATTTGGAAATTTGTGATAAAGTCTTACGCGACGAAAGTGCTGAGGTCATCGGTGGCTAAGCTTACACGGTACTTAATCTAACTTAAACTAACTCACACAAAGGACCACACACACACACTCCCATGCCCGAGGGAGGACTCGAACCTCCGATGGGTGTGTGGGGGGGGGGGGGGGGAGGGGGGGGGGCGGAGGGATCCGCGCGAAACGTGACAAGCGCCTCAGATCGCACTGCTACCCCGTGCGGCTGTACATGAGCATATTGAGAGTACGTAAAGGGAGACGAAAATATAGTAGTCATGGGGGCCGGAGTGCGGTTGTAGGGGAAGTAGGGGAAGGATTAGAAGAATGAGTTACGGGAGAATATGACTTGGTAGTAGCAGTGAGAGAGGAGAAAGACTAATTAAATTCTGTTCCAAATTTCAGCTAGCAATAGCGAATACTTTGTTCAAAACTCATAAGAGAAGGAGATATATTTAGAAAAGGACAGGAGACACGGGAAGATTTCGTGGTCCGGCAGAGATTCCGAGATCAGATACCGGATTGTAAGGCATACCCAGGAGCAGATATAGACTCAGATCACGATTTAGTAGTGATGAAGTGTTGGCTGAAATTTAAGTGTCTAGTCAGGAAGAATCAATGCGCAAACAAGTGGTATACGGAAATGTTAGGAATAAAAAGGTATGACTTGAAGTTCACTGAGGCTATAGGTATTGCGATAAGGAATAGCTAGTAGGATGTTCGGTTGACGAGGAATGGACATCTCTAAAAAGGGAATAACAGAAGTTGCAAAGAAAAACATATATACAAAGAAGATGAAAACACTCTTTTAAAATAATTAAAAGCTCTTACTTGTAATAATAAATGAATAGTCGTAATGAAACATGTACTGTCGTAATCTGAAAGTAAAACTCCACTGTAATTATAATTAGTTGCAGTAATGAAAAGGGAAGTATTTCATACTATAAAAGTTATCAATTCGACTGCAAGAATTTTGAACAGTAAAAAGTGCCTGAATAATTAACGTTGACATGAAACCTAAGAGTAATTGGTTTAGCAAAATTGGTCACAAAAACTGTCTCTGAATACTATAAACTGGCCCTGGTAGAATAAATTCAAAATATTTAGTGCTTACCTCTATTCTGAGCAAATCTGAGTACCGCGTTGCTGTACTGCTCTGTCTTGGGCGCCGCTACGCTAAATTTGCAGATTAATGTATCTACACAGACACTCGAGAGGTCCAATGAGTTCTCTGTTAATTGCAAATCGAACTGTTTTTCGAAGACACTTGTTTCAATGATCCATTAAATACTGTAAGAGAAAGATTGATAAAAAAACGAAAAATGAGCAAAAATTATATTTGTATACTGTGAAAAATGCTCAAGCCAGATTTTAAATTTAATGAGCTTCTTAACGTCCAAACAATACACTTTCCTGTATCTCAAATCTAGAAAGTCTCAGTACAATAACCAAGTTAGTCCGATGACGGAGCAATTGTGAAGAAAAGAGTAACATCATTATAATATTCACCTCTGACAGTCCATTAGACTTCTCCCTTCATAAATCAGTTTCCATTACAATCTTGATATATTCCTGTTGATTGAACAAATTAATAAATTGAGACTTTAAATTGGAAACATAACATTTCCATTACTTCCTCGCTCTAACAGAGCTTAACATTGTCGGCTTCGTCATAGAACACAACATTGTCTGCTACACTGCGCCGTCGCTCAGATAAGAGATTCTAACTATAATTCTGGGATACAGCTTTACAACATCGCTGCTAGTTCACAATCAATTCAGATACCAAAATTATCCATGCCACATATCAAAGATAACTGCGAAGAAACCATGGGTAACTGGAGAATTACTTCAATTCATTGACGAACAAACAACATACAAAAACACCAGGGGAAATTCGGGAATAGTGAAATAGAAGTCTCTTAGGAATGATGTAATTTGTAAGTGCAGGGAAGCTAAGGTGAAACAGCTGCAGGGAAAATTTGAAGAAATCAAAAAAAGAAAGGTTGTCGAAAGGACTGACTCAGCATGTAGAAAAGTCAAAACAACCCTAGGTAAAATGAAAACCAAGGGTGGTAACATTAAGAGTGCAACGGCAATTCCACTGTTAAATGCAGAGGAGAGAGCGGATAGGTGAAAAGAAAACAGTGAAGCCCTGTATTACGTGGTAGAAGAAGAAACAGAAATCGACATAGAAGAGATAGGGATCCAGTATTAGAATCAGATTTTAAAAGTGGTTTGGAAGACTTAAGACGCGATAATGCAGTAGAGACAGATAACATTCAATCAGAATTTCTAAAATCACTGGGGCAGGTAACAGCAAAACGACTGTTGACGTAGTTGTGTAGAATGTATGGGTCTGGCAATAAAACTGTCTCTGGGATGAAATCATCCACACAATCCCGAAGATTGCAAGAGCCGACAAGTGCGAGACTTATCGTACAATCAGCTTAACAGTTCATGCATCCAAGTTACGGACAAAAATGATATATAGAGGAATGGATAAGAAAAATGACCTTTTTTATTTTTGATGACTATCAGTTTGGCTTTAGGAAAGGCAAAGGCAGTTCTGATATTCAGTTGATAACGGCTGCAAGACTGAAGGAAATCTAGAGACGTTCATATAACTTGTTGACCTGGAGAAAGCATTTGACAAGGTCAAATGTTACAGTGTGTTCGAAATTCTGGGAAAAGTAGAGGTAAGCTGCAGGAAAAACAGGTAATATTTGATATGTACAAGAAATAGGAGGGGACAATAAGAGTTGAAGACCAAGTACGAAGAGCTCGGATTGAAAAGGTGTCAGACGGAGATATAGTCGTTCGCCCTTACCATCGAAGAAGCAATGAGGGAAATAAAAGAAAGATTAAGGAAAGGAATTAAAATTCAGGGTGAAAGGATGTCAATGGTAAGATTCGCTGCTGAAAGTGCCATTCTCGGTGAAAGTGAAGAAGAACTAAAGTATTTGCTGAATGGAATCAACAGTCTAATGAGTACAGAACGTGGATTGACAATAAGTCCTAGAAAGACGAAAATAATGAGAAGTAGCAGAAATGACAACTGCGAGAAACTTAATGTTATAGCTGATGGTCGCAAAATAGATGAAGTTAAGGAATTCTCCTATCTAGGCAGCAAAACAATTATTGATGGGCGGAGCAAGGAGAATACAAAAACGGACTAACACAGGCAAAGTGGGCATTCCTGGCCAAGAGGTCTGCTAGTATGAAACGTAAGTTTTCATTTGAGGAAGAAATTTCTGAGAATGTACGTTGTATGGTAGTGAAACATCGACTGCGGGAAAACCGGAACAGAAGAAAATCCAAGCATTTGAGATGTGGTACTAAAGAAGAACACTGAAAATTGGGTGAACTGGTAAAGATCAGGTATGAGGAGGTGCTCGGCGGAATTGACGAGGAAAGGAGTATATGGAAAGTACGGTCAAGAAGAAGGGGCAGGACGACAGGACATGTTTAAGACATCAGGAATTTCTGGCAGGGCGCTTCAAACCAGTCAATAGACAGATGACCTAAAAAAAGTATTTGTCTTCAGTGATGCGTCCTGCATCCAACTGGGCCCCAACTACGGGCGGCGACACGTATGGAGACGGCCCAGACAACGGTGAGATACCAACCAGACTGTCGTCTGCCATACGGCCCGACAGCATATGCCACTTAATTTCGTAGCAGGACCGCTTTGGTTGGCATCGGCTGCGCCCTTACTTAGCAGCAGTTCCACGACGATATTCTACGTTTCGTTTTGTTCCTCTTTACAGCAAGTCATCCTGGGCTTTTATTTCAGCAAGATATTGTTGGTACGCACGTGGCGAGAGTTTCTACTGCTTGTCTTTGTGCTTGCCAGACAACATTTGGAGCATTATCGGGAAGTCATTCCAACCAATTCTGGTTTTTGACGACGTAATGCGCCTATAGCACCGAATTTGGCACGATATCCCTGGGAGGACATTAAACAACTATATTCATCAGCGTTACGCCAAATAACTGCTTACATAAGGGCCAGAGATGGACCAATCCATTATTGACCTGCTCAACCTGCGAAGCTCTTCTTCTTGAGTAAATCATCCAATTTCTCTGATATTGTAATGTTGTTTGTCTGTACATGTACATCACATCTACCGACTTCCATCCCATTCGGATAATTCTTGGGTAATTCTTTCGTGGTACATCTTTTTTTGTTTGTGTTAGATTGCATTTAAGTAAGTTATTGACACCCATAGACGGCCACTGTAGACGCCATATTAATAACTCATAAATATTTGTATATGTCACAGAACGAATTTTAATCTAGTCTTCAGAAAAGGTACAGAGGCAGTGCACAAAAGAATAATAAAATTAAAAATAAATAAAAATTAAAAATAAAATTAAAAACCTTCTCACACAGGAGGAAATGATCGGCCAACAGTTTCATGGTTCGTTCATGAAAAAAGGGACGAGTCGAGGCTGACCATGAGTTCACGTGGACACTCAGTAATAGAAAGAAAAATTCTAAATGAAATCGTAATGCGTCTAAATAACTCACGACCGTAATGAAATCTTTCAACATAATAATATAAAAGACGACATTCAAAATCGATAAAATATGGAGATGATGTATGTATACAGAAGCATAGTACATAGTCAAAGAGCGTTAGAAACCTAGGGTACGACATATAAGAGAAGAAAGGACAGTTCTTGCTGGGAAGTCTGTGACAAGGGTTGCAGCGTATCGCCAGTGGCACGTAGGACAACGACCCATATAACTTGAAAACTGAATAAGCTAGAATGGAGTAAAAATGAATGTTTCAAGTCGCCTCTAAAGAAAATCACCATAGAGTGGAAAAGTGCATACGAAATCAGAAGCATCGTACGAAGACACGAAATGTAATCACATTCGGAAGGATCAAGTACCCGTTGTTTCATCCTGATATTCAAAGTTTTTAGGACCGGGATAACTATAATGTGTGGTTTCCTGATATTTTTTTCATGTAGTTTGCCTATATAGAGTCAGCCGAACGGTTCCACTGAGCTATATACGGAAACTCCGCCCATAGTCCTGGCGGGCCCATAAGTACCAACCGACCATCCTCCACCAATAGCGTCGTTGGGTGTGGTATGGAGGGGCGTACCCATCCCGATTTTTCGTGATCTGACTGAAATCCATGCGACCGATTTTTCTCTCCAGTTTTGAGCACTTTGAGCTGATGGTCTGATGACTTCGTTATCGAGTGTACTTCATAGCCTAATCATCGTTTGTTTTTATCTTTTGATATCTAAAGCAAATGTTACAGGTGAAAACGAGCTTTCTGTAGCATGCTGTGTCTGTTGTTGTATACGGTGACAAGTGATTTTAGTATGTGGTACTTGACTGCATAGGGAGACCATGAATATATCTGAGATTGGAAATGGCTCGGAGCACTATGGGACTTAACAGCTGAGGTCATCAGTCCCCTAGAACTTAGAACTACTTAAACCTAACTAACCTAAGGACATCACACACATCCATGCCCGAGGCAGGATTCGAACCTGCGACCGTAGCGGTCTCGCGGTTCCAGACTGTAGCGCCTAGAACCGCTCGGCCACCCCGGCCGGCTGAGATTGTAAAAAACTGGCAACCGACAATAATACCAGAATCTTGACGTTTTGTCTGCGGCCACTGTGAAACAATTCACTCGTGGTACACTGCGCACACTGCTTCTCGAAAGTATGGACTCTCAGGTCATGGCAGTGTATTGTGTGAAATATTTTGGCGTAGCTCGTAAGCTGGACTGCGTTCAACAAGTATCTCCACATGTATAATATGTCATACAGAAAACAATGTAAATGTAAAGAGTTTTCTTAGAGTAAAGCAGCAATAGGTTTCGTAATGATCAGTATCGTATGGGAGATCATTTTCAAGTACTCAAAAAATCCTTCAGTGTCTAGGTCGTATGAAAACGACAAAATCGAGAAGTTCCAAATAAATCAGAAAAAAGTTTCTGGGATTCCGTGAGCAGTTCAGGGCTGCAACACTAGAAACTGACTCATGACCCTCGTAAATCCATTCTAATGTAACAACTGCAATGTTTTAATTTAAGTGGTCCGTCTACATCAACTGCTGCATACGGATTTAGAAGTCTGAGTTTTCTATTCGCTTAAGATAACAGCATTAGCAACAACGATTTCTGTTTTTTTTTTCTTTTTTTCATTACAGATATTCTCTCAAGTAAATTACCGGAAATAAGATACTGAGGTAATATAGTTTATTGTACGCAAAAAAACGAAATAGTTTGGGGCTATGCTGCTTTCGATTAAACGATCGTCATCAGTAGCCCACCACATTTCATACTAAGCATTCCAAACGACGATTCACACATTGAGTCTTAAGATTCAACCGTAGGCGAAGTCGTACATAGACGGACCGATAAGAAAGACTGTAGAGCAGAAATACGTAAAGCCGCGATATTATTGTGATTCTTTTCTACTGTTTATATTTTCGTTTCAAATATTTATAAGTGTTGCGCTCTCCTAACATGGCAAAAATGAGGAAAATATAGAGAAGACTCCAGAAAAATGTAGATTGTAAGCAGCATGATCAAACTGTATATATGCACTTCTGCAAGGAACTGGGATCTTTGTTCACTGTAGTAGAAAGTTGTGTGAAAACTTTTGTAAGATTAATTTAAGAGACTTTCTTAATACGTATATCTACATGAAACAACTCTCAATCTCTCTCTCAAGCTCAGCTACTGTCTGCCGCAACATTAACAGATTTGAATTGGGTGCTGTTTTGGCTGTCACGATTCGACACGTATGGCGAGTGTCGGATGGCATCCTGTACCGGTACTAGTCATTTGTTTTCCTGTTACATTCAAAAACAAGGCGAGGGAAAAATAACTGTCTTCATGTCTTCGTATGTATGTTGGAGGCAGCAGAATCATTCTGCTGTAAGCTTCAAATGCCGGTTGTCTAAGGTTTCTCAATAGTGTTTCTCGAACAGCGTGTCGCCTACCAGTAACAAAATTAGCAGGCTGGCTATGAATTGCTCCAATGGCCTCCTTCAATCCGACCTGATAGCGATCCCAAACACTCGGCAGTGCTCAAGAACACTCTGGCAATCCTATGTCAGTAATTACTGAAACAGCTTTTAGTAAATGCAGCAAATAGAACAATTGCCCCACACTTCCTTTACGTAATTACAAGATTAAGATAATTTACAAGATGCAAGTTTTGGAAAAATTGAAGATGTACGCCAACAAACTAACTTAGAATTCTTTTGTCAAAGTCACAGATTTACTATGAATTTTTCTATTGTTCCACTATTGTCAACGGAGATTACATTGGGTGTAGACTTTTTGAACGAGTGTACCGGAATTTTAAATTTTCTCGACGCTGAAATAAGTTTAGAGAAAGCAGGTCAGTCAATAGCTTTAAAATTTGAAGATCAACTTTCAAACCATGGCGAGGAAATCAATCGGCTTTACCTTTAGTTAGATCATAGTTTGGAACTTTGCTGTAATATACAGAGAAGTTGCAGCATTCGAAAATTGCAGCGAAATGCAGGAAGATCTGCAGCGGATAGGCTCTTGGTGCAGGGAGTGGCAACTGACCCTTAACATAGACAAATGTAATGTATTGCGAATACATAGAAAGAAGGATCCTTTATTGTATGATTATATGATAGCGGAACAAACACTGGTAGCAGTTACTTCTGTAAAATATCTGGGAGTATGCGTGCGGAACGATTTGAAGTGGAATGATCATATAAAATTAATTGTTGATAAGGCGGGTGCCAGGTTGAGATTCATTGGGAGAGTCCTTAGAAAATGTAGTCCATCAACAAAGGAGTTGGCTTACAAAACACTCGTTAGACCTATAATTGAGTATTGCTCAACAGTGTGGGATCCGTACCAGGTGGGGTTGACGGAGGAGGTGGAGAAGATCCAAGGAAAAGCGGCACGTTTCGTCACAGGGTTATTTGGTAACCTTGGTAGCGTTACTGAGATGTTTAGCAAACTCAAGTGGCAGACTCTGCAAGAGAGGCGCTCTGCATCGCGGTGTAGCTTGCTGTCCAGGTTTCGAGAGAGTGCGTTTCTGGATGAGGTATCGAATATATTGCTTCCCCCTACTTATACCTCCCGAGGAGATCACGAATGTAAAATTAGAGAGATTCGAGCGCGCACAGAGGCTTTCCGGCAGTCTTTCTTCCCGCGAACCATACGCTACTGGAACAGGAAAGGAAGGTAATGACAGTGGCACGTAAAGTGCCCTCCGCCACACACCGTTGGGTGGCTTGCGGAGTATAAATATAGATGAAGATGAATTTGACACTAATAATCACATTACAAGTATTGACAGGGATGATACTGATGACGTATTAGATAATGTTCTAGTTCAGGAAAAAATTCAAACAATTGAGAACTCTAATGACACTGACAGGCAGGACCTTTTTGACATTTTGCAAGCATATTTCACAGTTTTTACTCTTAAAACAGAAATAATTAAAGGATTTCAATACCAATTTTGTGTTGCGTACGAACATACGTAATACCGGCACATTATAGGGACCGTGCGAGAAAGGAAATACAATCTACGCTTGACGAGGGTGTTATTGAAACTAGCGGTAAGCTCATACAATAATCCATTACATGTCGTTGAACAGAAAAACAGATCTATCAGGCTTGTCTTAGATTCGAGACAATAAATACCACAATCATTCCTGAAACGGACAGGCCGCAAACGTTGGAAGAACTTCTTCAATATGTCAATGGCGTAGAGGTGTTGTCTTCTATTGACTTCAGATCCAGCTTTTATCAAATTAAACTTCAACCAGAATGTAGAAAATATAGTGCTTTTCTTTGTTTCGGCGTTTGTTATAAATTCCGGAAACTTTCTTTTGGTTTGAACATTTCTTCGGCAGCATTCATCCGTGGGCTAAATTCTATGTTACCTGAGTTTACCTGAGTTCTGAAAACGACACATCACCTAATACGTGGATGACTTTTAAATAGCAGAAGCCTCTTGGGAACAACATAATCATATCCTCAACATTATGTTACGTAGATCTGCCGAATATGGATTTACAGTTAACTTGGAAAAATCAGGATTCGGTAGGACAAAGGTGAAGTTTATGGGCCACATTATTTCTTCTGAAGGCATTCAGCCGGATCCTGAAAAGTTGGGAGCAATCAGAGCCATTCCAGTTCAATTCACAAAAAAGTTCCCAGTTTTCTATGTCTCGTAAATTTCTACCGTCGCAAATTCTAGTAACACCAAAACTTAGTTCTCTCATTGGCAAAAACACTGTTTGGAACTGGGATGAACAGTCACTGCTGGAATTCGATTCTTTGAAAGAAGCGCTACTTAATGCGCCAATCTTAGCTCACCGAGATCTGTCACAAGAATTCTGCCTTATCACGAATTCTTCTAAAGTTGGTCTTGGTGCCTATTTATTTCAAGAAGCCATAAAAAATAACATTACAGTTCAGAAAACCATCGCTTTTGCTAGCCGTGTGCTAACAAAATCTGAGAAATATTATTCCATCACTGAACTGGAAGCTTTAGCTATCGTTTGGGCATTTGACAAATTTCCTTTCTTTCTTACTGGGAAATACGTAAAAGTTTACAGTGACCATCGAGCATTACAATTTCGTATGCCATCAAAATTAAATCATGACAGGTTGAAACATTCGGCTTTTTTTCTGCAAGAATTCCACTTCACAGTAGTCTACATTCTTGGCAAGGAAAACACTGTTGCTTACGCACTGTCACGTGCACCGGCTGGCCTTGAGAAAAGCAAGACAAAGGCTAACTTTGAGAAAAATATCAATATTCTTTACATTCGAAAAGCATCCTTTGAAAACTTCGTCACTGCATCTTTAAAGGACACTGCTTACGAACGAGACAGGGATCCGCTTTGGATATCAAAAGTAAATGGCATGAAAAGACATAAACGCAGATTCGTCATTATCACCTGGTTAGAAAAAACACATTCTTCAAACGCTGCTCTGTTGAAGGTAAGCTGTGGGTACTTAGTATTCCTGACGATTTTGTTAATAAGCTCATCTGGTACATTCATTTCAGCTACGCACATTTTGGTCCACGAAAATGTTATCATATACTTCGGACAACTTGTTATTTTAACAACATGGTAAGAGAATTAGGAAAGTTTTGTCTATTTGTAAACTTTGTCGAAAAGCTAAACCATCTCACATCATGCTCCATTGTTTCCTATAATTCCTACTTGATTTAAAGAATTTGCTGCTGTTGGTCTTTTGGAGCCCCTTGTCGAAACATTGAATGCATATTTTTACGTTCTCGTCACTGTTGAGCTTACTTCAAAATTTGGTTCTTTCACAGCGTTACACAAAGCCACTGGACAGTCTGTATCCAACGCTATTGTTAAAAATATCTTACCTGAAGTTGGACACATTGCCTAGGCCATTTCAGATAACGGACCACAATTCTGATCAGCTGCTTGGTCACACATGCTTCGGAATCGTAAAATCCAGCCTGTTTTTATTTCATTGTACTCTCCACTTGGAACCCGTCTGAACGGATTATGAAAGAAATTAATAACCGTTGTAGACTTTTTTGTCACAGAAAGCATCAGCGTTGGGACAGACAGTTACTTATTTCGAAACCTACTGAATGAAATGCCTCATGACTCCACTGCTTTATCACCTACTTTAGTACTGAAGAATGAGGAACCACCGAAGAGAATCAAAGAATTTGTACCTTTTCCGAATAGAAGTAAACTTCGACATGAAGACACAATTGATTTGGCTTTTAAAAATATAAATTCTGCTGCAGACAAAATGAGAAAACTACATGGTAAGACAAATTTAAAGAAACTACATTTTAGTCAAAAAGTTCCCATTAAAGGCCATTCATTGACACATAATAAGAAACATTTGAGTCACAATTTCTTTCTGATTTACAATGGAGCTTACAAGATACAACGTATACCGCACGATAATTACGTAGAGGTTGAGACTTTGCGTGCAAAGAAAAGTAAAGGATTACACCACATTTCTCATGTGAAATCATTTATCAAAAAATAATTTGCTTTCTCACTTAGCGTCTGCAACAAATTTTTCACTTCATGTTACTACTGCGCTTTGTCACACTAACAAACTGTTAACATAAAGCGGTATTTTGAAGTTAACTATCCAGTTAAGAATCTATGGAACTTATTAAAACAGTAATTTTGGTTTACTTTTATAGGGAACAGACGAAACAGTCTCATTGTGTGTACATTTTGTTTGTCAGTTGTACGATTACGTCACGACTACAAGGTGCATATTCTTGGAACATATACTAATAACGAGGTTTTACTGCAACATTTTGCTTACTAAAAAAACATTTTTTTATTTAAAGTACTTTCTGAGAGGTCACAGATGACAGAGTATTCGTGTTTTTACAGCTGCACGATTATAGTATGACGTTACTTAGGAGTGACACAATCTTCATTATTGCTTATGAGCTGTATCTGTTATGTCTGCAAAGTTTTTCTACGTTCTTCTAGAAATTAAAACAAGTTTTGGAAATGAATTTTGTGGCATAGCTACAATGGGCGAGATATTTTTCGTAACACAACAATATGCCACAGTGTAGTACTTTCAAGCTCATGGCAATGAACGTAATAACTACGATATTTATAAGCATAGCACTTTTGTATATGACAAAGTTAAGTACATTGATTTTAGGAGAAATTCGCTTATGAACGACGATAACTACGACAATTTGGTACATTCTTTACCGTTAGCCAGTGACAGAAATTATCTTACAGCAAGAACTATCGTTCGGCACTACATGACAGCCATTTGAGTGATTACTTTTTGTAATTGAAACATTAATAGAAATATTTTTGAACTATAGCAATATAGAGAAGGTTTTCGGTGATACATTTCATTTGACAGTCTTAATCTGTAACATCTGAAGTATAATTACATTATCTCCCATGGGGGTATGCCTACTATGTGTACGATGGGCGTGGCAAGCGCAAGAATCACTAGCTAATATGGTATTTGCTTATACAGATTTATACATTGGTGCCATATTTCTCTAACACAGAATTACACTGCTATTGGGTCATTATACAGAGAGAAATTAACATTTTTACTATGTCTCTGAGACATGTCTAGGAAGTTACACAATTGGATTACTTCACAATTACGAAATTGAACTTTGTCTGTGTTTTGTGAACTGCTGAAATATGTTTTTCGAAGAGCTTTCAAAGATGTTTTCCATTGTTGTTGTGGTCTTCATTCCTGAGACTGGTTTGATGCAGCTCTCCATGCTACTCTATCCTGTGCAAGCTTCTTCATCCTCCAGTGTCTACAGCTACCTACATCCTTCTGAATCTGCTTAGTGTATTCGTCCCTTGCTCTCCCTCTACGATTTTTACCCTCCACGCTGTCCTCCAATACTAAACTGGTGATCCCTTGAGGACTCAGAACATGTCCTACCAACCGATCACTTCTTCCAGTCAAGTTGTGCCACAAACTCCTCTTCTCCCCAATTATATTCAATACTTCCTCATTAGTTATGTGATCTACCCATCCAATCGTCAGCATTCTTCTGTAGCACCACATTCCGAAAGCTTCTATTCTCTTCTTGTCCAAATTATTTATTGCATATCTTTCACTTCCATACATGGCTACACTCCATACAAATACTTTCAGAAACGACCTCCTGACGCTTAGATCTATACTCATTGTTAACAAATTTCCCTTCTTCAAAAACGCCTTCCTTGCCATTGCCAGTCTACATTTTTTATCCTCTCTACTTCGACCATCATCAGTTATTTTTCTCCCCAAATAGCAAAATCCCTTTACTACTTCAAGCGTCTCATTTCCTAGTCTAATTCCCTCACTGTCACTCGATTTAATTCGACTAAATTCCATTATCATCATTTTGCTATTGATGATGTTCTTCTTATATCCTACTTTCAAGACACTGTCCATTCCGTTCAACTGCTCTTCCAAGCACTTTACTGTCTCTGACAGAAACACAGTGTCATCGCGGAACCTCAAAGTTTTTATTTCTTCTCCGTGGATTTTAAAACCTACTCCGAAATTTTCTTTTGTTTCCTTTACTGCTTGCTCAATACACAGATTGAATAATATTGGGGAGAGTCTACAACCCTGTCTCACTCCCTTCCCAACCACTGCTTCCCCTTCATGCCCCTCGACCCTTATAACTGCCATCTGGTTTCTGTACAAATTGTAAACAGCCTTTCGCTCCCTGTATTATACACCTACCACCTTTAGAATTTGAAGCAGGGTATTCCAGTCAACTCTGTCAGAAGCTTTCGCTAAGTCTATAAATGCTAGAAAGGTAGGTTTGCCTTTCCTTAATCTTTCTTCTAAGATGCCTCGAATGGTTCAAATGTCTCTGAGCACTATGAGACTTAACTTCTGTGGTCATCAGTCCCCTAGAACTTAGAACTACTTAAACCTAACTAACCGAAGGACATCACGCACATGCATGCCCGAGGCAAGATTCGAACCTACGACCGTAGCGGTCGCGCGGTCCCAGACTGTAGCAGTATTGCCTCACACGTTCCATTATTTCTACAGAATCCAAACTGATCTTTCCTGAGGATAGCTTCTGCCAGTTTTTCCATTCGTCTGTAAAGAATTCGCGTTAGTATTTTGCAGCTGTGACTTATTAAACTAATAGTTCGGTAATTTTCACATCTGTCAACACCTGCTTTCTTTGGGATTGGAATTATTGTATTCTTCTTGAAGTCTGAGGGTATTTTGCCTGTCTCAAACGTCTTGCTCACCAGATGCTAGAGTTTTGTCAGGACTGGCTCTCCAAAGCCTGTCAGTAGTTCTAATGGAATGTTGTCTAGTCCCAGGGCCTTGTTTCAACTCAGGTCTTTCAGTGCTCTGTCAAACTCTTAACGCAGTATCGTATCTCCCATTTCATCTTCATCTACATCCTCTTCCATTTCTATAACATTGCTCTCAAGAACATCGCTCTTGTATAGACCCTCTATATACTCCTTCCACCTTTCTGCTTTCCCTTCTTTGCTTAGAACTGGGTTTCCATCTGAGCTCTTGATATTCATACAAGTGGTTCTCTTTTCCCCAAAGGTCTCTCTAATTTTCCCGTAGGCAGTATCTATCTTACCACGCACACACACACACACATACACGCTGTAAGTAGGCTGTTTAGGTTTTTTATTGGTAACGCCACTTAGCGCTCTGTATGAAAATCACTGGCTGTGCTCTGTGCAGTCTGTGGCTGGTTTGCATTGTTGTTTGCTATTGTAATGTTGGGCAGCTGGATGTTAATAGCGCGTAGCGTTGCGCAGTTGGAGTTGAGCCGCCAGCAGTGGTCGGTGTGGGGAGTAGATAGCGGAGTTTTGAGAGCGAATGATCTGGACAGAGACAGTAAATTTGTAAGACTGGATGTCATGAACTGATATATATTTGACTTTTGAACACTATTAAGGTAAATACATTGTTTGTTCTGTATCAAAATCTTTCATTTGCTAACTATGCCTATCAGTAATTAGTGCCTTCAGTAGTTAGAATCTTTTATTTAGCTGGCAATAATGGCGCTCGCTGTACAGCAGTAGTTCGAGTAACGAAGATTTTAGTGAGGTAAGAATTCATGAAAGGTATAGGTTATTGTTAGTCAGGGCCATTCTTCTGTAGGGATTACTGAAAGTCAGATTGCGCTGCGCTGAAAATTATTGTGTCACTTTAGGAATGTCTGAGTACGTTCAGTTTGGCTCAGCTGTTTGAAAATTCATTAAATTTTCAAAGGGGACGTTTCATATGTCAACCCTTTGCCGAGGATACCTCACTGAGATCTTCTGATTTTTTTGTAACTAGTATAGCTATTGTTTACTGCTAGCATGTAATTATAGAATTTCCTTTGTAGTTGTAGTTTTTCATTGTTGTACAGTAAAACAATTGTGGCATGCATATAGATTTGCTCCAAGTATTTCGCAGCTGCGCTTGCAATTAACTATATATTATTTTCAGTGCTATGTTAATGTGCTTAATTATTTTGTTCTTCAAATTGTGCTTTTCTCCGTTATTGTGTGAAATATTGTGACAATAATGGAGTGTGAAAAACGCAATACTAGGCTCAAAAGTAAACTGAGAAATGACAGTGAAGACGAAAGCAGTGTGATATCGCAACCGTTAATGAATTATCTAATGTTCAAAGTAGTAATGTGGTACTTGTGCATAGGGAAATGGAGGGGGCGGCAAATAATGGTGTAGGCAGTGAAACAATTAGTGAACAGGGAAGCATTATCGATCGATCGGTCGCCAAAAGTTTGCTTCAAGAATCAGAAATGGGAGGACACAATCTTGCAAATACTGTAGATTCTGATTTTGGGTCCTCACTGTTTTCTCAAGTAAGTAAAGACACATTTTCTACTTGTCAAAATGTGAATGTTGCCGGTCAAAATACACTGCCGAAAAGCATAGAGGAACAGATTCCAGGCACTAATACGTTATTATTGCAATTAATGCAACAAATGAAACAAATTCAAAGATAAACACATCAACAGTTAGACACAATGAAACAAAATCTTCAAAAGTTAGACACCAAGCGTGAACAAACACGTGAAGATTTAACTGCTGAGTAACTTAAAATCGAATCGAAATGTCAAAAAGTCTGCAATGACCTACAAACACAAGTTTGTGAGCATTTTCAACCTTACAGAATCACGAAGCAGCCATAAAAGAACTGCAAACTATTGTTCATGTAAATCATGAGACCTTGCAAGCTAAAATTGACTCAGAGCATGAACAAATTAGAAAATTCAAACAAAATCAAAATCAAATCAGTACACAGTACAAAAGAGAAATCCGGGAAGTACAAGATCAGTTGACACAGCTAATACAAGTATTATGTATTTCAGAGGAGACTCGCGCTCCAACAGGGGAAGAGGGACTTAGAAATACGAAAAGTCACAAAATAATAACAAAGGGCATTTCGGAAATTATGAAAGAAATTGGCAAGGCGCACTGAATTTTGATATTGAACAGCCGAAACGAAGTAACAATGACCGATATGCGACTCGCCGACACGATGATTTTGACTATAAGGTGTTTATTACTACACATAAATTCAAAACATTTAAGAATTCCGGCAACGACATTCATCAATTCTCTCATTGTTTTCCTTCCAACTGGTCATTAGAGCACAGATTAGACTTTATGTCTGGATACTTAGAGAATGAACCAGCTGTAAGAATGCGGTCGGTCATTCACGATTGTCACAGTGAAGGAGAATGTTATCATACCTTCCTCTCAGAATATTGGTCTCAAGCTACACAAGACCGAGTAAAACATAGCATCAAAATAATGAAACATTTCGAGCAATCTGAATTTCCCAGTCTTGTCAAATATTTCGAAGACATATTATATAAAAATCAGTATCTTTCAAACCCATACAGCCCCTCAGAACACGTCCGTATTTGCTTAATCAAATTGCCTCAACATTTACGACATACTATTTTGGCAGGACGTTGCAAAGATGACATTGAAGCTTTTCAGGGACTGATACAAGAATTGGAAATTGACACTGACAATTGCGGAACGTGGAAACAGGAACCCAACAATTACAGGTATGATCCGTCACAATTCCGCGATGACAAATAATAACTGGACACAAGGCTATTCTTAGAACGTAAGTCGTGAGCAAAACAGACACCACCTGTATGACAATCGTTGTCAGAGTGGTAATAATAACAGGGAAAGATCACCTCTCCGCGGTAATGACTATCACAGAGACAATCGGAGGAACAGACAATATAGAAACCAAAATAATTATTATCAAAGGAGACAGAATAACGTCAGACGCAACGGTCCACCGCGCAGTTACGATTCCGGGAGAAGTTCTTAACCACATGACCGACAAAAAAATTATGTAAACTACCGACAAAACGACAGACCTGAATTTCATCAGAACTGGAGGGATTCAAACAGGGCAGGGACCTCTCGACAAGGTGAATTTGTAGAAGTTAATCTCCAAATGCCAAAAACGACGCGCGCCAACAAAGAGACAATAGGCAATGACTCACGCCGTTGGCAGCCACAAAACGTACTTATGAAGCTGACGACGTAGCTGCCGTGGCTAGTAATTACGTAAAAATGGAAGACATTAGGGGCATCTTACTCCAGGAACACGACGTAAAACATAACAACATTGCATATCCTGTAATTCACATTATAGCAAATGTCGTAAAATTTACGGCAGTACTTGACTCTGGCAGTCCCATTTCTGTAATTAGTGAAACAGCGTTTAGCAAATGCAACAAATCGAACGATTGCCCCACACTTCCGTTACGTAAGATTAAATTAAAAGGTGCAATCGTTGGAAAAAGTGTACATGTACGTCAACAAACCAACGTAGAATTCTTTTGTCAAAGCCACAGCTTCTCTACAAACTTTCTTATTGTTCCATTATTGTCGTCGGAAATTATATTGGAAGTAGACGTTTTTAATGAATACAAAGCAATCTTACTTCCACGATGCTGAAATAAGTTTAGACAAAGAAGGTAAGTCAATAGCTTTGACGGCATATTTGAAACTAATGAGTTAATTCAGAATAAAATTCAAACAATTGAGAACTGTAATGACACTGATAGGCAGGACCTTTTTGAGATTTTACAAGCACATTCCACAGTTTTTACTCACAAAACAGGAACAATCAAGAGACTTCAATACCAATTTCGTGTTCATGAGCATACTGAATTTTGTGTTAGACCATACGTAATTCCTACACATTATAGGGACCGTGTTAGAACAGAAATACAATCTATGCTTGACGAGGGCATTATTGAGCCTGCAGTAAGCTCATACAACAATCCCTTACATATTGTTGAGAAGAAAAATGGATCGATCAGGCTTGTCTTAGATTCGAGACAAATCAATACTATCATCATTCCTTAAACAGACAGGCCGCAAACGATGGAAGAACTTCTTCAGAATTTTAATGGTGTAAAAGTGTTGTCTTCTATTGATCTCAGATCCATTTTTTATCAGATCGAACTTCATCCAGAATGTAGAAAATACACAACTTTTCTTTGTTTCGTCGTTTGTTATCAGTTTCGGAAACTTCCTTTTGGTTTGAACATTTCTTCCGAGGCGTTCATTCTCGGGCTGAATTCCATATTACCTGAGTTCTTAAAACGTCACATCACCTTATATGTGGACGATATTCTGATGGCAGAAGCCTCATGGGAACAACATAATCGCATCCTCAACAGTGTGTTACGTATTTTTGCAGAATCTGGAATTACAGTTAACTTGGAAAAGTCTGAATTCCGTAGGTCAAAGGTGAGATTTTTAGGACATATTATTTCTTCTGAAGGCATTCAGCCGGATCCTGAAAAGTTAGAAGCAATCATAGCCATTCCAGTTCCATCCACAAAAAAACAAGTCTGCAGTTTTCTAGCTCTCGTAAATTTTTACCGTTTTATGCGAATTCTAGTTACACCAGAACTTTGTTCTCTCACTGGAAAAAATACTGTTTGGAACTGGGACGAATAGGTACAGTTGGAATTCAACTCTTTAAAAGAAACTCTACTTGACGCGCCAATACTAGCTCATCCAGATCTATCATAAGATTTCTGCCTTAGCACGGATTGATCTAAAGTTGGTCTTGGTGTCCATTTATTACAAGAAGCCATAGAAATGACACAACTGTTCAGAAAACCATTGCTATTGCTAGCCGAATGCTAACAAAATCTGAAAAAATTATTCCTTTACTGAATTAGGAGCTTTAGCTATCGTTTGGGCATTTAACAAATTCCGTTTCTTTCTTTCTGGTAAGCACGTAAGAGTTTACAGTGATCATCGTGCATTACAATTTCTTATGTCGTCAAAATTAAATCATGACAGGTTAGAACGTTGGGCATTGTTTCTGCAAGAATTCCATTTCACAATAGTCTACATTCCCGGGAAGGAGAACATTGTTGCGGACGCACCGTCACGCTTACCGGCTGGGCTTGAGAAAGGTAACATAGAAGGCAACCTCGAGAAAAATTTCAGTATTCTTTACATCCATAAAGTTGCCTTTGAAAACTTCATCACCACATCTTTAAAGGACATTGCTCATGGACGAGATAAAGATCAGATTTGGAAAGACATCAACAGTAAATGGCATGAAAAGACACACACACAGATTCGGCATTATTATCTGGTTAGAAACAACGTACTGTTCAAACGCTGCACTCTTGATGACAAGCTATGGGTACTTTGCATTCCTGACGATTTTGTTGTTGTTGTTGTTGTGGTCTTCAGTCCTGAGACTGGTTTGATGCAGCTCTCCATGCTACTCTATCCTGTGCAAGCTTCTTCATCTCCCAGTACCTACTGCAACCTACATCCTTCTGAATCTGCTTAGTGTACTCATCTCTCGGTCTCCCTCTACGATTTTTACCCTCCACACTGCCCTCCAATGCTAAATTTGTGATCCCTTGATGCCTCAAAACATGTCCTACCAACCGATCCCTTCTTCTAGTCAAGTTGTGCCACAAACTTCTCTTCTCCCCAATCCTATTCAATACCTCCTCATTAGTTACGTGATCTATCCACCTTATCTTCAGTATTCTTCTGTAGCACCACATTTCGAAAGCTTCTATTCTCTTCTTGTCCAAACTAGTTATCGTCCATGTTTCCCTTCCATACATGGCTACACTCCAAACAAATATTTTCAGAAATGACATCCTGACACTTAAATCTATATTCGATGTTAACAAATTTCTCTTCTTCAGAAACGCTTTCCTTGCCATTGCCAGTCTACATTTTATATCCTCTCTACTTCGACCATCATCAGTTATTTTGCTCCCCAAATAGCAAAACTCCTTTACTACTTTAAGTGTCTCATTTCCTAATCTAATTCCCTCAGCATCACCCGATTTAATTGGACTACATTCCATTATCCTCGTTTTGCTTTTCTTAATGTTCATCTTATATCCTCCTTTCAAGACACTGTCCATTCCGTTCAACTGCTCTTCCAAGTCCTTTGCCGTCTGTGACAGAATTAGAATGTCATCGGCGAACCTCAAAGTTTTTACTTCGTCTCCATGAATTTTAATACCTACTCCAAATTTTTCTTTTGTTTCCTTTACTGCTTGCTCAATATACAGATTGAATAACATCGGGGAGAGGCTACAACCCTGTCTCACTCCTTTCCCAACCACTGCTTCCCTTTCATGCCCCTCGACTCTTATGACTGCCATCTGGTTTCTGTACAAATTGTAAATAGCCTTTCGCTCCCTGTATTTTACCCCTGCCACCTTTAGAATTTGAAAAAGAGTATTCCAGTCAACATTGTCAAAAGCTTTCTCTAAGTCTACAAATGCTAGAAACGTAGGTTTGCCTTTTCTTAATCTTTCTTCTAAGATAAGTCGTAAGGTCAGTATTGCCTCACGTGTTCCAACATTTCGACGGAATCCAAACTGATCCTCCCCGAGGTCCGCATCTACCAGTTTTTCTATTCGTCTGTAAAGAATTCGCGTTAGTATTTTGCAGCTGTGACTTATTAAACTGATAGTTCGGTAATTTTCACATCTGTCAGCACCTGCTTTCTTTGGGATTGGAATTATTATTTTCTTCTTGAAGTCTGAGGGTATTTCGCCTGTCTCATACATCTTGCTCACCAGCTGGTAGAGTTTTGTCATGACTGGCTCTCCCAAGGCCGTCAGTAGTTCTAATGGAATGTTGTCTACTCCGGGGGCCTTGTTCCGACTCAGGTCTTTCAGTGCTCTGTCAAACTCTTCACGCAATATCGTATCACCCATTTCGTCTTCATCTACATCCTCTTCCATTTCCATAATATTGTCCTCAAGTACATCACCCTTGTATAAACCTTCTATATACTCCTTCCACCTTTCTGCCTTCCCTTCTTTGCTTAGAACTGGGTTGCCATCTGAGCTCTTGATATTCATACACGTGGTTCTCTTCTCCCCAAAGGTCTCTTTAATTTTCCTGTAGGCAGTATCTATCTTACCCCTAGTGAGATAAGCCTCTACATCCTTACATTTATCCTCTAGCCATCCCTGTTTAGCCATTTTGCACTTCCTGTCGATCTCATTTTTGAGACGTTTGTATTCCTTTTTGCCTGCTTCATTTACTGCATTTTTATATTTTCTCCTTTCATCAATTAAATTCAATATTTCTTCTGTTACCCAAGGATTTCTAGCAGCCCTCGTCTTTTTACCTACTTTATCCTCTGCTGCCTTCACTACTTCATCCCTCAGAGCTACCCATTCTTCTTCTACTGTATTTCTTTCCCCTATTCCTGTCAATTGTTCCCTTATGCTCTCCCTGAAACTCTGTACAACCTCTGGTTCTTTCAGTTTATCCAGGTCCCATCTCCTTAATTTCCCACATTTTTGCAGTTTCTTCAGTTTTAATCTACAGGTCATAACCAATAGATTGTGGTCAGAGTCCACATCTGCCCCTGGAAATGTCTTACAATTTAAAACCTGGTTTCTAAATCTCTGTCTTACCATTATATAATCTATCTGATACCTTTTAGTATCTCCAGGGTTCTTCCACGTATACAACCTTCTTTCATGATTCTTAAACCAAGTGTTACCTATGACTAAGTTGTGCTCTGTACAAAATTCTAATAGGCAGCTTCCTCTTTCATTTCTTAGCCCCAATCCATATTCACCTACTATGTTTTCTTCTCTCCCTTTTCCTACACTCGAATTCCAGTCACCCATTACTATTAAATTTTCGTCTCCCTTCACTATCTGAATAATTTCTTTTATTTCATCGTACATTTCTTCAATTTCTTCGTCATCTGCAGAGCTAGTTGGCATATAAACTTGTACTACTGTAGTAGGTGTGGGCTTCGTATCTATCTTGGCCACAATAATGCGTTCACTATGCTGTTTGTAGTAGCTTACCCGCATTCCTATTTTCCTATTCATTATTAAACCTACTCCTGCATTACCCCTATTTGATTTTGTGTTTATAACCCTGTAATCACCTGACCATAAGTCTTGTTCCTCCTGCCACCGAACTTCACTAATTCCCACTATATCTAAATTTTAACCTATCCATTTCCCTTTACGATTTTGTTAATAAGCTCATATAGTACATTCATTTCAGCTGCGCTCATTTTGGTCCAAGAAAATGTTATCATATTCTTCGGACGACTTGGTATTTTAACAATATGGAAAAGAGAATTGGAAGAGTCTTGCCTATTCGTAAACTTTGTCAAAAAGCTAAACCATCTACCATCTCACATCGTGCTCTGTTGTTTCCTATCCTTCCTTCTAAATTAAAAGAATTCGTTGCTGTTGATTTCTTGGGACCCCTTGTCAGAACATTGAATGGATTTTCGTACGTTCTAGTCGCTGTTGAACTTACTTCGAAATTTGTTTCTTTCACTCCGTTACGTAAAACCACTGGACGTCTGAATCCAACGCCTTTGTTAAATATTTCTTACGTGAAGTTGGACACGTTAGTAAAGTCATTTCAGATAACGGACCGAATTCAGATCTGCTGTTGGGTCACCAAGCTTCGGAACCATAAAATCAGACCTGTTTTTATTTCATTGTACTCACGACATTGTAACCCGTCTGAAAGGATTATGAAAGAAATCAATAAGCTTTGCAGACTTTATTGTCACAGAAGGCATCAGCATTGGAACAGATATTTACACTTATTTCAAAACGTGCTGAATGAAATGCCTCATGACTCCACTGCTTTACCACCTATTCTTGTACTGAAGAATGAAGAACCACCGAACAGAATCACAGCTTGTACTTTTTCCGAATACACGTAAACTTCGACACAGACACAATTGATTTGGCTATTAAAAATATAAATTCTTCTGCAGACAAAAGGAGAAAACTACACGGCAAAGCATATGCAAAGAAACCGTATATTAGTCAGAAAGTTCTCTTTAAAGCGCATTCATTGTCACATAAGAAGAAACACTTGAGTCACAAATTCTTTCTGGTTTACAATGGATCTTACAGAATTCGACGTATACCACATGATAATTGCGTTGAAGTTGAAAGTCTGCGTACTAGGAAGAGTAAAAGTTTACACCATACTTCACATGTAAAACCGTTTATTGAAAGATAATCTGCTTTTGAATTTAGTCTTTGCTGTAAAATTTTTCACTTCACGTTACTAGTACGCTTCGTCAGACTTAGAAACTGTTTACATGCAACTCTGTTTTAAAGTTAGCTATCCAGTCTAGAACCTAGGGAACACATATAGACAGTAATTACGAATGCATTGTTATAGTGAACAGACGACAAAGAATTATTGTGTGTGTACATTCTTGTTTGTTAGTTGTACGATTACGTAACGACTATAAGGCTCACATAATTAGAACATATACCAGTACTGCTAGCGAGATTTTAATGCAACATTTTGGTTTACTTGAGAATACATTCTGCATGTAAAGTACTTTCTGTGAGATTAAAGATGACTTAGCATTTGGTTCCTTTGACAGCTACACGATTATATCACGACGCTACTAATATTTGAAGCAATTTACATTGTTGCTTTTGCGGTGTGTCTGCTTTATAGCTGCACAGTTTTTCTGAATTCTTCTGGAAAGTAAAATATGTTTTAGTCGTAACTTTTGTGGTATAGCTACAATGAGACATCCTTTTTTGTTGCACAACAATACGTTAGTGTAGTGCTTTCTTGATCACGGAATTGTATGTAATAACTACGATATCTATACGCATAGCATTTCGCTTTTGTTTATTGTAGTGTTGGGCAGCTGGATGTTAACAGCGCGTAGCGTTGCGCAGTTGGTGGTGAGCCGCCAGCAGTGGTCGATGTGGGGAGTGAGATGGCGGAGTTTTGAGAGCGAATAATCTGGACAGAGATTGACTTTTGAACACTGTTAAGGTAAATACATTGTTTGTTCTCTATCAAAATCTTTCATTTGCTAACTTTGCATATCAGTAGTAAGTGCCTTCAGTAGTTAGAATCTTTTGTTTAGCTGGCAGTATTGGCGCTCGCTGTATTGCAGTAGTTAGAGTAACGAAGATTTTTGTGAGGTAAGAATTCATGAAAGTTATAGGTTATTGTTAGTCAGTGCCATTCTTTTGTAGGGATTACTGAAAGTCAGATTACTTTACTAAAAATATTGTGTGTCACTTTAGTGAATTTCTGAGTACATTCAGTTTTGCTCAGCTATTTGAAAATCAAATAACATAAGATGTTTATCAGCACAGTAATTCATTAAATTTTCAAAGATGACGTTACAACATAAAATGAAGTGGCACATACTCACCTACAATAACAAGTCGTTCACAGAATAGGCAACATATTAAAGACACAGGGACTTTAAATAGGGTACAGGGATTCCCGGCAGGGTCAGGGATTTTGTCTGCCTCGTGATGGCTGGGTGTTGTGTAATGTCTGTAGCTTAGTTAGGTTTAAGTAGTTCTAACTTCTAGGGGACTGATTACCAACGCTGTTAAGTCCCATAGTGCTCAGAACCCTTTTTTTATGGTACAGGATGGAGGACACAACACAGAAAAAGGTCAGAACACAAACACCCATGGATAAATTTAACAGTTCAGGAATAAATAAACTCACATGCAGCACTTGCCAGTCAGTGTACATAGGACAAACATGCAGAAACTTCAAAACCAGATATTCAGAACATCTCAGAGCTTTAAAAGCAACAGCTCCCATAGCACATTTGTTGACCACTTGCAGCCCACAATCACCTCCCAACCACAATAGAAACACACTTTAAAATACTGAAACCCAGCCACAGGCTATACAGCAAACTGACCGTTGAGGAAAACTTCCATATACAGAAGGCAATAGCAGAAGGAAAACAGGTCTGAAACGAATACACTACACTCTACAAGGGCACACTATTTAACACATTAAAGGAACTTGACAAATAAAAACAGCACAAACAGATAGTCTACACACACGCGCGCGCGCGAGCGCTCGTGCTCTCTCTCTCTCTCACTCTCTCTCTCTCTCCCCCTCCCTGTCTCTCTCTCCCTCTCTCTCTCTCTCTCTCTCTCTCTCTCTCTCTCTCTCTCACACACACACACACACACACACACAAAATGCAAACAAAATTCAATTTCGGTGCCGAACTCTCTGGTGAACAAATGAACACTGACTGGCCTGGGACACAACAAATCACACTGTGTTTTGGTGAAGTGAAAAGTACTTTACTACGTTATTTGTGGAAAATATTTGTTACAGTTGAGAGTGCATCACACCTCAGCACGATGCGGAGAATGGAAGTGCTTCCCACACGAAAACGTGAGTAAAAACGAATATAGGCGCGAAAACGTCGCGCCAAACTAAATAGCATCCTAGAAGATAGGTTAACTCACAGCAAAAAACTTTCTCATCAACATCGTTTGGTTGCATATGACATGCTACCTGTAGTAATTAACACCCAAGTGATCCAGAAAATTCTTGCACAATAAATGTAAAGATATTTACAAAAAGGAACGATCTATAGTTTGCACTAAAGATGCACATAATTTTATAATCATTTAACAAAAATGTTCACATTACAGAATAAATAAAAACGAAAACCCATTGATGGTGGCACATTGGTGAAGAAATATGTTTGGGTACTGAGAATAAACGGTGTTTTGCATAACTGGCGGACCTCACATTCAGCAATACTTGTGGCTGTACGTCACATAAATGGACATTTGGAGAAAGGGAAAAGAAGTTTTTATTATGATACGTGTAAACCATAAATTATCTAAACGCTAAGTACGTCTGCACCATGAATAGCAAATAGTAAAGAATGTAAATAATTATTATCAGAACTCACAAATATCGATGTAATTAACAAAGAACAGGTTTTTGTATAATCTCTGTGTAACACAGACCATGAAGATCAGAAACAATGTTTTGATTGAACTATGTCACCTGTTTTTGTTTCGTCTAGCGGTATGCCGCCATCGTAGTGCTGTCTGATAATTCATGTAAGTTTTTTCTGTATTTCAGCAAAACATAATAGAAATTATCAGTAGAAAAAGTCTATTATTAACTTAGTTGCCACATCTCACTGTCGCAAACATTATCATTAACCAAGTTTTTTCGGGAGTTCTAGTTGTGGGGATCCCTTCTTCTCTAACAGCATTTGGTCAGCCATTACGCTGACGATATTTTATAATTAATAATTAAAGTTATAATATTTAATGTAAATGTGAGAGGCCTCTCAATTTTGATCTCTCATAAATTTCAAAACTAAAGAGAGTAGTGGTAGAGTTTATTTACTAAAATTCAGAAGACAGAATGAACTCAGTACGTTTCATTTTGGCCGCTTAACGACAGATGAGATTCTCTCCAGTTTTGCCTTACAAATAATGAACAAGAAATACTGAAAATCATTCCATTCAATAAACTCTGCTATATCTAAGTAAATTTTTGTGGAATTTGGTACATAAATAACCAGTAGCCCCTGAGACCCCCAATAATAATTACAGTTTGCGTAAGAATACGCATATTTTCTTTTCTAAATAGCAGCGCTCACGCAAACTTTTTACTGGGAAGCAGTGAGTCGAGCGTTCTGTTTAAAAAATATTATATCGTACGTACTTTGGGGCAGCCGATTTACGTACGAGTGTTATCGCGGTATAAGTTAATTAAGTCTCACGCTAGCCCACAATATTTAAAGACACCCCAGCCAAGAAATCATGAATAATAATACGTACAATGTATAATACAATCACCGTAAATATATTATACCGTGATAAGTGGCGCCCAAGAACGGAGGGCATGAATTTTTGTGTATCAACATTATATACAGAAATACTGAGTAAATAAAATTAACTGAGGTATAGTTCTATTTATCAGAAAATTTTACAAAAATATTATTAAAACGTATTAATATGTATGTAATGATGTATATGATGCAAGAACTAATACCATTTATGTAACATTTATGTAACATGTAAAATTTTACAAAAATATTATTAAAACGTATTAATATGTATGTAATGATGTATATGATGCAAGAACTAATACCATTTATGTAACATCGATCCATGTACCCAATATAAAAACTTTCACATGTATGAGACTGAGGCAGTGATGATTTGTGGACCTGAAGCTGACACAATACATACAATTGTCTCAACCGAGGTATACTCGACAGCAAGCGATAAAGTTACGAAAGGTCAGCACTGTGCCGACTTTCTGGGCGCAAATTTGTCGTAATTGTGTAGATGATCATCTTCTTTTGCCACAGTAAAAATTTGGTCAGATTAATTTGCTATAGCTTGGTACTAGTGCTATAATATGGTAGACAGTGAACAGTATTTGAAATAGAGGTCACACAATCATCTGTGTGGATTTCAGATAAACTCCAGTCCAATTAACGATAGGTTCACTTGTGGGTGTACTGACACCATAGCAATATTTCAGCAGAGATAGATTTTTTGCAGTACACCAGAAGTGTTGCGATAGGATTACGTCATAAAGTGAGCGTAAAAGCATAGGTCATAGCTTCATTTGTAGTAATTAGCAAGATTTTATTAGATTATTTCAGTGTTTTGTGTATTTCTTGTGTGTGCGCGCCATTTTGGGGGAAACAGAATTTTGTCTGTTTGTGTCTGGTTAGTGAGAATAAATTTAGGCAAACAGGGTTAAGACACGATAGGAAAAACTAGCAGAGACCGAGAATATGCCTGGGTGTGATACAGATGATAATGTACAGGAATTTCCAATAACGAATCCACCCAAAATATCAGGCTCTTAAATTCCAAGACCGGAAGGTGAGCAGCCTGTGACAGATAACGTATCAGGCAACGCTGAGGATCAGGCTCAGATGAACAGAGAACTTCAGTTAGCTGCTTGGACAGGGAAAATTGGTGCTACTGCATCAACAGCTAATGTGCAAGTACCTGCACCAACAGCTGATTTGTTGACTGTACTTATGGCACAATTAGATCTAAGAGAAAAGCAACGCGAAGAGAAAGACAAGAACACCTTGAACGTGAAGAAAAAGAAACGCAAGAGCGCGTGATTCGCGAGTAGGCTTTAATTTCAGAAGTCAAAGATATTTTAGCTGCAGATCGTGATCCTCAGTTTCTGGAAAAAATGAATGAAATGTTTGAACAACGTGACAAGGTGCTAGTGTCATATTTGTCACAGGTAATCGATGTGGTAAACCTTGTCGCGGAATTAATTTAAAAAAGCAAGGAAATTCTTCAAAAGGTAACACGATCAGACGAACGCATAAATCAGTTAGACAAGGCGTATTGCGTCATAGAAAATCAAGAGAAAAATGTTATTAAAACAATAGAACAAATTTCGAGCAATTTATACCGTTAGACTGATGACTGTGTCACTCAAGCTATGACTCGATTGAAGCTCGAGCCGTAGTAACCGACGTGCGCGACGTTTCGGAGAATGGCGCAATATGGAAATGTACCACTTAATATAAGTGGGGTAGAAAAATCAGACTACGAGATAATGCAACCGCTCTCGCCGAGGAATTACACAGGTATCGTCGCTGCAAACGAGGCCGGAAAGCTAACAACCGCAGCACAAGTAAAACATGAAGAATTGTTAATCAAACACCGGCAATTTCAAACATTCAATGATGAAAAGAAAAGCGTGCATCCCGTGATGTTCGTAAAAAGTTTTCGAAACGTGTTACCTGTGTCTTGGGGTGAACATCAAAAAATTCAGTTCGTGATTTCTTTTATTACGGGAGACGCGGCACTGTGGGCGATGGAGATCGCGGAACAGTGTCCGATGTTCTCGGAATTCGAAAGCAAATTCCTACCTAGGTACTGGTCTGTATCTGTACAGGCGAGACTACGTAAACAGGTGTACAACACTGAACCCTTTAACCCTCGCTGTAGTTATCTAAGGAAATACACTGAACGATACTTGAACATATACGAGGTATTGGAATGAACCCATGCCCGCAAGAGATGTTTTACGAATACTAACAGGCAAATTACCAATAGCGAATAGAGAAAAATTAGTATGCGTATCTTATACCGACCTGGAATTGTTCATGGCAACAATAGATTCTTTGGACTTAATACAAAACGATGCCCGTCAGAATGAGCAAGGGAACTCAACTAACGGTCAAGGTAATAATAAAGCAAGAAATCAGGGTAATGATAGCCCTCGTAAAAATGGTTATGACAAAAACAACGAATGTTCGCACGGAGAGAACCTCCAAAAGAAGACGAACTCAGTGAATAATGGGCCGACTGCGAATAACAACTGGAGTAGCAATGGTTATAGTGCGAACCAGTATGCCAGCATGAACAAGTCTACACCGAAAAGAGAGGGACGCAATTATAACCGAAAGAGACGAAGCGAAGGGGGAGGAAACGACTTCGTAAAGAAAAATATGAGAACAATGAGCAGTGACAACGGACAGGACCAGCGATTTGGCAGGCACAACAAGTCATGCCGACAGCTCATGTGGTGGTCTATCATATTAACGTCATTCCGATGCCACCGCCCCCACCTCAGACACTGAATAGTCAGCCACATGTGTACGTCGCGCATGGTACATCGCAAACTGTGACTGCCGGGGTGAGAAACACAGATGTGACAGACCAACTATCGGTAGGGTGTGACAGACCATCAAACTCTGGCCGACCTCTAAGCCCTTCCCAGATGGACGGCAAGGTTTAAGAGGGGAGCAGGCAGAGTGTGGGTGTGCATTTACTCCGTTATAATGACGGATGCGATATGAATGAAGAATTAACAGTTGAGCCGCGATCGGTGGAACAACAGGATGTAGAACATGTACAGCCTGCATTCAGAGCAAAAAATAAATGGCAGAGAAGTGACAATAATACTTGACACAGGGGCGAATGCCTTTTGCATAGATGATCAGTTCTTTAAATGTATAGATCGTGTAAAGAAGTTATACAGTTTGCCAGTGGAAAATTGTTAGCTCGTAGGGGCTCTACGGAGCAGAGTGCAAGTGGTAAGGAATCAGGTGCAGCCTGAAGAAGAAGCCATATTATGCTCATTCCTTGTGTTAGGAATCTTAAAGTACCTTGCATCCTGGGACTTGATGCGCTGCGGGAAATTAAGGCTAGAATTGAGGTCTCAAGGACCGGCTGCACTGTATCATATCGCACCGACCAACTGACGTGGAACTCATAAGCACTCTGGACGCGTATATAAATTACTGCCGGAATGTCCGAGTAACTGTAAATTATCCAGATACATTGAATATCAATGACTGTATCATTAATGAAAACAATAATGAACAGGAATCTGATTGCGAGTGGGAGGCTGTCACTACCAAACATCAAATTGAAGAAAAAGCTGCCGAATCCTCTTACTTAAACCCGTCACAGCAAGCTGACTTAAGTATTAAATCAATTTGGAAAAGTATTCTCAGAGAAACCAGGAATCATTGAGGGATATGAATTCGACATGCAGGTTAAGGCCCATCACACATTGTGTCATGCTACCTACTCTATAACGTGGTCGAAAAGACCAACCGTGGGAAAAGAGATCCAAAGGATGCTGAGTTGACCGATAATCGAACCTTCGATGTCACCGTATAGTGATTAGGTAGGTGTAAATATATAGCTAGTTAAGATTTATTTCATGTATGTTTTACTTTGTATATATGATTATTATATGTGTTGTAGTTTCCAAGTGCGTGTGTGAGTTGCTTGTGAATGAAAGTCATGCATTTAAATGTGTGCAGTCAAAGTGTTAGTAAAGGGATCCGTGTAATGACACTTTGCACAAAAGTGAAAATGAGAGAGAGGCATTGTGTATGGTTGTCGGAAACGCATAATAGCAGCAGATCATTGACCGAATGCGAGAAATAGGAGGATTCATACTCTAAACAGGATAACACTTAAAGGTATGACAGATAATTAACGTCTGCAGAGACTCCAGCTTGGAAGCGCTTGCAGTTACACCCGTACAAGCAAGGCAACTGCAAACGCAGCAACAATAAAAGCAATGAATCAGTACTGAATGAATATAAAGAACATATGTAAAAAACGTACTGAACTCAAAAGTCCAGAAAGACCAGTTGGTCAACACTCTAAATAAGAGGTGCCAACTAGATCAATCACTTAGCACAGAGTGATAAGACGTATCTAGAAGGAACTCTGATTTGTATAATGTATAAAATACTATTATGTAAAGTGAGAGCCCTATTTCTTATGTAGCTCAAATAACAGGGGTTAGAAGATATTCCATTTTACAAGTGAGACTATCCGGACGCTTAGTTAGTGCAATACGGATAAACTGAATCACTATTTGGAATGTGATGGAAAAAGTGAACAGTAAACTGTATGATAACACACTGTATTTGGCAGCGCATAACTGTTGTTTAAGTACAGTGAGCAAAGGTAAATAGGATTGACTACATACATGGTGGTGCCTTCCGCAAGAATCTGTTTCATATATGCCAAATAATACTGACAGTTATAGTGTCGAAAATGTTTCTGTCAACAAGATAGACTTCCTATGAACAGAACATTCCCAATGGACTGCGAAGGGATGCAATGGGTAGCGCACTGCGAAATGCGGATTTCGGGGTCGACAAACGCACGCTAGAAGCAACGCACGCCTAACATAGTGAAGTGAAGTGTCACAGCAAGTTACTCGCATGAGCACTCAACACAGTGACAGTGTGTACTGCTGAGTAGTGAATAATTAGCAAAAAACAATGATTAAATCGGAGTAGTGAAATGTGTGCGTTCGTGCCAGAAACTTACTGAAAGAACTGGACCTCGTACGCTCTTACATTATATCAGTGCATACAAAAACAGTAAACACGAATGACTGTGGAGTGCTTGAAAACTAACAAGATTTCTTTCAGCACTTGCGATGTGTCTATTTGTCTAGTTTTGCTGATGCACTGATACGCGGTCGAATATTTGCATGTTACGCGAGGCGAGCGGCCGGTGAGTATTCCTGACTGCACAGCTGATGCACTGCGCCTGTCGACAGATCGGCACTGTCTGCGCGGACGTACATAAGCGTCGACGACTCTTACTTCGATGCAATTTCGAAATGTATTTATGGTTGACGACTAATTAATAAACACCGAGTACAGTGTAAATTTGTAACAGACATAAAGTGAAAAGGACATAGAAACTGAAAAAACTGATTGCATACGAACGTACTGTATATGTAATAACAGTGACTATATATTTCTTATTGTGGTGTACATGTGTACGTGATAAAAAAAACGTGTGCCAAGGCAATTACAAATAATGCAGGCACAGACGATTATTAGTCACCCAGATGAACTTCAATATCACATGACAAACGTACTGTGTGCGTAACTTCAAATAACATCTATTTCTAATGTCAACAATCCGAAGGCTCCGGGCGAGGTTTTATGACCCGTTTTTCCTTATGCCTAAAACCCAAATGAGGGAGCGTAAGCAAATTCGTAATGGGTGTGTATGATTCAGGATTGTTCACATTCCTGATACAAAATATGGTAGGAACAAATAGATATACAAATCCGACAGAATGAAATCGCAACATATCTAATATACACGAACTACACGAACGATATTGTACCAGTATAGCCATACATGTAACTGTGACTTGAACACAAATGTACCAATCTTAATCATGTAAACATGAACACTTTTAAAGCCGTTTCACGCCGCGGCCACACTGTCACGTCACGTAACGTGACAGATGTCGTGTGACAGATGTGCAGTTCACGCCGCCACCGACGTCTGTCCGGTACTGGGACATTGTTTCTGCTCTGTCAGGCAGTTCAGCTGAAGTAGGTAACATGGCAAGTGGTTCGTGGTGCGATAGCACGTTTACTAAGAATGTGCCTTGGTTGCATGACGGCGATAGTTGTTCGAGTAGTGAAGAGGAACTCATGCCGTTGTACTCGGTTACAAACCGAACGCACTGGGTGCACCCCATCAACCAAAGACGGGAACAGTGCGGCGAGTATCATCATCTGATGGATGATTTGGAGCTAGATAACGACAGATTCAAAACATACTTTCAGCTATCTAAACCTGAGATTGAAGAGATCTTAAAATTGATAAGTAACGATATTAGTAAAAAAAAAACACCAACTAATAGGAGATGTATTTCCAGCAGAAAAGATTGGCTCTATTACTAAGATAAGTATACTAATACTATATGCAACTTACTTTTTTGAAATATTATTGTATGTGGTTTTTAATTTTGCTAAAATTTATTTGAAACATATAAACAAAAATGTATTAGTTTTGAAAAATAATTAGCATTTATTCTATTTAAAAATTATTCACATTTAGTTGAATCTGTACTTAAATTACACACCTTACAGCTTATTTTAAGTTAATAATCGAGAAGGAATCGGCTCCAACGATTCACATTGTGTAATTGGGGTAAAATCCGATAAGGCCGCCTCTATCACTCACTTGTAACCAGAACAATGAAAACTATTTATTGTTCAACTGAAATCGTTTTTATAAAGTTAAAAAGTACAATATTTGGTCGAAGAAAATATACATTACATTGCTGAAATTAGCATAATGTGCAAAGTCACTGAGAAATTAGAGAGATTCCAAACTGGTGGCGTTATCACTCAAATAAGAGATACAATGCATGTTCGAAGAGCTGGATGAAGGAGAGAGACAGGATAGAGAGAATGAATGACGTGGTACACTTGATGGTTCTTCAACAGCTTGCGACTGTAGGCCCGAAGAGCGCCAATGCTCTTCCTCTGCTTTTGCGATTGACTGCATCGGTTCTAGTTTTATCCGTGTCTGCAAAAAACGAGGGAGCAAACGAGTGGACTTGCATGCACTAGCGAAAAATAAGTCCAAGTCATCAACTTTTGGTGCACTTCTTTTGGCTCTCTGTTTTTCTCATAAATAATTAATTAATTTGTCCTTACTTCTGAGGTGACGGTTACTGGATTCACCTGTGAAAGGTGGCTACACTGAGTCACAGCGCCAGAGATTGCGCCAAAGAGTATTATTCTGCCGCCTCCGCTGGCAGTGATTGTTGAGATGTTGCTGTGGGCAGTTGTAGTTCTGAGGTAGCCGTAGTTGCAGTACTAGTTGTGAGCTGTCATGTGCAGTTGTTCTGATGGGCTAGACAGCCGATGCTGTTCGATTGGGGACGTTGTAATGATCAGAGTGTATTTTTCGTCAATATGTATGAGGTAATAGGAAAAAAATTTGTATTTGAAATTTCCTAAATAACAATGCCTCTTGGTCACAGGTTCCAGTCAACAAAGCATCTGGCTTGTGTTCATGTATTAGAGTGTAATTCTGGTTTCTATTTGCAATCATAGTATTTCTGGTTTCTTTTTAATTTCTTCATTGTAAATGGCGTTTAAAGCATATTGACGTATTGAGGAAGAACCGTGCCAGATGTGTACATTGAATCACACTTCCACACACAGAACAGCTAGACTTATTCTTTGTTGTTTCGTAGCTGTTATTGTTGCTGGGGACTTAATTAATTAATTGTGTTAACGGAAATTTTATTTCATTCTTTGTTGTTATTCTATGCAGTGAGATTGCGTACTATCACTATCCAGGTCCAACTGGTTACGAGACTGTGTTACAGGACAAACAGCGACTAAAATTAAAATTAGTCCCTTGGAATTCTTTTGATAGTAAAAATAGCAGACAGTAGTATTGTTGTAGTAATTTGTAGTCTAGTAAGTGCAGTCTATATTCCATGTGTAGATTTGGTAACTGAAAATTTGTAGTTGTCTTGTCATTCTTTTAATGGTATTTTGGCAGAATTTAATTTTTGATTTCTTGTATACAGGTTTGAAAATTTTGTGCAACTATTAAGATTTTAATTGTTTGTTAGGTGTGTTTGTCGGGAAGCATTTCGTGTGAATGGTATTGTTGGTGATAAAGTGTTATATTGTGTGTAATTTTCGTATTGTTACGAGTTTTGTACGTTTTGTAAATGATTACGCGATCGATGAAAAAGGCAAAAATGATGGATAGTGAGAATGACGAAATTGTTAACATGGCGAACTCGTCAACACATGAGAACAGTATGATGAATAATGAAGTAGAAATCAATCTAACAAGTCGGGAAAATAGTCCGGAACCAGTACAAAATTTTTCACAATCAAAAAATTTTCAGAATTCGAGATTAACGACAGAAGATTCTGGAATAGTATCGAACGCAAATAGCTTTACAGCTATGACGAAGGAAGTTGGTTTTGTGGGAAATGTTAGGGGCGTAAAGAATTTCGAACCAGTCAATATGGAGCAGTTGATGAGTGCAATATTAAATTTGGGATCTAAATTAAAAATAGTGGCAACACGGTTGGAAACTGATATGGGAACAATGGAAACACGGTTAGACTCACTGGTATCACAGTTAGGATCTGAATTACAAACAGTGGGATCACAAATAGGACCAATTAAAACTGATATGGGAACAATGGAAACACGGTTAGACTCACTGGGATCACAGCTAGGATCTGAATTACAATCAGTGGGATCACAAATAGGACCAATTAAAACTGATATGGGAACAATGGAATCACGGTTAGACTCACTGGGATCAGTTAGGATCTGAATTACAAACAGTGGGATCACAAATAGGAACAATTAAAACTGATATGGGAACAATGGAAACACGGTTATACTCACGAATAGGGGCATGTTTTAAAAACATGAAAGATTAATTAAAGAAAGAAATTAGAGATGTACAACCGATTTTAATGGTCACAATAATAGATTAATTTCAATAGAAATCAGAAAAAAGGAACACGATAGAACAGGAAGAAAGAGATCGCGTTATAGTACAAAAATTTTCAGACTTAAATTTACAACATGCACACAATAAGGAAGAAATATTTGAAAGAATCGAGGAATCTGTACCAAATGACAGAATAAATAACCTAACACAACAGTATGAACAGTTAACTACTAAATGTGTCAATACTGAAACCCGAGTCGCGACACTTACAGAAGACGTAAATAAACAGAAAGAAAAAATAGGTGACTTATCGGAAAGAATTCAGATTTCAGATAAATTGACAAGTCTTAATTAAAATGGGGAAAGAGACTCTGATAATACAGCTCCATTGCCATCTGTAGAAACAGAAGAGTACCAGAATATAAATAAATATGTTGAAAATCAGGGAAAATTTAATGAACGCGTTAAAAGGGAATTTGAAGCGTTACGAAAGCAAGTCAAGCAAATTGGAAGCGAAATCGTAGGAAAAGACAGCAGAAGAAATTTAGAATCACAGATAGCAGAGGGCTTTGAAGAAAATAATTTATTTCATTTACGAGAAGCAACAAGAGAGCGCCAGGCCCACGAAATTGACAATAATCGACATTGGGACGGGGACAGACGCGGTAGGTCTTTGTCGCCACGAGGCGAAAACTCTGACTATAAACACTTCTTAACTGTTCGGAAATTTAAGATCTTTCGCAATTCTAAGAATGACTTACATCCATGTTCATGGTTAGATCAATTTAAAGTCACAAATTGGAATTTATGAATGGCTATTTAAGTCCTCAGGGGATTCGCTACACTAAGTGAATATGTGCCGTAGCGTGCGCAGGGCCCCGAGCTGTAGTGGTGATATTTCCCTTTTAGTTTTCTGCACCGCTGCCTACTCTTTTACTATTATTTGTAGCCGGCCGCGGTGGTCTCGCGGTTCTAGGCCCGCAGTCCGGAACCATGCGACTGCTACGGTCGCAGGTTCGAATTCTGCCTCGGGCATGGATGTGTGTGATGTCCTTAGGTTAGTTAGGTTTAAGTAGTTCTAAGTTCTAGGGGGACTAATGACCACAGCAGTTGAGTCCCATAGTGCTCAGAGCCATTTTTTTATTATTTGTATCTATCAAAACAATTCTTCAACTATCAATCTATCTAGAGAATCGGTAAAGAAAAACCGGATATGGCTATTTTACCCAAAAGTGATTTCTGATATTACCGTTTGGACTTACTGTATCTGCAGCAGCATTCATTCGTGGTTTAAACGAAATTTTACCTGTTTATCTTCGTGACAATATTACTTGAAATGTTAACGATATTCTTATTGCTAAACGTTCTTGGAGTGAGCACAACAAAATTTTGGATTCATTATTACGTATTATTGCAAGAGTTGGCATTACAGTGAACTTGGAAAAATCTGAATTTGGTCGTTCACAGGTGAAATTTCTTGGTCATATTATTTTTACAGCAGGTATTCTTCCTGATCCAGAGAAACTAGACGCTATTCGTAATTATGCTGTTCCTACTACAAAACGTGATGTTCGTAGTTTCCTTGGTGTCTGTAATTTTCATAGATGCTTTGTTAGATTGGACGATTCGGCCACACCTCGTTTGTGTGAACTATCGGGAAAGAATACTAATTGGTGTTGGGATGAGGAAGTTCAATCAGAATTTGAACAACTTCATTATGCCTTAGTTGCTGCTCCACTTCTTTCACATCCGGATTTATCTAAAGATTTTTGTTTGGCGACGGACTCATCATACAAAGGCCTAGGTGCACACTTATTTCAAGAGATAGAAGAAAACGGCGTTGTAGTACAGAAAACTATTGCATTTGTAAGTCGTGTTCTCTCTAAATCAGAAAAGAATTATTCGATTACGGAACTTGAGGCTTTGGCTGTTGTATGGGCTTTCACAAAATTTCGCATATTTTGTATGGCGGACATACTAAGGTTTACACCGACCATGGAGCTCTGGAATTTCTTATGTCAACAAAATTAATACATGGAAGATTGTCACGATGGACGCTGTATCTACAGGAATTTGATTTTAGTATTGTTTACATACAGGGTTCTTCAAATATTATTGCTGATGCTTTATCACGTGCCCCTATGGGTTTGAAACAAAGTGCTGAGGATTACAAAGAAAACAATTATTGTTTGATGTCTATTCAAGGTGTTGCGTTTGAAAGTTTTATTTCGTCTTTGCTCCAGGACATCGATAAGGAGCAAAACAAGGATCCAATCTGGACGGACATTAAGGAGAAGTGGAGGAGAAAGGAAAGCGTAGCGGTTAGACAGTATTATTTAGTTCGCAATGATATTCTTTTTAAACGAAAATCGGTCGACAACTCCGTTTCGTTTGTTTGCTTTCCTGATGAGTGGATTAATAAATTGATTTGGTGTACACATTTTAGTTATGCACACTTTGGTCCCAGAAAATGCTTTCATAAATTAAGAGAAAAAAACGTATATGGAAAAACGTATATGGAAAAACGTATTCGATCTGTTCTTGCCAAATGCAAATTATGTCAAAAAGCTAAGCCGCCAACTAATTCTCATAGAGCACCGTTGTTTCCTATCATTCCAGCGAAATTAAAGGAGATGGCTGCAGTCGATTTGTTCTGTCCAGTGGTTCGTTCTACTAATGGTTTTGCGTACATTTTGGGAGCAGTGGAAATCACATCAAGATATGTGTGTTTTTCACCTTTACGCAAAGCAACAACTCGTTCATTATCTAATGCTTTCATCAAACATTTTCTTAAAGAAGTGGGTCATGTTGATAAGGTTATATCAGATAATGGATCACAGTTTCGCTCTAAAATTTGGCTTCGTACTCTACGGCGTCGTAAGATTAAACCAATTTTCATTCCACTTTTTCACCCTCAATCTAACGCTTCAGAGAGATGGATGAAGGAAATCAATAAATTGTGTCGACTTCGTCATGAGAATCACAGAAGATGGGATCAGTATCTTCATATTTTTCAAAACATCCTGAATGAACTCCCTAATGATTCAACTTCTTTACCGCCTATATTGATATTAAAAAATAAAACACCGACAAATCGCATTCCTGAAATCGTTCCCTTTCCGCCTTCACGGAAACTGCTGCATTCTGAAGTTGTCAACCTGCCTCTACAAAATATTGCATCTGCGGCTGCTAGAAGAGAAAAATCAGCTAAACGTCCTAGTCGTTTAAAACCTTGTCAGTTGGTCAAAAGGTGTTATTTAAGTCTCATCGTTTGTCTCACAAATTGTCTCGCAAATTTTTTCTGCTTTATAATGGTCCATATAGGGTTCGCAAAATTAATTCATGATAACACTGTCGAAGTAGAAACTCTTAAATCTCGGCGCTCTAAGGGAATACATCATATATCGAACGTTAAAATTTTTGTGGAATAACATACTTTTGAGAAACTATCAGTTATACGTAAACATGTAGAGAATGCAAGGATACCGCGCTGTGTTCCAGCGGCGGCACATACTCAAAGCAACAGTCAAGTCTGGGCGCCGTACAAGGTAGTCGTTGACTGCAATCAATTACTTCCTACGTCAAGCGTACCTGCAGCTGATCGAGCGGTCAGTGCGAATGTACTGACAGCCGTAAACAAATACACAGTCTAATTTCTGTGATTCAATTCAGTATAAAGCTATAGTGACTTGATAAATTATGTTATTAACGTTCAGTATTTTTCAGGATGCAGTTGTATAAAATATTTAAGAAATTCAGGTAAATTCTGTGTGTGTCCGAAGTTAAGAGGACTAGCTATCGAGAAAATTTCAGGAAGAATGTAATTTCGAAGAAGAAAGTAATAAACTAAAAAGTAACTATTAATTGAGTTTATTGTTCAGGTAACATATTTCGACTTAGGTACGTACTTCAGATGTAATTTTCTGCTCGCGATTACGTGATTTATACTTTGTGTTAACTGATTTTGACAATTATTAATGAACAAGGTTGTTAATTATGTATATTATGCATCGCTTGGCTGCACTGCTTTTTCACTCATGTCACATTTTTTTTAATTATGTGCCTGCTGTGCTTTTTCTATTTAAATTATAATTGTCACCTGATTAGTCGTGCTGATATGGTTATGTATGTAAGTCATACTTTGTGATTTATCTGCTTGCGCCTTCATGTTTACTTGTTAAGATTATATATGAACATTTATTTGCTTATGCTGGTATGATGCTAATTACCTGTTTATTATGTAAGATATATATTGCTGCTTTGCGTATGGACTGCATATTTACACATTTCTGCTTGTTTCATAACTACTCTTTAACTTGGCATATAGAAATGGTGATATACTGTGTACGAACATGGAGTTTAGGTTACACTATGGTATTATTTATAGATTGTTAGCTTCACAGAGCCTCGTTGTACGGATTGTGCAGCATGCACTTGTTGACATTCTGTTCTCTACTGGTATATTTACTTGCTATTGCATGTTTTGCTTACGCTCAGTGCTTTATATGTTACGATAAGACAATGAACTGCGATAATTCTACGAACGACATTGGTACAAGAAACTTCATTGAAGTCACATGAGCTGGAGGTTTTATGGAAGCTGTATCAATTTATGCTAATAGGAAGGAAGCTAACGACATGAAATAGCAACACTACGTTTAGACCATTGACAGTTATTACACTGCATTCTTCGTGAGCAATTGAAATAGCAAATGACACTTGACACAAGAAATGCTCCACATGTTTGCTTCTGTTTTGCCCTGATTCTTTAAGTGATGTACACACTGTGAAATATTACGATTATTCACACTACGTACTCGTCCTTACTTACTAAAAGTTATTCAAACTAAAGGCTGTTAGAGGTCATGTATGCATCTCTTTTATTTAATGATGGAAAAGGTAACCAAACTGTATTTTATAATTCATAATGAGTAGAAGATTTGGGTCAGATGGATTATACAGAGGTTGTGTGTGGACATTATGTTAAAAAAAAATGGCTCTGAGCACTATGGGACTCAACTGCTGTGGTCATTAGTCCCCTAGAACTTAGAACTACTTAAACCTAACTAACCTAAGGACATCACACACATCCATGCCCGAGGCAGGATTCGAACCTGCGACCGTAGCAGTCGCACGGTTCCGCACTGCGCGCCTAGAACCGCGAGACCACCGCGGCCAGCGGACATTATGTCTTTGGATTGTATGGGATGATGAATTGAAGTTTGCACTAGGATTTTATCTGTACTTGTTCGAGGAGACTGACTAGAGGAGTTGTTATGGAAGTGAAATGATATTGGCGATAAGGTTTATATGTATCGACGTATTGAAGAGGTATTACTGAGGTATTGAGATTGTGTGAAGTTGATGATTATTGGAGTTTTGGTGGATAAGAGGTAAGGTAAATGATATTGATGATAAGGTTTATATGTATCGACCTATTGAAGAGGTATTATTGAAGTATTAAGATTATGTGATGCTGATGATTATTGGAGTTTTGGTGGATAAGAGGTAAAGTAAGTGAGGAGCATATTTTTTGTTTGTTGGTTTATATGGAACAAGGAGGATGAAGATGGCAGACTACAACACTAGAAGATTGTCTGAACACATACACTTCGTTAAATCATTAAGCAGTATATACTTCTTTTTGGAGAAAGGAAGTATTTGCATATCATGGCACACTGACAGTTGTTCAGAAAAATTGGCTTGGCAAACATTGGTCTTGACATAATGACTATGACGTTGACTAACTATTATTGACTGTTATACACTTTACCACTACTACTTGATACACATATTGAGCATCAAATTTTGACAGAATTGCATTTACACATTCAACACCATTCAATTACACAGTAGTACTTAAATGTGGATGAAAGATGAGTGAGTGTGTTTTGTGTGTTTTCATTTCCTAATCCCAAATAATTGGTACCGACCTATCTCCTAAATATTATTTTACTTGTTTGTTGTGGCCTGCACTGACACCCATAAATATTATAGGTTTACTGATGTTTGTGTATTTGTAATAGTTAATATGACAATTATCTGATATCATTTATGTGTTTATTATAATTTGTATGTTTCTTGTAAGAGCATTGATAACAATTTTGTAAAAGCAATTGTGTGTGCATTCAAACTGTTGTTTGTGCTTGCACGTATTAACATTGGTGGGTGCCACTTGGAAATGTTTAATTTCTGCTGATAAACTCTGATGAACTGTTTAATTAGTGATAGTGAATATTATGGACTGTTACCTGCATGTGTTCAACATGATGAGTGACATTTGGAAATGTTTAATTACTGCTGATAAACTGTCTAATTAGTGATAGTGAATATTATGGACTGTTACCTGCACTTGTTCAACACGATGGGGGCCACTGATGGAACTGCTTCTACTGAAATGTCACTTTTTGGTGTCTGCACCTGCTCAACATTGCCGGGTGCCACTAATGGAACTGCTTCTAATGAAATGATGTCACTTGTTGGTGTCTGCACCTGCTCAACATTGCTGGGTGCCACTGATGGAACTGGTTTTACTGAAATAATGTCACTTGTTGGTGTCTGCACCTGTTCAACATTACTGGGTGCCACTAATGGAACTGCGTCTACTGAAATGATGTCACTTGTTGGTGTCTGCACCTGCTCAACATTACTGGGTGCCACTGTAGGAACTGCTTCTACTGAAATAATATTACTTGTTGCTTTCTGCACCTGTTCAACATTGCTGGGTGCCTCTGATGGAACTGCTTCTACTGAGATGATGTCACTTGTTGCTGTCTGCACCTGTTCAAAATTGCTGGGTGCCACTGATGGAACTGCTTCTACTGAGATCTCACTTGTTGGTGTCTGCACCTGCTCAACATTGCTGGGTGCCACTGATGGAACTGCTGCTACTGAGATAATGTCACTTGTTGGTGTCTGCACCTGCTCTACATTGCTGGGTGCCACTGTTGCAGCTGTTTAAATACTGCTGATGAAATGTTATGAGACTGCTATTTGCACCTGTAGATCATTGCTGGAACTGTCAACTACTCTGAGAAGTGCTACTTGTTTTTTGAACTATTGAAAGGGTTTTATGTGAATATTTGTATAAAATGATTTTTTGTGTGTTTACTGTTCATGAAATGTTATGAGATTCTTACCTGCACCTGTTCATCATTGCTGATGCTATTGATTGAATTGTTTTACCACATGATACTTGTGTAAACTATTATGTAAAATCATATGAATGCAAGCATTTGTATTCCTTACTGTATTTTATATATTAGATTATTGAAGGGTCAGTGCAAATCCAAAATTTATTTAGGTTTGTGGTATTTACTTATTCAATATTATCTTTTATTTTTGTCTGTATTTTTTTGGACGAATTTGGTGGTATTTTCACCACCATTGCTGGCAAAAATACCATCAAATTCTACCCAGTGGAGGGGGGGCATATGAAAGGTGGCTACAATAGGTCACAGCGCCAGAGACTGCGCCAAAGAGTATTATTCCGCCGCCTCCACTGGCAGTGATTGTTGAGAAGTTGCTGTGGGCAGTTGTAGTTCTGAGGCAGCCGTAGTTGCAGTACGAGTTGTGATCATTTCGTGTGCAGTTGTTCTGATGGGCAAGATACCAGATGTTGTTGGATTGACGATGTTGTAATGATCAGAGTGTATTTTTCGTCAGTATGTATGAGGTAATAGAAAAAATTTTTGTATTTCAAATTTCATAAAAAACAATGCCTCTTGGTCACAGGTTCAGTCAACAAAGCATCTGGCTTGTGTTCATGTATTAGAGTGTAATTCTGGTTTCTATGAGCAATCATAGTATTTCTGGTTCCTTTTTCATTACTTCATTGTAAATGGCGTTTAAAGCATCTTGTCGTATTGAGGAAGAACCGTGCCAGATGTGTACGTTGAATCACACTTCCACACACAGAACAGCTACACTTATGCTTTGTTGTTTCGTAGCTGTTATAGTTGCTGGGGACTTAATTAATTAATTGTGTTAACGGAAATTTCATTTCATTCTCTGTTGTTATTCTATGCAGTGAGATTGCATACTAATATTTTTCAGGGCCAACCGGTTACTAGACTGCATAACCGGACAATCAGCGACTAAAACTAAAAATATTTGCATTATATTTAATTAAGCCCCCATTAGTAGAGGGAAGGGGACTAGTCTCTTCATTCTCCTCTATATCAGTAATGCTTTCATCTGCTGGAGTGAGAGGACGGTCGCAGTCAGGGTCTGTTCCCCCAACAATTCTTTGGTCCATTGGGCAGATTTTAGTGTCACACCTGCAACACACAAAAACAAAGACGTAGTAAAACGGTGATATCATACGCAGAAACGTATTTAATACTAATAATTAAAAGGAGAGCTAAAATTCTATACTTAATGTTTATACGTTTTAATTAATAATTACAATGTATGTAATAATTTATGTTTTACTACTCGTATTCACAGGATGATAAATATATATACAAGACAATCGTGTTTGATCAATCCCACCGGTCATCATTAGGCCTAAGAATGACAGAAAGAAAACAGCGTCTCTGCTTAAATACTATTGGCTACCAGAAGTTCCGGATACAAATTACTATAGGTGCCACTGGGGTAAATTCTGTTATTTCTTGTTGTTAGTATTTAATCAGTGTTGCCATATTGATTCTGCCAGTCATGTGCCTCTTGGTGACCTATGTGATTGGTAGAAATCGACTGCCTTTCATGTATGTTTACCGTTTTGTATGTACATGCAGTATAACTGTAAATATATTTTAATTGCTATTAGACGTAAAGTGTTGCATGCGTTCTAACGTCAACAACACTTCTTATGTTACTGAAACATTGTCGCATAAAAACGACAACCGCAGTCTTCCCTCATTCCCATCTCCCCATCACTTTTAGATTTAAAAATATTTGCATATGTACTTGACAATGTATGAAGGTCTTTACTTCCTATCTTTCATTGTTATAACCAGGAACTCCATTTGTTGTTCGTATTTCTTTGTAGCTGATTGGCCTGTCTTAGTCTTCTGGAAGAGAGCTTGGCGATGGCCGTCACGTAATTTCCTCCATTTCTCTTTCAAATTCGCTTTTGTAAAAATAAACACAATTAAAGTGTTGGCTATGTTTCTTTAGATTCTTGTCTACAGGAAATACATATACAACAATCAGCTCCAGCTACAGAATTGGAGTTAGTACAGCTTCAAAAATAATTGAAGAGTTATGTCATGCTTTGTGGAAGAACCTGCCAGGAAGTTTCATATCAGCGCAAACTCCGCTGCAGAGTGAAAGTCTCATTCTGGAAACATCCCCCAGGCTGTGGCTAAGCCATGTCTCCGCAATATCCTTTCTTTCAGGAGTGCTAGTTCTGCAAGTTTCGCAGGAGAGCTTCTGTAAAGTTTGGAAGGTAGGAGACGGATACTGGCAGAAGTAAAGCTGTGAGTACCGGGCGTGAGTCGTGCTCCGTTAGCTCAGATGGTAGATCACTTGCCCGCGAAAGGCCAAGGTCCCGAGTTCGGGTCTCGGTCGGGCACACAGTATTAATCTGCCAGGAAGTTTCATATCAGCGCACACTCCGCTGCAGAGTGAAAATCTCATTCTGGAAACATCCCCCAGGCTGTGGCTAAGCCATGTCTCCGCAATATCATTTCTTTCAGGAGTGCTAGTTCTGCAAGTTTCGCAGGAGAGCTTCTGTAAAGTTTGGAAGGTAGGAGACGGATACTGGCAGAGGTAAAGCTGTGAGTACCGGGCGTGAGTCGTGCTTCGGTAGCTCAGATGGTAGAGCGCTTGCCCGCGAAAGGCAAAGGTCCCGAGTTCGAGTCTCGGTCGGGCACACAGTTTTAATCTGCCAGGAAGTTTCATATCAGTGCACACTCCGCTGCAGAGTGAAAATCTCATTCTGGAAGTTTCAACCTGCAGCCTCTTTACATGCCAACTCCTGACGAAAACATGTGGCGAAACTTTGAAGAGGGCTTCCTTTTTGCATAGGAACCAATGATGGCAAACACTTACATGCTGCCCCGAACTCTGGATCAAACTTTTTTCATTACAAAAGGTACTACTCTACTGTCATTTTGAGACTGGTTGATCCAGAATACTAGGTCATCGCTATAGATTGTGGTGCCTATGGAAAAGAATCTGACAGTAGTATTTTAGCTGGGAGTGAATTAGGGAAAAGACTAAGCAACTATACTATGGCAGTACCTCCTGATGAACAATTATTTGAGGAAAACTTCAATGTTCCTTATGTGATTGTGGGTGACAAAGATTTTCCTCTTGATCGTTTCTTGCTTCGTCCATTCCCAAAGGACCGACATCTTATCGATGAAAGAAGAATTTTCAACTACAGACTTTGTAGATGTAGAAGAGTGGTTGAAAATCTTTTTGGCATTCTTGCACAAAGATGGCGTATCTATTTCAGACCTTTAAACTGTAAGCTGCACGTAGTAAACAAAATAGTTAAAGCAACAGCCGTCCTCTACAATTATCTTTGCTCAAAGGGATCATTATCTCCAGTAATGATACCTGATGAAATTTTAGAAGCTTATCACAAAGAATGGAAACCTAGTCCTCGTTATTCTGCTCAGGCATCTAAAGAAGCTACCGAGGTACGAAATCCCTTTGTTAAATACCCCATGTTCGAAGAAGGAAGTGTGCCCTGGCTGTGGAACCACATTTAATGATAACCAAAACAACATTTGTTGTAACATATTGTATGCATTTTGCTGTTGTGTATGATTAATATTAACAAAAAAAATTGTGATGCTAACAGTTTGTGGAATGTAGTAAGACCTTTTATTGTACTGTCTGAATATGAACATTATTTGTAAGAATTTTTTTTGAGTCACTTTTGTATAAACATAATGCCAATTTGTACTTAACATGCATGTGTTTTCCTATTTGTTAAGTCGTGATTTGTGACAATTGCGAGATTTTGTACTAAATTAACTTTGGGCTTTTCATTAAAGAATATAAATAATACAAATTTATGCTATTATTAAAGCCAGTGTAATAAATATTAACACAACACATTTATGTTGTTAATATTATTAGACTATACTCAATTATGAAGGGTACAATAAAGAAGGGTACAATTAAGAACTACTTACTATTTTGTCCCAGTTGCTCTGCTATTTCGCCCCATGCTGTGTCCTTCAAATTGCTGTCTCTATACTCCTCCAAATCTGTAGTCCACAGCAGTGGACGCGTTATGACGAGTTCAATTACCTGTTCCATAACAAATAACAAAAATTGCAATACAGCTTCTTGTAAAGAGTTCAGCACGAAACTGCTCGACAGATGTGATCATGCCCATGGCAGTGTAATTTGGGCCACTGCGCAGGTGCGAGGCCACAGACGTCGACAGATGGATTGAAAAGATCGCTCTCGGAGCGATCCCGCAGATTCGTCTGTCGACGTCTTTGAGGTTCTGCAGGGTCGGTGTGAATTACACCGTTTAAAACTATGGATACAGATCTTTTGAAAAATCTGTCACGTTACGTAACGTGACATAGTGTGACCGCGTTGTGAAACAGCCTTAAATAATGACGTAAGACGGTAGTGAGTCTGTACATAAAGTAGTAAACCACATTAGGTACACTCTTACTAGGGGAGTCACGTTACGGTACGTCACATAAATGTACATTTGTAGAAAGGGGAAAGAAGTTTTTGTTATGAGATGTGTAAACCATAAATGATCTGAACTAAGTACGTCTGCACGATGTTTAACAAATAGTAAAGAATGTAACTTATCATTATCAAAACTCACAAATATCGATGTAATTAACAAAGAAAATTTTTTTGTCGGCGCCACTTATCACAGTCTAATATATTTACTGTGATTGTATTATATATTGAAATATTACTATTTATGATTTATTGGCTGGGCTGTCTTTAAATATTGAGGACTAGCATGAGACTTTTAACTACCTTATACTGCGACAACACTCGTACGGACATCGGCTGCCCCAAAGTACGTACGATATAATATTCTTTAAACAGAACGCGCGAATCACTGCTTCCTAATAACAAGTTTGCGTGAGCGCTGCTATTTAGAAAAGAAAATATGCGTATTCTTACGCAAATTGTAATTATTATGGGGGGTCTTAGGGGCTACTGGTTATTTATGTACCAAATTTCACAAAGATTTACTGAGATATAGTGGAGATTACTGAACGGAATGATTTCCAGCATTTTTCATTATTTGCAATCTCATCTGCCGTTAAGCGGCCAACATGAAACATACTGAACTCATTCAGTGCTGTGAATTTTAGTAAATGAAATCTATCACTACTCTCTTTAGCTTTGAGATTAATGAAAGATCAAATTGAAAACTCTCGCATTTACATTAAATATATATTATAACATGAATTTTTAATTATAAAAGATCGTTAGCACAATGGCCGACCAAATGCTGTTACGGAAGAAGAGCTCCCCGCAACCTGAACTTCTGAAAAAACTTGGTTAATGATAATTAATGGTTGCGACCATGCGCGGTGCTAGAATACACTAAAAAATTACATTATCAGATAGCACTACGATGGCGGCATACTGCTAGACGAAACAAATACAGGAGAGAGTTCAATTAAAGCATTCTGTCTGATTTTCATGGGCGGTGTAACACACATATTGTACAAAAAACTGTTCTTTGTTAATTACATCGATATTTGTGAGTTTTGATAATAATAATTTAGATTCTTTACTATTTGTTATACATCGCGCAGACGTACTTAGTCTTTAGATAATTTGTGGTTCACACGTCTCATAATAAAACCTTCTTTTCCCTTTCTCCAAATGTCCATTTATGTGACGTACCGTCACATACTGTTATCCTCAAATCTAATCTGTTTTTGTAGCATATTCTTTACTTTGGAAAGTTGTTCAGACATTACTTATTCCGCTAAATTTTTTAATGCTCATGTGTCAAGCAAATCTTTCTAGGGATATTGTTATTTTTCATTTATTTATTTACGTCGTAATGCCTGTAATACTCATGTATGTTTATTTCTATTCTTTTTGTAAAGCCTCTATTACTACGAATGTTATCTGTATTATCATGTTCTTTACAGTGTTGATGTTTTCTTTACATTTGTAGTTGTATTCTTATGGTATTAAATCGTGATTGTATAGACACCATTTCTCCAAGTTAGCTAAATAGTAGGGATTCATTTTACTGCATACATATATCTGTTGGTCATACTATATGTATAAAAGCTCAGAGGATATATGACTCTGTTAGTGCTTGCACGTGTGTTGATAATTCAGCAAGGGACTAGTTAACTGCACTGCTGGTTCTAAGGATATTGCAAAAAAAAAAAAAAAAAAAAAAAAAAAAAAATATTGTGAGCGCACAAGCGGTGGTTCATGGACTTGCTATATTATCCTCAAGACTCTTCAATTGTGATTGTCCGCCCACACAGTCACAACGGATGGCTTCTGGCCATCTCTACAAGGACTACAGTGGATCTCCACCTTTGGTGACCCACTACTACCATAATCTCTACAAGGAATGCCGTGGGTCTGCTCTGTGGTGACCTACCAATCCCATCAATATTCTTCAAGACTTCGACTGACTCTGTTCTGGGTATGCTCCGTTGTGCCCTATTACCAATCATCATGTCTTCATGTCAAGAGTTAGCACTGTGTTTCCGTTGGGACGACAACAGTAATTCTTCAAGACTGCATGGAGGTCCACTACTTACGTGTGCATTTTCATTTACTGCTGAGACTCTTTACATGAAATTGTCATAGACTGCACTTCTGATGAATGATTAGGACTGACTTTAGGGACTGTGAGGACAATTTTTACTTTATTGACCAACAGTATATCATTAATTGTGTGCATCTAATCTATTTAATATTGTGAATATAAAAAAATTAACAAATTATTCTTGGCTACTGCCCGAAACAGTCTGAAATTTTTTTTGTGGGGATCAGGGGGTATCTGTAAGTAGCCTGTTTATGTGTTTGTGTGTTGGGAGCTCTATGCAGCGCTATAGACTGCACCGCTCTGCGCCCTCTGTGAGAGACTATGTGCCTGGTCGGACTCGCAGTTAGAAGTTGATAGTTAGCAGTGTTGGAGGTTAGAAGCACTGTTAGAGCTATCGGACGATCTGAGCGTGTGGCCGTCATGGAGTATTAATAGTGGTTGGATATGGATTGTAAAATATGGGTGATGGAATTATTGACGATTATATAATTTTTCCAACTGGATGTCACATGATTGAGGTAAAATCTGCTAAATACATTGTTTGCTCTTCAACAAAATCTTTCTTTTGCTAACCACAGGGACTGATGACCTACGATGTTAAGTCCCATAGTGCTCAGAGCCCTTCGAACCATTTTTGGCTAACCGCATGCCTGTTAGTAGTTAGAGCGTACAATAGTTAGAATCTTTTTATTTAGCTGGCTGTATACTTGTTGTATTTGTTGTAGTTCGTGTCATGAAGATTTTCTGTGAAGTAAGTGACTTATGAAATGTATGAGTTATTGTTAGGATTCTTCTAATTCAGGGCCATTGCATTGTGTTAATTAATAGTCAGATTGCATTATCCTTGCATATTGTGGGTAGTAAATGAATAAGTTTGAGTTGTATTTGTCAGGAATAATGATGATAAAAAATAGCAAAGTATAGTTTCACGCAGCAGTTTGAGAAGGTTCACTTGCCTTCAATTTCTCTCAGCAGTTCCATTAATGAATAAAGACGTTTCAGTATCCCACCAATGTTCTTGCAGCCATTTTGCGGACGTGTTGATCCATACGCAATTTTCAAATGTACACTTTATACGTCCATAACTGTTACAGTGTTCTACGATAGAAAAACCGTGTTTAATTTGAAACCGAAATTTTACGTTATTATCGGTATGCTTCCGCCAGCATGCGTGCCTAATATGTTCCAAAACGCTGCGTACAAAAACGGGGTTTCCAGCTGCTCATACCTCTGTTTTGTCGCCCGGAGTGGTCGAGGGGTTCTAGGAGCTATAGTGTGGAGCCGCGCGACCGCTACGGTCGCCGGTTCGAGTCCTGCCTCGAGCGCCGGCGGCGGTGGTCTTGCGGTTCTAGGCGCTCATTCCGGAGCCGCGCGACTGCTACGGTCGCAGGTTCGAATCCTGCCTCGGGCATAGATGTGTGTGATGTCCTTAGGTTAGTTAGGTTTAAGTAGTTCTAAGTTCTAGGGGACTGATGACCACAGATGTTGAGTCCCATAGTGCTCAGAGCCATTTGAACCATTTGAACCATTTGAACCTGCCTCGAGCAGGGATGTGTGTGATGTCCTTAGGTTAGTTAGGTTTAAGTAGTTCTACGTTCTAGGGGACTGATGACCTCAGAAGTTAAGCCCCATAGTGCTCAGAGCCATTTGAACCATTTTGAATCTCTGTTTTGTTGCTGATTAACAGTTAGAGTTAAGTGTCTCGAATAGCCCTTGAGCTAGGGACCATTTGTATACCCAACAGAAGGATCGTCTTAGTGTCACTATCCTACAGTACAGGGTCAAAGTAGGAATATTACACACTTCCTCCTGCTTAGGTAGTTTCGTGCCGAGGATTCCAGATCGCTGTGCGCAGCAAATTTTCTGAAATTTGTACGAAGTATTCCTAAGAGCCCCGATCTATAACAACCAAGAAAAATTTCTGATGTCCTTATCCGTTTCCAAGATACAGGTATTTACAGTTACTCTAAGTTGACACGTAAGATACGCTATGAGGCGAAATGTAAATAATAAATAACCCCAGCAAATTGCTCAAATTTTGACGGAATATTTACCATGAAGAGCCATCTCCCTGTTTCAGAAATCTTTATCCATTGTCTGGAAACACTCAAAAACTTTTTTTTATACCAAAAACAATCCGCGTGTTCCGTGACGGCTGTGCACAGCAAGTGATTGTAATTTTTTTGATCTAATCGTAAGATCCCAATCTCGAACAACCTTGCAGATTTTCTTCGTATCTTTATCAACTTACGAGATGCAGAGGTTCAAAGTTACCGCATTTGTACACGTGAAATACGCAAGTCAAATCTCGTGTGAGGCGAAAATGTATTTTATAAAGTGATGTAGCAAGGAAGAATATGCTGTGAAGTGAGCCCGCTGTCGTCAGAAGGGGAACCCATGTTACTGTTGTACTGAAGCACATGCAAAATTCTTCTGCACATAAAATTCCGTCTGAGGTTTGAAATTAGTTTTGCGTTATTTCAGTTTCATGTAAATACACTATCTAAGTTTTACTGATCAATACATTTTTTTTCACATGAGTTACATGCCCTGCCGCAGCAGGGAACAGAAGGGATTTAGAGGAAAATGCTCCTATTAGAGCAGAAGAATTGGGAGTATATCCCTGTTTATTTAAAAGACTATTGAAAAGCGGGGTACCAAGTGTCTCATTCTACGTTCCTTAGCACCTTCAAAAACTTGCCCAAAAAATTTATATGCACAAACGTTCGCGGTTTTTTATGAAGAGTGAGAGGAAGACATTGACAGTAGCAAAGAGAAAAGTAATAAGTAATTGACGATAGTAGACAGTGGTTGCGTTACAGAAAGAGAGAGAGAAAGAGACAATGGCAGAGTGAGAGAAACACGGGGACACAGTGGCAGGCAGCGGAACATTGTTGACAGTGCTAGGAAAAGAGTGAAGGAGACTGTGCCAGGAATAAAGAGATAGTGTAAGTAGATGAGAGGCAGTGATAATGGAAGACGGAGTATATGACAATGGCTACGAGGAAGAGAAAGGCAGCGACAGTGAGAAGCGACAGCATCAGAAGAAAGGAAGGAGAGAAAGAAATATTAGCAGTAAGAGAGAACAAGAGAGAAGACAGTGACATTCACAGGAGACTGTAATCGTAGGACAGAACGAGGGTGGCTGTAGATGTGACACCGGAGACAATGACAGGGAGACAGAAGGAGATAGTGACAATGAGTTGGGCTGAATGAATAAGTGAGAAGGGACAGCTGGATGTAAATTGGTATGAGCAACTTACAGAGATGGACTAACAGATCTGAGTGAGTTACAGTTACGGGACCTTGAGGGTGTTTTAACTGAGCTTCATGTTAAAAAAATCGCTAATATGCTCACATGGCAAAATTTTTTAAAGGTGCTGTTGAGGAAGGTAGAATGAGGCAGATGGCACCCTACTGTTCAGTGAGAGTCTTTCAAACGAACAGGGACGCATTCGCATTTTTTATGCTCTGATAGGAGCGTTTTTCCACTGGTTGTAATATCGTTTAGAAAGTAGTGAAATGACTTTGGTGGTCGGGACCGGCCGAGACGCCGGCTGTCTCGCCTGCCAGTGGCCTGGATTGAGCCACGCAAGCGCCGACCTGCAGGTGCGGCTGGAGGTAGTGTGTGTCGAGGTGAGGTGAGGTGTGACGAGGTGAGGCCCTCCAGACGACGCGTGGGCGACGGCCGTGCCACGTGGCCGTGACATGCGCAGTGCCGGCCACTAGGCCGACGAATCGATCGCCTCTCGCACATGCCTTGCGCTCAGCTCCGGTTGTGTCACTTTTGACAACTGCGAGAACGTTGTATTAGACAGTACGTGATTCCCATATGCCAATGGTATTTCATATTATTGGACGCGGAGTAGTTTTCAACTTGGATCCAGAAATCTGGATTATACCATCCATCATAAGCATGGATAAGTTAAGACGTCATTAATATGAAATACTTTAAATGAATTCGTAATTGCGAATGAGGACAAGCGTCACTGTAGAATGGAACGATGACAATGAAAATTTTTGCCACACCTAGACTCGAACCCGGAGTGCCCACTCATATCGTGCGGCCGGCTTACCATTTTTTCATTTTTTCTTTAAATTTTGTTCGAGATGTTCGTTTCCTTTCTTCTGGGCGGACGTCAAATGACATACGTTCAAGTTTATCGTTGATTCTTTTACTCAGATTTTTTATTACAGAGGACAATCAGTTCTCTGTCTGTACACACTGAGCTAACATGCCGGCGTACCTTCTAGGTATGCGTGCACTCGTAATGCCCCTCCCAAACCTTATGTACCATCAACCATGCGTGTACGACCTGTTCTCTTACATTGATTACTTACATTCCCCTATAGGCCTCACGTTTTTCTTGAAAGACTCTGGCCCGGTATCGGCAGTTAAATACGATGTTGCACTGCCTGTGTCGTTCTGATTACGATGCGAAGTTTCTTTGGACATGTCCAAAGGAACATTGCATCGTAATGAGAATAACACAGGCACTGCAACATCGTCACTAATACGAAGTCGACCTCTTGGTCTGACAACATAGGAAACAATCCTGATATATTTTCAGGCCGAAACGGATCTGGTTAACATTTGTGTAGTAAATATAACTTCCTTTTGTACACTTCTACTTCCTCGCTATTTTATGTCTCTCATTCCCTTGTAGAGTTTCCTGCGAGAATTCGATAAATATGTATGTTACTAATAAATTATAAATCTGACCTGTAATAGTTGCCGATCCTTGTACAGGAAAAAGTCTTCTTAAATCCTGATTCTGTACCAATGTCTATTAAATCAGTATTACGACAACATGGAGCCACACTCGGACTTCATTACACTTAGACTATATGAGTACATCAGATAAGAGATTAATCATTAGCACGTGTCTTTACGTTAAACATACATACGTTTCAGATTCTGATATTCAACTATTGCAAACAAACCGGTGTTACAGAAACTGGTGTAATCACTTTTATAGATGGCGTAAGCTGTGAACAGTTTCTATTTTCTGAAGATGCACACTATAGGCCAAACGCTTTTTCGTAAGTTGTCATTATTGCTATGTGTTACGTTATATGGTATCCCCTGGAGCCGCGCACGCCAGAGAGTCTGTTTGCTGTACTTGCGAAGACGTCAAGCACAGCACGGCACCTCGCGATGGCGAACGAAGACAATAAGGAATACTTGAGGCAAATAAATAAAACAACCACGACAGAACGGCCCCGTAATAAAGCATCATATCTAATAAAGATAGTGCTTTCTACTCAATTTCACCAAAATGCACAGCTACACACATCAAATAATGTTTTGCAGCACCTCAGTTGCTAGAGTTAAAGAATCTGTAAAGAACATTGGAATAGAGATCAACATAAACATCATTTCCGCCCTTTTTATTGCTCATGAAAACCACACATTGCTGGTTGTACCACCATACAGCGAGACCTTCAGAGGTGGTGGCCCAGATTGCTGTACATACCTGCACCTCTAATACCCAGTAGCACGTCATCTTGCATTGATGCATGCCTGTATTGGTCGTGGCACACTATCCACAAGTTCATCAAGGCACTGTTGGTCCAGATTGTCCCACCTCAAAGACAATTCGGTGTAGATCCCTCACAGTGGTTTGTGGGTCGCATCGACCATAAACAGCCCTTTCCAATGTATCTCGGGCATGTTCGACCGGGTTCATGTCTGGAGAACATTCTGGCCACTCTAGTCGAGCGATGTCGTTAACCTGAAGGAAGTCATTCACAGTATGTGCATGACGGGGGAGCGAATTGTCGTCCATTAAGACGAATGCCTCGCCAACATGCTGCCGATATGGTTTCACTATCGATCGGGGGATGGCGTTCACGTATCGTACAGCCGTTACGGCGCTTTCAATGACCACCAACGGCATACGTCGGCCGCACATAATGCCACCCCAAAACATCACGGAACCTCCAACTTACTGCACTCGCCGGACAGTGTGTCCAAGGCGTTCAGCCTGACCGGTTTGCCTCTAAACACGTCTCTGACGATTGTCTGGTTGAAGGCTTTTGCGACACTCATCGGTTAAGAGAACGAGATGCCAATCCTGAACGGTCCATTCGGCATGCTGTTGGGCCCATTTGTACCGTGATGCATGGTGTCATGGTTGCAAAGCTGGACTTCGCCATGGACGTCGGGTGTGAAGTTGTACATCATGCAGCCTAATGCGCACAGTTTGAGTCGTATCACGACGTCCTGGGGCTGCACGAAAAGCATTATTCAATGTGGGGGCACTGCTGCCAGGGTTCCTCTGAGCCATAATCCCTTGGTAGCGGTCATCCACTGCAGTAGTAGCCCTTGAGCGGCCTGGGTGAGGCATGTTATCGATTCTTCCTGACTGTCTATATCTCCTCCATGTCCAAACAACAGTGCTTTGGTTCACTCAAAGAGGCGTGGACACTTCCCTTGTTGAGAGCCTTTCCTGGCACCAACTAAAAATACGGACGCTATCGAACCGCTTATTGACGGTCTAGGCATGGTTAACTATAGGCAACACGAGACGTGTACCTCCTTCCTGGTATAATGACTGGAACTGTTCGGCTGTCGGACCCCCTCCGTCTAATAGGCGCTGCTCATGCACGGTTGTTTACAACTTTGAGGGGGGGGGGTGTTAGTGACATCTCTGAAATGTCGAAGGGACTATGTCAGTGATAGAATACCCACAGTCAAGGTCTATCTTCAGGAGATCTGTGAACCGGGTTGATATAAAACTTTTTGATGTGTGTATGTATGCTTGTTCATTTACGCTGTGAGGTGTTCAGTTGTACGTGGAGCACGATTTTGTAATATATTTCATGAAAATGACATGAAATGGTTATCATATGTAGAAGAGACTGTATCTTTGACACCACTGAACCAAAGATGTTACCTGAGTGGCGAATCGATCGTCAGTAGGGGCGCGCAGAGCGCAATAGTAGTTGCCGTTGCACTCTGTTAAAGGTAGGACGTAAGATTTAAAGATAGTGGGTAGCTGTGAGAATTTAGCTGTCGGTCTGTGGACGCAGCATAATACAGTTGTGAAAGGTAGTGAAATTTCGTGTATATTGTTTTAAGTATGCAACAACACAATGTGGCCTTTGCTAATTTTACAATACTGACAGTTGAATGTAGGTACCAAGAATATGCCATCAGATTTAATGTATAGGTTGATTAGGTATGCCCGATTTGTAATACTTTGTGTGTTTCGTAATCGTGATGCAGACAAAGTTAAATTTTGGGATCTATTTTGTCAAACGATCTCAAACCTTTTGTCATGTAACAATCCAAGTGTCTTTAATTAAGAGTCCGCATCTCGTGGTCGTGCGGTAGCGTTCTCGCTTCCCGCGCCCAGGTTCGCGGGCTTGATTCCCGCCGGGGTCAGGGATTTTCTCTGCCTCGTGATGGCTGGGTGTTGCGTGTTGTCCTTAGGTTAGTTAGGTTTAAGTAGTTCTAAGTTCTAGGGGACTGATGACCATAAAGCGCTCAGGGCCATTTGAACCATTTTAATTACGACAGTAAGTGAGAATCGTAGAACAGTTTAGAAATTCTTTGGTTTTGAAGTTAATGTAAAATGTTTCATGTTAGATTTTGTGAAGGGGAGTCTTTATTTTGAATACAATTGTCAGACTGTGGCATTCGGTCTTAGCATATCTCGTAATTAGTACCTCCTCCTCTTCCATGTGGTGTTCGTTTAAACCCAATGAGTATTGTTTTAAAAGAAATGATTTTTCAATCAGAATCAGAAAAGTATTAATGTTTGCAACAGCTTCATTGCAGGCAGCATTGCACAGCGCTGACACAATATCCAAAATTGTCACTTAACATTTGCAAGGTTATTCATTTATCAACTAATCTACTGACATTATTTGTATGAAGCTATTTTAAGGCAGGCATTATACTTGGCTGAGCCACGATTGAATATTTTGTATGCCTACTGTGGAGAGAAGAGAATATCTAGAATACATCCGCTGTCATTCAAGAGCTAAGGAAAATGTGTTTAATTATTTATTTTCATAGGGAATTTTATTGCACAGGGCCATAGAACTCGGTGCTCACGAGATTGAGTAAATTTCAGAGGGACTGATTTCATTATAGGCATTACATATTGGATTTCGAAACTAAGTGGTTTAATTCTTTTTGCTTGCAGTAAAACTGATTCAGCACACCATTTGCTCAACAACACATTACACAGTACATTTCTGTACGACAAACATTACGCATTGTATATTCATTAACAAACACAAACAATATTATAGTAAAAGAACGTTACAATACATCATGCTAGAACAGGATTTTTGTATTAATCAAATAGGTTCCTTTTTTCTTTAAACTCTTGCCAATAAAATAGTGGAAAATCATGTACGCTATCAGTCTCGTGAGCGTAGGTACATATCAGAGAGTAACGGAAATGGTTGTTTGAAGCAAAAATGTAGATAAACTATAGATACAGTGCGTGTCTCGTAACAAGAGTGGGCTGGCTCATTTTCTCTGTGTTGCGGCAGGTATTTGTAATTTCGTTTTTGCTATGTGCAGCTGGAGGTAGCCCAAATAAATACTGCTCAAAATGTCTTACACGTGACGTCCAGTGTGGACGGAGAGAGTCGTATTGTTTCCAGTTACGAACAAAACTTTTTTAATGCGAAATTCTTCGTGCTCACCCGATAGAGCGGTCACAAATTAGCCTAGTGTGATATTCGTGTTATCAATATGTGTTAACATGTCCAGTAAAACACGAAGAATAACTAGTACGCCAGCAGCGACTGAGCAGCGCTGCTACTGCATATCACACTATACTATTTTGGGATCGCGCTATCTTGTGGACATGAAAAATCCATCTCGAACAATTATATTATTTGTAACGGGAAATCAACTGTCGCTTTTCGTCCACACTGGACGTCACAATGAAAGACATGTTGAGCAGTATTTGTTTGGAATTACTCCAGAGTGAAATTGCAAATATCTGCGAAACGCCATAGAAAACGCGCCTGAGGACTCTAAGAAAAATCCCCTGTATATAACTGCACAAGATTTCCATTCATCCATCCCCTTGTTACCCTAGAGGATAGAACATAATTTTGGGTACAAATACATCTACATCTATACTTCGCAAGCCACTTTACGGCGCCTTGCACGGTTCGCGCGGCTCCCCCTCCCACCACCGACGGAGGTTCGAGTCCTCCCTCGAACATGGGTGTGTGTATGTTGTTCTTAGAGTAAGTTAAGTTAGATTTAGTACTGCGTAAGCCTAGGAACCGATGACCTCAGCAGTTTGGTCCCATAGCAACTTGCCGCCGCCACCAACTTATTTCCTTGCCGTGTTCGTTTCGCGAGACTTTTGCAGGAGGAAGAACTGTGGTACCCTACTCTTCTTAGTACGCTCTCGAAATTTCGACAGCAAAACTTTCCGCGATGCACGGCGCCTCTCTTGAGCGCATGCAACTCTAGTTTGTTGATCACCACCTTAACGCTCTCGCGCAGAGTAAACGATCCCGTGACGAAACACTCCATTCTTTGTTCGATCTTCTCTATCCCTTCTATTAATCCTGCCTGGTAAGGGTCCCAGTCCGATGAACAATACTCAAGTATCGGTGAAATGAGTGTTTTGTAAACCACAACATTTCCTTAAGATTCTACGGGCGAATCTCAAACTTCTGGCGTCTGTCTTTCCAACAGTTTGTTATGTGTGCTCATTTCACTTTCGCCCGCTCCAGCTGGTTATTCCAACGTATTTTACTGTGATAGCAGTTTCCAGTCATTTGTCGGTAATAACGTAATCGAACAGTAGCAGATATATTCGTCTATTTATGCACAATGGTCACATTTATTTACGTTCACTATCAGGTGCCAGTCGGTACTCGAATCGTCGGTCCTGTGCACATCTTGCGACATTTTGTTGCAATCTTTTGAGCCAATGCTTAATTTGTATAATTTTAAGTGCTGGAAGGCGTTCATTCTGTCATACAACCCCTCTCCACCCCCCCAAAAAAACCTACCAGCCATAAAAACCACAATTTAAATTTTTTAAGACTTGAGATGAAACTTACTAAGAGAAATCATTTTTTTTTTTCAAAATACTTTTCCCAGATTCATGTTTTTAAAATAGATTGTCTTACAATTAGAACAATAATAATGTGAACAACACATGCTACCCTCTGTCCTTGAAGTAGTGTCACTTTTCCCGGCCTACTTCTGCTCGATACATATAGGCAAAACTGAGGTCATGTTTCGAACTGCTGCCAACCGCAACGTTCAGAAAGTTGCACCGTAGCTCCTCGGTGAACACATGTCCAGTTTTTATTAATAAAGCATTTTACGATGAATGATGATGATGATGTTTCTGACTCATCGGGACCACGTAAAACTCCAACATCCCGAGAGTTAGGAAAGCAAAACACGGTGTGACAAAAGACACGGAGTTGGATGTTTAGTAAATGCTTTAAATGTCATTTGTCTTCTACTTATTGAGTTGTATTGGTGGTGGACTCATTTAAGCTCATATTCATTACTTCCAATAAACAACACATTTGAACATGACTGTGGCTGTAATAAGTCTTCACGAAACGAAAATTCAGTGTACCATTTGTACCCCAGCAACTGGTCTATTTGTGCGGCCGTGCGCGCAATTGATCAGTGGTCATCGCATAAATTACGACACGGAAGTAATAAGATTTCGTGAAAACACATTATACGGGCGCTCATGTTCAAAAATTATTTACGATATTTATTTCTCACTGTCGCTGAGGTTGCTGGCAGTCGTAAATAAAATACTATATGTTCCGGTCACAAGCGTTGATAAAACACAGTCGACACCAAGATTACTGACATGTAACAACTGCGGAACGTAACTCAACTTTTCTTGAGGATACTGCACACGCACACACACACACACACACACACACACACACACACACACACGTGCCGGCTTCCGACGGAATACGCGTGCACTGTTTTGAGTTTCCGGTGCCGAACTGTTAAGGAGTTAAAAAATCCAGGGAGCGTTCCGGCTGAAATTGAGCCCTGCTTCTGGCGTTGGACCGCGTCGACTGCAAATAGGCTTGCAGAGCCTCCAAAGTTATTCAACAGATGATTAATATACAGTATAAGTACATTAGAAGCACGTAGGGTACAGCCGAAATTACCTTTATATTTCTCGAGTTGGTTGTCCCTGCAAGGAAATCCTGAATCCATTTACGAATCGCAAGATATTATTTTTATCAAAGTTAAGTTTTTTGAAGTACTACAGGATGTCCCATTAGTCACACTAATTGATATTTACCACTAGCTAGATAGTCAGTCCCCTTTCTACAATACGTGAGAGTCAACATTTCAGCTGCACTTTCTATTTGCGGTGCATTGCTTGTGGTAGTGACATTATGTGTCCACCAATATACCCAGACGTAACTCCGCTTTAGTTTATGTGACTGGATGAAGAAAAAAGTGCACAGAAGGAAGGTAATTCGCCAACATGATTAGTTACGTCCCAACATGGACACCGGTGCCTCCTGAAATGAACATAGCGTAGCTTGACAAGCAAGGCAATGTACCGGGTGATCAAAAAGTCAGTATAAATTTGAAAACGATATTAACCACGGAATAATGTAGATAGGGAGGTAGAAATTGACACACATGCTTGGAATGACATGGGGTTTTATTAGAACCAAAAAAAAGACAAAAGTTCAAAAAATGTCCGACAGATGACTCTTCATCTGATCAGAATAGCAATAATTAGCATAACAAAGTAACACAAAGCAAAGATGATGTTCTTTACAGTAAATGCTCAATATGTCCACCATCATTCCCCAACAATAGCTGTAAAGCATGTCCAGAGTTATGGTGAGTCATTGGCGTCGGATGTTGTCTTTCAGCATCCCTAGAGATGTCGGTCAATTACGATACACTTGCGACTTCAAGTAACCCCAAAGCCAATAATCGTACTGGCTGAGGTCTGGGGACCTTGGAGGCCAAGCATGACGAAATTGGCGGCTGAGCACACGATCATCACCAAACGACGCGCGCAAGAGATCTTTCACGCGTCTAGGAATATAGGGTGCTTTTTTTTTGTTCTAATAAAACCTCATGTCATTCCGAGCATGTGTGTCAATTTTTACCTCTCTATCTACATTATTCTTTGGTTTATTAAGTTTTCAAATTTATACTGACTTTTTGATCACCTGGTATTTTGAAGGTAAAAAGTATACAAGCACTGATAGTGGATTATTCGAGAAATTTCTTATGAGCAGTTTTAAAGTGATTGTAGAGTGTTGTAAATCTGTTGCGATTGGGTAAAGTGAAGTGTTGTATCCTAGGTGTGAGATTTCTTTCATTTCTCTGAAATATCTTCTCCAGTTTCAGCCAGCTCCTATTCTCATTACTTGTGATTTACTGAGAAGTCTTAGAAATCCTCCTTCGTTGGAGCCAAAAGAGCAATGTCATCTGATATTTGTTTCTCTAGTCCTTTCTTCCTGAACTGAATTCAAGTGCCACTGGCTTCATTATTTTTTTCAAAGGACGTCATTATTAAGCTGTGTTAATGTTTCAAAACATTACTTTTGTTTTTCAACTTGTTGTTGTGGTCTTCGGTCCAGAGACTGGTTTGATGCAATCTCCATGCTACTCTATCCTGTGCAAGCTTCTTCATCTCCCAGTACCTACTGCAACCTACGTCCTTCTGAATCTGTGTAGTGTATTCATCTCTTGGTCTCCCTCTACGATTTTTACCCTCCACGCTGCCCTCCAGCACTACATTGGTGATCCCTTGATGCCTCAGAATATGCCCTACCAACCGAACCCTTCTTCTAGTCAAGTTCGCGACAAATTTCTCTTCTCTCCAACTCTGTTCAGTACCTCCTCATTAGTTATGTGATCTACCCATCTAATCCTCAGCATTCTTCTGTAGCATCACAATTCGAAAGCTTCTATTCTCTTCTTGTCTAAACTAGTTATCTTGACGTTTCACTTCCATACACGGCTGCACTCCATACAAATACTTTCAGAAATGACTTCCTGACACTTAAATCTATACACGATGTTAACAAATTTTTCTTATTCAGAAACGCTTTCCTCGCCATTGCAAGTCTACACTTTATATCCGCTCTACTTCGACCACCATCAGTTATTTTGCTTCCCAAACAGCAAAACTCATTTGCTACTTTGAACATCTCTTTCCTAATCTAATTTCCTCAGCATCACCCGACATAATTAGACTACATCGAATTATTCTCCTTTTGCTTTTGTTGATGTTCATCTTATATCCTCCTTTCAAGACAATGTCTATTTCGTTCAGCTACTCTTCCAGGTCTTTTGCTGTCTCTGACAGAATTACAATGTCATCGGCGAACCTCTCCAAGGACTTTAAATCCTACTCAGATTTTCTCTTTCGTTTCCTTTACTGCTTGTCAATATACAGATTGAATAGCATCAGGGATAGGCTAAAACCCTGTCTCACTCCCTTCCCAACCACCACTTCCCTTTCATGCCCCTCGACTCTTATAACTGCCATCTAGTTTCTGTACAAATTGTAAATACCCTTTCACTCCCTCTATTTTACGCCTGCCACCTTCAGATTTTGAAAGAGAGTATTCCAGTCAACATTGTCAAAATCTTTCCCTAAGTCTATAAATGTTATAAACGTAGGTTTGCCTTTCCTTTATCTATTTTCTAAGATACGTCGTGGGGTCAGTATTGACTCACGTGATCCAACATTTCTACGAAATCCAAACTCATCTTCCCCGACGTCGGCTTCTACCATTTTTTCCATTCGTCTGTAGAGAATCCGTGTTAGTATTTTGCAGACGTTACTTATTAAACTGATAGTTCGGCAATTTTCACACCTGTCAACAACTGGTTTCTTTGGGATTGGAATTATTATATTCTTCTTGGAATCTGAGGGTATTGCGCCTGTATCATACATCTTGCTCACGAGATGGTAGAGTTTTGTCATGGTTGGCTCTCTCAAGGCTGTCAGTAGTTCTAATGGAATGTTGTCTACTCCCGGGCCTTTGGTTCGACTTAGATCTTTCAGTGCTCCGTCTTCACGCAGTATCATATCTCCTATTTCATCTTCATCTACATTCTCTTCCATTTCTATAATATTGTCCTCAAGAACATCGCCCCAGTATAGACCCTCTATACACTCCTTTCACCTTTCTGCTTTCCCTTCTTTGCTTAGAACTGGGTTTGCATCAAAGCTCTTGATATTGATGCAAGTGGTTCTCCTTTCTCCAAAGGTCTCTTTAATTTTCCTGTAGGCAGTATCAATCGTACCCCTAGTGAGATAAGTCTCTACATCTTTACATTTGTCCTCTAGCCATTCCAGCTTAGCCATTTTGCACTTCCTGTCGATCTCATTTTTGAGACGTTTGTATTCCTTTTTGTCTGCTTCATTTACTGCATTTTTATATTTTCTCCTTTCATAAATTAAATTATATATCTCTTCTATTACCCAAAGATCTCTACTAGCCCTCGTCTTTTTACCTACTCGATCCTATGCTACCTTCACTATTTCATCTCTCAAAGCTACCCATTCTTCTTCTACTGTATTTCTTTCCCCCATTCTTGTCAATTGTTCCCTAATGCTCTCCCTGAAGCTCTCTACAACCTCTGGTTGTTTCAGTTTATCCAGGTTCCATCTCCTTAAATTTCCACCTTTTTGCAGTTTCTTCAGTTTTAATCTACAGTTCATAACCAATAGATTGTGGTCAGAGTCCACATCTACCCCTATAAATGTTTTACAATTTAAAACCTGGTTCCTAAATCTCCGTCTTACAATTATATAATCTGAGACCTCTCAGTATCTCCAGGCTTCTTCCATGTATACAACCTTTTTTTTATGATTCTTGAACCAAGTGTTAGCTATGATTAAGTTATGCTCTGTGCAAAATTCTACCAGGCGGCTTCCTCTTTCATTCCTTACTTCCATTCCATATTCACCTACTACGTTTCCTTCTCTTCCTTTTCGTACTGTCGAGTTCCAGCCACCCATGACTATTAAATTTTGTCTCCCTTCGCTATCTGAATAATTTCTTTTATGTCACCATACATTTCCTCAATCTGTTTATCATTTGTGGAGCTAGTGGTCATATAAACTTGTACTACTGTGGTAGGCGTGGGCTTCGTATCTATCTTGTCCACTACAATGCGTTCACTATGCTGTTTGTAGTAGCTTACCCGCATTCCTATTTTCCTATTCATTATTAATCATATTCCTGCATTACCCCTATTTGATAAGCCTCTAGTCACCTGACCGGAAGTCTTGTTCCTCGTGTCACCAAACTTCACTAATTCCCACTATATCTAACTTTAACCTATCCGTTTCCCTTTTCAAATTTTCTAACCCACCGGCCCTTTTAAGGGATCTGACATTAAACGCTGCGATCCGTAGAACGCCTGTTTTTTTTTTTCTCCTGATAAGTACATGCTCCTGAGTAGTCCTTGCCCGGAGATCCGAATGGGGAACTATTTTACCTCCGGAATCTTTTATCCAAGAGGCCGCCATCATCATTTAACCATACAGTAAAGCTACATGCCCTTGGGAAAAATTACGGCTGTAGATTCCCCTTGCTTTCAGCCATTCGCAGTGCCAGCACAGCAAGGTCGTTATGGTTAGTGTTACAAGGCCAGATCAGTCAATCATCCAGACTGTTGCCCTTACAACTACTGAAAAGGCTGCTGCCGCTCTTCAGGAACCACAAGTTTGTCTGGCCTCTCAACAGATATCCCTCCGTTGTGGTTGCACCTACGGTACGGCCATCTGTATCGCTGAGGCACGCTAGCCTCCCCACCAACGGCAGCTTCATGGTTCATGGGCAGGTTTTTCAATTTATTATCTTTAACAGACGTTGGAAATAGTGAAATTAATTTTTCAACTTATTAACTTTAATTTCACTATTTTTATTGTCAGTTTATGTTAGTGAATGTTGTCTTATCGTCTGCTTGTATATACGCTTCATTATAATTTGGAGTGCATTCAGAAAGGCTCTGACGTATCCAATTCTTCCGTCACGCATCCAGCACCAAGTAAATTCAGTTCCGAAAGATACCTTATTTCTGAGTCCTGACTGATTATCGCCCAATACGTACACGTTTTGTTTACATTCTTAAACAGATTAATCTTGTCAAGATGTTAATTTAGGCATTATTCTATACTGGCGTAATCACATCTTTTTAAATAACTATTAAAACTATTTCGTACAAAGACAAAGAGAAAGTACTTACAAGTGTATAGACATTAAGTGACACATCCACTATCAATAGGACGGTAAGTATACTAGGATATTAATATGAACTGTCACTACTTCCTGGGTTGTGTGGGTTTTACTTAATAGAATAGATGACATTGTTTTACTTTGTAAGAGGTCCATGATTAAGGAATTTGTTGTTAGCGCACTCGAGCAGATAATTTCGATGGATTGCTCACGCGCTGCCTGCGATGCGTAAGCTATAAGAGAATCTCAGACCAAAGAGCAGTGTTGACTGCAGTAGGAACTGTGTGTTAGTAGCAGTAAGTAGTTGGTACCGAGCAGTCTGGAGTTTGAAGTTGGCTGGGGCGGTCGTGTGGAGCGATGGCGGAGCCTGAGCGTTGTAGTATAAGGTAAAAGCAGCCTCGCTCATATGTAGTATTGTTATATCAAGTCCCATGTAAATTTTTTAAAAATATCTGTTAATAATAATCTTTCTCATAAAAAGTAACTTTTGACATTCATCTCAATTTCAAGAATTTACTAATTTCTCCAATCCACGGTAATCCCGATTATTGCAAAGAAAAATCAGTTGTTTCTTTTTATACATGACAAATGTATCGGCCAGCATTGCACTGGGCTGTGCCAGAAAAGTTTAGTTTCGTATAGGAGCAGATATATATGCGTTATCCGGCGACTAGACTGAGGTAAGAATTTTCAATTTATTCAGTATGATCTTTCAGGGCCATGACGCAGCACTGCTGACGTCCAGAATTTACCAGGTTAAATTGACATTTAATTATTGAACGGTGATAAGTGAGTCACATTTTTATTATTGAGAGATTAGTCATTTTTTTTATTATTGATACTTTATGCAATTTTCCTGTTGGTAGGTTATACTGAATGTTAACGACATAATTATATTTTTTTCTGTTGAGATGTTTAGGAATTTTTTTGCTTTGAGGTTACACTAAATGTGAATATTCTTTATATTTTTTATATTTTGTGGGGAGGTTACACTTGTCGACAACTAGCCAGGATCGTATTTTCTTTGTGAATTTCTGAGTAGCAGTCAGATATATATCTGCTTTTATCTATCTAATATTAAATGTATTTAACATCTGGCGAAACGCATTTACTAAATTGTCACTCTTTCTTTCACAGATCATCGGCAATTTATTGCTCTTTATTGTTATTATATTTGTTCCATTTTCCTCTGTCTTTGTTTCATTTTGTGCTTAGCTTTGATTTGTGAAAATGTCGTGAAAAACTGCTAACAGTTTATCGCGATATGCAATGAGTGAAAAAGCCGACTCGAATAATTTGACCGATAATACTAGCGACACTCAGTGTAATATTGATAATCCTCTAATTTCAGATAATCAGTGCGTGCCGATCACTAGTAATGATTTTAATCCTAGTGATGAGCAAAGAAATTCAATTCTGTCCACCGTGAACGTAACAATTGATGACGCGGCACGTTCCGATACAATGAACGCTTTCCCGTTTGACACGACTGATTTGCAAAATATACGTAGCGAACAGATAATTGTTTCTAAGGAAGGTGAACAATATACACAAAACACGTGAAGTTTATTTGATTCCGATGTAGTGACCAACAGTGCACATCCGATTGGCAAACCTTTTTGTGAATTAGACAATGATCAAATGGTTACCGGTACACAAACGTGACACATGCACATACACCATCACACAGCACAGAGAATACAGCAGCTAATTTTGGCATGGATCGAGTTATGGCATTATTGCTACAACTTAATGAAAATCTCAAACAACAAATTAATGAAAACAATGAAAATCTCAAACCACTTAATGAAAATCTCAAACAACAACTTAATGAAAATCGAATGAAAAACAAGACAATAATTTCAAAGAACTTAATGAAAAACACGACAGGTCGTTCAAACAAATTAATGAAAAACCTGACACCTCTATTGAACAGCTTACTGAACAGATTACAGCCGTTGCGGAGCAATATAGTGAAACTAAAAACAATTTCGTGAGGAAATTAAGGCCTGTGCCAGGAATAATAGTGAAGAGATACGCAATATTCATGCAGCCACATCGAAATTACTTAAAGATGAAATTAGTGCAGTCGCTAAACAATGTTCTGAAAACGCAACACAGTTACGCGACGAGTTTAAATTAATGTCAGCAGAACTTTCACACACGCTGGATGCGAAAGTCGACAAGAAATTTGAACAACAAAACAGCCTAATTGACGAACGTTTTAATCACCCCCCTACAAAACAGTGAAACGCGTTACTGTAAATTTATACAGGAACAGAACAAAGTAAAGAAATAAGTCATGGAAACAATTACTGCATAGAGACAGAAAGATAAGCGTAAATTGTTTGCGAAAGCAAAATCGTACGTAGACAACAACAATGCTGCAGTATCAGACGAAATCAATACTATCAAACGGTTGAACACCGAATTGCATGATGAAATCTCTGATCTTAAAACAAAAACAGACACACACAGTAGACTTTCAGACAGTGACCGACCGACTTGAACAATTAGAATTAATACAGGATCCCGATGCCATCAAAGCAGACGTTTAGAAATTGAACAAAACCACACGTAAAATCCAAAAACGAATTGATGCTCGTGACACTAAAAATGACGATAAGGTTAAAGCACTGACTGAAAAATTGATGAATTGGCCAGTCGTATTGACGTTATCGAAAATAACACACCAAATCAGACGATACGTCACCAATTTCGTTCAACCAAACACCCGATTTCCAAAATTTACAGCAGACAGTCAGTGAGATAGGTTCGTCCAACAATACATTGCGTAGAAAATTGTCATCTTTACAGCAAGAAGTGACAGAAATAAAGAATTTTTCAGCCTCTAACACGTCACCGCGTATGCCACATTCTGAAAATTTGTCACACTTACACGGCCAGTATAGCTTTGGTAATTTACAGAGTGTACGTGACTTAGATTCCGAACCGTCACAGGCAAACTGATTATTATACAATCCTGAACCTGCTCTGTCATACAGAGACGATAATTTTGATTATAAGCACTTTTTATCTGTTAGAAAATTTAAGGTACTTAATAATGAGAGAACACAGATTCACGCTTTGGACTGGATACAACTATTTATTTTCGCATTCCCACTAGCTTGGCCTGTAATGCGAAAATAAAAATTATTGGCAGCGCGTAATTGACCTCAGGGAATTCATTTCACTTCGATGAATATGTGCCGTAGCGTGCACAGGGCCCCGAGCTGTAGGAGTACTATTTCTTCTTTAGTTTTCTGCGCGGGTCCCTACTCTTTTTCTATCCTTTATATCTATCAAAACCGCTCTTCAACTACCGATCTATCTAGGATTAAGAATGAGTAAAGAACGCCTGATATGACAAGTTTTACCTGTAAGTGACAGTTTTCTTTAGACTACCGAAATGACAAGAACTACCAGAACTTTAATACCAGACAAAATTTTAATTATCAGTATCGTCAAAATTATCAGCAACAGCGCACACATTTTGGTAACAGTAGAGGTTTTTCCCCACAACAACAAAACCAGCCGGTTAAATACCTAACCAACAATGTAATGTGCAAGGTCAACCAAGCTTTAATATTTCGCCGCCTACACGTATAGCGTCGGCTCCACCAAATAGTAGCGGACCACAACAAGGAAATCATTACGTACAGAAAACACATCATTTAAACTCCAATCGCAACGCGCCGTATAGCAATGATTATCATAACAGACGTAAGAGTAATGCGCACAGTTTTCAGCGTAACAGTCGGTCTTACCAACAGCAGAGTCATCCGCAACAACAGATTATCATGGATGAACCAGACAGGAGATATTATCCCGAACCTAATACGTCAGGAAGAAATAACAGAACAGTACAAATAGTCGAGATGCCACAGCATATTCCCGCAAATAACAGCAAGTCAGAAAGAATTTGACCAGATACAGTACAGATTGAATCTTCCAGCAACGTAAGCAATACTATTGACACACAGACTCTCGTTCACGAAAATGTTATTACTTTTGACGACATCCGAGACACTCTTCTGCATGAAAAACCAGTTATTCAAAAAACCATTTCCCACCCTGTCATTGAAGTATAGAATGGATCATCCACATTTTCAGCAGTAATCGATTCTGGACCACCTATGTCAGTTATAAATGAAGAAACCTTTAACGAATGTAACAAAGAGCATATTTATCCTACGTTACCATTAGGGAAAACTAAAGTAAAAGGACCAGTATCTGGTAAAGGAGTAGATGTAAAATTACAGACACACTTATCGTTCTGTATTGCAGGTCATACGTTCCATTCAAATTTTTGGATTGTTCTCTTATTGACAACAGACGTTATTTTAGGTAAGAATTTTTTGGTACAGCACGACACAGTTATTGACTTTCAAAATTCCTATTTAATGTTAAAGGATGAAAATGTTCAACTGGCATTAGAATTTCAGCACTCTTTATCTGCAGAAGAAAAATTAATCGGACAGAGGTCATTTCTGCATCACGTAACGTAGACTGTAATTCCACATTGTTCACCGATACGTATGTTCACAACTACAATACACCAGACGAAGGCGACGATGACGTTATGAAAATGATTTCTGATAAAGTTAAACAGAGCAGCGCAAATACAGATGACGAACGTACGCAACTGCGCAAAATTCTTATCAGCAAGTTCCAGTTTTTGACAGCATCACTGGTACTATGTCCGGTTTTATGTATGAATTTCAAGTTAAACAGCATGACACTTTTAGAGCCAAACATTATCCCATTCCATATATTCACACAGAACAAGTTAAGAAAGAACTGCAAGCTATGCTTGACCAAGGAATTATTGAACCGGCAGTTAGTCCATACATAAACCCGTTCTACATTGTTAAGAAAAAGGATGGTTCACTTCGGCTTGTACTTGATTCGCGTCATGTCAACGACATTATTATTAATGTAACAGATCGCTCACAGACACTAGAAGAACTTCTACAGAAATTTCATGGTAATGCTGTTTATTCCACATTAGATTTGAAATCAGGATTTTGGCAAATTCAGCTCCATCCGAACTGCAGAAAGTACACAGCATTTCTCTGTTTTGGTGACTGTTATCAGTTTTGTAAATTACCGTTCGGTTTAACAATTTCTTCAGCAGCGTTTATTCGCAGTTTGAATACTATACTTTCGACAGAATTAAAAGACAGAATCACAACATATGTATACGACATCTTTATCGCAGAAGCTAACTGGTCTGAAAACAATCTGATTCTTGAACAACTGTTGCAAACTTTTCGTGCACAAGGACTTACAGTTAAAAGGTTCACTTCGGCTTGTACTTGATTCGCGTCATGTCAACGACATTATTATTAATGTAACAGATCGCTCACAGACACTAGAAGAACTTCTACAGAAATTTCATGGTAATGCTGTTTATTCCACATTAGATTTGAAATCAGGATTTTGGCAAATTCAGCTCCATCCGAACTGCAGAAAGTACACAGCATTTCTCTGTTTTGGTGACTGTTATCAGTTTTGTAAATTACCGTTCGGTTTAACAATTTCTTCAGCAGCGTTTATTCGCAGTTTGAATACTATACTTTCGACAGAATTAAAAGACAGAATCACAACATATGTATACGACATCTTTATCGCAGAAGCTAACTGGTCTGAAAACAATCTGATTCTTGAACAACTGTTGCAAACTTTTCGTGCACAAGGACTTACAGTTAATCTTAGCAAACCGCACTTTGGCCAAACTTCTATAAAATTCCTTGGACATGTAATTTCAGCAGAAGGCATTGCGCCTGACCCGGAAAAACTTCAGGCTTTACGTGACATTACTGTTCCATCGACGAAGAAACAACTACGCAGCTTTTTGGGATTGACCTTTTCCGTAAATTCATTACTCTGCTTTAGACACCCCTAGATTATACCAATTGACAGGTAAAAACGCTGTTTGGTCCTGGGATAGCCAAGCACATTCTGAGTTCGTTAACCTGAAACATACCTTATTGAATGCACCTCTTTTATCACACCCAGATCTTACAAGGAATTTTTCCATTGCCACCGACAGTTCTAACACAGCTTTAGGCGTACACATTTTTCAGAAAATTGAAGAAGACGTTACTACAGTAATTAAAAACATCGCCTTTGCAAGTTGCATTCTCTCGCCTGCTGAACGCAATTATTCTGACACAGAACTTGAAACATCATGTGTTGTATGGGCATTTACGAGATTTAGGCATTTTCTTTATGGAAGACATACCACCGTTTACACAGATCATAGAGCTATACAGTTTTTACTTTCCGCAAAATTTACACACGACAGATTAAGCAGAGAGAAACTTTATTTACAGGAATTTAATTTTACAATAGTTCACATTCCCGGTACACAAAATATTGTACCAGGCGCACTATCCCGTTCTCTCAGCAACAATCAGCAAGGCATCGCAACCAACTTCTGCCAAGAAAATTCTACCGTCATGTATATTCAACAAGTCGCATTTGAAAATTTCATTTCATCGTCATTACGAGACATAGCACAAGAGCAGAGCAAAGACAACGTGTGGAAAGAAATTAAACGTCTTTGGCAAGATAAGAATAACGGTACCATTGGAAACCATTACACTGTACGCAATAACATTCTGTTCCGCCGCTCTCACCCTGGCGGCAACAACTGGTTATTATGCATTCCTGACGAACTTGTTAACAAATTAATTTGGTATACTCATTTGAGTTACGCACGTTATGGAGCCAGAAAATGTTTTCTTATACTGAGACAGAACTGTTATTTTGCGAACATGGAGGAACGTATTCGACGAGTTTTAGCGTCATGTAAAATCTGCCAGAAAGCTAAATCAGACACGAATTCACATTTTCCTCCGTTACATCCCATTGTACCCGTTAAATTGAGACACATGGCCGCTGTAGACATTTTTGGACCGATTCCCAGAACTAATAGAGGTTTTTGCTACATCTTTGTCGCTGTTGAACTCACTTCGAAATTTGTTACCTTCACTCCGTTACGCAAAGTCACTGCGAAATCTGTTTCGAATGCATTTGTAAAACATTTTTTATTTCATGTAGGGCATGTATTGAAAGTAATTTCCGACAATGGACCACAATTTCGATCTGCAATATGGACACGTATGTTACGAGCTAGAAACATATCTCTGATCTATATATCCAACTATCACGCTTCTTCGAACCCTTCTGAACGACTAATGAAAGAAATTGGTAAACTATGTAGAACATACTGCCATAAAAGCCGTATTGATTGGGATACACACATACTCTCATTCCAGAACGTAATTAACTCCATACCAAATGAATCTACTATGCTATCTCCGACTGTTATATTAAAAAATGTTGAACCACCTAACAAAATTCAAGAATTAGTATCCTTTCCTACATCTCGTCGACTACGTCACCATGAAATAATTGACATTGTGTCAACAACATCAAACGTGGCGCAGATCGCCGGAGACGCCAGCAGAAACAGGTTTGTACATGCCGTGAGTTTCACATTGGACAGAAGATATTAGTACACACGCATTATTTATCCAACAGAGGAAAGAGTAGATGGAGTAAATTTGAGCTTCTATACGCAGGTCCATATAGAATACGAAGCATTCCTCACCCTAATGTAGTGCACGTCGAAACATTGAGAACCAGAAAAAGCAAGGGCAATCACCATGTCTCCAATATTAAACCCTTTATTGAATGAACACACTTTATGATTTATCACACTGTAATGCCATTTACTGATATATATATATATATATATATATATATATATATATATATATATATATATGACAACTTACGCAATTATATTTACATGACTACTTACAGATAATGATCGTATATTTTTTTCTTTTCTTGGCAAGTGTTCAGCAAGGTAAGGTTAGCAGATCGCTTTTCTTGTAGTTAGGCATCAGACCGTGCACATTTGCCATTTTTTTGTGTATGTATGTTTGTTTTCCTATCGAAAGTAGAATTTTTCTCTGTATGCACTACGAAATCTTTAAAATGTAACAAACACCTGTTGACTTTGGCATTTTTGCCTTATGATGCCACAATATTTTGATTATTCTTGATTTTTTTGGTACTACATTATGATACTGTGTATACATTTTTTGCACTTGAAAATTGTCTATGATTTTGACCTAATACGTTTTCTGTCATGCTATGCTGTATGCTTAGTTATATCACTAGAAACAAGTTTTTATTTAATGGGTATATGATTTAAATGCAAGACATTACTACTACGAAATGGAAATTTTACCATCAGAATGAAAGAAAGAAAATGCAGTACCTTGTCATGAAGAGTAAATGGATGAGAATTAACAAGCATTAACATGAATATACTGTACATACTGTATAATAGCAGTCTTAACTAGTTATTTTTCTTTCAGAATACGTGGCGATTATTGCAGGCTGAACTACACATGTTAATTTTAGTGATGAAATATGCTAGAAGTAAGAAACTCTATACTATATGAGGTAATGAATAATAATGAATAGTTGTATGAAGTAAATGGTAATATGAATATGCATAATGAAGTGTCTATTTTTTTGCAGATGATAATAATTGATGATGAATAGTTATATGAAGAATATGGTAATATGAATAATGAAGTTTTTCTTTGCAGATGGTGATAATGATGAGGTTTATATATTTTGTATTAGTTAGGAAATACTATGTAGTAATTGAAGTATTTGTTGCAGTTCTTTTTGACAGTATGTCTTAAGTTGCATAGGATAATGACTGAATGTTTTGGGAAAGACAGCTAGAGTACATACATATTGAGTACACGTTTCATTACCTGTTAATTCGAAGTTTTCTACTTTTCAGTGTAATATACATTTTTTCTTTCAGGTCAATAACCCATTTTGTAATATTTCCAGGAGAAGCTATTCATGAAATGAACGTGCTATAAGCAATTAGTTATTAAACCTGTTCTAGTACTTGCATTTTTTTACCCAATTATTTCTATCATTTATGAATGTGATCACATATACTGTACTTGTTTCATAACATTGCTACAGCTGACTCATGACGAATAACGTTATTAATACTTATTCCCAGCAAAAAGTCAAAAGCAAATATTTTTATCCCCCAGCAAATAAGTATCGATTCCAACGCAATGCACAGCTAGCAAAAAAAAAAAATTACCAGTCCCAACTACTACCAGTATACAAGTACATAATGCTACCAGTGTAAGATATATTTCTAGTCCTAAATATAATGCAAATTTTCTGATGTATTGATTCCATTATGTCTATGTATTATTGTACTGCAGACCTTGAGTAATAATTACAATGTCTTACATTTTAAATATGTCTTATGTCACTTACATGATATCATATATAAACACTAGCAGTTTGATGCTACATGCAATAACTCTTGTTTTGAATGATGACTTCTGAATAATACTGAATAATGTTTTGTAAAACTATATGAATAATTTGTAAGTCGCCAATGTGTGTCAATAATTACTGCAGTCAGATGAGTTATGAATAGTGTTTTGTAATACTCAATACTTGCTACATGTTTAGTAACTGTCCAATGAGTGCCAATAATTACTGTATTTAGATGACTTGTGAATAATGTTCTGTAGTACACTATACATACTACTAAAATGCTGTGTAAATAGCCAATGAATGCCAATAATTATTTAGATCGGTTGTTACACTAGTGTAATTCTATGATGACTAGCATAAGACGTAATGTATCCTTCGCCTTCTGACCTAATTACCAGCAATTACTGCAATATCCGTCCATACTCATGATCATGGAGCACTACATTTGGTTTTTGCACTAATTCTTTGTTGATGTGAGAGTATGGATTCTACAAGAATGTGGTGTTGACATATCAAGCTGTCCACCACCTTGAACCACGGAGATGTTATTATGGTTCTATTGTTTGGTGTACCTAATGTACTACCAAAATGATAACATACAATATTAATGCAACATTTCAGTGTCTTGGCTACACTGATAAGTACTTCAGGGAAGAGAACTTCAGATTGTCTCACTTGGTGTTGTGCTTATGTAGAAAGATATGGACTTTCACTGCATCCACGTGCAACCCACTGTGCTACAACCATGATGCTATCCTTCCCATCCCTTTCCTAGTTCTTGTAAAAAATGCTAAAGACTTATACAGTGCGTGTGCACTTTATTTCACCCCTTCATATGTCTAATTCATGTAAAAATGCTAAAGAGTTATGCAGTACGTGTGCACTTTATGATATTTATTAACATTTTTTGTACCCATTGCGTATATATTTTGTCTTTTCTTAATGCTGTGCACTTATCAGTAATGTATATACTCTGCGCTGTAGCCTTAGTAAACTAAATAATTATAGAAAAATTTGTTGCTCATGGCAAGTCCAATTGACTCACCATCGCTGCCAAATTTTTGCCCCCCAGTGGAGGGTTATGTAAGAGGTCCATGATTATGCACTCGAGGAGATGTAAATTCGATGGATTGCTCACGCGTTGCCTGCGATATGTAAGCTATAAGGGAATCTCAGACCAAAGAGCAGTGTTGACTGCAGTAGGAACTGTGTTAGTAGCAGTAAGTAGTTGCTAGCGAGCAGTCTGGAGAGTGAAGTTGGCTGGGTGGGTCGTGTGGAGCGATGGTGGAGCCTGAGCGTTGTAGTACATAGTAAAAGCAGCCTCGCGCATATTTAGTATTGTTATATCAAGTCCCATGTAAATGTTTTAAAAAACTGTTAATAATAATCTTTCTCATAAAAAGTAACTTTTGACATTCATTTCAATTTAAAGAATTCACTAATTATGTGCGTTATCCGGCGACTAGACTGAGGTAAGAATTTTCAATTTATTCAGTATGATCTTTCAGGACCATGACGCAGCACTGCTGACGTCCAAAATTTACCAGGTTAAGTTGACAGTCAATTATTGAAAGGTTATAAGTGAGTCACATTTTTATTATTGAGAGATTAGAGATTTTTTAAATTATTGATAGGTTACGAAATTTTCCTGTTAGTAGGTTATACTGAATGTGAACGACATAATTATATTTTTTTCTGTTGCGATGTTTAGGAATTTTTTTGATTTGAAGTTACACTAAATGTGATATTATTTATATTTTTTATATTTTGTGGCGAGGTAACAACTTAGTGAACGTAATAATGTGGTTTGAGTTGCTAATCCTCATCTTCGTTAATGCAACATTACTAGGAAATTAGGGAAAACAAATAAAATACCGGTTAGTAACGTACTGTGGGAAATCTAATATTCAGCGAAATTGCTTAAACTCTTGTGATTCCAAGTAGTTTTGAAATTATTTCAACATTTCTTTGGCGTGTTTGCACCATTTACGCAATGTGACTGTACAGTAAAACGGATTTTGATTGCAGCACACCAGTTCAGTAGTGTTTCTATACTAATTAGATCAGCAGCACTCTCATTAAGAGATCGGTCAACACTGATGAACTTTTGGAACGAGTTACAGCAACCTCAAATTTTAGTATCGCCAGGCAAGATGATGCCAATGAGTTCACAGTCATTGTGGGAGATGACCAACATCGGACAGCTGACCTGTTCATTACACCAATGTTTCTTAATCTTTTTCAATTTGGGGCACACGTAAGTACTAGATGTGATTTTTCCTTCTGGATGCAAAAACTCTACCTCATGAAGTACATACAATCCTTTTTTTTAAGTTACTGTATGACTGTGAGACAAAAATGTTACACATGTATTACTAGGACTCTTGTATAGGAACACATGAACATTAACATAAGGCATGCAGGGACATAAAAATCAGAAAAAGCATGAAGTACATAGAAAACACATTTTGTCATTATGGGACGACTAGCACACACAAGTTTCACAAGCGAATTGATAAGCCTCTTGAATAGAAACATACAAAAATAAAAGAAAATTGTGACTCTTATGTAGGAATATAAAAAACTTTCTTCGACATCAGAAATATAAAAAGACATAGAACTTCAAACTAGTGAGATACTTCTCCTTGTCGATTTTTGCAAAGTAGATCCGTACGTGTACGACGGCTTAACAGAAACACTCTCACCTCGCCGTCCACATAAAGGAGGCGAGATCTGTAGTCACATTCTATATTTTTCTATCTAGCGAATCCTAAATCGCACAAGTGTGACGTTTCTAAAGGCAGAAAAAGAGATATTGCTTTATTGACGATATCCGGATATTCACTTTCGATTCATCATCATCATCATCATTTAAGACTGATTATGCCTTTCAGCGTTCAGGCACTTTCGATTGAAATCCAAAAAACATCATGAGGATTTTCTTTAAATTTCTATCTCAGGATTATGGTATTTCCATAAGTTGCTCTTTTCGGAGCCGTTTAATTCAGCTTTAAAGACCTTTTACTCGTCGATCAGACGTTCCCAGCTAGTAGTCGAGATCGAGGCAAAGTATTTCGATATAAGTTTTTGCAACCCAGATAGGTGTCCTTGTATTTGTTCCTCGCGGTATTCAACAAACGTGATGCAGTAGCCGTATGTGGAAAAGAATTTATCCCCCTTTATTTTTTTGCTGTGGCCGATGTTGAAAATATCGTAAATGTGCCCCAACTCAGCACTCCAAATGGGGATTTTAAGACATTCTCAGTAGCCAAACTGATTATTATAGTTTTAAAAAATACAAATAGTTCGTATTTAATTTCTAGAACTGTGGTAAGCGTTTTTATGTGCAATAACAATACTTTATGATCGGCACCGGTATCGTTACAAAGTTTCTCAAACACTCGTAGTTTCACAGGGTGTCTTTTACGAAGTTGATCAGCGAAAAAACCGTTTGAATGACGTCACCCAAAAGATTGGCGGCCGTGGTCTACACTACTAAAGCCTCTCTATGTAAAAAACCACGAGGACTTATTACCGATGGATTTTTATTACACACAAACGTTAGAAACTCCATTAGCCTATAATTACTGTCGTTGCAGCAGCTTCATAATTACATAGAGCAATGGAGTGCCCCCTCTTGAGCCAGTTGTCTTGAAAGAAACTCAACAACAGTCAATATATCAACTTCAGTGGTTATTTTTCCAGTTCTCGACAAAACAGGTATTTCTCAATAGTTTCTGATCCGCAAACAAATCTCGCATAGGTAAACAACGGAGCTTTTCCTGAAATATCAGGACTTTTATCTAACTCTAGAGGAAACTGTGTGTTTCTTAAGTTTTCTCTAACATTACTTTCCATTCGGCTGGCATGTCGATGATGCGCCGATGAACTGTATCACCTGGAAGAAGTACTTTAAAAGTTTGTTCGACTGCTTCCGGTCCCAGCATACTAACAATCATTTCTTTACATGCCTGTAGAATAAGCTCTTTGCCGATGTTATGGGGCTTCTGTTTCTTGGCAGTAATTTCAGAAATTTTAAATGGTGCCGTACGGGCTTTATCTGACAGCCTTATTCGTTTTTTCATAACGACAGAAGATGCATGAATGGAATCAGACAGACGTTGAAAATGCTTTTGCCGTCTTAAAGAGAAGCTTTAGTTGTTTCGTTCCAAATGCCTTTTCAACTTTCTAGGCGCCATAAACTCATTTGCCAACATTGTGCCCCACACAAAGGATTTCAGTTTAGGCTTGCCCTTTTCACCTTTTTACCTAAATCCGAAATTTATAAGTTCTCATCTATAATGGCGGCTATGCTGGACCTTGATTGATCTTGGTTTCACGTTTTTCTCGTTGACAGGCCACGAAGACGGCGCAATATTTGTATTCTCTTAGGAATATTAGTATATTCATCTCCACCTTCTCATATGTAGACGAGCTATCGATTTCTCAGGCTTTATTTTTCCTTATTACCAATTCGTCCACGACGCAGCAGCAAACACACGAATCTACTAAAACTTTTATAAAATTATACAGATCAGCGAAACAAAAAGACACTTGACAACTAACTACCAACAACAAAACATCTGAGAAGTTGATGTCGGCCGTCCTTCGATTCCCAGGATGATTCAAAAAGAAAGAAAAGACTTCAGTTGTTCAGTACAAACTATAAAAAACAAAAAGCATTGGACATGTCACTGGGTAGAAGGAAGGTTCAAAGTTTTGATATGCCTGCGCTGTTCATTGTTTGTAGCAATGTGGTGACTACGCCACAAAGGAAATCATTTTATATGTTGCAATTTTCGCGAAGTCAATCCATTGTTCAAATGCAATGAGCATTCCAGTATTGATTTAGCAAGCAGCTACGTCTGCACAAGCAAACTGACATACAAAACTCATGAAAATTGGTTGCATATGCAAAGAGAAGAGCACTCGGCTGCCACGCACAAGTGATGAAAATATGGAGCGTATCCGAGATGTGGTCGCACGGAGCCCTCAGAAGTCAACAACACGGGGAATCTAGGAACTCCAATTTCCACAAGCAACGGTGTGTCGTGATCTGAAAAGATGTTTGCATATCAAGTCTTAGATAGAACATCACTAGTGCATGTAATATTATCTCCGTAAAATTCGGAGGTGATCTAAAACAAATGGTGTACGAGTCTCTTGTTTTAACTCTTCTCTTAACAATTGCCGTTTACTGCCTGTTCGTTCTCTTGATTATACGTGCAGAGGAAAAGGTTTTGTTTATTTTGTAAATATATGTAATATTTAGAATTGCATCATGTTTTATTCTTTAGCACAATCATTAATACCCTGCTCTACTAATTGTGAACCCGTTTTATATGATTTCATCTGCTTAAGCCGGCTGGAAGTGAACTCTCCATCAGCGCGCTATCGTATGTGCATTCAAATTTACACAAATCGAGTTTCAGTCTATGTTTCTTAACGAACTCTGATTACCTCCGCTGTTAATATGCAAATCATTTGTTGCATTGGAACTTAACATTATCACAGTCCTGCGTCATCAAGCTTTTTCACTTACCATCAATGACTTCGCTGCCTGAAAACAGCTGTCAAGTATTTCAAAATTAAATAACGCAGCCGGAAGTTTATTTTAATAATTTATTCAGAGGTCAACAGGCCATCTTATTATTATCATACCCCTGTTGTCGTCAGTGTGATGTGTCCCGCCACTCGAACAGTTATGATTCAAAGCAACGTATCATAATTTTTCTTTACATTTCTATCATTTTATTTTTCTCGTTGGATACATTACGTAGGGAACTGAAAGAGATATAATCCAGTATTTCCAGAAATCCACTTTGAGTACCCCCGACATTTTTTACCAACGCACGCGATAACGCCTATAAAGTGTCAAAGAAAACTATGCCGTCCACTGCACAAAATGGGCGTCTTTCGCTGAAAATTATTCATGGAATGATGGCTCATCCGTTCTAGAGTTGAATACAAAAAGCATTTATTTATTTCGATATGATGCGTGTTTAAATGTGTAATGAAAGACTGTTTCTAAAGAGTGTGGTTACTCTAAGAAACGATTTATGTTATAGATATTTCGCCTGTGGAAGAGCAGAAAACATTAAAAATCTTCCGACACACCAAAACGTATTCGCGACACACCAATGTATCGTGACCCCCCTGGTTGAGAAACGCTGCACTACACCTTTGGCAAGCAATTCGTGGCCAGTTGACAGAAAGCACTTCTATACTGAGAAAATGATTCCTAAATGTTGCCTGAAATGTGTTGGATTCTAAAGTGTCGAGAATTTTTTACCAAGGAAAACTGCCCAACAGACTTATGTTTTGAGAAGTCATTTCCTCTAGACAATCAGTTTCGGCCCCTCAGTAATGCCATCTTCATACCCCTATGCACTCCAAGTACAATTATATGTATAGATACAGTAGAGCGTCGATTGTCCGAAGTAATTGGGGGACATGAGTGTTCGGAAAACTGATTTGTTCGGATAATCGAACTGTACATGTTTATTTTCCAAAAAGAAGTACTGTACAGTAAATTTATTCATAAAAACAGACATCTATTTTAGTATTACAAAGTAACACACAAAGGCAACTTCAGTAGGAATATATAGTATGTGGCACAGTTTATTAAACAAACACACACACACACACACACACACACACACACACATATATATATATATATATATATATATATATATATATATATATATATATATATATATACGCATTTTGATTGAACAATACACACAGTAAAAAAAATTAACGTTTAAAAAAATCCTTTATTTTGGTCTGTCTAAGCACGCCTACACGCTTACGATCAGCGAAGTCATGTACTTTTTTCACTACAGATATCTGAAATTGGTCACTTTCATCTTGGGCTTCAAACAATCGCAAGGCAGTATCTAACCAAGTGAACGCCTCAGAAGCTGTTGGTATACTTTCATCTTTCTAAACTGCCGCTACTTCTACTGTCATTGCCAAGCCGACAGAAGTGTGCTGACTGTTGAAACACAGCGACTGGCGGCTTGGCCGGTCAGCAGCGCCTTGTGAAGGCCCCATTAGAAGCAGTGTTCAGCCAGCGGTGGCCCAGTGCGGCGACTACTGTGGGAAAGTTGGTTTGGGAGTGAGGGGGATGATGGACGGTATGGTGGGAGAGTAACAGGTGCGAGCGAGTCCACAGTTCGGTTAAGCGGTCGTTCAGTTGACCGACGTTCGGATAATCGACGCTCTACTGTTCTTGCATACTGGAGCCAACATATGCCTTGCCGGCTTGAGTCGGAATCTTCGGCTCGTTTATCTCTCAGATTTACTGTCATCTAGATAGGTGGTGCGAGTGTAGTGTAGTATCTTTGGACTTACCGTTGGTTCGGTGATGTCAAAAACAAGCCCTGCACACCGAGAGTGCCAGTGTGTGACTTCCAATAGTGGCCGTTGCTGGTGTTAGTACTGAATTGTGGTAACTGCGGATTTGATCGTCTGAAGTGTTTAGGCTGGACAGCTCCTCCTGTGCAACGGTCGCTGTTACTTACCTATCTGCTCACTCGGTCCCTGCCTTGCATGGCTCTCTGAGATTTGTTGCGCTTTAATTTGGTGCAACAGTTACCAAAGGCTTTATTCAGAATCCATTGGTGTATGTATACTTAACCTTACGTGGTTTTGTGGGCCAAGTTGTGGTGTAAAATTGTAAGATTAATTAGTAATTAGGGATAGTTTAAAAATTTGAACCATCTCATTTATTATTTTATAGAGATAAGTGGTTTCCTAAAAATTTAATTTTATGATTGTAGAGACCATTGTTAATAAGTGTTTAAACTGTTTTAAATCCTATTGTCCAATCTTAAGACATTGCTGCAGTTATTGGTGGCTAAAAGGTTACGCTCAATACCATCAATTATAGAGGTAAGGATTGTATATGCTTTAAGACGAATTGAGTTAATGGCCCTTTCCCCGATCTGTATGGGTAAGGCTGCACATTTAAGGTATGTTTTCTGGACTTTGATTTGTTCACTTTTCTTAGTCTGGTTCGAAGTACTCGTAGCTTTGATCCCTGAGACACATTGTCGGGTGATGTAAATTTTTGTTGTTTTAAACTACTTGTTTTATTAAAACATGTAAAGGCAGTTGTAAATGCATAGCTGACTGAGTAGTTTTCTGACTTCTTCGCATTAGCTTCTAAAGGCGCCTTATGGCGAGTAATGTTAGAAGAAGCTTGAGTTGTTTTGGCTTAATCTATTTGTGTTTAGGCTATGGTATTCTGGCCCTCCCGTTATTGTAGCGTGCTTGCACGACCGGGAGGCCAGTTGATGTGACACCGCGATGTTTGCGATATCGGCTGGTATCTTAGTAATTAATGTTTTAACATAACATCACCTGGTGTCATATAAATATTATTTCATTTTTGCAGAAAATTTGTCTTGTGTTCCACTTGCCCTCATTTATATCTTTTGTTACGGCTATTTTTATACGTACCTTAATGCCAATATTATCTGTTGATGGTTTGGGGAATATGTTTTACAGAAATCCTCCATTTAACTGTTATTAAATGTGAACTATAAAGATACAACCTCAAGGGCTGAGATAGATATTTTTCTTAGATTATCAATTTTGTTTATTCCATTATGGTGCCATTGATTTTAGTTATTCCAGAATGAGATTTTCACTTTGCAGTGGAGTGTCCGCTGATATGAAACTTACTGGCAGGTTAAAACTGTGTGCCCGACCGAGACTCGAACTCGGGACCTTTGCTTTCGCAGGCAAGTGCTCTACCAAATGAGCTACCGAAGCACGATTCCTGCCCGCTACTCACAGCTTTACTTCTGCCAGTACCTCGTCTTCTACCCTCCAAACTTTACAGAACATCTCCTGCGAACCTTGCAGAACTAGCACTCCTGAAAGAAACGATATTGCGGAGACATGGCTTAGCCACAGCCTGGGGGATGTTTCCAGAATGCGATTTTCACTCTGCAGCGGAGCTCAGTTAGTAGAACTCTTACTTGCAAAAGGCAAAGGTCCCGAGTTCGAGTCTCGGTCGGGCACACAGTTTTAATCTGCCAGGAAGTTTCATATCAGCGCACACTCCACTGCAGAGTGAAAATCTCATTCTGGAAACATCCCCCAGGCTGTGGCTAAGCCATGTCTCCGCAATATCCTTTCTTTCAGGAGTGCTAGTTCTGCAAGGTTCGCAGGAGAGCTTCTGTAAAGTTTGGAAGGTAGGAGAGGAGGTACTGGCAGAAGTAAAGCTGTGAGTACCGGCCGTGAGTCGTGCTTCGGTAGCTCAGTTGGTAGAGCGCTTGCCCGCGAAAAGCAAAGGTCCCGAGTTCGAGTCTCGGTCGGGCACACAGTTTTAATCTGCTAGGAAGTTTCACTTTAGTTATTCTTTAACCTTAAGTGGTGAATTCCAGTCATACATGTTTATTTTTATTAAAAATAAAAACTGATGTTGTAAATGACAAATCATGATGATTGTGGGTCTGCCCTTCCAAGTCTTGTTTTCCTATACCGTCCTATGTTCATTGGTAGCCACAGAGCGTGGTCACATATTTAGATGTTAAACGGAGGGCGAAGTGTCTGCCCTCTTCATTATCATTTGTCGTTTGTGACTTTGAATTTGTTCTGAAGAAGTTTGAAATTGTTTCAGAGAGCCATACATGGACGTGGGACCTAGGGGCTGCTTGGGCCTGTCCTTTCTGAAGAGGGAATATGTCGAATACGAGTTCAGAATAATGAGCATTTCTGTGGAAGGGAGCGCCACCCAGCTCAAGGCCAAATTATGCTCTGCGTTGGACTGTCCGCTTTACACCTCGTTGGACATTGTTGGTGCGGTAGGTGCCGCTACTTCCACTTGTTCTGTCGGCTTGGACGAAGTGAATCGTAGTGTGCAGTTTTTGCAGGGTAGTCAGCCCACCTGTAGACAGTTATGTAGTGTACGAGGGCATCTTTTTCAATTGATTAATCGTCTGCTTAATGTAGGTCATCTTGAGCTTAATAAAGAGCGAAAGGAAACTGTTAGACAGTTGCCTCGTCGGGTAAGAGATCTTCAGGTTAGCGCAAGTACATTGGATTTAGATAGTGAAGCAAGTAGTGTGGAAGGAGAAAGCCCAGTTGTTAATCAGTTATAAGGTTTAGGGCATGTGGATACTCAAGGTTTTTGTAGCCTAGTTTCAGGTTATTTCGTCAAATTGCCTAACCCCATTATGGATTTATTTAAGGACACAGTCCAGATGTCTGTTGGTCAGTGAAATCAAGTTCAGTAGGTGTTGTGGCTTATATCCGTTTTGAACGGAATGCTGATGCCTTACAAAGTTCGGATACTGTCATTCTTTGTTTTTTTTGTCCTTTGACCAAGGGCTTGCTAAGTACATCAAGAGCACGTAAAGTTCTTCAAGAGCAGAGTACCTTGAGGTAGCTGAGGTCTCGTATAGTAGAAAGTAAATTGTCCCCTCAGATTCGGAACCAGCTCGAGCATACATGTTATTGGCAAATTCAAGAATAGACTCAGCCCTTGACTGAGCGTATTCTTATTGTGTCACCGATCAAGGGTGTTTGGAACATACTGGAGGGCATGAGGCTGGAAAACCGTTCACGTCTCATGTTTGCTCAGGAAACTACCACCTCTTCGGAATTTAGCGAATTTGTCTCGTCTATAGATTCCCCGCGTGTTCAGGTATTTTCACCTACCTCGAGTTGACTGGGTCTTAGTGTTGTCATCATCATTTCATTATCATTCATGAAAGTGGCGAGATTGGACTGTGCAAAGGTTGGGAAATTGTACGGGCGCTGATAATCGCGTAGTTGTGCAGCGCCCCACAAACCAGACCTCATCATCATCATCATCACCATTATCACCGTCTATAGAGACATTTAGGTATGCTGATGAGCATCGTGGTCGGGGTTGGGAGTCTCAATCTATCCCACCTGATATAATGTATGTCAACCATTTATTAATTCCTCGACTACCAGAAGTATTTTCGGTGGGGCGCCCATAGTCGCCTGGTGCGCGACTATCCGGCTAGGAGTAGGCCTAGGCCTAACGGCTGACACTCCAGGAGAGGGGTGTCGGCTGTCTTACAAGTAGGCCCCCAGCTCACTGCGCACGTATTCGTGCTGTTAATAAACTTGACCTTCCACAAGTCTGCGCTCTTCTTAATCAAGAACCTCTGTGTGGTTTACTGGATTCCTGAAGCTCAGTGACATTGCTGGATTATAATTGGTATTTAGAGTACCATGATTTGTGTAAGTTTTCTCTCTTACGACCTTTGCCTGAGCGATGTCGTGTTGTCAGTGGGCAAGAGTTGCCTCTAGTGAGGGAGGTGCGCGGGAGTCTATCTACGTGCAGTTTTTCGTGGTCTATTAAGCTGACTCTTGTCAAGAACTTGTCGGTTACACTCTCGATTGGATGTGATTTTATTCAGCGGCCAGGCTCAGATCTTGAGTTTGCTAGTAACACCTTGTAAGTAGGCTGTTTAGGTTTTCTTATTGGTAACGCCACCTCTGTATGAAAATCACTGGCTGTGCTGTGTGCAGTCAGTGGCTGGTTGGCATTGTTGTAATACTCGCCATTGTAGTGTTGGGCAGCTGGACGTTAACAGCGCGTAGCGTTGCGCAGTTGGAGGTGAGCCGCCAGCAGTGGTGGATGTGGGGAGAGAGATGGCGGAGTTTTGAAATTTGTAAGAATGGATGTCATGAACTGATATATATATCATGACTATTAAGGTAAATACATTGTTTGTTCTCTATTAAAATCTTTCATTCGCTAACTATGCCTATCAGTAGTTAGTGCCTTCCGTAGTTTGAATCTTTTATTTAGCTGGCAGTAGTGGCGCTCGCTGTATTGCAGTAATTCGAGTAACGAAGATTTTTGTGAGGTAAGTGATTTGTGAAAGGTATAGGTTAATGTTAGTCAGGGCCATTCTTTTGTAGGGATTTTTGAAAGTCAGATTGCGTTACGCTAAAATTATTGTGTCAATTTAAGCACAATCATGTATAATTGTTCAAAGGGGACTTTTCAACATTTTCTTTTATATTTTGTTCATCTGCGGAAATAGCGCTTTGTTATTGCCGTGTTATTAATAATGTCAACTCACACAGGGTTGGGGAATCTGAATGTGACCTTGGTCACCTTACTAATGGTGAAGCCAACCTGTTAATAGCTGTTTCGGAGCAGTTTTCTGGTGTTCTCACGAATCAGTAGGGAACGACTGATCGGATTCACTATAACATCCGTTTGCTTGATGATATTCCAAGACGAGGTTGATAAAAGAATGATATGCTCCGAGTCGGGGTTATCCGACCCTCCACTTCACGTTATGCTTCATCTATATTTCTAGTCCATAAAAGACAGGATGAGGATGACAGACCAATTATTGATTATAAAGAACTCAATAAGAAGTTTATACTGGAATCAGTCCCCCTTTCCGAACTACAGAACTCTTTTACGTGGTTTGCTGGTGATTGTTTTTTCACGGTGCTTGACCTCAATCAGGCTTACTAGCAGGAACTGTTGGCAGAGGAGTCCAAACATGCCACGGCTTTCTGCACAGATTGGAATTGATATGCGTCTGATAGGCTACCCTTTCGGTCTCACGTCTTTTGGATCATGTTTTGGGGGATCCGAAGTTTGGTTGCGTCTACAGTTATCTTGACGATGTGGTAGAGTAGAATCGCTCCTTTGAAGAAGCTGCAGGTAATCCTGAACTTGTGTTATTGAGGCTTAGTTTTGCTGGGTTAACTGTTGAACCATGTAAAATAACTCTTGCTAGGCAACAGATTTCCTTTCCGAAGCACCTGGTTTCCAGTGACGGCATTAGAATTGATCAAGAACGTACATCTAATGTGAGGTTTCATCCTCCTTAGGATAAGAAAGAAGTGTCCACTTTCATCGGCATGGCCAATTAATTTAGGAAATTTGTTTCTAATTTTGCCCAACTCGCGGCTCCCCTTAATAATTGTATTAGACTTATTGAAAACTAAGACCTGGTATGGCAGATTTTCTCAAGGGATGAAAATCAAAACATTTACAATAACCAGTCTCATTCCTCACATAGTACTCTGCTGATGTGAATAACGACTCGGCTACCATGCGGGCGTTCAGTAAGTAAGAGATCAATAAGTAATGCCACATTTTTTTTCTGAAAGCAGGTTGGTTTTACTTAGGATTCTGGCACACCATATTATTCCACACTCTTTTACCTACAAGTCCTGTTTTTCAATATAATCTGCGTTCAATGCGACAGATCTGGGCTGTAGGGTGAATGAAAAAAAAAACTGTCAGATGAAGTTCTGCGAGCTTCTTTTTGTGACCTCCTCTCAGGTGTACAGACTTGTGTCAGCTCTACCAGCAGAGACGTCCAGTTATTAAGTAAGGTGTCTGATTGTGATCCATCGGCCTCCTAGAACGAGAGTGTCCGACGTTCCAACAGTGCAGGAGTCACAGCTGCGTGCGGCCGGCCGGAACGCGGAAATAGTCTGTCCCACTTAAAGGTTAACACGAGATAAATGCACACGTGGATTAGAGTGCACGTGCACGGTGGATGCTTCTGCGTAAAAGTCAGTAAGAAATAAGCTCTTATGTGAACTGGTAGATGCTAAACCAGTGCTCATGTCTGTAGAAGGACGCTCATGAGAGTGTGAGCTTTGTGAGTCGAAATGGACGACAAAATTTTAAACATAAAAAGGCACACAGTGAAAGAACACTTACCGCAGCCGAACTGTACGTCTGGTTTCAACATGAAGTTAATCCGTGGACAGTCACTGCCTGGTAAAAATTCTGTACGACTTGAGGAGCACTGCCACTTCCGAATAATTAAGCGAGAACTCGGTTGTTGCAGTACGATCCACCGACTTATTTGGCGGTGCGCAGCAGCGATAGCTGCAGTGTATCTAATATTGTCGTCCAGTGTAACTCTGTACGAGTAACTTAACTATTGGAGCTTTAAACGCTTCAACCGACATCAGTGAAAAAAAAAACAACAATGATAAAAAGGCCTTACAGAGACACTCATAGATGCGAACTGTACAGTAGCTCCTGAATTGAGAGCGAGACAGTGAAACTTCTGAAATAATGCACCTCTGACCGCCCGTAAGTAATCTCAACAGTTACAAGTAAAAGTGAGAAAAAAGTCCCCAATATAGGTGGATCATACAAATGTTTTGTAAGCAAGTAATCATTTTATATGTCATTAATGTACTCAAAAGTGCCTTATTAACGGGCAGCCTAACATATTGTTGTCATCGATTAACTCTGATACTGGCCACTGGTCACTCTTTTTGAGCTGTCGAGCGATGCGCTGAGGAGATCTGCAAATACGACTTGATGTTTCCGACCTTTGGCTGCCCGACCAGCCTCATTGCACGTTCTCTGGCTGATTCCTCGTTGGTCGTGGGTCGACGACCGACATCCTGTGCCGTCAATGATCCATCGATATTCACTGAATCTGACATCACGCACTCCAAGCCGTCAAGCTACAAAATGTTAATAATATTCTCTTTAAAACAATAGATATTGAAAGAGTACAATTTCGTATCACACATTACTACATTCATTCGTTACCTGTTCATCAATATACTGAATACAGCACACGAAGCACATGCATCAAAAATCAATTTCTAAAAAATAATACTAATTCTGTACTGTCATCTGTGTTCATTGATTGCATGACTGCTCATTGTATTTTAGTCAATTCAAAGTTAAACCTTACAATGGGTAAAAGATGGGGTTTCAAAGGCTCGATCTGGTTTATAAACACGGTTTTCCGTGATCCATCGAGGTATAACTCAAAGTGTATGATAACAAACGACAAAACGTCGTTGTACTGATGTAACGACCAAACTAAGGCATAATCTTACCGGTAGAAGGCCGCAGTGGCCGAGCGGTTCTAGGGGCTTCAGTTACGGTCACAGGTTCGAATCCTGACTCGGGCGTGGGGTTGGGTTGTTTGGGGAAGGAGACCAGACAGCGAGGTCATCGGTCTCATCGGATCAGGGAAGGACGGGGAAGGAGGCATTTGCCTGGAACGATTTAGGGAAATCACGGAAAACCTAAATCACGATGGCCGGACGCTGGATTGAACCGTCGTCCTGCCGAATGCGAGTCCGGTGTGCTAGCCACTGCACCACCTCGCTCGGTCACTCTGGCATGGATGTGTGTGATGTCCTTAGGTTAGTTAGGTTTAAGTAGTTCTAAGTTATAGGGGACTGATGACCTCAGATGTTAAATCCCATAGTGCTCAGAGCCATTTGAACCATTTACCGGTAGAAGCAGTCTGGGTCTCCAAGACCGAACTAAGTTCGACAAGTGAGGCCGAACATGAATGTTATGCTCATTCTGTTCTCCGATCTTAGCGACGCCGTACACCACGAGTTCTTGACACAATCTCTAATGACAGATAAGGAGTACTACAAGTTCAACAGCATTTGCCGGAAACAATATGAAAAAAAAAACGCCGGAATTAGTGGCGGAACAATTCACGGCTTGGGAACTTATTTAGGCTTCGTTGCTTCTTCGTGAAATTTTGGCCGGAAACAAGGCTTTAATGATACCCCAGACACCATTTGGATATCTAATCACCTAACTTCTTTCTGCTGCCAAAAATAAAGAAAACATTAAATCTTGGTAGTTTTTCATGTATAGACGAGATCAAAAGCCCATCACTGAGAAAGACATAAGCTTTTCCAAAAAGCGAGTTCCACAGGTATTTCTAGTGGAGGAAAAATCACTAGCATGAGTGTAGAATACGTAATGGGAACTATTTTTAAGGCGGTAACACTGATGCAGACGAGTAAAAGAAATTCTTTCCAAAAACTAGGAATTCTTTACATTTTTTTCCAATAAACTTCTCTCACCCTTATTCTTAAAACAGGTACGTCCCTCCATAGAAAAACAAAATTGTCAGATCCCTTTTCGTGATATGTTCTCACAGCAAACTCTCATTTTCCGAATCATCGGTTTTCACGCATAACATTGTTACTTTGTTCAAACAAGAGTGCCACGACATAACATTTTAATGGTCAGTTACTTTTAACAGCAATGGAAGTGAAATTGTAGTTCTCTAAGTATATTATTGGTTCTTCCTAGAATTCGTTACACTTTTCTTTCGATGTTGGAGACAACCCTTCAGATTCTTAGGCTTCATCAGTGTTGTGCTCTCTTTTCGCCCGTCAGTTTTCCCCATACTCATCCACAAATCTAAAGGCATAAAAAGGCAACACGCAGTAACAGAACCTCAGCGTATCTTGTCACGGTAGCATGGTAGCATGTAAAGTAGAGGTAACGCACATATTAAAAGGAGACAGTAATAATAATAATAATTATAATAATAATAACAATAATGGACAAGATAAGAGGGATATCGAAGAAAGTACAGATCTTGATAGGACGTTGTGATCATTGCCCTTTCGATTCAGACGAAAATATATCACTGAAAACATAAAAGAAAATTGGCAGAATATACAGACTGACAAAAGCATCACTGAATACGTGGAATAAAAATCACTCAATACACACAGTTCACACTGAAAATTAGCCCTCCTTTCTGCTGAAAATATACCAATAGATATTCCCCTGTCTGGCTAATTCAGTACTGCTCAAAGCAGCGCACGTTTCATTAATGCTTCGCTTTACAAAATTGGCGCATCATAATGACGCTACTACCCATATAGTAGCTCCGCTGTTGGCTCCCTTCTGTCTCACACGTTTTGTAAATTTTTGCCACTCTGACAAATCCGACGGCACGTATGAGTGAAATGGGCATCGACAAGCCGGCGAAAATTTCAGAGACTTCAGCAGCGAGTCAAATGTGATTTGCATTTAGATACACGTTTTTAACGCTTGGACAAAATCCGTTAGCGCCGGAAAACAGAACCATGTAGCTTTCGAATGTTATACTGCGAATGACGTCGAAAAATAGCGACATGAGATTGTAACGCGATGAAAAATGTAATACTGTTTTACAGGACGGTTACGTAGTGCTCTACATTGTCCTTTCAGGCCTTGCTTAATGTTAGTGTTTTTTTTAACATATCATCGATTCTTTTCCTTACTAAGCAAAACTTGATTATGTTTAGTTTCGCTGTCACACGTTACAACAGGTGAGATAGCTAGGTGTGCACTACATATTACTATGAGAACAGACAGTTGAATAATATTGAATTGGTGTTACAGAAGAAGAATAGTGATAAAGCATGTCGCAGCGAAGTTAAAGTCACTTTCAAACTAAGAAAATGCACCTTTTTGGCACCTTTCTTCGGCAATATATTAGTACAAATGAGCGTTCTCCCTGCAGGATCTGGCGTTGCATTCCTCCGACCACAATGGGGATGAATGATGATGACCAAGACGACAGAACAACACTCAGTCATCTAGGGGCAGGTGAAAATCCGTGAAGCCACCCGGAAACGAACCCGGGACCTCTTGCTCGGGAAGCGAGAACGCTACCGGGAGACCAAGAGCTGCGAATGAATAGTCACCCGTTATAGGAGCTGTTGTACGTATGTATGTACGTGTGTATGCATATACACTGAGGTGATAAAGCCGGCCGGAGTAGCCGAGCGGTTCTAGGCGCTACAGTCTGGGACCGCGCGACGGCTACGGTCGCAGGTTCGAATCCTGCCTCGTGCATTTATGTGTGTAATGTCCTTAGCTTGGTTAGGTTTCAAAAAAAAAATGTTCAAATGGCTCTGAGCACTATGGGACTCAACATCTTAGGTCATAAGTCCCCTAGAACTTAGAACTACTTAAACCTAACTAACCTAAGGACATCACACACACCCATGCCCGAGGCAGGATTCGAACCTGCGACCGTAGCAGTCCTGCGGTTCCGGACTTGGTTAGGTTTAAGTAGTTCTAAGTTATAGTGGACTGATAACCTCAGAACTTAGGTCCCACAGTACTCAGAGCCATTTAAATCAGTTTTTGAGGTGATAAAAGACATGGGATACCTCCTAATATAATATAGGACCTCCTTTTGCCCGTTGCAGTATAGTAGCTGAACTTGCCATGGACTCAACAAATCGTTGGAAGTCCCCTGTTGAAAGATTGAGCCATGCTGCCTCTACCTACAAGCATCCATAATTGCGGAAGTCTTGCCGGTGCATGGACTTTTGCACTAATTGACCTCTCGATCATGCCCCAGAATGTTTGATGGGATTCTGGGTGGCTTAATTATTCGTTCAAATTATCCACAACATACATCAAACCAATCGCGAGCAACTATGACCCGGTGTCATGCACGTTGTCGTCCATAAAAATTCCATCGTTGTTTGAGAACATGAAGGCCATGAATGGCTACAAAAAGTCTACAAGTAGCCGAACATAAGCATTTCTAGTTCATAATCTGTTCAATTTGACCAGAGGACCCAGACCATTCCATGTAAACAGAGCCGACATCATTATGAAACCACCACCAGATTTGAGAGTGTCTTACTGACAATTTTTGTCCATGAGTTTCGTGGGGCCTGCGCCACACTCGAACCATATCATCACCTCTTACCATGTGAAACCGGGACTCATTTCACCAGGACACTATTTTCCATCTTAAGGAGCCCAACTGATATTGTGACGAGCCCAGTAGAGGTGCAGCAGGATATGTACTGTGTAGGACGACATGTTTAACTTACTGTCTGAAGTCCCTGTGTATATGTGCACGATCCACATCTCCTTTGCAATAAATGGATTAATTTGACCCAAACTAGGGACATATGAAACTCCATGTCTGGAAGAAAGCCCTTTTGAAGTAAGAACCAAGCACATCACATAGAGGCGGGTGTGGAGGTGGGGATGAAATGCACGTGGTGTAGAGGCGTAATTCAAAAATATCTGGAGCAGTTTAAACCAAATGTTACACTAGCGTGACTAATTTTTCGTGCTCTTTGTATAAAAATTCTGTGTACTAACACGCTCTATCACCTCCAGGGATGGGGATGGGAATCAGAAACTTTGATATGTGAAAAAAATCTGGCAGTTGGCTATCTGAAAAAAAATACTGTGGCAATAGGACACCCGTAGAACCCCTGTGGCTGAGAGTGTGGGTGGAAAGGAGTGACATGCAAGTGTAATTCAAGACATCATAGAGTAATTTCAACCAAATTTGATAGACACACGACTCATTACTTATGTAGAAGACTGTGGAAGTAAGAGACCCCTACTACTTCTGGGAGTGAAGGTGGGGATGAAAATAACCTTTCGGTATTTCTTTACTGTATTTAATGGCACTCGAGTGGATCGTGTGCTGCCATAGTCCATTAACACCACATTTCGCAGCACTTTCCTAACGGATACGTTCCTTGTACTTCCCACATTGATTTCTGCTGTTATTTCACGCAGTGTAGCTTGTCTCTTAGACTGACAGCTCTACGCAAACACCGGTGCTCTCGGTTGTTAAGTGAAGGCCGTCGTCAGGAGCGTTTTCTGTGGTGAGAGGTAATGCCTGAAATTTGGTATTCTCGACGCACTCTTGACACTGCGAAGCTCGGAATATTTATTTCCCTAACGGTTTCCTAAACGGATTGCCCTGCTTTCAAAGTCTATTAATTTCCGTTTTGCAACCGTAATCACGTAAGAAACCTATTCATACGAAATATCTGGGTTCAAATGACAGCTCCGCCACGCACTGCCCTTTTATATTTTGTGTACACTATACTAACGTGCATATTGCCAGTCCATGACTTTCGTCACCTCACTGTATGTATATATGTATGTATGTTCCACATCTCTTCCTAAACCACTGGACTGATTTTAGACAAACTTTCTACGCATATCGTTTACTGTCTGGAAGAAATCTGGGGGTAAAAACCACCCAATGGGGTGGTGGTGGGAGTGGAAATCTGTGAAGCCCACGACGCAAGAATACCATACTTTAGTCATTCAGTATTTGATAATGATTGCGCTTAAAGACTTAAGAAACTTTACAATTAATTTCATACCCATCCGAAACTTTTTTTCTCAAATGGTCACTACGAAATGATGAAAGGAAAAAAAGTTCGTCGCTTTCCATATTTTCGCTGTTCATGCAGTAAAACTGCCACATCAAGCATGACGTTTCAATGTATTACTTCTGTTGTACTAATTGTATTCGTCACACATTTTACGGACAGAATTTATATATACTACTGGCCATTAAAATTGCTACACCAAGCCGAAATGCAGATGATACACGGGTACTCATTGGACAAATATATTATACTAGAACAGACATGTGATTACCGTTTCACGCAATTTGGGTGCAGAGATCCCTCGGGCCGTAAAAAACGTCCTTGATACGCCTGGGCATTGTATCAGAGCTTGGATGGCGGGTACAGGTACAGCTTTCCATGCAGCTTCAACATGATACCACAGTTCATCAAGAGTAGTGAGTGGCGTATTGTGACGAGCCGGTTGCTCGGCCACCATTCCTCAGACGTTTTCAATTGATGAGAGATCTAGAGAATGTGCTGGCCAGGGCAGCAGTCGAACATTTTCTGTATCCAGAAAGGCCCGTACAGGACCTTCAACATGCGGTCGTGCATCATCCTGCTAAAATGTAGAGTTTCGCAGGGATCGAATGAAGGGTAGAATGGTCCAAATGGCTCTGAACACTATGCGACTTAACTTCTGAGCTCATCAATCGCCTAGAACTTATAAGTAAATAACCTAAGGACATCACACACATCCATGCCCGAGGCAGGATTCGAACCTGCGACCGTAGCGGTAACGCGGTTCCAGACCAAAGCGCCTAGAACCGCACGGCCACAACGGCCGGCTGAAGGTTACAGCCACGGGTCGTAACACATCTGAAATGTAACGTCCATTGTTCAAAGTGTCGTCAATGCGAACAAGAGGGGACAGAGACGTGTAACCAATGGTACCCCATACCAACACGCTGGATGATACGCCAGTATGACGATGACGAATACACGTTTCCGATGTGCGTTCACCGCAATGTCGCCAAACACGGATGCGACCAACATGATGCTGTAAACGTAACCTGGATTCATCCGAAAAAATGACGTTTTGCAATTCGTGCACCCAGATTCGTCGTTGAGTACACCATCGCAGGCGCTGCAGCAACAAGGGTAACCGCAGCCATGTTCTCCGAGCTGATAGTCCATGCTGCTGCAAACGTCGTTGAACTGTTCGCGCAGACGGTTGTTGTCTTGCAAACGTCCCCGTCTGTTGACTCAGGGATCGAGACGTGGCTGCACGATCCGTCACAGCCATGCGGATTAGATGCCTGTCATCTCGACTGCTAGTGATACGAGGCCGTTGGGGTCCAGCACGGCGATCCGTATTACCCTCCTGAACCCATCGATTCCATATTCTGCTGACAGTCATTGGATCTCGACCAACGCTAGCAGCAATGTTGCTATACGATAAACCGCAATCGCGATAGGCTACAGTCCGACCTTTATCAAAGTCGGAAACGTGATGGTACACCTTTCTCCTTACACGAGGATTCACAACAACGTTTCACCAGGCAACGCCGGTCAACTGCTGTTTGTGTATGAGAAATCGGTTGGAAACTTTCCTCATGTCAGCACTTTGTAGGTGTCGCCACCGGCGCCAACCTTGTGTGAATGCTCTGAAAAGCTAATCATTTGCATATCACAGCATCTTATTCCTGTCGGTTAAATTTCGCGTCTGTAGCACGTCATCTTCGTGGTGTAGCAATTTTAATGGCCAGTAGTGTAATTTCTCACCAATATTAAACAGTTTCAACATACTCAGGACTCGAATTGTCCTACTACCACGCTTTTTTAATGTGTTATTCTAAATACTTCGGAAAGCTACCTCGCTTGCTGTTCTATAGTTCAGAATGAAAGACTTCCTTTCGGAATCGTTCCTGGGAGCAAAGTGACCAACACTTAGCAAAGAACCTTTGTTAAAACTGTTTGTACGTAGTACCATTTTACGCAGTTTCCATAGCACAGAGAGCAACTTTGCCCTGAATTAAGCTGATATTTTTTGATAATCTGTCCATGTATTTGTCAAAACGCCTTTAAAAGCCTAAATCAATAGAACAGGATATGTGGTTCTCTTATCTGGAGAGAAAACCAAAGAATGTCAGTGCCTTAGCAGGCTTTGTTCCATTAATATAGAAGAGAACGTGTGTTCTACACCTAAAGCACAAGGTGGGTGTTCGAGAGACGGACTACATTGTTCTGTGCCTGCACACCCCGTCGTATTGATTAGTCCCCATGTACATGTGACCTGTCCTAGCAACTAAAGGCAGTGTTCTATTTTCACTACTCTAGACTGTTGACTTTTCCCTACTTTGTCATTCATTAATGTGTTAACATCAGACCCTTAGTTACGACAGTTATCATTTGAGTAAAGCCATGATTAAATCTCTTTTTATTAATACCCAGATAGCACCTGTACTCTAGCCAGATGTACTACGACTTTTAATTCTATATCTAGCTTTACAGTATCTCTGCGTCTTTATCAATAATCTGTTTTGAAAAGCTCTGGGTAAATCTTTTGTCATGAATAATAAATCGTGTAACTCTTCATCTTGATTAATAGCCAAACTTAGCCTTTTCAGTTAACTGCTTAACTTTGTGCTCAGCTTTAGTCTGAGACATTTGAAGTGAATGGACGTCGATGATAATTGTCTAATTGCTTCTGGTACATTTTTGAAAGGTGTTCTCATTTCCGTAATTTCGCTCGAAACCATTTTAGAATGATTATTTATTTGAGCAGATTGCTCTTGGACTAACAATTTGAAATTAATATCCACCGCAACAGTAAGTGATTCTGACAATTCCGTCAGTGGATCAAATCTTCTACCGTTCGGGAAGTAGCAGCGTTGGATTGAGACTAGTTTTTGGTTCAGTTTCTATAGAATCAGTAGGTACGTGTCCCATGGTCAGCTTAACCACATTACTGTCTCTATAGTAAAAGTCTTCCTCACTATTATTTGCTGACGCCATTGTTTTAGGTTCCACAAATTTGACCATAACATAAGGAGTAGTTAACACTACTTAAATAAATTTATGCACTCCTTGTTTTTATTTATGAAGAACCAAGCGAGTAGTAGGGAGTCGGCGGCATGGGTGAAATTTTGATATTAAATTGATATGCAAATTAATTAAATTGATCAATTAATCATCCCCACGCCGGCCCAACCCCGCCCATCCCCACCCACGACCGTGTCCACCCAGAACCCCAGATGCCATCGCGTGTCTTTCTCAGCCTGCACGTGTGCCCCAGCCGCTCCCCCACCCCCTCTCCTCCTCCACCCCTCCCTCAACTTACCCTATTGGCGGAAAGTACGAATTTTGGCGAGAATTTCGAATCTGGTGGGAATTTCGAATTTTGGCGGGAATTTCTTTGTCCCAGGGCTGTGCTGAAATCCTACCACACTCACCACTTGGGAATTGAGGGGAAATTAAAATTGGCGGTGCCCATTCTGGGACTCAAACCCTGGTGCTCCTGGACGGAAAGCCCAATTGCACCCCCCCCCCCCCACCCCCCATCCCAACACAATTATACCACCATAGGCGTTTGGAACTGTCGGAAAATTAAAAATGGTTGTGCCCTTTCCGGAACTCGAACCCCGATTCTAATGGATGGAAAGCGCAAGTGCACCCCCTAACACGTGGAAACTGTCCAGATGCGGGAAGAAGATTAGGTTAGTGTACTTCATTTATTGTAGTCGGGAAACTGGCGCAAAGATCGATTCTAACTACATAATGAATCACAAAGATTGAGCTCAATTACACAACCATATGGTTAGTGCTATACAAGGATAGCATAAAATGGCAGAACAACTCAAAAAGTGACGACACCATAGAACTGGTGTTATCCTTGTGGGAATAAATTTCGCAATACAATTCGAAACTGGCGACAGACACACTCAAACTTTACCCTACACCTACAAGCTGGGGGAAAAGGCGGGGGTGTAAGGTACTATCTTTATTCTTTTAGGGTGGAAATAGATTCAGCTGATGAGATGCTGTTGTTGGACGTAGAGGAGTTTAAGAAGTGTATTACCTTAAGCATACTGTATGTATCATTGTTTGACGCCAGAGTTAGCTACAGATGGCTGCTCATAAACCATCCTACAGCCCAGGTAATCAAAGCCAATACATGATACCACAAGTGATGGGAAAAAATGCATCACAGATTTAAATACAGTTCGAAATTATAGTGAGAAACCAGCACTCGCAAAGAATTGGTCATAATGCAGCACATTTACTGGGGAAAATCGACGTCCTAAAAGACTGCAGAGGGGGTGGCAGTTGAACGTGCGTTCCTCTCGATGTACAATCACAAACTGCCAAAAACCAACACCTACTCACTTCCACCCCCCCCCCCCCCCGCCTCCCCCTGCCCCTCCCCCCCCCCCTCAGCATTCATCCACCTATCTATGGGAAGGACACATGCCTCTTCAAACGGCCAGATGCTCCGCAGTGTTTCTCGCGCCCCCCGCCGCCCGTTCTTTGCTGTTTTTCAGCCGACCCGCGTACGGCTGCAGGCCCCACCAAACCCCACACAGTCAGTCGCGATATGCGGCATGCGTTTGAGGCAGCGCGCCTTAGCACAAAAGGGAAATTTACAGCCATAGCCCCGCCCATTCGGAGAATGTTCCAGGTGGCCAACCGTACTCAGCTTTCGCCGCCTTAAAGCGACGCTCCTACGCCAACACAGCCGCGTGTTTAGTCAACTAAACAGTAGGAGATAAAAGGACGTCTAGCTCAAGTGCAACTTGTTCGTCTAAAGAACAGTGACACATCCGCCCCTAATGGTTAGGGAGCGCAACTGCGGCGGCGACCTGGCACAGACTAGCAGACTCCCCAATGCCTCCTTAGACCTCTCGTTCTGCGACAGAAAACACTTTCATTTGATAACGCATCTACACACATCAAAAAAAGTTTTGCATCACGTCGGTTCCCAGAGTTCCGCAACCAGTACAGAAAATTGGAATAGAGATCAACATAAATATCATTTCCGCCCATTTTATTGCTCATGAAAACCACGCATTGCATGTTGACACCTTCAGAGGTGGTGGTCCAAATTGCTGTACACACCGGTACCTCTAATACCCACTAGTACGCCCTCTTGCATTGATGTGTGCCTGAATTCGTCGTGGCACACTATCCACAAGTTCATCAAGGCGCTGTTGGTCCAGATTGTCCCACTCCTTAACGGCGATTCAGCGTAGATCCCTCAGAGTAGTTGGTTGATCACTTCGTCCATAAACAGTCCTTTCGAATCCATCTCAGGCATGTTCGACAGGGTTCCTGTCTAGAGAACATGCTGGCCACTCTAGTCGGGCGATGTCGTTATCCTGAAGGAAGTCATTCGCAAGATGTGCACGATGGGGGCGTGAATTGTCATCCATTAAGGAGAATGCCTCACCAATATGCTGCCGAGATGGTTGCAATATCGGTCGGAGGATGGCATTCACGTATCGTACAGCCGTTACGGCGCCTTCCATGACCACCAGCTGCATACGTCGGCCCCACGTAATGCCACCCAAAAACAGCAGGGAACCTCCAACTTGCTGCACTCGCTGGATTAGTGTGTCTAAGGCGGTCAGTCTGACCGGGTTGCCTCCAAACACGTCTCCGACGAGTGTCTGATTGAAGGCATATGCGACACTCATCGGTGAAGAGAACATGATGCCAATCCTTGCGGACCATTTGGCATGTTGTTGAGCCCATCTGTACCTCGCTGCAATATGTCGTGTTTGCAAAGATGGACCTCGCCATGGGCATCAGGAGTAAAGTTGCGCATCATGCATGGTATTGTGCATAGTTTGAATCGTAATACGTCATCTATGGCTGTACCAAAAGCATTATTCAACATGGTGGCACTGCTGTCAGGGTTCCTCCGAGCCAAAATTCGTAGGTAGCTGTCATCCACAGCAGTAGTAGCCCTTCAGGGGCCTGAGCGAGGTATGCCATCTACAGTTCTTATCTTTCTGTATCTCCTCCATGTCGTAACAACATCGCTTTGGTTCACTCCGAGACGACTGGACACTTTCTTAGGTGAGAGCCCTTCCTGGCACAAAATAAGGATGCGGTCGCGATCGAAATGCGGTATTGACAGTCTAGGCATGATTGAACTACAGACAAGACGATCCATGTATCTCCTTCCTGGTGGAATACCTGGAACTGATCGGCTGTCGGACCTCTCTCCCCCCCCCCCCTCCCCCACCCGCCCCCAAAATGGTTCAAATGACTCTGAGCACTATGGGACAACTTCTGAGGCCATCAGTCCCCTAGAACTTAGAATTACTTAAACCTAACTAACCTAAGGACATTACATACATCCATGCCCGAGGCAGGATTCGAACCTGCGACCGTGGCGGTCGCGCGGTTCGTGACTGTAGCGCCTTGAACCGCTCGGCCACAATGCCCCCCCCCTCCCCCTAATACACACTGCTCATGCATGGTTATTTACATGCTTGATAGTGTTTAGTGACTTCTCTAAACGGTTAAAGGGATTGTGTCTGTGATACAATATCCACAGTCAACGTCTATCTTCAGGAGCCTTGGGAACCTGGGTGGTTCAAAACTTTTTTGATGTGTTTATAATCAAGCATGTATTAGAAAACGCCCGTAATACATGTCCTCCTTCCACGATAATAGGCAAATTTCATGTTCTTTTAGTTTTATGAGCAAAATCGGTATAGTTTTTATATTCGACTGCATCGCATCTCATTATTTTGTGACGTCCACCGAAGTGTGCACCCACCGATCACGAAAGATTATCGGAGACATGCCCACCCTGCGTAAAATCGGGAAACAAACTTCAACTATTTTGATGCAAGAACTACCGATCACTGCAGAATGTCCTCACTATTTCGAAACCGTCATCAGAGTAAAGGAAAAGAGTGAATGAAAACTCCAAAGGAAAAAAAACCTATATTAATCAATTTCTTCCAGCTACTTGAACAAATTACACGACCTAAGAGCGTCTCTTGCGTTCAGTGTCTGTAAATAAACTGTCATGCACGTGAAATTACATTAGAGAATACAACCTTTCATGCCATTTGCTCACACGTCGGAAAAAACACAATCATTTTATATTCGACAACAACAATGCGATAAGGACTGATGACCTTAGCTGTTAAGTCCCATAAGATTTCACACACATTTGAACATTTTTGAAGAATGCGATGCCATATGATACTAGCGTTTACGAAACAAATCGCGAGGGCCTGTCTCGCCATGTGCAGGTGGGAGATTGAAATTTCTTTGAAAGATATCGTTGCAACGAAAAAAAAAATGCTTGTCAAGAATCATTCCGTGGTGCCATGTCCATCTCTTCCACCCGCCATGTGGCACGTCATTGATATCAGCTTGATAGACTAATTAATTAAATTGATCTTGAGAGTCACTTTGCATGGCAAATACTTTTTTGTTCAGCAGTCGGATTACACTCGCCTAGTAGGACAACTGGGAATCCATGAAAGGAACACGACTTCCTTTTCGAGGAACGCTACTGAGAAATTACATCTGAAGCTGACCCCAGAGGGATTCTACAGCCCACAACATGCATTTCGCCAAAGGACCGCGCTATTAAAAACTCGATCATAGTGCTTATGTTACCATTACCCTGCATAAAAAGCGGTTTAGAGTCTATGGGAACACGCAGGTCGCTGGTAGTGTTACACTTTCAGGCATAAATGCTGTCCGAAATGCTGTCCACAATTTGGAATCAAGTCTATCCATTCAATCACATATTTGCATTCGAACCTGTAGAGACGTCTTTTAATGATTACAGCCACTGGTGACTCATATTCGTGCCACTCTCGCATATCGAAACGAGTGACGTTTTTTTCTCGAACCTACCTGCTAAGGAGCCCATATACCAACTACTCCAGCACTGTGTTATAGACAGTCGCTCTACAGTTTGTAACAGCTCCTAAGGCTCTGACCTGCCCTCCCTGCAACTTAGTCCATGTGATCGTTCCAATGTAAGTCTGACCTGTACTGAAGTCAGACAGCGCTGTATCTAAGACTTTCTGCATCGTGTGGGGAAACAGACGTGCTGAGTTAATTTGACAGAAGGGCGTTTTGACCATTCGGTGGAAATGGGGACATGTTGTCATGGCTCTGCCTACCATGTACAATGTATAAGACCTGCGTCAAAAGAAGCTTTCCCCTGCAACATGAGGTAGTAGGAGTGATAGTACGAGCAGCTATGAGGCTGTTTCTTGTTGGAAAAATCGGGAAGGCTACACTTCATACATGGCACGGAGGAAGGGCGAAGATTTTGCTACTGCATTGCGACATATCTCCGAACTCCATCCAGGTATGGCAGTCCAAAGGCGATCTGTGTTTCTCAGGGTGCATTCATGTCTGTCCCCCAAACATAGATGGTGATCCCATTAAATATACGTGTATTGGTTCATTAGAACTGATCTTGCACACACCTGTGTAAAGTTTCATCACCTTGTTACGTCTCTTAGTAAAAGACATATCATATGTGGTAAAAAGAGAAAAGGAGTAAATAAAAATTGAACTGGATGATTGTAATTGCATGGACAACGATTGTGTGAACTTTATGTAATAAAAAGAAAGCATTATGTGTCATGTTTTGTTCTTGTATAGAATTATGTACTGTTTTTTATTTTCAGATAATATCTGTGTCGCTCGAGTACTGAAACCGCCACAGACGATACTTATTAAATATCAGACAAAGATGAGAATATGTGACTAGTATAAACATCAATTTCTCTGTAGTCTTCTTGTAGTTACGTGAGTAGGAAGAGCCTGTGACTTTATATTGTACGCTTGCGTAGCATTCTTTTGTCAAGATTGAGAGAAGGACGCCATTAGACATTGATTTATAAAATGTGTTCAAATGTGTGTGAAATCTTATAGGACTTAACTGCTAAGGTCATCATTCCCTAAGCTTACACATTACTTAACCTAAATTGTCCTAAGGACAAAGACACACACCCATGCCAGAGGGAGGACTCGAACCTCCGCCGGGACCAGCCACACAGTCCAGACTGCAGCGACATAGATCGCTCGGCTAAGCCCGCGCGGCATTGATTTGTAAATGTGTGTAATAATTCAATATGTTTAAATGTTTTGAATAGAGTTACTTAGTGAAAACTTGCATTATGATTTGTAATAAGCTTGCCTGGTATTTTATCCCATCCTTGTAAGACATTTTTAGTTATTTAAATATTATTCGTGGTGCAGCGCTGTTCTACGAACGAACGAGCCGCTGCCGCAGTGCACTCAAACTGCATTAAGTGAAACCAATCATACCGCAAAGAAGCGGGCAGGTAATAGTGAACTAAAATGATTTTTTTCAGCTTTCGGAATTGCAGAGCAGAGCAGCAGATTTTATGATGTGTTTTACAGGTTGATGCGGGCTGCTGATAATATATTATTAACAGTGCAAAAAGATAATTTACCTTGATAACATGAAAGAAATCTTGCTTTGCGTAGTCCTGGTCTGGGAAACCTTATAGTAAAAACATCTTTTTCTATGATAATAGTTTCATGTTCTCGTGTTAGTCGTGGTACTTATTGGTGTTTTACTGTTAACAAAAATCCACTGCAAAATTTTGATGTTGAACAATCATTGCGTACTGTAACATCAGTTCTTACGTCGCGAACCACAGTAGAGCAGCGGTTAGCACTCTAACAACACTTTATTCCATAGTCACAGAGCATACAATACAACAGGTCAAAGATACATTGTCCTAAGAGTAAACAGTCTCTCACTTGCCCAAAGTACATCACTCTGTGACATCCTCCCCACCCTGGTCGACCTCCAAAGGTACGTCCAGCTGCACAGTACGACTAATGATGTGACCTTCTGGTGTCCGGAGTATTGTCGTCCTTACCCTGCCGTCTCTTCCTGGTAGTACCTTTTATATCCTGGCCTTCTTCCACATATGTCGAGGACGAAGGTCCTCTTGGATCAGCACGATGTCGCCAGGGCGAAAGGAGATGACTCGTGCCGATGGACGTTTAACTTCATGGTAGTTCCTGAGCTCCAATAGGTATTCTTTAACCCAACAGTTCCAAAAACTGTCACAGAGTTGCTGTCTCAGTCGGAATTCCTTTGTTAAATTGGTGTTTGCTGAAGGCTCTGGTCCCGACGGAATAGTCATAAGTTTTTCTCCCGTCAAAAAAATGGGAAGGTGTGAGTGCATCACAATCATCTCCTGGTGTGATGGGCCTGGAGTTCACCGCGGCTTCAATACTGATCAAGGTGGTGTTCAGTTGTTCCTCAGTGAGCTTTGCGAGTCCCAATACCTTCTGTAGGCAACGCTTTATAGTGCCCACAATTCTTTCCCACCATCCTCCCCACCAAGCCGCCCGGGAGACAATGAATTTCCAAGTAATACCTTGGTGGGCGAGGAACTGATAAGTTTTGTGGTGGTTAATGCCTTCCATAGTTGGGCTAGTTCCATATTCGTGGCGTGGAATGATTTCGCGTTATCTGTATATATCGTGTGGGGTAGTCTGCGTCTTCCGGCGAATCGCTGAAGTGCCATAAGGAACTTGTCCGTTGACAAGTCTGTACAGATTTCGAGGTGTACAGCTCGTGTGGTAGCACATGTGAAAAGTGTGATATATGACTTGTGCGTCTCCTTCCCTACTTTGATGAATAATGGGCCAGCAAAGTCTATTCCGGTTACAGCAAATGGTTTGGCAGGTGAAACTCGTTCAGGTGGCAGCGGTGCTTCGATCTGTTGCCCTCGTGGATTATTCAAGATCTTGCATGCGAGGCATGAGTGTAGGATTCTTTTGATGGCCTGACGAGCTCTAAGGATCCAAAATTCGGTTCGCAGTTCGGATAGTACAGAACGAACACCAAAGTGATGAAGGCGGATGTGTGTCTCTCGAATAATCAATTGTGTGAAGTGGTGGGAACCGTCAAGGAGTACAGGATGTTTTTGTTCCCTAGACCTCCAAGACGTATCAGTCCATCTTCTAGGAAAGGATTGTATCGTGCGATTTTTGACTCTTTTGGCAATTGTAAGTTATTCTGAAGTGCATTTAATTCGCTGGGGAAGGAATCTCTCTGGCCCACTCGAATCCAATACATTTAGGCAGCTGATAATTTGGTGGCTGTAAGTTCTCCTGAAGATTTATTCTTCTGACGTATGTTGTGTAGGAAGCGTAGAGTCCATGCTGTGATACGAACGAGCTTCCAGTATGAGCTGAATTTAAGTAAGTTCAAAAGGCTGGTTGGCGTAGATATGTACAAGACTTGGCTCTGGGTTTTGTTCCTCTTTTCTTCGGGAGGAAGCCGTACCATCGTGGAGTATCGTTTTGCCAGCATTCAGGAGGGCTTGTAAGCCAAGGCGGCCCATGCCACCAGATATCAAGGGCAGTGTTTCCATTTGGTGGGAGATGTGTGAGTTTGTTTCTCAGTTACCCGATTACAAACGAAGGTCTTCCATCTGTTAGGATCACAGCGAATCCAACTTAGTGTTATTGTAGCCACAATATCGCATAGGCAATGTTAAAGTCTGTTGCGCGGCAAAAGTTAACACAATAGTCTGGTCCCAACTACTGCCGCTAAAAGTTCGAGTCGAGGCAATGTCACCCACTTAATAGGAGCAAGTCTGTTCTTTTTACAGACTAAATGGGTTACGACGTCATCATCTCAGACAGTACGAATGTACAAAGCAGCTCCATATGCCTTTTCCGAGGCGTCACAGAATACGTGCAGCTGAGAGTCTCATCCATGAGCTGTAGCTATCCATCTAGGGACACGTATATGTGCCAATGAAGGTAAGATAGATATCCAAGTGCGCCATCGTGCCCCTAAGTCCCAGGGCATAAGTTCATCCCACCCAATTCCTCGGCGCCAAGTGTCCTGGAATAGCAATTTCCCAACAAGAGAAACAGGGGAAAACAGTCCGAGTAGGTCATAGAATTTAGCCGTACATTGTAAAAGGAGTCGTTTGGTGGCTGGCTTTTCTGACGACCTTCTGATGATTTCGCTAGGATCAATACAGAAGTAGTCACCTGCGGTGTTCCTGTCTACGCCTAAATCTGAGTCTGGGTATGGAGTTCTCGCTCTTCTGCCCTCCAGATAGTGTGGAGTTGTTCACAGTTGGAAGCCCATTTTGATAAGGGGAGACTGATCAGTTTCATTAAGGACAGAAGTTCATAGTATACAGTTATCAACAAATTGTCACCTTTTACTGAGATCACAAAGTCTTCCATGTATGCAGTCTTGTTTATAAGGGGCGCTACGGAGGGAAATGCTGCCATACACCTGTCGGCAAGTTCTCTTAATGTTACAGAAAGTAAAAATGGGCTGCATGTTAGGCCGAATGGGAGTCTGTCCAAACGGTATCTTGTTAGTTCGTCTGTCGTTTGAAGATTTCCTGTTTGATCCTGGCTAACTTTGAACCAGAAAAATCTGGTAAAGTCTTTGTCCTTTTCGTTCAAGGTTAACTGAAGGAAAGCTTGTGTGATGTCCGCAACGAAAGCAGTAGAGTATAGTCTGAAACGCAGTAAAATTTCCAGGATCTCTGGCTATAGGTTCTGTCCTACTTCTAATACCTCATTCAGAGAAGGTGCATTGTTTTCGTGAGATGAGGCGTCAAAGACTCTTCTCCAGTTAGTGGTTCCGTATTTTTCCTTCCTCCCTGCATGATGAGGAAGATAAAATAGCTCCTTTGATGAGAGTGGGGTGGGAGAGACCTCTACTTGCCCCTTCGTAACGTAGTCTAGCTTAAGATCGAAATACATTTGCTTAAAGTTCTCTTGACGTTGAAATCTTTCCCTAAGGTGCTTGAATCTTTTTTCCGCGATCGGTCTGTTACTCGAAAGCACTGTATGTTGCCTGTTGGGAAGTGTAAACACTTCCTGATGATCCTTTATGGAGAAAGATGCTCTAAAGTCTTCAAGAAGTCTCGTATCCTTGTTGTTCACAGGTGGATCCTGATCGGCAGTAATCCCTATAGTTTCCAAGTCCCAAAAGCGTCTGAAATCATTGTCGGAGTGCAGATGAGATCGGTCAGTCTGAGCAAAATTTACCACGGTTGTATGCGCACAGTCTTGTGACTTGTTACCACTAAGTATAAAGCCAAACAGAGAAGGAACTAACACTAAGGTTTCAGAGATGCGTATGGGCGAATTGTGCTTCACTATCTTCCAACAAAAATCGCCTCCTACAAGAATCTCCACGGGAAGATCTTCTGTTGGATCGGTTTTCCGATCTGCTAGCGTAATCTTATGGGCATCTGGTAAACTGTTTATATGTTGTGGAACTGAAGGCTGGTGAGAAATAACGTGTGTACTTTCGAAGGCAGTAAGTGGGACTGAAGAGTACTGCCAAAGCCCCTTCACATTAGACTGAACAAGCCTGCGGTGGCGTGGGCGTGTAGGGTTTGATTCAAAGGAACAAACGGTTAGTTCTTGTCGGTCTACCGTTTGCAGTTTCAGATCATCAATCAGCGATTTTGCTGTGAAGCTGGACTGACTACCTGCGTCCAGTAGACATCGCGTTGTCCTGCTCAATCCTGTAGGTCCTGAGACGCATACTTGAGCTGTCTGAATGTACGTATATCCGTGGGGAGCGACCTTTCCCACGGAAGCAACGTTTCTCTGACCCGCAGGACCCCTAATATCCTTTCGTTCCTCACAAATGGATTTATGATGCAGTCTTTTACAGTTAACGCACCGAGCCTTTTTCTTCTTTTTGCAATTTGACACTTTGTGACCACGTTGAAGACAAAGAAAGCATGTGTTTGCTCGTTTCAATTTATCTATTCGATCATTAACGCGTATGATCTTCATACAGTCTTGCGCCCAGGGAGCGCAAGATTCGTAAAAGACGCAGAATGGTTTCTGTACGTTAGTATCCTTCGGAGTCGATCTTTTAGATTTCGCGTGTACGTGAAGTGTGGACGCTGTGGGAAGGTTACTAGAAGTGTTCGAAAATTCACCGCGTATCTTCTGCATGGTAAGCGCCCCGTTGACTTCCTCGTTCAGAAACTCCATCAGTTGCAAAATGTCCTCTTCGGATATCCCAGTACGCTTGGCGTGAATTATCCAACGGCGGCGTATGTCATCCGGAAAAGCGAGTAAAATTTTCGGCGCGAGGACTCGGCCGTATCCGTTCACGTCTTCCCCAAGTGCCCGGAGAGCTTCAATACGTCGCTGACATTCAATAAATGTTGAAGTAAGTTCCTCTGGGGTGGACAGCTTAATTGGTTTTATGGCTTCGAGATAATCTAAGTGGGCTTGAATTATTCGATCCTTGTTGCCATAACGCGCTTGGAGAATCCTCTTCGTTTCTGCGTACGTCTCGGCCGTCACCGCAATACCGTCCGCTAAATGCTTTGTTTCTCCCGAGAGATAGCCGCGAAGAAAAATGTGTTTATTAAATGTAGTTACCGTCGGATCGTTATCAACCGACTGCTCAAACTGCTCCCAGAATCGTGCCCATGTCTCGAGATCGCCTGAAAAAGGCGCAAGCTTGAACGTCGGAAGTTTTACCGAAGCTGTGGGAATACTCATTGTTACAGATTGTACCGGCGGATAGTCGGGAATCTTTATGACTGCTACCGATTTCGCAAACTGTTTCTCTTTTTCGTGAGACAATCGGGAAATAGTGAATTTCGCGGTGTCTATATAATCTTCGCATTTAAGAACATCTTCTTCGTATTTGTCATCGTCTAACAACTCGTGAAATCCTCCTCTAATTTAACGAGGCGGTTCAGAACGCTTCCCAATCTATCATTATAATATTTATAATCTGCGATTTCCGATGTGTCTGACAATCTTGAAACTTCCTCTTTCTCTCATACGTTTTCTCTTAAGAAAGTGTAACTGTGCTTCTGGTTTGTCGTCTGGCATGTCCATTCCGTCCGATTTCTCCAAATTTTAAAGCAGTGTCGGCTAGCGATCAGCTGGTCCTAGTAGAGCGTTACCTTTGTATCGCTAGTCGAAGTAGTTCAATTGATGGTCGCTAGATGGCAGCACTAGGCGTAGCGTAGGATCTAACAATTCGTTAAAATGCTAATCGAACAGCTACAATGGCAGTACAGATAGGCAATAATGTGATCAGTTCCTTTACAAATGGCACTACAAAACATGTTGCGAGATAATTCAATTGAAGCTGTGTATGCAGGCGGTTGTCGTCGAAGAGCTTGTTGCGTGGTGTAACAAATCGCTGCAGTGAGCGCCCTCGTAGTATTGCCACGTGACGTGTGTTCAGAATTCGTGGTTCACAACACCAATGTGGAAACTGTCTCCCGGGTTTCGGCACCAAATTCTTACGTCGTGAACCACAGTAGAGCAGCTATTAGTACTCTAACAACACTTTATTCCATAGTCACAGAACATACAATACAACAGGTCAAAGATACATTGTCCTAAGAGTAAACAAACAGTCTCTCACTTCCCCAAAGTACATCGGTATTGATAACGAAATAATTTTCATTAACCTTTTCAATAACTGTAAAGTACAGAAGATATGTTGAACTTTATGGCGAGTTACAGTAACGAAAAAAATGTTCCTTTAATAGAAAGCCAGATCCAGAATAATAAGAACATAATATATTTTGTTTTGTTGAAAGTTGATGATCCAAATAAAGTCACAGCACAGCATCACTAAAAGGTATGCTGGGGCTCTTTTCGTAGCAACGTATTTTATCTCATATATTAGTTGTTACGCGAGCAATAATAAAACAAAGCAAAGAGAGCCAGCGAAAACGTCTACTGTACGAGAACCTTCTCCCATATGTTATCAGCCGCAGGAGAGGGACTCTGCTTCGTTGTTTGGTACACCACTATTTCTGATGTCACGCGCTTTGTACAATGCCATACTTTTTTCCGCCACAACTTCGACGTCTGTGTCAGGTTCTAAACTGACATTAGCACGTTTTGTTCCATTTTCTGCCGCAGAAATGATTGACATAAAAGACAGTCACAACATAAGGAAACTGGAAGAGTTTGGAGGCACTGGTAGCATTTCCAGACTGCTGTCCGAATATGATTGGCGACCTCTAGATTTGAACTCATCATTCACAGTGACGGGATAGCTGATGACGCAGTGTTCTGTTTGACTGCTCGTTTGCTACCATGTGCGCGATCACTGTTTCGGTGTTAGCCATCCCCGGAAGTTGTTTCCCCCTCCACCAAGACTCTTTTTCCATCTCAAACAAGCGATGTCGGGCAGCCATTATGTGGTAATCAACAGTGTACCAATGGAAGGTTTGAATGGAAAAGACATCATCGCTATACTGTAATAATGAGCATCGTAGTTGATAGTGCGATCACTTTTAGCAATTTTATCGTAATTTCTACACCGAGAAAGAATGCTGCAGTATGCGTAGCAATTTCTATATCATCGATAAATAGCCCCTCAAGTACTTTGCGAGTAGCACCGCAAATGAAAATGGATGACTATGCAGTACGTCCACTGATTGTTCATTCTCAAACATCTACATCATCAACGTATACCAGACAGCAACCTACATATCTCTAGCGCTTCGACCATAGTGCATAATATACGATCTTTCTCTATGTGGATGGAAGTCACAGGGAGGGCATTTTCTCATTCTTAGGATAAAGTTAGAGACCAAAAGATCTCCTCGCATTATCTTTGACGCTCCCTGCAGCCGACCAGAAATAGACCACTACATTCCACGTTTCGTGTAGGAACAGTGAAAACCGAGGCTGTAGCTGCTGTCCCGCACCCATCCAAGAGCACACGATTTTTCCAAATGCGCGTATGTAGAGGAGGTTAGCACCCCTTACCGGCATACAGTAGTTATGATGATGTAACAGCAGTTAAGAACAAGAAACAGGTGGTTTTTATGCATGATATAGCCCCAGACGGACAGATTTGCTGTGTTTTACGTACATCAACTGCGCTAGCAGTTGTTCTAATGTCTGAGGTCATTACCAAGAAGGTACTGGTATAAGAGAACATAAGCGAATGGACTCCTAAGGCTACAACTTTCTGCACTTTAAGCACGTTATAACGTTACATCGTTGTGGTTTCCGACCTATTCGTCGTATGGAATGCAACGCTGGTATTGTCCCAATGTAAGCAACATGTTTCCAGCACATGACATACATTCACCTTGCAGGTTTGCCTACGATAAACTGAAAAATTACTTGCTTAAAACATCGAATCCTTGTGATACACGTACAATACAGATTTCCAGAGATGTATAGCCCCCACCGTTCACATCCGATCACGGTTCAGCAATTATAGTATGCTCGCATCAGTCCTATATAAAATGATCGTTGATAACGGAGAATAAAGAAAGGGACAAACGCAAAGCAGCGATGTTTGACATGTGAAATTACACCTAATTCCTGCACTAACTTCGTAAACAGGACATCTGTATAGCAGATGTATAAATGGAGATTTTAATACCTGACAAACACCTGTCGCTAACTTGGAATCACCATAGTTCTGAAACTGAAAGCTCGATTTTATGCTAAAGTTGCGGCGGGGGACTGGAATACGTTGCATAAATCTTCGATCGTGTAGAGCAATGTGCCGAAACAGGACGGAAGTCCTCTGATGACCGGGAGGTTTGCTGTTAACGATCGCAAGTACACAGTGCTCTATGTCACACAAAGAACACTTAGTTGCATGCGAGTCCCACGCAGGTTATGTCGCTCAACTGATGCTTCCCGACAGAGCAACGGAAAAAATGCCAAATGACCTGCAGCAACATGTCCCTCGCTCTCTAGAATGCATCATCAGTCTACCATTAAACCTTACCTCGTTACAACTCCATCTCAAGCGATCACTCCACCCACTCTCTGTCATTCTTTAACGCATATGCAAATAAGTTTAGAGGCAGTTGGTTCTCTTTTTTCCAGGGAAGCATCAAAGGCAGCATTCAACTGTCTGTTATATCAACACAACAGTTTTATATTTACTGTACACCGACAAGGGGTGCTAACATCCTTGACATTCGCACATCTGGAAAAATCTTATGCTCTTGGATGGGTGTGGAACAGCAGTTACATCCTCGGTTTGCATTATTCACACACGAAAGGTGGAATGTAGCAGTCTACTTCTCGTCAGCTGCAGGGAGCTTTGGTCAAAGACAATGCGAGAAGATGTTTCGGTCTACAACTGTGTCCGAAGAATGCGTAAATGCCCTGTGATTCCCATCCACATAGAGAAAGATCGTATATTACGCACTATGATCGAAGTGCTAGAGAAATGTAGGTTACTGTCTGGTATACTTTGATGATGTAGATGTTTGAGAACAAACAATCAATGGACGTACTGCTAGTCATTTGTTTTCACTCGTGATGCTACTCGCAAAGTAGTGGAGTGGCTGTTTAGCGATGATACAGAAATTGCTAAGCATGCTGCCGCGTTCTTGGTCAGTGTTGAAATTACGATGAAATTGCTAAAACTGATCGCACTATTAACCATGGTTCTTAATATTATTGTACGTGGATGATGTCTTTTCCATCCCAACCGTCCACTGGTACAGTGTTGATTACCTCATAATGGCTGACTGACATCGCTTGTTTGAGATGGAGAAAGAGTCTTGGTGGAGGGGGCAACACCTTCTGGGAATGGCTAACACCGAAACAGTGATTACGCACATGGCAGCAAATGAGTAATCAAACAGAACACAGTGTCATCGGCTATCCAGTCACTGTGAATGATGGGTTCAAATGCAGTGGTCATCAATCACATTCAGACAGCAGTTTGGAAATGCTCCACAATGCTCAAAACTCTTCCAGTTTCCCTATGTTGTGATTGTCTTTTATCTCAATCATCCAGTGCGTGGGTGTGTAGTGGGATCATCAGCACCAACATGATTTACACCATGCGATATCTAGTTTTCTGGGGGAGCCAATTGACCAAAACGTGTTAATATTTGAAACCTGACACAGATGTCGAAGTTGTGGCAGAAAAAAAAAAAAAAAAAAAACATGAATGGTAGTGCACAAAACGTGTTATAGCAGTAAAGGCGTCATATCAAACAACGAAACAGGGACCCTCTCTTGATGCTGATGATGTGTGGGAGATGGTCGTCACACAGTACAGGGATGAAATTTTACACAGGTCTGTACAAGGGATGTCGATCACAGGCCGCCTGCTCCAATGGGACACCTGTATATTTAGTAGTATCACCACATATGTTCGACATAGACGGTATTTGTTTTCGATACATCAGAACAGAGTTGCGGTAATAATCTATCGGATGAAATCAGTAGAGCTTTTATAGTTCGTAATTTTCCTCTGCTGAATGATTCAGAATTACGATGGTAGAATGTCTGGGTGATAGATGTGAATCTATCCTGAGGGACACGGACCACTTCGGACTGTAGTGCCTGTATGATGCTGAGGCTCCTAATTTTCCCAACAACATATATCACTGTAACTGTTCACATTGTCTTTTATACTACGTCGTGTTGCAGGAGCAGGCTTCATTTGGCGCTGATCTTATGCATCGTACCCTAGTGGTGGAGCTACAACAACATGTTGCCAATTCTCAGCTCACTCTGTTTTTACATAGGTTGCAGAATGTGGTACATATTGCTTGGTGTGACATCTGGGTAAAACTGCTAAAACTGATCACTCTATCAACAGCGGTGTTTATTACAGTACGTCGCTCCATATCAATGGTGTCTTCCCCATCCTGACTTTCCACTGGGTACATTGTTCACTACTGCATAATATTGACTGACACCACTCCATTGAGATGGAGGAACACTGTGTAACCTCCCCACAGTTAAAATAGTTATAACATTCACATTTTAGTGTAACCTCCCCACAGATAAATTCCCTAACCTACCAATAATACAATGTGACTAATCTCCTAACAAAAAAATGTGACTCATATATAACCTTTCAATAATTAACTGACTGTGAATCTAAACTGGTAAATTGGGACATCAGCAGTGCTGCGTCATGGCCCTGAAAGATCGTTCTGAATAAACTGAAAATTCTTACCTCAATGAAGTCGCCGAATAATGCGTATATATCTGCTCCTATAAGAAATTTTTGTGGCACACCCGGTGAAATGCTGGCTGATATATTTGTCATGTATAAAAAGAAATAACTGATTTTCTTTACGATAATCGGGATGACCATGGATATAAGAAATTAGTAAAATCTTTAAATTCACATGAATGATTGTCAAAAGATAATGTTATAAGGAAGATTATTATAAAAAGATTTTTTTGAAACAGTTACATGGGACTTGATATAACAGTAGTACAAATTTTGTTGTAACAAACTATATATGCGCATGGCTGCTTTTACCTTATATTACGTCGCTCAGGCACCGCTATCGCTCCCCACGACCGGCCCAGCCAACTTCAGACACACGACTGCTAGCTACTACTTGCTCCTACTGCCACTGCTCTTACTGCAGCCAACACTGCTCTCTGGTCTGAGATTCTCTTATAGCTTATATATCACAGGCATCACATGAGCATTCCATCGAAATTTCATCTGCTTGAGTGCACTAGCACTCTTACATAACCCTTGGGGGGAGGGCAAAAATTTGACAGCAATGGTGAGTCAATTGGACTTACCATGAGCAACGAATTTTTCTATAATCTATTTAGTTTACTAAGTCTACAGTCACAGAGTATATGTGTACAGAACATACTAAAAAATTAAATAGAGTGCACACTCATTGTATAAGTCTTTCTCATTTTACAAGAATTTAAAGATGTTGAGAAATGAAATAAAGTGCACACGCACTGTGTAAGTCTTTACCATTTTACAAGAATTTAAATGTATTGAGAAATGAAATAAAGTGCACCTGCACTGTATAAGTTTTTAGCATTTTTAGGACAACTGATCATATTAACTAATGAAATAAAGTGCACACACTATATAAGTCTTTAGCATTTTTACAATAACTATGAATGGAATGGGAAGGATACTATCATGGTTGTAACAGAGTGGGTTGCACATAGCTGCATTAAAAGTCCATATCTTCCACAGAAGCACAACTCCAAGTCAGACAATCTGCAGTTTTCTTCCCTGAAGTATTTATCAGTGTAGCTAAGACGCTGAAATGTTGTATTAATATTGTATGTTATCCTTTTGGTAGTACATTAGGTACACCAAACAGTAGGACCATAATGACATCTCCTTTGGCCAGAGTGGTGGACAGTTTGATGTCAAGACCACATTCTCGTGGAATCCATACTCTTACATCAACAACATCAACATAGAATTAGTGCAAAAACCCAATAGAGTGCTCCATGAGGATGCAAAGGACATATGGATATCGCAGGAATTGGTGGTAATTATATCAGAAGGTGAAGGATACATTAAGTCTTCTGCTAGTCATTATTCAGAATTACATTAATGTATCAACTAATTTGAATAATTATTGGAACTCATTGGCTAGTTAAAAAGCATTAATGTAGTATGTATGGAGTATTACAAAACATCATTCATAAGTCATCTCATTGCAGTAATCATTGGCATAGCAATTATAGAGTAGAACAAAACATTATTAAGAAGTCATATCATTGTAGTAATTATTGGCACTCATTGGCTAGTTACAAAGCAATTATGTAGTATGTATAGAGTATTACATAACATCATTTATAAGTCATCTCATTGCAGTAATCATTGGCATTCATTGGCCAGTTACAAAACATTTATGCTGTATGTATGGAGTATTACAGAACATTATTCATAAGTCATATCATTACAGTAATTACTGGCATCCATTTATAGAGTATAACAAAACATTATTAAGAATTCATATCATTACAGTAATTATTGGCAATCGTTGACTATTTACAAAGCATTTATTATGCATTATTCAGAAGTCATCATTCTAAACACAGTTATTGCATGTGGCAACAAGCTGCTAGTGTTTATATATGATATCATGCAAGTGACATAAAACATATTTAAAATGTAAGACATTGGAACTTGTATTCAAGGTGTCTAGCCTAATAATGCATAGACATAATGGAATCAATACATCAAAAAAAATTTCATTCTATTTAGGGCTAGAAATATATCTTAAACTGGTAGCATTATTTAGTTGTATACTGGTGATAGTTGGAATTGGCAATAATTTTTTTTTGTACTAGCAATACATTGTGTTGGGATTGATAGTCAACAGCTGGGGCATGAAAATATTTGCTTTAGACTTATTGCTGGAAATAAGGATTAATAGTCATCCGTCATGAGTCAGCTGTAGGAAGGTTATGAAACAAGTAGAGTATATGTGATCACATTCATAAATGATAGACACAACCGGGTAAAAAAATGCAAGTATTAGAACAAGTTTAATAATTAAGTGCCAGAAGCATATTAATACCATGCAAAGCTTCTCCTGGAAAAAATACAAAGTGAATTATTGAGCTGAAAGAACAAATGTATATTATGCTGAAAACTAGTTAACTTGAATTAACAGGTAATGAAATGTGTACTTAATATGTATGTACTCTAGCTGTCTTTCTCAAAACATTCACTCATTGCAGTATGCGACATATGACGCACTGTAAAAAACAACTGCAACAAATATTTAAATAACTACATAGCATCTCTTAACTAATAGAAAATATATAAACTTCATCATTATCATCATCTGCAAAAAAACTTCACTATTCATATTACCATATTCTTCACACAACTATTCATCATCATTTATTATCATCTGTAAAGGATAGACACTTCATTATTCCTACCACCATTTTCCTCATAGAACTATTCGTTATCATTCATTATTTCATATATTATGGGGTTTCTTACTTCTAGCATATATCATCACTAAAATTAACGTGTGTAGTTCAGTCTGACAGCCTGCAATAATCGCCTCGTATTCTGAAAGAAAAATAATTAGTCAAGACTGCTATCATACCATGTGTATAATAGATTCTTATTAATGCTTGTTAATTCTGATCCATTTACTCTTCATGACAGGGTATTGCATTTTCTTTAATTCATTCCAATGGTGAAATTTCCATTTCGTAGTAACCAATGCGATTTGTTTAATTTATTTCTTTGACACGTTATTGCTTTCTGAAAATGATGAATATGGATTAATACCTTGCATTTAAACCATATTCCCCTTATATGAAATCTTGTTTCTAGTGACATAACTAAGCACACAGCATAGCATGACAGAAAACTTATTACGCCAAAACATAGACAGTTTTCAAGTGCAAAAATGTAAACACAATATCATAATTTAGTACCAAAAAAATCTAGAATAGTTAAGATATTGAGATATCATAAGGCAAAATGTCAAAGTCAATTGGTGTCTGTTATATCTTAAAGATTTCATAGTGCATACATACAAAATTTCTACTTTCAATAGAAAAACAATCATAAATACAGAAAAAAAGGAAAATGTGCACAGTCTGATATATAATGACAAGAAAAGCAACCTGCTAACCTTACCTTGGCGGGCACTTGCCAAAAAAAATACGATCACCATCAGTAAGTAGTCACATAGATATAATTGCATAAGTGGTCATATGCATATCAGGAAATGGCATTACAGTGTGATAAATCTTAAAAGATGTTCATTCAATAAAGGGTTTAAGATTGGAAATATGGTGATTGCCCTTGGTTTTTCTGGTTCTCAAAATTTCGACATGTACTACATTGGAGTGAGAAATGCTGCGAATTTGATATGGACCTGCGTATAGAAGCTGAAATTAACGGCATCTGCTCTTTCCGCTGTTGGATAAATAGTGTGTGCGTACTAATATTTTCTGTCCTATGTGGAAGCCACGGCCTGTTTTTGCCGGTCTTCTCCGGCGCTCTGCGGCACGTTTGATGTTGTTGAGAGCAATGTCAATTATTTCATGGTGGCGTAGTCGACGAGATGTAGGAAAAGATACTAATTCTTTAATTTTGTCGGGTGGTTCATCATTTTTCAATATAACAGTCGGAGATAGCATAGTAGATTCATTTGGTATGGAGTTAATTACATCCTGGAATGATAGTATGTGTGTGTCCCAACCAATATGTCTTTTATGGCAGTATATTCTACATGGTTTACCAATTTCTTTCATCAATCGTTCAGAAGGGTTTGAAGAAGCGTGATACCTGGATATCGGAGAAATGTTTCTAGCTCGCAACATACGTGTCCATATCACAGATCGAAATCGTGGTCCATTGTCGGAAATTACTTTCTATACATGCCCTACATGAAATAAAAAATGTTTTAGAAATGCATTCGAAATAGATTTAGCAGTAGCTTTGAGTAACAGGGTAAGTTAACCAATTTCAAAGTGAGTTCAATAGCGACAAAGATGTAACACTCTATTAGATCTGATAATCGGACCAAAAATGTCTACAGCGGCCATATGTCTCAATTTAACCGGTACAATGGGATGTAACGGAGGAATATGTGAAGTCGTGTCTGATTTAGCTTTCTGGCAGATTTTTCATGACGCCGAAACTCGTCGAATACGTTTCCCCATGTCGGCAAAACAACAGTTCTGTCTCAGTATAAGAAAACATTTTCTGGCTCCATAATGTGCGTAACTTAAATGAGTATACCAAATTAATTACTTAACAAGTTCGTGACGAATACACAATAACCAGTTGTTGCTGTCGGGGTGAGATCAGGGAAACAAAATGTTATTGTATACAGTATAATTGTTTCTAATGGTAACGTTATTCCTATCTTGCCAAGGGTGTTTAATTTCTTTCCATACCTTGTCCTTGTTCTGCTCTTGTGCTACGTCTCGTAACGACAGCGAAATGAAATTTTCAGATGCAGCTTGTTGAATATACATGACGCTAAAATTTGTTTGGCAGAAGGTGGTTGCGATGTCTTGCTGATTGTGAATGAGAGAACGGGATAGTGCGTCTACTACAATACTGTGTGTCCCGGGAATGTGAAAAATTGTAAAATTAAATTCCTGTATATAAAGTTCCTATCTGCTTAACCTGTCATATGTAAATTTAGCGGAAAGTAAAAACTGTATAACTCTATGTTCTGTATAAACGGTACTACGTCTTCCACAATGAAAATGCCTACATCTGGTAAATACCCATACAACACATAATGTTTCAAGTTCTGTAACAGAATAACTGCGTTCAGCAGGTGACAGAATTCGACTTGCAAAGGCGATGTTTTTAATTACTGTAGTACCGTCTTCTTCAATTTCCTGAAAAATGTGTGCGCCTAAAGCTGTGTTAGAACTGTCGGTGGCAGTGAAAAAATTTCTGGTAGGAACTGGGTGTGATAAAAGTGGTGCATGTGTCAGATTAACAAATTCAGACTGTGCGTGGCTATCCCAGCATCAAATAGTTTTTATCCTTCAACTGGCATAATCTAGGGGTGTCTAAAGCGTAGTAACGAATAAATTTACGGAAAACGTTAATTAATAACAGAAAGCTGCGTAGTTGTTTCTTCGTCGTTGGAACAGTAACGTCACGTAAAACTTGGTGTTTTTCCGGGTCAGGCGCAATACCTTCTGCTGAAATTACATGTCATAGAAATTTTATAGAAGTTTTGCCAAAGTGTGATTTGCTAAGATTAACTGTGAGTCCTCGTGCACGAAACGTTTGCAACCGTTGTTCAAGAATTAAATTGTGTTCTGCGATAGGAATGTCGTCTATATAAGTTGTGATTCTGTCTTTAAGTTCTGTCGGAAGTGTAGTTTTCATCCGCGAATAAATGCTGCTGAAGAAATTGTTAAACCGAATGGTAATTTGGAAAATTGATAACAATCACCAAACCAGAGAAATGCTGTGTACTCTCTGCAGTTCGGATGGAGCTGAATTTGCCAAAATCCCGATTTCAAATCTAATGTCGAATAAATAGCAGTACCATGAAATTTCTGTAGAAGTTCTTCTAGTGTATGTGGGCGATCTGTTTCATTAATAATAATGTCGTTCGCATGACGCGAATCAAGTACGAGGCGAAGTGAACCATCTTTTTTCTTAACAATATGGAGCGGGTTTATGTACGGACTAACTGCCGGTTCAATTATCCCTTGGTCAAGCATAGCTCGCAGTTCTTTCTTAACTTGTTCTCTGTGTATATAAGGAATAGGATAATATTTAGCTTTAAATGTGTCATGCTGTTTAACTTGAAAATCATACATAAAACCGGACATAGTACTAGGGATGTTGTCAAAAACTGGAGCTTGCTGTAAAAGAATTTAGCGTAGTTGCGTACGTTCAACGTCTGTATTTGCACTGCTTTGTTTGACTTTCTCAGAAATCATTTGCATGACGTCATAGTCCGCTTCGTCTGGTGTATTATAGTTGTGTACGAACGTATCTGTGAACAATGTGGAATGACAGTCTATGTTACGTGATGTAGAAATGGCGTCTGTTCGATTAATTGCTAGTTCTTCTGCAGATAAAGGGTGTTGAAATTCCAATGCCAGTTATAATTTTTCATCCTTCAACATTAAATAGGAATTGTGAAAGTCAATACTTCCGTCGTGCTGTACCAAAAAATTCGTACCTAAAATAACGTCTGTTATCAATAAAGGAACAATCCAAAAATTTGAGTGGACAGTATGACCTGCAATACAAAATGATAAGTGTGTGTAATTTTACATCTACTCCTTTACCAGACACTGCTCCTTTTACTTTAGTTTTGCCTAATTGTAACGTAGGATAGGTATTTTCTTTGTTACATTCGTTGAAAGTATCTTCATTTATAACTGACATGGGTGATCCAGAATCGATTATTGCTGAAAATGTGGATGATCAAATCTTTACTTCAGTAACAGGGTGGGAAATAGTTTTTTGAATAACTGGTCTTTCATGTAACAGTGTGTCTCGAATGTCGTTAAAAGTAATAGCAATTTCGTGAAGGAGATTCTGTGTATCAAAATTATTGCTTACGTTGCTGGAAGCCGCAACCTGTACAGTGTCTAGTCAAATTCTTTCTGATGTGCTGTTATTTGCGGGAGGAAGCTTTGGCATTTCAACTATTTGTACTGTTCTGCTATTTCGTCCTGACGTAATAGGTTCAGGATGATACATACTGTCTGGTTCTCTCATGATAATCTGTTGTGGTTGATTCTGCTGCTGATAAGACCTACTGTTATTAAACGTACGCTGAAAACTGTGCACATTACTTTTACGTCTGTCTTGATAGTCATAACTATACGGCGGGTTCCGATAGGAGTTGAAATGATGTGTCTTCTGTACGTAGTGATTCCTCTGTTGCTGTGCGTTACTGTTTGGTGGAGCCGACGCTATACGTGTAGGCGGCAAAACAGTAAAGCTTGGTTTGACCTTGCACATTACATTGTTGGTTAGGTATGCTGACCGGCTGGTTTTGTTGCTGTTCTGGGGAAAAGTGTCTACTGTTGCCAAAATGTGTTTGCTGTTGCTGATAATTTTGACGATACTGATCATTAAAATTTTGACTGTTATTGAAGTTCTGGTGGTTGTCATTCCTGGAGCGTCTGCCACCTTTGCTATTAAAACAGCGTGGCTGATTGTAATTACTGTATGCTTCTTGGCCTTGGTTATGATGAGAAAAATTTTTGTTTATGAAGGAATAGTCTGATTGCTGAACATCCAAAAGCTGTAACAGATCTCGAAGAGCCGAAATATTTTCTTTCTGCTGTCCTGTTAAAAGGGATTCTCTTAACGATCGTGGTAATTTGGAAATACATACTTGGATAAGTGCTGACTTACTGCATGGCTCACATAAATATTGGTTTTGTTGTACCATGTGTTCAAAAAATTGCTTGACAGTCGGAAAATTTGAATTCTAATAATTCGGTAAGCTCATTAACTGATCCTTGATTTCGCGCTGTGTCTCCTTCGACCAATACGCTGACAAAAAAGCATTCTGAAAATCATCTCACCGAATAACATTGTCTCGCGATCGGTCTCATATGAGTTGCCGGTTCGCCTTCCAAAAAACTGCAAATAAATTCAAGTTTCTGTGTTACGGACCAATTTGGTGGAAATGCAAATCTAAATTGTTGTATCCAATCCAAAGGGTAAATCTGTGTTCTGTCATTTTTAAATACCTTAAATTTCCTAACGGATAGAAAGTGCTTGTAATCAAAATTATCGTCTCTGAATGTCTGAACAGGTTCAGGATTGAACGATAATCTGTTTGTCTGTGTCTGTTCGGAATCTAAGTCACGTACTCTCTGTAAACTACCTGAGTTACACTGGCTGTGGGAATGTGACAAACGTTCAGAATGTGGCGTACACTGTGACTTATTAGAAGCTGAAACATTTTTCATATCTGTCACTTCTTGCTGTAAAGATGACAATTTTGTACGCCATGTATTGTTGGACGAACCTATCTCACTGATTGTCTCCTGTAAATTTTGGAATTCGTCTGTTTGATTGAACGAAATTGATTACGAATCGTCTGATATTTGTCAATAAACATCAACGGATTTGGCAGATTTTCAGAGATTTCCATTTAAAGACATGATTTGTTCCACTTTTTTCCTGTCAGGCGATTTCTTCTGTCAGTTATAAGGTGTCCTGCCTTCGAGAATATTCTTTCACACGGCGTGGAGGTTGTAACAATACACAGTCGTATTCTGCAAGTTCAAAGAGCGAGGGGTGACAGCCTTTCAGACCACCACTGAAGTGGATTGCCTTGTCTCTGTAGCAGGGGATCTTGTAAATATTTGTCCACTTCCAGTATCGCAGCAGCTCTCGGGTGTAGATTACTCTTCAGCCGCGAAAACACTTCATCAAATTGGAGCCAGATACTAGAAGCAGATTCAGTGGTTGGAACTGAGATTGTTGCAGGAGCAGTGGATGTGTTCGTCACAAAGTTCTCATGGTGTCTGATCAAGTTTAATTTCACCTTCTCAGCAGAATTTTTATCAGAAAAACCATGTAATTTGAAGCGGGGATACAATGAAGTTGCTTCTGTGATAATGGAATTTTCCTCTGTATTTTGAAATCGTCGTTTTAGGTCTTGAGCTAACTTTTCGGCCACCTGTTGCGTGTCTACATGGATTTCAATGTTATTAACAAACCTGCAACACCATTTTTTCAACGAGAGACTAAGGAGTATAACTTTAGAAGCAGTGACAACATTTTCACTTGACATTTCCTCGGTGCAGTCTTTGAAAACTTTCAACAAGTCACAGGCTTGTGTTACACTTGCAGTGTCCTCTGCAGTCAGATTTGGGAGATCCGGATAATTCAGAGTGATAACTGTCATTAGGGAATTCTTAACCTCAATTATTCTTCGCAGCAATCATAGGTTGAATTCCATCTTGTAACAGTATCCTGTTTTAGTGTCAGAACGGGCTCTTTTAACTGTTCCCTCATCTTTTTCAGTTTCTTGCTGGCCTGCGAACTTCTTTAAAAAAATTCAACAACTTTTTTTTTTTACTTTATTCAGAATGGGTTGAATGTGCGGAAGCCCAGTCTGAACAATTAAATTGAGTGTGTGTGCAAAGCATGGGATGTGTTTCCAGGCTGTGAGTCTGCAGCATTGTCGCTAACAACATACACGACTTTTTCCTGAATGCCCCATTCCCTTGTGACACGTCGCAGTTCGTCGGAGAGTTTTTCTGACGTGTGCCTTTCGTCGCATTTAAAGCACTATAGGAGGAAAGACGCCAGCTCCGGGTCTTTAACGTAGTGTGCTGTCACCGACAAATATTTCTCATTTGTGGTTGAGGTCCACCCATCCATTGTCATCACAACTGCTTCCGCAGAATTAATTTTGACTCTCACAACTTCTTTCATCATGGCGTACTGTTGTAGTAATTGTGTATTGGAATGGTCTTCCGAGCTGGCATTCTGTAAGCACCATTCAGTTTACCTACAAAACTTTGGAAATGTTTGCTTTCCACTATTTTGAAGGACAAATAATCCTTTACAACAGTCTCCAGAAGTGCGAAGTCTGTCTCTTGATTTCTTTTGTTCGAAAGAGGTTTCGGAAAATACATAGGTAATGTTCCGTGATATTGATGTCTGCTGTCTGATAATGAAGTGATACTGTTATTTTCTGGCACCGACTGCTGTTCGCTTCTGGCAATTGCTGATGTTAGTTCCGGATTGTCCGGGTTATTTGTCCAAGAAATATCGGAAGAGCAGGAGGAGGGGGCGCTAAGCGCCTGACTCACAATCAAACTGTTGGATGCAGCACTCGAACATGACGCACTAGATTAAATGTATTTCCTACTTTGTATGAAATACACTTAGAACAGCAGTTGCACTTTGCTTTCCCATCACCTAAATCGGCGAAGAAACCCCAAATTTCACTGCTTTTACGCGATAGCGAGTTGCTAATCATTGTATAAGAGTGATCAAACACAAAAACTGCTTTCCGAATAAAATAAAGAGGGATTTTACCTGAAATCGTACCAATACAGGTGACAGTTTACGTTTTGTATTTGGAAGGTTATTATTCTCAACAAAAATAAAATCTACAGGAAAACTTCCGAATAATTACTTAACGTATTTACATATTTTGGGTTAAATTTAAAAATGAACATAAAATTGGACTGCACTTCGTTGGTAGCCCTAGTTTTCAGTCCATGAACACAACAAATAAGTTTTCACTTCGCAGATAAAGACGTTTTTGGGCGCTTAATGAGAAAATGTCGAGCAAGATTAAATGTAATACCTTCTTTGTATGTGACATGCTTCTCTGTTTATCTTTCCTTTGTCCCTTTCGACCATGCTCTATTTAACTCAGACGCCGTAAGAGCGTAAAACGTTGCGTGCACGTTACTCTATACAGGGTGTTGCAAAAAGGTACGGCCAAACTTTCAGGAAACATTCCTCACACACAAAGAAAGAAAATATGTTATGTGGACATGTGTCCGGAAACGCTTACTTTCCATGTTAGAGCTTATTTTATTACTTCTCTTCAAATCACATTAATCATGGAATGGAAACACACAGCAACTGAACGTACCAGCGTGACTTCAAACACTTTGTTACAGGAAATGTTCAAAATGCCCTCCGCTAGCGAGGATACAAGCATCCACCCTCCGTCGCATGGAATACCTGATGCACTGATGCAGCCCTGGAGAATGGCGTATTGTATCACAGCCGTCCACAATACGAGCACGAAGAGTCTCTACATTTGGTACCGGGGTTGCGTAGACAAGAGCTTTCAAATGCCCCCATAAATGAAAGTCAAGAGGGTTTAGGTCAAGAGAGCATGGAGGCCATGGAATTGGTCCGCTTCTACCAATCCATCGGTCACCGAATCTGTTGTTGAGAAGCGTACGAACACTTCGACTGAAATGTGCAGGAGCTCCATCGTGCATGAACCACATGTTATGTCGTACTTGTAAAGGCACATGTTCTAGCAGCACAGGTAGAATATCCCGTATGAAATCATGATATAACGTGCTCTATTGAGCGTAGGAGGAAGAACATGGGGCCCAATCAAGACATTACCAACAATGCCTGCCCAAACGTTCACAGAAAATCTGTGTTGATGAATTGATTCTCGCCAGCCCACACATGTTGATTGTGAAAATTTACAATTTCATCACGTTGGAATGAAGCCTCATCCGTAAAGAGAACATTTGCAATGAAATGAGGATTGACACATTGTTGGATGAACCATTCGCAGAAGTGTACCCGTGGTGGCCATTCAGCTGCTGATAGTGCCTGCACACGCTGTACATGGTACGGAAACAACTGGTTCTCCCGTAGCACTCTCCATACAGTGACGTGGTCAACTTTACCTTGTACATCAGCAACTTCTCATATGCTGACATTAGGGTTATCGCCAACTGCACGAAGAATTGCCTCGTCCATTGCAGGTGTCCTCGTAGTTCTAGGTCTTCTCCAGTCGCGAGTCACAGTCTGGAATGTTCCGTGCTCCCTAAGACGCCGATCAATTGCTTACAACGTCTTCCTGTCGGAACATTTTCGTTCTGGAAATCTGTCTCGATACAAACGTACCGCGCCACGGCTTTTGCCCCGTGCTAATCCATACATCAAATGGGCATTTGCCAACTCCGCATTTGTAAACATTTCACTGACTGCAACTGGTGGTGAATAGAGCAAGAACAGTGCATACTGGCGAAACTAAAATGAGCTATAACATGGAAAGTAAGCGTTTCCGGACACATGCCCACATAACATCTTTTCTTTTTTTGTGTGTGAGGAATGCTTCCTGAAAGGTTGGCGGTACCTTTTTGTAACACCCTGTAGTTGGGCCATCTGTTGGTAAAAATTTAAAGTATTACGAAGCTTTATTGTACAAGCGAGGCGAAGCGAGCTTAGCCGCAGCTGAGCGGCGAACTGGACAGCTTCGCCAGGCTTCTGTACTTCGTGAATGAACCAATTCTTTGGAATGCTTCACGGCAAAGAGTGAAATGAATGAAGTAGTTCACGGGAATGAACGAGTTCGACCCATCTCTACTGACACGACTGCTACCTAATATTTACTCCTACTGCCACTGCCCTTACTGCAGCCAACACTGCTCTCTGGTCTGAGATTCTCTTATAACTTATATATCACAAGCAGCGGGTGAGCAATCCATCAAAATTACATCTGCTCGAGTGCGCTAGCAATAAATTCCTTAGGCATGCACCTCTTACAATTGGATATCTGCTACTAGTCGCTGTGGAACACGGGATTCAATGTAGAGGTCATCTCCTTAATTGCTACAGACGCGTCCTACTTCCATATATTGCCATGCCCTCCACCCGTTTTATTTTTGTATTTTGATTTTACCCTTTTTATTTGCGATACCTCATGCATGTTGTTAACAGCACCTTCCGGCAATGGTCAACGCAGAAACAGCGATAATGTAAGTAGGGGGGCTAAGAGAGCATCAGTACATTTTTTTTAGTGCGAGTTGTCTGCATTAGGGGCGAACCTATTGTTCTCCTTTGATTGATAGGTGCTTAACCCATTGTTCTCCTTTGATTGACAGGTATACCTAACCTACTGTTCTGCTAAGTGCGTTTCCATGCCACCCCATTTCTTTTCATTGACAAGCACTTAACCTATTGTTCCCCTTGCCCCCTCCCACTCCTCCAAACCGCCTCCCCCCCTCACTGCTAAAGGTACACTTTCAGGTCCAAGTTATTGGAATAGGCTGAAACGTCCCCTTAGAAAAATTTATACACGACTGTGCTTAAGCTGACACACAATATTTTTAACGCAACGCAATCAGACTTCCAAAAATCCCTACGAAAGAATGGCCCTGACTAACATTAACCTATACCTTTCACAAATCACTTACCTCACCAAAAATCTTCGTTACTCGAACTACTGCAACACAGCGAGCGCCACTACTGCCAGCTAAATAAAAGATTCAAACTACTGCAGGCACTAACTACTAACAGGCATATTTAGCAAATGAAAGATTTTGATAGAGAACAAACAACGTATTTACCTTAATAGTCATAATATATATAGCAGTTCATGACATCCAGTCTTACAAATTACAAAACTCCGCCATCTCTCTCCCCACGTCCACCACTTCTGGCGGCTCACCTCGAACTGTGCAACGCTACAATGGCAGACAACAATGCAAACTAGCCACAGACTGCGCACAGCACAGCCAGTGATTTTTCATACAGATCGCTACATGGCGTTACCAATAAGAAAACCTAAACAGCCTACTTACAAGGCCACCCCTCTCACTCTTATCAATTTCATTGACTACTTAATTAAATTATTGGGAAAGTGCCATGCTTCCCTCCCCCCCTAACATGGCCCACTGGTGGGAAGTTCAAATTACATCAGGACAATGCAACCTCTACTAAACTAAGAAAATGAAAGGGAAGATAGGTCACTTGGGCTACCTCCACTAACCTAAGATATGCAACCACCATATCTTCCTAGGAACTGGCGGAAAGTTTGAATTTAGGAGGGAAGATAGGTCAGTTCGACTAACCTAAGAAAATCGCGGGAAAGAAAGTGCACTTGAGCTACCTCCACTCCCGTCCATGACATAATCCAAGTTGGTGGTTTGGTGGTGGAGAGGTAGGATCTCATAACAGAAAATTCAAGGGTATATTATGTATTAAAAAATATCAGTTTGTGGGGGTTGGATTTCTCTTGCTCATCATCTTCTGCTCTTTGGAAACATGTAAGGCTTGTAAGAACTAATTACAGGGAGCAAAAAAGTCGCATTACCTAATGTTCAGCACTGTACTTTGGGTGTCTTAACCTGATGTTTGGCCCTTTGTCAGCACCTAACCTATTGTTCTGTTAAGTGTTTTTCCATGTCACCCCCATTTCCTTAAACTATTCTACCTCCTTCGATACCAAATTAAGTCATTAGTTATGTCCTCCCACGATTTTCTGGTGCACTTTTCGAATTTCACGTGCTTCTGAACGCCATTTCTCGCGCATTTTTCTTTGTCATCCACCCCCTTAAACTACTGTGCTGCACTTTACATAAAAGTTAGTCAAATTAACATAGTTTTCTGCACTTAACCTGCTGTTTTGCTACATGTCACCCACTCACGCACACCCTCCCTTTAACTATTCTACCGATGACACCACATTGATATAAAAATTTATGCAAATTAATTAAATCGATATTTTTCACATGTATGGGGTAGTTTCTCTTAATTCGCAGCATCCTGTTGGTCAGTGAAATCGATGGAATACAGTTTAAACAAAAGAGCGCTTGTTAAAACACATCCCGCTACTCGACGCCCGACGCCGCCGACGCACTGGCCGCCACCGTCCCCGCCTTAGACGTCGCCGTCGCCGCCCCTGCTGTCCCCGGACCCGATCCTACCCAGGCCGCGGCAGCCACAGGAACGCTCTAGCATCCATGGACCACCCTCCCTCAGGCTAGCGGGTTAGGGCTGCAGTAACCAGGCTGCTCACAGTGGCCTGATTCCACAGTGTCTCCTCCTCTGCCGTCATGTCCTCGCCGACCACACGAGGTACAGCACACACCCCTATCCACCTTGCCACATAACTTCAAGGTACACCCACACCCAGTCCACATGAGAAACGCCTCTGGGCAGCACGTGTGTTTACCGTTGCTGACGCTATACCTGCGGATATTGACGTCACAGAACGCGCTATAGAAATCTTCTCCAGAATAGCACAGACGGCTTTCTCCCTAGCTATACTAAAGGTACATACAAGCTGAATCCAGCTGTGCTTACCTGCTCTAGCTTGACGGATGCGTCGCCGCGAAACTACCGCGTGGCGGCTCACCATCTAAAAGGCTCTCATTGTTATACTGATGTCACATGACAATGTAAAATAACAGCCAAGTCGACCCCTCAGAAATTGTTAAATGTCCCAGAAATAGTTAATGGTCGCTTTTGTAGGAGCTTTTATGGTATCTCAGCTTTTCCGCATGGAAATTCTTGTCATAACAGAACTTGTTTACGAAAATAGCGCGGAATAGCGCCGAATTCATTCCTCCTTATGGTAATAACGTGGCACCCCATCCATCACGTCCTACCCTTCCAGCTTACAACATACACAAACGTTCTCGTCACTACATGTTGTTGTTGTGGTCTTCAGTCCTGAGACTGGTTTCATGCTGCTCTCCATGCTACTCTATCCTGTGCAAGCTTCTTCATCTTCCAGTACCTACTGCAGCCTACATCATTCTGAATCTGCTTAGTGTATTCATCTCTTGGTCTCCCTCTACGATTTTTACCCTCCACGCTGCCCTCGAATACTAAATTGGTGATCCCTCGATGTCTCTACATGGCTACACTCCATACAAATACTTTCAGAAACGACTTCCTGGTGTTTAAATCTATACTCGATGTTAACAAATTTCTATTCATCAGAAACGCTTTCCTTGCCACTGCGAGTCTACATTTTATATCCTCTCTGCTTTGACCATCATCAGTTATTTTGCTCCCCAAATAGGGTTTTACTACTTTAAGTGTCTCATTTCCTAATCTAATTCCCTCTGCATCACCCGGCTTAATTCCACTGCATTCCATTATCCTCGTTTTGCTTTTGTTGATGTTCATCTTATATCCTCCTTTCAAGACACTATCCATTGCGTTCAACTGCTCTTCCAAGTCCTTTGCTGTCTCTGACAGAATTACGATGTCATCGGCGAACCTCAAAGTTTTTATGTTTTCTCCATGGATTTTAGTACCTACTCCGAACTTTTCTTTTGTTTCCTTTATTGCTTGCTAAATATACAGATTGAATAACATCGGGGGTAGGCTACAACCCTGTCTCACTCCCTTGCCAACCATTGCTTCCCTTTCATACCCCTTGACTCTTATAACTGCCATCTGGTTTCTGTACAAATTTTAAATAGCCTTTCGCTCCCTGTATTTTACCCCTGCCACCTTCAGAATTTTAAAGAGAGTATTCCATTCAACATTGTCAAAAGCTTTCTCTAAGTCTACTAATGCTAGAAGCGTAGATTTGCCTTTCCTTAATCTTTCTTCTAAGATAAGTCGTAGGGTCAGTATTGCCTCACGTGTTCCAAAAATTCTACGGAATCCAAACTGATCTTCCCTGATGTCGGCTTCTATCAGTTTTTCCATTCGTCTGTAAAGAATTCGCGTTAGAGACTCCTATATCCCAGCACAAAGGATGTGTTGTCAATGAATTATGATTGATTCTTATCGAAATTACCCGCGAAATTACTCATGCCACCGGTGTGGAAACACCGTCTGCCTTTTTTTTTTTTAATTTCTACAGACGAGACTTACAGCTGCAAAAACTATTTTATACAGATATCCATATTGCACCCACAATTGAACCTTGCAAAGTACCCTACATTTCGTCAAATACAGAAAGACTCTTACTCAATTACACAGCTATCTGACTGAGAACAGCAGCTTGAATATTAGTGTTATACCGATCTCCAACCCAGCGTCGATGTAGTAAACATACAATAAGTATACTGCACAATACATAATCACCCCTTTTACGTATACTGCAAAGATAGACAGCATAAGCACATGAATTGTACGTATTTTCGTGGCACTAAGTATTTCCCGCGAGGTGGGGTGGTCATCCAACCCCAACGCGTCACCAGAGCGCCCTCAGTGGATCGAAGTCATTCTCAGAACTGTTGTGCAAAGACTGATTCGTTTCCCCCTCGGCACAAATGCGTTAGTGTTTCTGGTCCAGACCTGCTTGCTTGCTCGCTTTCCTACACTCATCTCCACACTCTGTGATTATAAGAACATATATAATTGTGCATGGTTTGCTAGAATATCATACCAGATTTGCAATACTTCTTGATATCAAACGCATATAAATATCGCTTGAATAGCAGTACCGCTCACACGGTATAATTCTGAAGATATAGACTGGAAATTATTTCTCTAGAAACCCGAAACTTTAGCTAGGTGGAACGTGCTGTAAACCATAGAGTAACAAGAAGCTTATCCCGTCTGTGAAGACCTTTACATGAAAAACAACTCGACAAAAGAAAATTTGAGTAAACTGATATTTCCACTCGCTAATACCGATGTCGGTGATGTAACAGATTCCGAGTCATCCCTATAATTTACAAAACCAAATAAGATGTTTCTCATGTCTAGAGAACCAGCAAGAGTGTCTTTCGCCTGCTAGATGCATACACTACAGTCAATGTTCTCTCAACTAAATAAAGACGCTGAACATGAAGAAGTAGCCAACTGAACAGTTTACATGGGTGGGAATAATGGCCCAGCACAAACACATGCCCATATTGAATCTTCTCAAATTTCCATGGAATCACAAAAGCTGTTCAACATATACTAAGTATTAGTTCAGCCGTCTAGAGGACTACATAGTTAAGTCAGCTACATTCCTACACTCAAACAGGCCTTTCCATTCGGACAACTCCTACTGTTAATGGGAAATGTGAATTATTCCCGTCACTGGCACTGCATGCCAAGCATGCATAGGCAGAATCATCCTAGAAAACCGGTCACATACATGTTTTATCATTGTAGTTACAATTAAATGTTACGACCGCATTCTCAATTGAACGAAATTCGACAATGAGTGAAGTATCAGAAATATATCCTGCTGACGGCCGTGGCTCTGGAAATACAAATTCTGCACCTTTCTTATGACTTGACATACTCTCCCCTTTGCTATCACAGTATTCCACGTAAATCCATACCTTCCTTTGTACATGTTTAAACAGAAACACGTAATTTATAAGCCTGATGCTCAAGGTGAACCTATCACGCACGACCTACTACTAATTATAATACTTAATCAATAACTCATCGCTGACGATACGAAATAATAATGACCAAAAATCAACGATGGGTGGACATGTCTCAAAAGTTTTCTTGCGAGTGCCACCACCGTGTCTTAGAAAGAGATGTTTAATCGTCTTACAAATCACCAGATGTTAAAAAACCTGATACCAACAACTGTATATTACTGTCACAAGCGGTCTTGGTTCTACATGTGCACTCAAGTACCCATGTTAAAAGTTATACCCGCTTTATAAATCTACATATGGCATTACCTACGAATCATATGGTTTTTCCAGACAAATATCAAGACGGTGATAACCGCAGTGCATAGTGTCAGACCAACACGTCGCCGACTGTTCAACCTCGCAGTCTGAAAGCAATTCACCTAAGAAGCGTTGTATGAAACTGGTATTTGCAACTGCATCACACGGCCACCGCTAGATATTTCTATAATTTTTCTAATGCAGTCTGTCTCGATGCTTTGTCAGAGGTTCTACGATATATCCACTGAGTTACAGGCGATGATTGATTGAGAAGGATCACAAACAGTAGTAGATGGTGTGATGACTGAGGTCGTAAGACATGTACAATAGCTTTTCAGATATCTAGTGCTACGCTTTCGGTAGAAATGATATCTATGATTTGGAATCATGTCTTTCCATTCAACCACAATTCTGCGTTGGATCCTGTGGAGAAGTCCATTAATGGTTACAGCCACTAGTGAATCATATTTCTGGCTCACTCATATCTCAAAATGACATACCTTTCTCGAACCTATGTGCTACAGTAAAATTTCTGCATCGTTTTAGATAGCCCCTATGCATCCTCCAACTGCCCTCTTAGACTATGCGCTACCATCCCTGCAGCTTTGTGCCTGTGATCATTCCAATGTAAGTCGGAACTGAACTGAAGTCTGAGAAAGCTATGTCTACCAGCTTCTGCAACCCGTGTGGAAACAGGCACAGCTGAGTTACTGCAACAGAACTGTGTTTTGACCATTCGACGGAAATGAAGCCTGCTTATGCAACATGACGTAGTATAAAAGACAGGACAGGAACTGGGGGAAGTATGTCAATTTTGCTATTTCGTTGTGGTGCTTCTCCAAACTACAAGCAGATACTACAAATCGACATCCCTCAGTGCTTATTCATGTCTGTCACCACAACATTCTATCATTGTTACTCTGTACCATCCACCAGAGAAAAACTACGAACTATAAAAGCTCCACTAACTTCATCCCATAGAGAACTCGATAAGATTTTTACCGCATCTCTCTCGTCCCATATTTTAAAAACAAATATCGCATGCATGCCGACTTCGAGCATATGTGACGATCCTCTTAAATACACAGGTATTGATCCACTGCACAGACCAGTTTAAAGTTTCATGACCATATCCCACAGACTATACTGTAAGTCGCAAGAGACGCTCCCTATGGCCCTGTGTCGTTCTTTGAAACATTGTTTTTTTTTCTGCTGTAATACGCTTTGTACACTGTCATACATTTTATTTTCCTGTCATGACTTCGAGGTCTGTCTCAGGTTGTAAACTGACATTAACATGTTCTGATTCATTGCCTCTAACAGAAAACTAGACGTCGCACGCTGAAAATCATGTTGTTACTGCGACTACCATAACATGCAGCACACACTTCATTATTTTAAATAAGGAAAGACAGTTACAACGTAAGAAAACTTTATTAGTTTGGCTGCGTTGTAGAGAGTTTCCGAACTACTGTCTGACAGTGATTGACGACCTCTACGTTTAAACTCATCTGTCACAGTGACAGAATAGTTGATGGCCCTGCTTTCCATTTCGATTGATTCCTCATATTGCAGTCAAGTACGTGATCACTGTTTCGGTGCTATCAATCCCCAGAAGGTGTTGTCCATTCACCAAAACTCTTTGTCCAACTCAAAGAAGCGATCTCAGTCAATCATTATGTGGTAACAACAGCATACCAGTGGACGGATGGGATGGAAAAGACACCCCAAATGTACTGAAATAATAAGCATTACAGCTGATTGTGTGAACGATATTACCAATTTTACAGTAATCTCAACACTGACCAATGATGTGGCAACATGTTTCCCAATTTCATTATCATAGCTAAGTCACCCTCTCCCCACTTTACAACTATCAATGCTTATGTGAATAGATGACTGTGCAGTACGTCTATGAATTGTTAATTCTTGAACACTTGCATCATCAAAGTATATCAGACAGCGCTCTACAGATTTCTAGCACTTCGACAATAATGCTTAATTTACGATCTATCTCTATGCTGATGGGAGTTACAGAGCATTCTCACAGTCTTAGAGTAAAATTAGGTAATGAAAGACCCCCCTCACACTGTCATTGACCAACCCATCCTGCAGCACCATTACCGATTTAATCTCCAGTCGACCACAAATAGACCGCCACATTCCACGTCTCGTGAAAGAATGGAGCTTCCCGAGTCCTAGCCTATCCAAGTGGACAAGATTTCTCGTGGTGCGCCCTTGTCGAGGAGGTTAGCACTCCTTATCGATGTACAGTTGTAAGTAGGCTGTTTAGGTTTCTATGTTGGCAACGACTCGTAGCGCTCTGTATGAAAATCACTGACTGTGCTGTGTGCAGTCTGTGGCTGGTTTCCATTGTTGGAATATTTGCTGTTGTAGTGTTGGGCAGTTGGATGTGAACAGCGCTTAGCGTTGTGCAGTTGGAGGCGAGCCGCCAGCTGTGGTGGATGTGGGGAGAGGGGTGGCAGAATTTTGAGAGTGGACGATCTGGATGTGTGTCCGCCAGAAAAAGGAAATTTGTAAGACCGGATGTCATGATAATGACCTTTGATCACTGTTAAGGTAAATACATTGTTTGTTCTCTATCAAAATCTTTCATTAGCTATTGTTTAGCTGGCAGTATTGGCGCTCGCTGTATTACAGTAGTTCGAGTAACGAAGATTTTTGTGAGGTAAGTGATTCATGAAAAGTATAGGTTATTGTTTGTCAGGTCTACTCTTTTGTAGGGATTGTTGAAAGTCATATTGCGTTGCGCTAAAAAATATGTTGTGTGTTCAGAATAAGTAAAGAGATAAATGTCTGAGTACGTTCAGTTTAGCTCAGCTGTTTGAAAATCAAATAACGTAAGAGGTTTAGCAGCACAGTCATTTACAATTTTCCAAGAGGGACGTTTCACAGTAAAGATTTGAAAGTGCTGAGATGTAAAGACAGACAGTGAAGAATAAACAAGAAACATGAGAGTTTTGTGTGTGATGGAATCCACATGGATGGAATCAAAGCATTTTTACATAAATCAACGAAGCTATCGATTTTAAAGTATTATTCCAGAGTCTAATATCAGTACCTGTAAGGTATTGGTAAGAGAGAACATAATCACACACACTTCTAAAGCTACAACGTTTCGCACTTAAAACAGGCTATAACGTTAGATCGCTTGCGTTTCCGACCTATCAGTCATATGGAATGTAGCGCTGTTAATATTACAATGTAAGAAATATATACATTCATCTTCCCGATTTCTCTACGATAAACTACGTTATAGAACCGTAAAACGAAGAAACTACTTCCTTAAAACATTGGCTCTGTGTGATAGGCGCACAATATAGCTTTCCAGAGATGTACAGTGTCCACTGTTCTCACCCTCACGCTTTAAAAGTTATACTATGCCTGCATCAGACTTACGTAAAATTATGGTTAGTAGAGGGGAATACATCTTACAAGGAAACAGATAAACGCCATTGCAGCAGCGTCCGACATGTGAAAATTACAAGTCATTCCGCCACTAACTCTGTAAACAGCACATCCGTCATGCAAATATATACACAGCAGGGACAGCAGTGCCTCACAAGCACCTATCGCTAACTTAGTTATTAAGCTGAATTCTTGATTTTACACCCAAGAAGCCACAGGGGGATGGAGTACATCTCATAAATCATAATTCGTTTGGAGCAATGTGCCACGTTTCTTCACACATAAGTTGGACGTCCTCTGATAACCGACAGGTTTACCATTAACGACCGCAAGTAGACAGTGCTTTAAACCACATTCAGAACACGCGGCTGTATACAAGTCGAATGCAGGCTATGTCATGCTACTCATGCATCCTGACAGAACAGCGGAAAAACTGACCTACAGCAACTTCTCCCTCTCTAGAATACATCATCAGTTTACCATTAAATGGTTGCAGCTCCATCTCAATCGATCACCTCGTCCACACTCTGTCATCCTTTAATGCAGACGCATGTAAGTATAGAGGTTGAAAGTTTTCTGTCTTCATGAAACGCGTCAATATAGTAGTAAAATCGCGTTTGTCACTGGTACCTCAATAGGCATACAGGTTAATGCTGCCTTGAGGGGAAAAAAAACTTCGAGGGATGTGGATCTGTAGTTCCTGCTTGTAGTTTGGAGAAGCGCTGCACTGCAATAGCAAAATTGACTTCCTTTCCCCAGTTCCCATAATGTCTTTTATACTATCTTGTTTTGCATGAACAGGCTTCGTGTCCGTCGAATGGTCAAAACACAGTTCTGTCGCAGTAACTCAGCTTCGCCTGTTTCTTCACGGGTACCAGAAGCTGGTAGAAATACCTTTCTCCAACTTCTACCCAGTCCGAACTTGCATTGGAACGATCACGTAGTGATGGTATCGCAGAGTCTGAGTGGGCAGTTGCAGGATGCAAAGGAGCTACCTAAAATGAGATGGGAATTTTAGTGTAGCAGATAGGTTCGAGAAAGGTATTTCATTTCGAGATATGAGTGAGCCAGAAATATGATTCACTAGTGGCTGTAATCATTAATGGACTTCTCCATAGTAGTCAGTCAGACTGATAAGAGTGAGAGGGGGGCCTATTCCAATAACCTAGACCTGAAAGTGGTTCTGTAGCAGTGAGGGGGGAAAGGTGTTTGGGGGTGTGGTAGGGGGTAGGGGGAACAATGGGTTAAGTGCCTGTCAATGCAAAGAAAATGGGGTGGCATGGAAAAGCACTTTACAGAACAGTAGGTTAAGTACTTGTCAATCAAAGGAGAACAGTAGGTTAAGTACCTGCCAAAAAAAGGAGAACAATAGGTTTTCTCCTGAGTGCATACCTGCCCCTGATGTAGACAACCGGCGCTAACAAAATGCACTGATGCTCTCCTAGCACCCCCCCCCCCCCCTTACTCATGTATATGACTGCAAAATGAAGGAACAATGCTTGTCAGAACAGAGAAGCAAGACATCCGCTACCCTGTCGATGGAAAGGTGAGATTAACTGTACAGGTCGTCACCTTCGAATAGCTGTTGGAACCTTCGAGTTTCCATATGTTGTGATGTCTTTCACGTTCACGTCAATGAGAAACATTGTCTCTGTGTTTTATTTCTATCAGCTATGTTGTGGTAGCTGTATACTCAGTTTCTCTGAGAGCCAGTGGATCGAATTGTGTTAATGTCTTGTTAACAGTAGCTGACATGGATGTCTAAGTCACGGTTGAAAAAACACAGTGTATGACGGTTTACAGTGCTTGGTGTGTTACAACCGAAAAAAATGTACTAAACTACTTATGAAGGAACAGTCAGGAGCCCTCTCGTGTGATGAGACTTGTATGTGGAAGCAAATTCGATCACAAACTACCTGCACTAATGAACCAGTATCTGTACGTTTAATAGGATCGCCATGTATGTTTGGGTGATAGACATGAATGCACCCTGAGAGACACAGATCTCCTTTGGATTGACATACCTGTATGTAGTTTGGAGATGTGTCGCAATGAAGTAGCGAAGTGTGTGCTTCCTCCGTGCCATGTATGAAGTATAGCCTTCCCAATTTTCCAAGAAGAAACAGCACCATATCTGCTAGTACTATCTTTCCTACTACCTCATGTTATGTGGGAGGCTTCGTTTGGCGCTGGTCTTACACACTGTACATGGTTGGCGGAGCTATGACAACATGTTCCCAATTTCACCGAATGGTCAAAATGCGCTCCTGTCGCATTAACTCAGCTCGTCTGTTTCCCCACAGTGTGCAGAAAGTCTTACATATAGCGCTGTCTGACTTCTGTACAGGTCAGACTTACATTGGAACAAACACATGGACTAAGCTGCAGGGAGGGCTCAAGACCAGTTTTTATGCCGGGTGATGGTAACATAGGCAGTTTTTAATGTGTGGTCATTTCGCGAAATGTTTGCTGTGGGCTGTAGAATCCCTCTGAGATCAGCTTATTGCTGACCCCTTATGTTGTCAGTGTGATGATTTATGAAATCAGTTATAGCAACTTCTCTTTCTCCAACTTTAGTGCCTCTATCCGTTGTGCCTTTTCAGACTTCCAATTACTGGTTTAATACTGTCTGAGAGAGACTGATCCCATTCAAATTCCGCTAATTTTAACAATCGTCGAAAGACTTTCCATGCTTCAGTAACTTTACACTTCATCATAAACAGGCTGCAGTATAGTATGTCAGTTTTGTGACGGCATAAAACTTACGTATATTGCCTGAAATTACTAAATGCCCATTACCATTATAAAACTAATTGCAGCCATTAGTAGTGCACTGACTTCTTCAATTCGGTCATTCAGCATCACACCTTTCTAACTACTGCCTTGATAAGACTTTCCCTTTCTATTAACTTTGTTGACTACCTCCGTCAATTTATAGACACATATGCTTAACGCCTTTGAAACAAGTGTGCCTTGATAAGACTTTCCCTTTCTATTAACTTGGTTGACTACCTCCGTCAATTTATAGACACATATGCTTCACGCCTTTGAAACAAGTGTGTGACATAAAAGCAAATTTATCTGTAGTCTACAGTATAATGATGCAGTTGTGTACTGGTGCCGAATCTCCTGGAATTTTCATATACATTAATTGTCATTAAGCTTCTTCTTTATTCTATAAGGAGGATGCCACATTGTGTGTGATTCCAGCAATCCACTCAAATGTAAACCATTTCATTGCATGTTATGTCAGCTCCTAGTACACTTGGCAAATATCTTTTAAATGTATGTTGTCCCATTTCAACCTGATAATAATCTTTCCATTATCCCTTACCAATTGCTTTGAGATTCAGGAATATGTCTGGCCCAAATACAAGAGAGTGGCCTTCGTTTGATGACAGAAACAGAAATATTTGCATATCGGATCCTGGTTTACCACTATAAGTTTGAATACACTGTTCGGTTTACACTCTTAGGTGGTGGAATGTTATTGCTTTCGATGAATGTCTGGTAGGCTACTCCATCAGTGTGGGGAGTGGGGGACTGGGGGTGGTGGTGGTGACCTTCACATATAATAATATCATGGCCTTGTGCAATTGTCTGGGTTTGATGATGTCAGCACATTTCTGCCTAGAAATGGCAGTGATCCTCTATTGGCATCTGTGCTCCAGTAGCCTAATTAGAAAGTTACTGCAAAAAGAAAGAGATCGGCATTAAATGTTCAAGTAAATCTAAAGCCATGCTGACCAACAGAAGAAACGTTCATGTAATTCCAAAGTAAATTTTTTTTCGACCAGTCTGATGTAAAATTCTTTGACATTTGGGTTTAAGTGTAATCAGGAAATAGAAGAAAATCATCTATCTAGTCGATCAGTGACCGTATTTACAACGAAATTGAAGATTATACGAAGTTGGAGGAAATACTTAAAAATGCACGAATGTGCGAATGGAAGATATCGGAGATAATTGATCACGCAATGTACAAATCAACTGAAATTGCTTGAAAGAGAAAAGGTATTTGATCCAGCTTCTAACATCAAGTAACACACAGAAGTTACTATATACACAGAGCAATATGGATAGGAAGGAATGTATGGCCAAAAGAACGAGACAGGATCTTGTGAATGTATTGTTCAGGTGTGGGCTGTAGACCCATTTTATCGAGATCCATTCATCTACGTTGATTGAGGAATTAGCACTTCAAATAGGACGCTGGATCCATTAAATTCATTGTTTGTTCAGTGTATGACATCTCTGATGAATGAGAAAGCACAGAAATAATTGACGTTTCTCATGCACTGGTGAAGGCAGGACCATTCGAATGAAAAGACCTATTGGAATACAGTGTCGCCGGCCGTAGTGGCCGAGCGGTTCTACGCGCTTCAGTCTGGAACCGCGCGACCGCTACGGTGGCAGGTTCGAATCTTGCCTCGGGCAGGGATGTGTGTGATGTGCTTAAGTTAGTTAGGTTTAAGTAGTTCTAAGTTCTAGGGGACTGATGACCTCAGCAGGAAAGTCCCGTAGTGCTCAGAGCCATTTCAACCATTTTGAATACAGTCTCACGGAAATTATGAAGGTGGGTACTTCCTACAGACCTGCAATTTCTGTAATTTAGTTCCTGTTTTCTGTATCATGTAACCAGTATTCTCTTATCAACTATTTCTTGTAGTACATGACCATTTATGGGCCCGGTTTCGGTTCCCGACTGGGTCGGAGACTTTCTCCGCTCAGGGTGTGGGTGTTGTGTTGTCTTCATCATCATTTCATCCCCATCCACTGCGCAGGTCGCCCAATGTGGCGTCGAATGTAAAAGACCTGCACCAAGGCGGCCGGATCTGCGCCGCAAGGTACCTCCCGGCCAATGACGCCAAACGCTCATCTTTCATTTTTCTTTCTATCCATTTGTTTTTTCTTCTGTTTCTTTCCTTTATTGTTTCCCCAAAGTCCGTCGTATCTAAGAAGTGTTTCAAGTAGTCTAAATCAGGGCTGAGCAAAGGCCCTTTTGCCGACATGGGCGGCTACTCTGTTCGCGGGCGCTGGCAGTTAACGGTTCCCCCTCCACCTCTTTGCAAACACCACCGTTTTTTGCTGACGCACTCTGGACGACGGGCCTGTTTATTTCGTGTAGTTGGTGTTGTCGATATCGAAGTCTCTTTGGCGTTCACCTAGGACAAAATTCGAGGAAAACGGATGAGGAATTATGGTCCTCATAACGAAAATCGTTGTACTCCCAGAGCTTCAGTATACAATGGGAAGATGACAACTAGCTCATTGATACACATATCGGCCCTAAATGTCTGTTTCACAGTGAAATAAATACACCGTGAAGCATCATTCTCATATCCCTCAAAAGAAATGTGTGTCCAATTTAAATATTGAGGAAAGCAAGTTGAAACTTCTCCAGCTGGAACAGGAAAGAGAGAATGAAGAAAGTTCACACAGATGTATTTCATTTCTTGAAAACGTTACTGTTATTATTTAGAAAGGATTATGTGGTATTGCGGCGGATTTTACTTTTCCTTGTAACGTATCTACAGGAGGAGAACCCTGTCATCCACAGTGATTGCGCAATGAAAGTCAAGCATCACATACCTCTTAAAGTAAGCAAAACAGTGCGTCCTTGCAGCGACGGTGAATTTGTTAAGGAGTAATCTGTTGCTGCCACAACAATATGATGTCCTGAGGCTGCTCCGGTTTTGGAAACAGTTCCTCTTTCACGGAGTACAGTTTGCAGACCTATCGAAGAAACGGCGCACGAAGTGGAAACGCAACGAAACGATAAAGCGAAACATTGTTTTTTTTTCTTTCTCTTTGGCTTTGGATGAAAGCATAGATGATACTGATGTTGCAAAGATTGTTGTATTTATAAGAGGTGTTGACGCTGAGTTCAACTTATTGGGCGAACTCCTTGTTTAAGTGCCAGTACAAGACAGAACTACTACCGAAGACATATTTTCTTGCTTATTGCATTATTGACAAAATGACCATTGTTGCGAAAAACTTTCGTTGACAGCAATAAATGGAGCCATTGCAATGATTGGTTAAGAGACTGATGTTGTTGCTTCAGTAAGGTACAAGATGAAAAGAGAACTTTAGATTTGTAATTAATATTATTATACACACATTCAGTTAATAAATATTTAATAAAAAAGGATGTGTTCTTTCCTTATTACTTTATATCTGTGTTTATTTGTGACCAGGAAATTTGGTATTTTATTCTCTTTTTCGAGATCCCTGTACCGTCCTCGCCCCCTCCGCCCTGCCCCATTCTCTGTTGAACTGAACGACAGAATTTGGAACGTTTAGTATTGCTTGTACTTACTGTCAAATTATGCATTGTGTGATTTGCAGCGCTGATGTACTCAGTACGACATAACGCAGTGACTTGATTATTTTATTTTTTTCTGTGTTGATGTATCGTGCCTCTCTCGAAATACAGATGGCCAACGCTTTCCTAAAGTCTGCTGGTGTCATCCGAACCTGTGGACCAGTTGTACGTTTTTCGAACGAAGCTGGAATAATGCGCTCACTGTCAGAAGGAAGTGGAACATGAAATATGAGGTGGTCGTACAGGGAAATAAATTAAAAGTAGATTTCATTCACAAACAAACATAGAAAAACAATTTGCTTTTCTTCACTAGAGAATTGTTATAAGTTAACTATTTTATTTCTTCATTCGATAGCATAGCTTTTTAACACAAGACTTGTCTTTAAGGATATTTCGTTAACAGCAACAGATGGAGCGCCTGCTGTGATTGGTCAATTACTATGCAGGCATTATGTTCTGTCGTAAGTATTCACTGTGTTGTCGTTTTGCAATAATTACGACAATGCAAAGAAGACGAAACTGACTACAAACTCGAGTGTCAGTTGTGGCCTTATTCTCTATCGTTCATACCGCTTGGTGCAGTAGGTTAGCCTTGGTAGTGATGTCACTTTGGGTTCTTTATCCGAAGTTCCTATTCATTAAGCACCAGAGACCTGTTACCGATTGGTCCCCCTGCCAATTTTTCGACAATTGTACCGAGTTTTTTTGGATTTCGGTATGGCCCTCTCGTCCGGTTCGGTGTGGTTTATTTTTACGTGCCTATTACGCACGTGGAAGCGCTACGGAACGACGAGAGCGACGCGCAAGGCAGGCCGTTGCCCGTAGAGTCTGCGAATATCGCCCCCGATTCCACGTCCTCAACTTCGCAGATGGCCTGGTTACACCACTAGCCAGACGCCCCACAACAGCTGCGGAGCCACGGTCGTACCACTCTCCAGTCGAACCTATCTTCACATGTGGAAGCGGTTCAGCAAGAGTATTGCACTGATCAGCACCATTCAGCAGACGGCAAGGTCCACCACGAAAACAGCGGTCGAAGAAACGGCTGTCCACAGAAAACGAGCATCGCAAATGAGGCGTCGAAGAAGTCTGTGGGAACGATCATGATTCGTTTCCACTGCCAGACCAGGACGACATCACATCCACAACGTCGGTGCTACAAACAGTGGAGAAGCCGCCACATCAAAGAAACGCAATGGATACAAGTATGCAACAGGACGAGGTCCCACCTGCAGATGAACGCCCGTCAACAGACAGAGCCCTCACCAATGCAATTAGGAGATTGGGCACAAGAATTGTAACAAACCGATGATATGCAGGAGGTCGACGTTCAGTCAATGGCTCCCACCGACAACGAGTCGGGAGGGAGCCTTGTCCACGGCGGTCAATGAGGCCGTGTCGTGTGGTCCCGGTCCAGAAGCACGCTCCTTCGACAGATCAGTAGATGCGTGACTTCCCAGCAGTGCACTACCGATGTCACGCGTCTACTGTATTGGTACAGTTAACACAGTAAAGATAAATATGCTGCGGGAAGCGGACGTCCACATAGTTTTCCTGCAGGAGGTACAAAATGATGCCCCAGTTGAATTTTATGGTTATGACATCCATCGTTTAACAGATTACGACGGTAGCGGTGGCAAAGCGTTATTGTTACGAGTAGGAACAGTGGCTGAAGATGTGGAATACTTACCATCGACCCGTGGTGTTGCCCTGACTCTAGGGGATGTCCGCTTGGTGAATGTTTACGCGCCCTCTCGCTCGACCAAGAGACACGATCGCAGAACCTTTTACACAGAGGAAGTGTCGGCGCTATTTCGAGGTCGTCAAGAGAATTATATTGTCGGCAGCGATTTCAACTGCGTTCTGCGGCCCGGGGACCAATGACCATACTTCGTTCCTTGCCCGGCGTTACAGACTCACTGCATGACACCTCGGAAGTGACGCACGGCGACTGCCGCGGATATGCGTACTTCACAGGCCAATCAGTTAGTCGACTAGACTGGGTGTATGTGTCACGTGGGCTACTCAAGGCGATGATTAACGCGGAGGTGTGGCCTAAGCCTTTACAGACCACCTTACATGTGCATCATCGCTCTGCCACTACAAAAGGCATGGCGCATTAGGGGCCCATGGAAGTTACCCACTTCCAGGATGAGAACTGTTTACGGGTGATTGAAGTTACTTGGCGACAATGTCAACGGCGTAAACGTTCGTAAGATTCAACGCTTAAATGGGGGTTCTGCTGCGTCAAACCGGCATAACGTTCACACGATGTGGCTGCATTGACAACGGGCGACTTCAGAATTTTATTTCACAGCCCTACATGTGTTGGCGAAACAACCACCGTCTCCCGACTGTCAGCAGGCTATCCAACGTATCAAAGCAGAAATGTTTCGCTTTACGGCAGTGAAGATGGAGCAGTTAAAGTACGTGCGAGGATGCTCGACGGATTACGCAACGAATGGCCGTCATTGCACTATACAGGGTGGTCCATTGATCGTGACCGGGCCAAAAATCTCACGAAACGAAAAAGCTGAAAGAACGAAACTTGTCTAGCTTGAAGGGCGAAACCAGATGGAGCTATGGTTGGCCAACTAGATGGCGCTGCCATAGGTCAGACGAATATCAACTGCGTTTTTTTTAAGTAGGAACCCCCATTATAACATATTGGTTTAGTACGTAAAGAAATATGAATGTTTTAGTCGCATCACTTTTTTAGTTTATGATGGATGGCACTGTAATAGTCACAAACATATGGCTCACAATTTTAGACAAACAGTTGGTAACAGGTAGGTTTCTTAAATTAAAATACAGAACGTAGGTACGTTGAACATATTATTTCGGTTGTTCCAATGTGATACATGTACCTTTGTGAACTTATTATTTCTGAGAACGCATGCTATTACAGCGTGATTACGTGTAAATACCACATTAATGCAATAAATGCTCAAAATGATGTCCGTCAACTTCAGTTCATTTGGCAATACGTGTAACAACATTCCTCTCAACAGCGAGTAGTTCGCCTTCGTAGTGTTCGCACATGTACTGACAATGCGCTGACGCATGTTGTCAGGCGTTGTCGGTGGATCACAAAAGCAAATATCCTCCAACATTCTCCACAGAAAGAAATCCAGCGACGTCAGGTCCGGTGAACGTGCGGGCCATGGTATGGTGCTTCGACGACCAATCCACCTGTCATGAAATATGCTATTCAATACCGCTTCAACCGCATGCGAGCTATGTGCCGGATATCCATTATGTTGGAAGTACATCGCCATTCTGTCATGCAGTGAAACATCTTGTAGTAAGATCGGTAGAATATTACATAGGAAATCAGCATACATTGCACCACTTAGACTGCCATCGATAAAATGGGAGCCAATTATCCTTCCTCCCATAATGCCGCACCATATATTAACCCGCCAAGGTCGCTGATGTTCCACTTATCGCAGCCTTCGTGGATTTTCCGTTACCCAATAGTGCATATTACGTCGGTTTTCGTTACTGCTGTTGGTGAATGACGCTTCGTCGCTAAATATAACGCGTGCAAGAAAGCTGTCATCGTCCCGTAATTTCTCTTGTGCCCAGTGGCAGAACTGCACACGACGTTCAAAGTCGTCGTCATGCAATTCCTGGTGCATAGAAATATGGTATGGGTACAATGAATGTTGATGTAGCATTCTCAACACCGACGTTTTTGAGAATCCCGATTTTCGCGCAATTTGTCTGCTACTGATGTGCGGATTAGCCCGAACAGCAGCTAAAACACTTACTTGGGCATCATCATTTGTTGCAGGTCGTGGTTGACGTTTCACATGTGGCTGAACACTTCCTGTTTCCTTAAATAACGTAACTATCCGGCGAACGCTAGGGACACTTGGATGATGTCATCCGGGATACCAAGCAGCATACACTGCACACGCCCGTTGGGCATTTTAATCACAATAGCCATACATCAACACGATATCGACTTTTTCCGCAATTGGTAAACGGTCCATTTTAACACGGGTTATGTATTACGAAGCAAATACCGTCCGCACTGGCGGAATGTTTGTGACTATTGCAGCGCCGTCTAACACAAAGCGAGAAAAGTGGTCCAACTAAAATATTTGTATTTCTTTACGTACTACATGAATATGTAATAAAAAATGGGAGTTCCTATTTTTAAAAAAGCGCAGTTGATATCCGTTTCACCTATGGCTGCACCATCTAGCTGGCCAACCATAGCGCCATCTGGTTTCCCCCTTCAAGCTAGACCAGTTTCGTTGTTTGTAGTTTTTTCGTTTGATGCTTATTTCGTGAGATATTTGGCCCGGTCACTATCAATGGCCCACACAGAGAGAAATGGCCGTTGGATTGTGGGCCACGTTACAGGAAGATATTGCACGTTCTTTTGCTCATCACTACCACAGATTCTATTTGGAGGGCCAGCTGGACACATAAGGACCGGCAGACGTGATTCTCGAAATGCCAGCGGAGGAGCATCCCACTGAAGTGGACGGCCTTACAGCTGAAATCACCATGGATTATCTAGACGCTGGCTTTAAGAGTGGTGCGTTAAACAAATCCCCTGGACCAGGAGGGCTCCCTCTTGAGTTCTACCGTAACTTTGCACCTCTGATGGGACCGACGTGGGTACAGACAGATGTACAATGAACTCTTAAGACCTATCTTACATATCCCTACCGAGTTCACAGAGGGTATCATGACACCCATTCCAAAATCAAGTGGTGGTCGTAGACCACAAGATGTAAGGTGTCAGGCAAATCCAACACCTTACATGAAAACCCTGACATGATAAGCAAATCCAGTAGTATGTCACATAGCTCCGAATAAATCGTGACATTAAATTAACCAAAGTAATACGAGTAACGAGTGAGCAAATGGAATACCACAGACTAACACAAGAATGCCTAAATGCATGTCATACTTTCCCACCGTGAGGCAGACGCAGTTCCGAGGGGAGAAACGAGGACAGAAGCCGAGAGCAGACCCGTGTTAAGCTAGAAGGCCCTACGATAAGGGATGGACACCCACGTCTCCAGCTAACCACTAGGGCTCACCACCCGCACGTTTTAGCGTGAGGCTTTTTCGCGTCTCAGGTACGTCAAGGACCACCCCCAGCCCATGTTAAAAGCTAGAGCCCTCCAGAAAAACAGTATAGATCTTACGATAACACAAAAAGGGCCACTACGACCTGCAAGTTTTAGCGTGAGACTTTTTCGTGTCTCAGGTACGTCAAGGACCACCCCCCCCCCCCCCCCCCTTGTTAAAAGATAGAGCCCTCGAGAAGAACAGTATAGATCTTACGATAACGCTAAAAGGACCACACTAGCTGCAGGTTTTAGCGTGAGACTTTTTAGCGTCTCTGTTACGTTGCAAACTTTAAAAACATTGCCCCTCCACGAAAAGTATAACGTTTCTCATTGGATAGACAGAATTTTTGTAGGCGGAGCCTAAGGTTAACATTGAGACCCTGATTGGTCAGATGAAAACATAGCCAGATAGTTTTTTTAAACTAACTTCGGTAAATTGTAGTAAGGAGAAGTTAGGAAAGAGTGAGTTCCGAGACGGCGAGCTGGATGGCTGCTGCGTCGGCCGCTGTCGCTCTGACGCTGCCTAAACACCGTGTAAGTAGGCTGTTCAGGTTTTTTTTATTGGTAACGCCGCCGCCACGTAGCGCTCTGTATAAAAATCACTGGCTGTGCCGTGTGCAATCTGTGGCTGGTTTGCATTGTTGTCTGCCATTGTAGTGTTGGGCAGCGGCAGCTGGATGCTAATAGCGCGTAGCGTTGCGCAGTTGGAGGTGAGCCGCCAGCAGTGGTGGACGTGGGGAGAGAGATGGCGGAGTTTTGATATTTGTAAGAATTGGTGTCATGAACTGATATATATATATATATACATATTATGACTATTAAGGTAAAATACATTGTTTGTTCTCTATTAAAATCTTTCATTTGCTAACGGTGGCTATCGGTAGTTAGTGCCTTCAGTAGTTTGAATCTTTTAGTTTGCTGGCAGTAGCGGCGCTCGCTGTATTGCAGTAGTTCGAGTAACGAAGATTTTTGTGAGGTAAGTGATTTGTGAAACATATAGGTTAATTCCAGAATGAGATTTTCACTCTGCAGCGGAGTGTGCGCTGATATGAAACTTCCTGGCAGATTAAAACTGTGTGCCCAACCGAGACTCGAACTCGGGACCTTCGCCTTTCGCGGGCAAGTGCTCTACCAACTGAGCTACCGAAGCACGACTCACGTCCGGTACTCACAGCTTTACTTCTGCCAGTATCCGTCTCCTACCTTTCAAACTTTCATATCAGAGCACACTCCGCTGCAGAGTGAAAATCTCATTCTGGAAACATCCCCCAGGCTGTGGCTAAGCCATGTCTCCGCAGTATCCTTTCTTTCAGGAGTGCTAGTTCTGCAAGGTTCGCAGAAGAGCTTCTGTAAAGTTTGGAAGGTAGGAGACGGATACTGGCAGAAGTAAAGCTGTGAGTACCGGACGTGAGTCGTGCTTCGGTAGCTCAGTTGGTAGAGCACTTGCCCGCAAAAGGCAAAGGTCCCGAGTTCGAGTCTCGGTCGGGCACACAGTTTTAATCTGCCAGGAAGTTTCATATAGGTTAATGTTAGTCAGGGCCTTTCTCTTGTAGGGATTATTGAAAGTCAGATTGTGTTGCGCTAAAAACTATTTTTGTGTCAGTTTAAGCACAGTCATGCACAATTTTCGAAGGGGACGTTTCATATGTCGACCCTTAGCCGAGGATACCTCACTGGAATCTTCTGATTTTTATCATCTCTGTCAGTACTTGCACAGTGATTATTAGTGTCTAGTTGTGTAGAAAATTCCGAACTGTTGTCTAACAGAAGGTAAAGCCGATTAATTTCCTCGTCATGGTTTGAGAGCCAATCTTCAAATTTCAAGGCTATTGACTTACCTTCTTTCTCTAAACTTATTTCAGCATCGTGAAAGTTTATTCATTCAAAAAGTCTACTCCCAGTATAATTTCCGTCGACAATAATGGAACAATAAGAAAGTTCATAGGGAAGCTATGGCTTTGACAAAAGAATTCTAAGTTGGTTTGTTGACGTACATTTACACTTTTTCCAATGACTGCCCCTTGTAATTTAATCTTGCGTAACGGAAGCGTGGGGCAATCGTTCGATTTGTTGCATTTGCTAAATGCTGTTTCACTAATTACTGAAATGGGACTGCCTGAGTCAAGTACTGCCGTAAATTTTACGTCATTTACAGTAATGTGAATCACAGGATATGCAATGTTGTTATGTTTTACGTCGTGTTCCTGGAGTAAGATGTCCCTAATGTCTTCCATTTTTACGTAATTACTAGCTACGGCAGCTGAGTCGTCAGTTTCATGCGTACGTTTTGTGGCTGCCAGCGGTATGAGTCATTGCCTATTGTGTCTTTGTTGGCGCGCGTCGTTATTGGGATTTGGAGACCTAACTTCTACAAATTCACCTTGTCGAGAGGGCCCTGCTCTGTTTGAATCCCGCCAGTTCTGCTGCAATTCAGGTCTGTCGTTATGATCATATCGTCTGTCGTCATGTCGGTAGATTCCATAGTTTCTTTCTTGTCGGTCACGTGGTGAAGAATTTCTCCCTGAATCGTAACTGCGCGCTGGACCGTTGCGTCTTTAGTTATCCTGTCTCCCTTGATAATAATTATTTTGGTTTCCATATTGTCTGTTTCTCTGATTGTCTCTGTGATAGTCATTACTACAGAAATGCGATCCTTCTCTGTAACTATTATTACTCCGCCAGTGGTTGTCATATGGGTGGTGTCTGTTTTGGTCACGATTTGCGTTGTAAGAATAGACTTGTCGTGTCCAGTTATTGTTTCTATCGTCACGGAATTGTGACGGATGTGAACTGTAGTGATTGTTTTCCTGTTTTCGCATCCCGCGACTGTCTGTGTCAATTTCTAATTCTTGTAAGAGACCCTGAAAAGCTTCAATGTCGTCTTTGCAACGCCCTGCCAAAATAATATTCCTTAAATGTTCAGGCAATTTCATTATGCAAATGCGGATGAGTTCTGAAGGGCTATATGGGTTTGAAAGATATTGGTTCTTATGCAACATGTCTTCAAAATATTTGACAAGACTGGAAAATTCAGATTGTTCAAAGTGTTTCATCATCATTATGCTATGTTTTACTCGGTCTTGTGTAGCTTGACACCAATATTCTGAGAGGAAAGCATGATAAAATTCTCCTTCACTGTGACAATCGTGAATGACCGATCGTATTCTTACAGCTGGTTCATTCTCCAAGTAGCCACACATAAATTCTAATCTGTGTTCTAATGACCAGTTGGGAGGAAAACAATGAGAGAATTGATGAAGCCACGCTTGTGGATGAATGTTGTTGCCAGAATTCTTCAATGTTTTGAATTTACGTGTAGTAATGAACAGCTTATAGTCAAAATCATCGTATCGGCGAGTCGCATGTCGGTCATTGTTACGTCGTTTCGGCGGTTCCATCTCAAAATTCGGTGTACCTTGCCAATTTCTTTCATAATTTCCGAAGTGCCCTGTGTTATTATTTTGTGGCTGTTCCGTATTTCTATGTCCCTCTTCCCGTATTGGAGCGCGAGTGTCCTCTGAAATACGTAATTGTTGTATTACCTGTGTCAGCTGATCTTGTACTTCCCGGATTTCTCTTTGGTGTTGCGTACTAATTTGATTCAGACTTTGTTTGAATTTCCTAATTTGTTCGCACTCTTCTATGTCATTAAAGACTACCGGTTTTGTGTCATTCAGATTATCATCTACCTTCGTAGATAAATTAGTGAACTGATCCGAAAGTTCGACTACTTTCTCCGATAGTGAACACATTTCCTCAGTGTGTTTTTCTGAACCAAGTTTCAGAGTGTCCATTTGTGTTGAAATCGAATCTACTGTGTCCATTAAGTTTTCCTGAGTTCTTGCAAGTTGCGTAACCGAATCGGTGGATGCAACTGAGTCCATTTTAGCTTGCAAGGTGTCGTGATTTTCACGAACAACAGTTTGCAATTCTTTTATGGCTGCTTCGTGATTCTGTAATGCGTTTTCATGCCGCGAAAAAATAGGTTGAAAATGCTCACAAATTTGTGTTTTTACGTCATTACAGCTTTTTTGACATTTCGATTCAATGTTATGTAACCCAGTAGTTAAATCTTCATGTGTTTGTTGAAGTGTGGTGTCTAACTTCTGAAGATTTTGTTCCATTGTGTCTAACTTTTGAAGCTTTTGCTGTGTTTGTCTCTGATTTTGTTCCATTGTGTCTAACTTTTGAAGATTATGTTCCATTGTGTCCAACTGTTGCTGTGTTTGTCTCTGATTTTGTTCCACTGTGTCTAACTTTTGAAGCTTTTGCTGTGTTTGTCTCTGATTTTGTTCCATTGTGTCTAACTTTTGAAGCTTTTGTCCCATTTGTTGCATTAATTGTAATAACAGTGCACTGGTGTCTGAAACATGTTCCTTAGTGCTATTCGGCAATGTATTTGAACCGGCAATATTCGCAGTTTGAAAAACAGAAAATGTGTCTTGACTTATTTGAGAAACCGGTGAGGACGCAAAACCTGAATCTACAGTATTTGCAAGAATGTGTCCTGTCATTTCGGACTTCTGAGGGGAGCGGTTGCCAACCGATCGATCGATAATGCTTCCCTGTTCACTAATTGTTTCACTGTCTAAACCATTGTTTGCAGCCCGCTCCATTTCCCTATGTACAATTACCAAATTACTACTTTGAACATTAGTTAATTCATTACACGGTGGCGCTAACACACTGCTTTCATCTTCACTGTCATTTCTCAGTTTACTTTGGAGCCTAGTATTACGTTTTTCACACGCCATTATTGCCACAATATTTCACACGACAACACAGAAAAGCACAATTTGAAGAGCAAAAATAAGAGAACACATTAACGTAGCACTGAAAATAATATCTAGTTAATTGCAAGCGCAGATGCGAAATACTTGCTGCAAATCTACATGCATACCACAACTGTTTTACTGTACAACAGTGAAAATCTGCAACTACAAAGGAATTTCTCTCTATGATTACGCGCTAGCAATAAACAAAGGCTACACTAACTACACAAACTACAAGAAAAAAATCAGAAGATTCCAGGTTCGAATCCTGGCAGGGTCTTCATATGAAACGTCCCCTTTGAAAAATTATACAAGGCTGTGCTTCAACTGACACACAATAGTTTTTAGCGCAACGCAATCTGACTTTCAATAATCCCTACAAGAGAATGGCCCTGACTAACATTAACCTATGTGTTTCACAAATCACTTACCTCACAAAAATCTTCGTTACTCGAACTACTGCAATACAGCGAGCGCCACTACTGCCAGCTAACTAAAAGATTCAAACTACGGAAGTCACTAACTACTGATAGGCACAGTTAGCAAATGAAAGATTTTAATAGAGAACAAACAATGTATTTACCTTAATAGTCATAATATATATAGCAGTTCAGGACATCCATTCTTACAAATTACAAAACTCCGCCATCTCTCTCGCCACATCCACCACTTCTGGCGGCTCACCTCCAACTGCGCAACGCTACGCGCTGTTAGCATCCAGCTGCCGCTGCCCAACACTACATTGGCAGACAACAATGCAAACCAGCCACAGACTGCACAGGGCACAGCCAGTGATTTTTATACAGAGCGCTACGTGGCGGCGGCGTTACCAATAAAAAAAAACCTAAACAGCCTACTTACAACCGACAAGGTAATGAACGCACGCGATGCCGCATTTTTGAGCGCATAAGGCTTCACTCAGAACTGCAGAAGACTCATCTGTTACACCCCCTTTTTGCGTAACACTAGTGTCGATCGTTAATTAAAACTCATGCCACTTGAAGTAAAGATCTGAAACGCGATGATTTTTCTGTTTTATAGTTATTGATAAGCCACATCAGCCACTGTAATTTACGACAGGTTAGATAAGTAATTAAAGATAATTGAGGGTCACTGTAGACCATTTTGATAGTTTTCTCTTTTGTGAAACTTAATTTAAACCTAGATTATAGATGTGATATGGCATAGGTCATCCTTCGATCGATTGTAGAACTTGGAACCCATTTAGGGAATATTCGTTCACATTTTTGTTGAACGCAGTTGGTTTTTACCATCCTGCATTAAAACATTTCCTTTTATCAATAGTGCAGTTTATAAACGATGTTTTGTGAGTAGAATAAAATTTCCAGTGGTAAACTTAACTGCTTTTTCGACGTTATTTTACCAGCTAACTAAAAATAGGAAAGCCTTGAACCGTTTCCACTACATTTAGTTAGTATTAAGATTCTTTTACAAGGAGTGCAGTGGAACTGACGCTGAGATCATTGAGTATTTGGTTATATCATCGCTAGTCTCACTGAACTCTTCTGAATTCTACATGTCATGTGTCGTCTGGCGTCTCCTTACCAGCAACAGGTCCCAGGTTCAAACTAGTTAATTCCCTAAAAACACGCTCAGAGCGTCGTTGCGCAAAAGTGGTAGGGAGACACGATATAGAACAATCAGACACCACCATGAATGTTTAGAAAGACTACCGGCCTCTGACATTACTGAATGGCGACTACAAAATCTTTGCACGTATCCTCCGTGCTCGCTTTGAAGCAGCGATAAAGGACAACATACATTTAGATCCAACGTGTCTAGGTGGGAAGCGCAATATATCCACAGCGCTAGGGGCATACAGGGATGTCATATTACTGATGTCCTCATGTCGATTACGAGGAGCCCTCGAGGCAGTGAATATCGATAACGTTTTCGACCGAGTGAACGATGTGTTCCTACAAGGGGTCATGGAACGGATGGGAATCCCCCTCCTGTTTGTGGATACTGTCATGAGGTTGATTAATGGTGCGAACTCAAGAGTCTTGGTGAACGGTGTTAGCTCAGAGCCTTTCACGATGCTGCGCTCAGTGCAGCAAGGTGGCCCCCTATCGGCCATCTTATTGGCAGTCGCTCTTGAACCTGCACCACACGGCCTCCGACGACGACCTGAAGGCGTCCAACTACGGACCACATCTTTCCAATGCCGCGCAAACGCCGACGGCGTCGTTCTTTTGGTCAAGTCAGGAGATGAAATCCAGGCGGCGCTGGAATGGCTTCAGCAGTATGGAGCGGTGGCGGGTAGGGTCATGAATCTACGAAAGACCCGATGTATGGAAGTGGGCAGAGGGCTGCCACCAAGGACAATAGTGCCCGTCACCAAGGGCCCCACTCTCAAGTATTTGGCAGTGGTATTCCATGGAAATATACGACGCACAGTGGCGGATAATTATCGAATGCTACTGCGACAGATTCGCACATTTATACGCCAACATGCACTGCGTGCCATAGATATGTTCCAGCGTACACATTATGTCAACGTCTATTTGGCACCGAAAATAAATCACTTGGCACACATATTGCCGTGGCCCACGATGATCTCATCACGACTACAGTCGGCCTACGAACATTTCGTAAGTGCTGACCTTCACATCAAAGTTCGCTATGATACCTCGACGCTGCCACCGAGAGGAGGAGGCATCGGACTCGTAAACGTGAAGAACAGAGAGTGTGCGCTATTTTTCAGTACGATGCAACGTCATTGTGGAAACGTGCACGTCTCCTCAATGGGCGCTGTGATCAACGAAGTGGCCCCCCCATTCACTATGTCCACCAGCCAATGTACGCCACATCACGGCGCCGCTCGCACACCATCGGGACATCTTCGTCGATTACAGTAACGTTCAGGTTATCTTGCTGGTGACTAGGCTGCACAGAAAGAAAGACATATATCGAAGTTTCTTTCAGCAACAATCTCGCGAACAGAAGTATCCGACGATACTGTGGCAGAGCCGCGAGGGGTAGCCGCGTGGCCTCTGGGGCGCCTTGCTACGGTTCGCGCTGCTGTCAACGTCAGAGGGGCATGGGTGTGTGTGATGTCCTTAGCGTAAGTTGGTTTAAGTTAGATTAAGTAGTGTGTAAGCCTAGGGACCCTATAGGAACTTACCACAAATTTCCCACAGAGGCAGGAAATGTGGAAAGCGGTGGTACGTGCGTTGTGGTATGTAGTGGTGAACGGCAAATTACCGAACCGTGAACGACTGCACTCTATTCAACTGGTTGACACTCCGATATGCTCCCACTGTGCGGTCGTCGATTCCGACGAGCACCGTTTGGTTTGTTTCACGTCAAACGACTGTTGGCTTCTAACGAGGAAAATGCTGGCTCTTTTACTGCGTACGGCGCACACGGCGATCAAAGCTGACGACCTGCTGTACCCGGACAAAGTATACTTTCCCACCGCCAGGATAAACGCCGTAAACTGGATAAAGGGGACGGCGACGTATTATTTTTGTCGCACCCATGACAACAACGTCATACACTTCTGGTAAATGCTGCAAAAGCAACATGATATCTTGCGGCGACACGTGAAATACAGAACATTTTTTTCCAATTGCTTGGGTTCGTTATTCACGGACACTCCGGCTAGTTCGGGTGTTCCAGGTATGAGAAATGAAATGAGGAGATAGCTCAACGTTCAGGAACTAACGTTCAAGCCTGATGTATTCACGGTACTACATCTAGTATTTTAAGTATGGAGCAGGAAGCCGACCTGGATATACGCCAACATGGACGTTTCAGGATCCCGTTTCCTTTTCCGTCTTCTTCTAGTTAACTCTTTAAATCTAGACGACGTTCGGAGCCGTTTTTAAGTTTCGGTGTGTTGAACGGTAGTTTCTGTATGTTGTGCTTAGCACCTATGAAAGAGAATAAAAATCAATAGACACAAAAAACACCTCAAATAAATATAAAAATTTATGGATAATAAAAATAATTACGAAATCGCTTTCATGCTTTGGACCACATCTGCAGAAAAGGGAGGGTGGAGACATGGTGGCCAGGCCTCGGGTTGTCACCCCTGCCCGCCCTGCTTCCGCCTGTCCATGACCTGATCCCCCCACAAAAAAAAGTTGGTAAAGTGACAAACTGATGTGGCGAAAACCGTAGGTTTGCGTAGCCCTGTGTACGAGAGTATTTTTTTTCCTCTTCGTGTTTGTAAACCGTTCTGAAACTTCTTAATCGTCAAAGTTAAGAATTTTTCTGAAATATTCGTTGTTATTTACAGGTAAGAGCGTGCTTTCTCAGTAACGAGTATCTTCGATTTCGTGATTTCCATATTTTGAAAGATATTTCGTGATTTCCATATTTTGAAAGATATTTCGTGATTTCCATATTATGAAAGTTGAAATTGCTTTTCGTGAAAAAAACTGACAGAGATATATATACTTTTTCGTCTGACAAATAGTTCACCATTCTTTTCTGAATACGTAGCGATTTCCGATTGTGTGGTCAGGCAGGAGTCCAAGAGCACAGCTTAAATTACTGCGAATGAAACTAGCAGCAATATCATTATACTCTAGTTTGTCACAGGTATTTATCTGCGATCGAATCCTTAACAACAGTAGACAGAGATGAAAGATTCTAGCCACAACTACCATATATGAAACATTTTGATTCACCAGATGCATGTTATAAACTACAACGAACTTCTATAGCTGAACTCGCCACACGCTCTTGAAAAGCCGTTTTTTATGCCGGTTTTTATGGACCAAATCGTTGATGAGTCATATAGGGAAGTACGCTACTTTATCGTTTGTATCTCTAGGAGCGAGTTACAACCACATTCTATGCATCTTCTTAATCTTTGCCACTCTCTTAAACAATTTTTCGGATTCGTGGAGATGTGTTCCGTCTATCCAACTAACTGAAGGTAGTTTGTTTATTGCCATACGCGTTTCGCTTCTTTTATCTGTGAGTCGTCTTCACAAACAAAAGAAGCGAAACACGTACGGCAGTCTTCAGGAAAAAAAGAAGCGAAATGCGTGTGGCAGTAAACAAACTGCCTTCGATTAGTTGTATGGACGGAACATCCTCCATGAATTTCGAAGTAACTAAGGAACGCCGGAAAACAGAAAAAATGAATTTTTCTGGTGTTTCAGTACATATATTTGCACAATGTGGTACTACACTCCATTTGTAACTCATACTCCAAATTGTAAAATCCAAACCAAAATCTTAGCACGTTGCACGACGAACGTCTATGTGTTATACCTTACTGGAATGGTGGAAATGTCTGCTTTTACGTGTTTATGAAAATTAAATTTTAGTTGAAAAGGGGGCGTCATACGCGTTAATATTTAAGAGTAGGTGCGTGTTTTCGACCATTTTTTTGGCGAGTGTCAAATTTGAGGAGTCATAGAAGTCAGACCAAATTAGAAGAAAAATTTCCTTTTCGCAGTTTAAAGATGCAGCCATAGTCTTCCAGACCAATTGTCATTGCTTTCCAATAAGCAGTTTTGTCCTATTCGCGTGATGGTGATACATATTAACAAGACGAAAAGTGTAAATGCAAGCTCTGTTATTGCCTTTCAGAGCTGTTGTGTTTTTATGCACGGAAAACTGCTTAAAGTGCTGTATCACGTCATTAATTCATTTGCTTTTGGGTTTGTGTGCGCTCGTGTTTGTGTGTGATATGTTGCCGGAACTCTGAACAGTATTTCCACTTCATTGTTCATTGTTGCAGTGTTTACATCGCAGTTTCCCCTAAGATAAAAACAATGGTGTTCCCATTCGTTGTGTATTTGTGTAGGACAGTGCTCGTAACGTAATTAGCTGCCTCGTACTTGTGTGAAACCATGCAGCATTTACGGAGTTGCGAAAAGTCTATGGTGATCTTGCGCATGCTTACTTTGAGGCCGAAAAAACAGGGCGCGAGCAGTTCCGTATCACAGCCAGTAAAGACAACTTCTGAATGTCTCGTGTTAACGAAAGTACAGTGACGCTAATTTCGGGAGAATGTAGGGAAACTTCATGTCTTGTGTCACCAAAAGAGAGAGTTTGTACTGGACGAGTTTACACAGCAACTCATCATAAAAATATCGGCGACTTCTATGTGGAAAAGGAGTTTCCAGCAGTTGCACCCGTGTTGGAAAAGTTGAAAACTGAGGTGGAAGAATTTCTTGATACGAGTGAAACGCCCTTTGGCGCGCTATTCGAAAACCGGCCTTCATATCTAAAAAGTTCAACAAAGAATCTGTGATGATGAAAAATAGCCAAGTAGCAAGAAAAAGAGACGAGTTCTTGCGGGAAATAAGACACTTGCACAACACAGGATGGACTATTTGTGGCACTGATGAGAGTCGGTGTGATGCAAATCATTCCAGAAAGTTTGGTTGGCAGGAACAAAAATGCGCTATGCACCGGAAAATGTATACGATTATCGCAGAGGAAGTGTTCTAGAGTGGAATGGCTGGAAAGATGGAATTCAAACACCGTCCGGTTCTGGAAAAAGGTTTACAATGTGCCACATTGGAAACGAAGATTGGTTCATGCAAAATGCTGGATACTGTTTCTTTGGGAAAAAAGAAGTGCAGATTATCATTCTGAAATGAATGACAGACACTACGACAAGTGGTTTAGGAACGTTCTCGAAAAAGCAACCTAACAGATCTGCGATTGTTTGAGATCAGGTTCCATACTGCACGATGAAGTATAACGAAATCCATCTACGAAATAGAGAAAGGATTCTATTATTGAATGGGTGGGAGGCAATAATGTAGAGCTTCTATCTATTGCCACATCGTAAGAAGAATTTACTAAATCTAGTGTACTGGAACACGCACGACCGCTCTTCGGAGCGCAGCAATGCCTGTTGGAAAGGGTATTCCGATCAGTGGACAAGGAAATTAAACTTCTGTGGTTGCATGTAGCGCACTGAGAACTGAAAGCCATTGTATTTATTTGGGTATTCTGAATTTATTTGAGCATCTGTCAAGAACAAGATAGCTAAGGATAACAATAAATTTAAAATAAATGATACTTCACAGTTGTGTCGTTCCTCTCTGGAGTTATGCGCTAAGAGCACACTGTCTTGACAGTTCAATAGATCCATGGGTGATCCCAATAGACGACTGCAGTAGCAGCAGCGAGACTTCATCCAGCAGCCAAAGTGGTTAAGAAAGGTTTTATTTCAGTCATCATTCTTTACTGCAAAATTTATTCAGGCTCATCGACTTCTCCATGTACTGCTGAAATGTGCTACACATACATTCATTTATTTTCAGCTGCTTGCATATCGAGCATTTATTTGCAATTTCCCATATCGTTTCCCTCTACTCGCAACAAAAACTGAACACAGCAATTCTGTAGTGGAATGCGACTACGAAGTTGCCGTTCTTCGCTGATGAACAGGCGCTTACGTCGCATTTCAACAGTGGTGGCGCGCTGGTGTCACAACTACGCTCCACTACAGCCTCCCACATGTTGTACCTCCCAATGCAATTGCTTTACAAACTCTTAACTAAGAAACACGAGGAGTACCCGTTAGTAAACATATACGAGGTAACCAACGAAAGTTAAAGCTTAACACCAGTGCCTTCTCCGTCGCAATAGTTACAACGATAAGCTCAATCGCAGGCGTCTTGCCTTGGACATTACGGCGATGAAACGAGTACCTAATCAGAAAATAACATATACTCCGCCTGTAAATAGAACAGGGTTGTGTCTTTAAACTGTTAAAAGGAAATTTTTCTCCTAATTACCGGCTGATTTTTTTGCGTCCTTACAGTTGACACTCGCCGAAAAAAGTTAGAAAAATCACGGTTTCCCTTAAATATTACCGCGTACGTTGCCCCATTTCGTCTAGGATGTATTATACACTAAATAAAAGTAGACATTTCGCTAATTGCGGCAAGGTGTAACATATCGATATTCGTAATCCACTCCGACTAGAATATGAGCTCAAAGTCAGGGGTCAATCATTAAGAAATGGATAATATATAAATGTTGTAACGAATTTCTCGTTTATTTCCGTCGAAAGGTGGTAGTATGTTGCATCATTGCAGTTCTTCTTTTAATATCCAGAGCGATTCAGTAATCATCAGTCACTGTACCGTAGAATTCGTCTACTTTATTTACACTTGTAGTACCTATATTACAGTTTGTTCTGGTAAATTTGTCCGGTTTGCCCGTCACCAGAGTTTTCGTTTTGTGTGCATCTATTCCAGGCTAAAAATTTTCCTGGAAATGAGTCATGCAAGTCATGGCCTTTATTGACTGTGGCACGACGAATGTAGTGAAATCTTGATCCACATTAAACGGCACTGAGCACTATCGGACTCAACATCTGAGGTTATCAATCCCCTAGAGCTTAGAACTACTTAAACGTAACTAACCTAAGGACATCAGATACATCCACGCCCGAGGCAGGATTCGAACCTGCTACCGTAGCAGACGCGCGGTTCCAGAATGAGCGGCTAGAACAGCTCGGCCACCACGGTCGGCGATCCACATTATTTACAAAACACGTTCACTGGGCACTTAACGGTCCAAATCCGCTCGACTTGTACCTTTGTCATTTGGACGTTGCTTTTCTACAGCACGATTTTTCTGAAATATTTGGAGAAGGCCTGATACAAAGGCAGAGACTAGTAGTGCACGAAATAAAGTTCTACAACTGGTGCGGTTTTTCATTAATTGACTTTACTGTTCATTTAATACATTCGTTTAACAGACGACCGACTGATAACAGTTACTTTATTGTGACTCTATTATCGGCGAGTATCGCAGATAATGCAGACAATGTTTCCTTCTATTACTGCGAGAAAGTAAACTTCTTGTGGTCACGACAGTGAGTGTCCCACAAAAAACGACACTTCTGCAGCGAGCCATAAAACTATAAAACGTGAATCAAGAAACGCACAGTAGGATCTCCGGCATGTATCAGCAGTTGCAAAAAAGCATGTATTCCTCGTAGCAGCTAAAGACGCACGGCAGCTGCAGTCGCAAGACCAACAGGCCGTCAGCTGGTAAGGGAAGCGGAGCGGCGCGGAGAGAGGAAGTTGTCAATTTGAATGAACAACTCTCGAGCGGGGAACGCGGCAGCTCCATCCGTGCGTTACAGTACGTCAGGCGAACCAGCCATCCACTTTGATCTCTGAGAAGCTGCGTATCAAACTTTGATGAGTGCGGTTCGCCATTTACGACCATTGTTGTGATAATTTCCATGTAAAAAATTACAGTGCTTGCACAGAGCGTACCTGCTACGTGGACAAGAACAAAGCTTGTCGTCCCTGGAAACAAGTGAAGATGTACCAGACGAAACTATGTTTTTATTATGAGGATTCCACAATCAAAACCCAGCGCTCTCTGTTTGTCCACGAGACTCAGGAGGCAGTAAACAACGGCCAACAGACTGATGCCGTGATACATGACTTCGGAAAGGCTACCGATACAGTTCCATCCTGTCGTCTAGAGAGAAGAGTGTGACCGTACCAAATGTCACACCGGCTTTGTGATTGGCTTGAAAAGTTTCTAACAAACATAACTCAGCATGTCATTCTCAATGAAGAGGAACCTTCCGAAGTAAAAATAACTTCTGGCATACCAGAAAAGAGTTTTTAAGACTGTTTCTTTGACAATATGTGTATAAATAACGTAGCAGATAATGTCGAGAGTTCCATGCGGAGTTTCGTGTATAATATACAGAGACGTCACAACGCTATAAAATTGTAGAGGACTGCAGGTAGACCTGCAGAGGATGGACGTCTGGTGCAGGGATTGTTAAATGACCGTCAGTGTTGTAGGGAAGCAGCCTACTCACGCCGTATAAAATTCACAGCAGTCTTTCCGTTGCGTGCCAGCCAGTCCGCTGTAACTAGCTCTGACGTCATAAATGTTGCGCAATACTTTAAAAATCAAGTAAAGAACCTGAAACGTTGCTAGCATGTCAGAAGTAATACGAGGTGCATTCAAGTTCTAAGGCCTCGGATTTTTTTTTCTCCTGACTGGAAAGAGATAGAAACATACGCATTGTTTTAAAATGAGGCCCCGTTCATTGTCAATACGTCCCAGAGATGGCAGCACCGTACGGCAGATGGAATTTTACCGCCAGCAGCGAGGATGAGAGCTGTTTAAATACTTAAAATGGCGACGTTTTCCTTACTTGAACAGCGTGCAATCAACCGTTTTCTGAATTTGCGTGGTGTGAAACCAATTGAAATTCATCGACAGTTGAAGGAGACGTAGTGATGGAGTTACGGATGTATCGAAAGTGCGTTCGTGGGTGCGACAGTTTAATGAAGGCATAACATCGTGTGACAACAAACCGAAACAACCTCGGGCTCGCACAAGCCGGTCTGACAACATGATCGAGAAAGTGGAGAGAATTGTTTTGGGGGATCGCCGAATGACTGTTCAACAGATCACCTCCAGAGTTGGCATTGCTATGGGTTCTGTGCAGACAGTCCTGCATGACGACCTGAAAATGCGAAAAGTGTCATCCAGGTGGGTGCCACGAATTCTGACGGACGAGCACATGGTTGCCCGTGTGGCATGTTGCCAAGCAATGTTCACGAGCAACGACAGCATGGGTGGGACGTTCTTTACGTCGGTTGTGACAATGGATGAGACGTGGATGCCATTTTTCAATCCAGAAACAAAACGCCAGTCAGCTTAATGGAAGCATACAGATTCACAGTCACCAAAAAAAACGTCGGGTAACCGCCAGTGCTGAAAAAATGATGGTGTCCATGTTCTGGGACAGCGAGGGCGCAATCCTTACCCATTGCGTTCCAAAGGGCACTACGGTAACAGGTGCATATAACGAAAATGTTTTGAAGAACAAATTCCTTCCTGCACTGCAACAAAAACGTCTGGGAAGGGCTGCGCGTGTGCTGTTTCACCAAGACAACGCACCCGCACATCGAGCTAACGTTGCGCAACAGTTTCTTCGTGATAACAACTTTGAAGTGATTCCTCATGCTCCCTACCCACCTGACCTGGCTCCTAGTGACTTTTGGCTTTTTCCAACAATGAAAGACACTCTCCGTGGCCGCACATTCACCAGCTGTGCTGCTATTGCCTCAGCGATTTTCCAGTGGTCAAAACAGACTCCTAAAGAAGCGTTATGAAAAATGTGTACGTCTGCAGGGCGATTACGTCGAGAAGTAACGCCAGTTTCATCGATTTCGTGTGAGTAGTTAATTAGAAAAAAAATCGGAGGCCTTAGAACTAGAATGCACCTCGTACCATATCATTATGTGTGTTATATCAGTTCAATAGCTTTGGACGTTTTTCTGTGAAAATCATTGGCGCAACAGAAAAGAGCTAGAAACTTAAAAAATTATATTTAGATTCCGTTTGCGTAATAATTTAGTAGAAACAGTGATCTGGATCCCACAAATTAAAATTTTAGTTGAAAATCATGATTTTCTGGTTTTTGTCTTAAAAATTAAGGAAGCAACATAGATTTAGTAGGTGAATAAATAAAGCTAGGATGTTTAAGTTTAAGTAGAAGGGAGATACGCTACAATCATAAGGATGTGAGAAGTGTCAACAGAACAACTATAAAACTATAGCGATAGCGTACCTCCAAAGGGCAAGTTCAGAGCTCGTCTAATGCGTATAGTGTAATTAAATTAATTCTCTCGCCCAAAATATTGGACTTGGCCACGTCAAACTTTTATTATGATTACTTACCTGTGTGCTGATTGCACACTTTGCTGCCATCAGCAAAGGAAGCAATGATTTATTTAATAACTAAAAGTGGTGCATTACTAGCCCAGCGTCTAGTCGGGACAGCGGAATTAATCAGGCGTTCCTTTAGCCGTCCGCACCGCGGCTGCGCGAGGAAGAAAGGCCCCAGTTGTCTCCAGAAGCTAATCAGCGCACCACCTGTGCCGGGAGTCGCGTCGCGTCGGTATCATTGCTCTAAACAGCCTCGGATGCCGTAATAAGTTACTCGGGATACGCGTAGCCAAGAAATCATTTTCGAGTGAAGTGTTAATTCAGGGATTACTTTGATGATCTATCTTCAGTTCGCGTATGTCGTATTTTCACGTGCCGCCGCAGGACAGACATTCTGCCATTATTTAGCGTGGTGTTTGATGAACATTATCATCAAATTATGGCGAGCATTCACTTAAACATTTAATTTGAACAGTTATAGTTGCATCAGCGCATTAGACTCTGAACTGCTCTGGTAGTTGGATTGTGTGGATTCTTTTTGGTCTGTCACTTTCAGAATATATTGAACATTTTAGAGTGAATCGTTTTTGATGATGAATCCCAGACAATCTTCTAATTCCTCAGAGCTATAAGCTGTAGCTATAAGTGTATTTCTCAGATGAAGTGGGCACTAGGAATTCTAATTACAGACTTCACGTTTTGCTAATCACTTTCTGGTTGCCAATATTGTAGTTAGAGAGCCAGTGTTCAGAACGGCGAACAACAGCATTAATTAAATCATAGGAACATTTCAATAACAATAATTTCCATACGCCGCCCCACATATAGTGCATCGTTGGGAAAGATATTTCACAATAATAACCAATTTTTCCACCCGCTGCCCCTGATATGCTACACGGCCGGGAAAGATATTCCACATTCATTATTATTAACAATATTTCCACCCGCCGCCCCACAGTGTAAACAAGTGTAACGTATTGCGCACAAATAGGCCCAAAGGCTCATTTTATTTGGTTAGGTTATTGCAGAACAGTCACTGGATGCACTCTCGTTAAAACTCCGGGTGTGTGGTTAACGAGCGATTTGATGTGGGACGGCCACCGTCTACCTTGCAAAACACACTTTCGACCAAATCATGAACATTGACACTCAGTCTAATATAAGTAGGAGATAAAAATCATAGAGGAATTAGAGAAGATTCGAAGAAGATTCGCCACAGGTTCATTTACACTGATACACTAATACTATGCCGGGCCTCCTTTTGCCCAGTGTAGTGCAGCAACTCGACATCGGATGGACTCAACATGTCATTGGGAATCCCCTACAGATATATTGAGCCATCCTGCCTCTGCAGCCATCCGTAACTCGAAAGTGCTACCGTTGGTGGATCTTGAACACGATTTCTAGATTATGTCCCATAAATGTTCGATGGGATTCAAGTCGGGCAATTTGGGTGGTCAAACCATTCGCTCGAATTCTCCTTTACATTCTTCAAACCAATTACGATCATTTGTGGCGTGGTGACACAGCGCATTGCCATCCGTAAAAAGTGAATCGTTGTTTGCAAACATGAAATCCATCAATGGCTGTAAATGGTCGTCAGGCAGCCGAACAAAGCCAGTTGGCCCAAATCATCCAGTCAGTTCCATGTAAACATAGCTCACATCGTTATGGAGCGCTGCGCCTGATTAGCCGAGCGGTCTTGGGTGCTGCAGTCCTGGACTGTGCGGCTGGTCCCGGAGGAGCTTGGACTCCTCCCTCGGGCATGAGTGTGTGTGTTTGTCGTTATGATAATTTAGGTTAAGTAGTGTGTAAGCTTAGAGACTGATGACCTTAGCAGTTAAGTCCCATAAGATTTCACACACATTTGAACATTTTCGTTATGGAGCCAACAATGGCTCTGAGCACTATGGGACTTAACTTCTGAGGTCATCAGTCGCCTAGAACTTAGAACTAATTAAACCTAACTAACCTAAGGACATCACACACATCCATGCCCGAGGCAGGATTCGAACCTGCGACCGTAGCGGTCGCTCGGCTCCAGACTGTAGCGCCTAGAACCGCAAGGCCACTCCGCCGGCTGGAGCCAACAACATTGCTTTGTTGACGATTTGGGTCCATGGCTTCGTGGGGCCGGAGCCACACCTGAGCCCTTGTATTAGATCTTAGAAAGTGAAATTGGGACTCATCACACCAGGCCACGGTTCTCGAGTTGATATGGTCATGAGGACAGTAGACGCTCCGCAGGCGATGCCATGCTGGTAGCAAAGCCTCTCGCGTCTGTCGTCTTCACCCATGCCCCACTGACGCCAAATACCGGCGCAATGTCCTAACGGATGCGTTCGTCATATGTACCACATTGTTTTCTGCTGTTGCTTGTCTGTTACCACAGGCAATTCTATGCAAATGCCACTGATCTCGGTAGTTAAGCGGCTGCCGTCGACCCATGCTTTGTCCACAGTGAGAAATAATGCCTGAATTTGGTTATATCGGCACACCCTTGACTCAGTGGAGCTCAGGATACTGAATTCCCTAACGATTTCCGAAATGGAATGGCCTATGCGTCTAGTCCCACTACCCTCCACCACACACCATCAGGTGACTTGTGGAGTATAGATGTAGACGTAGGTGTGGACGTGACGCACCCCAGCCTAAGTAAGTTGATCTAATTGCGGTCGGAAGCCATAATCATTCCGAAACCTTTTTACATGAATTACCTGAGTACAAATGGCGGCACGTACCTGTTATACCTCGTGTACGCGATACAGTCACCATTTGCATATGCGCATATCCCTATCCCATTACTTTTGTCATCTCATTGTAGCATGAAGGCCAATTGTCGCGATCTGGTTAACTGTCAAAATACAATGAACGTCTCTTTCATATACATATCTTACGAAGACATCATGAAGGTAGGGCTCATACATGCGCTTACCGCCAATCATTCCTCCGAAGGACCATTCGCGCCTGAAGAAGAAAAGAGGAATATGATACGAAACTACCCTCCACCCTGCACCATCAGGTGACTTGTGGATTATAGAGGCAGACGTAGGTGTTGATGTGACGCACCCTAGCCTAAGTAAGTTCATCCGCTTCGTTTTAAATTGGTAGCGATGTGTGCCTTTCATTCAAAAGAATGAAAGTGAGTACAGTGCCGTAATAGAAATCTTTGCTTTGGGAGATTTATCGCCAACAGAGTTTCATTCAAAAGAATGAAAGTGATTACAGTGCCGTAATAGAAATCTTTGCTTTGGAAGATTTATCGCCAACAGAGTTTCATTCAAAGTTGGTGAAAGTGTTATCAAATTCCAGTATATACAGCTCTGTTATGAAGGAGTCTAGTGCCTCCAGTATGTTTTACACCACGACACTGTAACTAATATACCGAAGATGCTTAGAAAAGTATTTCAAGGGAAACACGTAGTGAACAGAATTATCTCTCCAACTATCATTTTTGCAGTTCATTTATCGAGGTAACTTAGACATCTGGACGGAGGAACAAACAATTTTGCGAAAGATTCAAAACATTCCAGAATGAAATTTTCACTCTGCAGCAGAGTGAGCGGTGATATGAAGCTTCGTGGCAGATTAAAACTGTATGCCGGATCCAGACTCGAACTAGGGACAGTTTTAATCTGCCTGGAAGTTTCGTATCAGTGCACCTCCGCTGCGGAGTGAAAATCTCATTCTGGAAACATCCTCCAGGCTGTGGCTGAGTGATGTACCAGCAATATCCTTTGTTCCAGAAGTGCTAGTCTTGCAAGTTTCGCAGGAGAGCCTCTGTGAAGTGTGGAAGGTAGGAGATGAGGTATTGACGATAGTAAAAACGTGAGCAATGATCGAAAGTTGTGCCTGGGTAGCTGAGTCAGTAGAGCACTTGCACGCGAAAGGCGGAAGTGCCGAATTCTTATCTCGGTTAAATATACACTTTTAATTTGCCAATTAGTTTTATTCAGAACACTTCTTACAAATATTACACTCTGTGAAGATATAAGCGACTAATATTATAGTGTATTTTGAGGCGAAATATTTCCTTACTAACATCTCAGTATCAGATAACATGAAGATCATAGTGGAATAATATACAATATGTGGTTCAAATGGCACAAATGGCTCTGAGCACTATGCGAATTAACTTCTGAGGTCATTAGTCTCCTAGAACTTAGAACTAATTAAACGTAACTAACCTAAGGACATCACACACATCCATGCACGAGACAGGATTCGAACCTGCGTCTGTAGCGGTCGCTCGGTTCCAGACTGTAGCGTCTAGAACCGCACGGCCACTCCGGCCGCCCAATATGTGGTGGAATGCAGTCTACAATCGAAACACTGATGGCTAACGGCTGTGATGGTTGATCCATTATAAGTACGCTTAAACGAAGTAGTTTTAATAATTAAAGTGATAAATGAGGGTAGTCTTCTCTCTACACTTCGTTACTAGACTAACTGATCGCATAAAAATGCTAAAAAGGTTGTGTTTTTGAGATACCACAATATAAAATACTTTAGCTAAAGCGAGTGCGCTTGATACACTTCGTGATCAAACGTATCCAGACACCCCCACAAACATACGTTTTTCATATTAGATGCATTGTGCTGCCACCTACTGCCAGGTACTCCATATCAGCGACCTCAGTGGTCATTAAACATCGTGAGAGAGCAGAATAGGCCGCTCCGCGGAACTCACAGACTTCGAATATGGTCAGGTGTCTGGGTGTCATTTGTGTCATACCATACGTCTGTATGCGAGATTTCCACACTGCTAAACATCCCTATGTGCAATGTTTCCGATGTGATAGTGAAGTGGAAATGTGGAGGGACACGTACAGCACAAAACCGTATAGCCCGACCTCGTCTCTTGACTGACAGAGACCGTCGACCGTTGAAGAGGGTCGCAGTGTGTAATAGGTACACATATATCCAGACCATAAAACATGAATTCCAAACTGCATCAGGATCCACTGCAAGTACTATGACAGTTAAGTTGGAGGCTAGAAAACAGGGATTTCTTGGTCGAGCGGCTGCTCGTAAGCCATACAACACACCAGTAAATGCCAAACTACGCCTCGCTTGATGTAAGGAGCGTAAACATTGGACGACTGAACAGTGGGAAAACGCCGTGTGCACTGACGAATCACGGTACACTACGTGGCGATCCAATGGCAGGGTGTGAGTATAACGAATGCCCAGTGAACGTCAAATGGCTCTGACCACTATGGGACTTAACATCTATGGTCATCAGTCCTCTAGAACTTAGAACTACTTAAACCTAACTAACCTAAGGACATCACACAACACCCAGTCAACACGAGGCAGAGAAAATCCCTGACCCCGCCGGGAATCTAACCCGGGAACCCGGGCGTGGGAAGCGAGAACGCTACCGCACGACCATGAGGTGCGGACCCGTTGAACGTCATCTGCCGGCGTGTGCAGTACCAGCAGTAAAATTCGGAGGCGCTGGTGTTATGGTGTGGTCGTCTTTCTCATGGAGGAGGCTTGCACCCCTTGTTGTTTTGTGTGGCACTATTACGCCACAGGCCTACACTGATGTTTTAAGCACCTTCTTGCTTCCCAATGTTGAAGAGCAATTCGGGGATGGCGATTGCATCTTTCAACACGATCGAGCACCTGTTCGTAATGCATAGCTTGTGACGGATTGGTTACACGACAATAACAAACCTGTAATGGATTGGCGTGCACAGAGTCCTGACCTGAATCTTACAGAACACCTCGGGGGTGTTTTGGAACGCCGACTTCGTGCCAGGCCTCATCGACCAACATCGATACCTCTCCTCAGTGCAGCACTCCGTGAACAATGGGCTGCCATTCCCCAAGAAACCTTCCGGCACCTGATTGAACGTATGCCTGATAGAGTGGAAGCTGTCATCAAGGCTGTGGGTGAGCCAACTACATATTGAATTCCAGCATTAACGATGGAGGGCGCCACGAACTGAGTGTAGTTACACTGAAGGAATGCGACTATGGGTGTCACTGCAGCAAAGTGCATATGGGCGAAATTCTGGAGGGTGGGGGGACAATAAAGCCGTGGATTACAGATCACGAGAGCGAAAAACTTAGAAATAAAGGTGTGTGTACTTTCTGAAGCGGATCACCGGAAGACTGCGATCAAGATACAGATTTTAAAAACGTACGTATGCTAGTAGAATAACAGTATGTAAATGTAGAAAGTATGCCCGAAAAGCAGTTCAGATCGCTGAAAATGAAAGTCTTGTCTATGGCGGTGATAGCTACTGGCTTCCAGCTTAGTAGCCATCAAACGGTGCGCGAGGAGTACAAACACGTACCACACAGCCACCTCAGAGGCCCAACAACAGTAATATTAAGGTAAGCGTTACGTAAGGATGGGATCAACAAATGCAAGCAAGCTGAAGAGAAATGAGTGCAGGAAAACTGTGAAGATGAGTCTGTGGGAAAGAATTCCAGATGGACGCCGAGTGAGATCACGGGTATTTTCTTCGTCCGCTGAAAAAACTTCTAAGAGGTCCATGATTAAGGAATTAGTTGCTAGCGCAATAGAGCAGATGTAATTTCGATGGACTGCCTTCGCTGCCTGCGATATGTAAGCTACACTCCTGGAAATGGAAAAAAGAACACATTGAGACCGGTGTGTCAGAGCCACCATACTTGCTCCGGACACTGCGAGAGGGCTGTACACGCACGGCACAGCGGACACACCAGGAACCGCGGTGTTGGCCGTCGAATGGCGCTAGCTGCGCAGCATTTGTTCACCGCCGCCGTCAGTGTCAGCCAGTTTGCCGTGGCATACGGAGCTCCATCGCAGTCTTTAACACTGGTAGCATGCCGCGACAGCGTGGACGTGAAGCGTATGTGCAGTTGACGGACTTTGAGTGAGGGCGTATAGTGGGCATGCGGGAGGCCGGGTGGACGTACCGCCGAATTGCTCAACACGTGGGGCGTGAGGTCTCCACAGTACATCGATGTTATCGCCAGTGGTCGGCGGAAGGTGCACGTGCCCGACGACCTGGGACCGGACCGCAGCGACGCACGGATGCACGCCAAGACCGTAGGATCCTACGCAGTGCCGTAGGGGACCGCACTGCCACTTCCCAGCAAATTAGGGACTCTGTTGCTCCTGGGGTATCGGCGAGGACCATTCGCAACCGTCTCCATGAAGCTGGGCTACGGTCCCGCACACCGTTAGGCCGTCTTCCATTCACGCCCCAACATCGTGCAGCCCGCCTCCAGTGGTGTCGCGACAGGCGTGAATGGAGGGACGAATGGAGACGTGTCGTCTTCAGCGATGAGAGTCGCTTCTGCCTTGGTGCCAATGATGGTCGTATGCGTGTTTGGCGCCGTGCAGGTGAGCGCCACAATCAGGACTGCATACGACCGAGGCACACAGGGCCAACACCCGGCATCATGGTGTGGGGAGGGATCTCCTACACTGGCCGTACACCTCTGGTGATCGTCGAGGGGACACTGAATAGTGCACGATACATCCAAACCGTCATCTAACCCATCGTTCTCCATTTCCTAGACCGGCAAGGGAACTTGCTGTTCCAACAGGACAATGCACGTCCACATGTATCCCGTGCCACCCAACGTGGTCTAGAAGGTGTAAGTCAACTACCCTGGCCAGCAAGATCTCCGGATGTGCCCCCCATTGAGCATGTTTGGGACTGGATGAAGCGTCGTCTCACGCAGTCTGCACGTCCAGCACGAACGCTGGTCCAACTGGGCGCCAGGTGGAAATGGCATGGCAAGCCGTTCCACAGGACTACATCCAGCATCTCTACGATGCATCTCTACGAATAGCAGCCTGCATTGCTGCGGAAGGTGGATATACACTGTACTAGTGCCGACATTGTGCATGCTCTGTTGCCTGTGTCTATGTGCCTGTGGTACTGTCAGTGTGATCATGTGATGTATCTGACCCCAGGAATGTGTCAATAAAGTTTCCCCTTCCTGGGACAATGAATTCACGGTGTTCTTATTTCAATTTCCAGGAGTGTATAAGAGAATCTCAGACCAGAGAGCAACGTTGTATGCTGTAGGAACTGTGTAGCAGTAGGAGTAAGCAGTTGCTAGCAGTCGTGAGTGTGGAGTTGGCTGGGCCGGTCGTGTGGAGCGATGGCGGAGCCTGAGCATTGTAGTATAAGGTAAAGGCACCCTTTCGCGTATGTAATATTGTTATATCAGGTCCAATGTAAAATGTTGTAAAAAATCTCTTAATAATAATCTTGCTCATAAAAAAATAACTTTTGACAATTATTCATCTCAATTTAAAGAATTTACTAATTTCTCTAATCCATGGTCATCCCGACTATTGTAAAGAAAAATCAGTTGTTTCCTTTTATACATGACAAATCTATCGGCCAGCATTGCACTGGACTGTGCCAGAAAAATTTCTTATAGGATGCAGATATATACGCGTTATCCGGCGACCATATTGAGATAAGAATTTTCAATCAATTCACAATGAATTTTCAGGGCCATGACGCAGCTCTGCTGACGTCTAAAATTTACCAGCTTAAATTCACAGTCAATTACTGAAAGGTTATGTGAGCCACAATTTTATTGGGAGATTAGTCAAATTTTGTTGTTCCAAGGTTACGGAATTTATCTGTGGGAGGATACGCTGAATGTGAATAATATACTTATATTTTTTACTGTTGGGAGGTTACGGAATTTATGTGTTGGGAGGTCACAAACTTATTTCAGAGGAAATAATGTCAAATTTAAATTTTCTTTGTTTCATATACTTGATGTAGTGTCCGTTCTTGTCACACAAATGAATATTAGCGTCCCAGAACAGCTTGTTTTTGAAAAAAATTCATGAGAGTGCAAAATTCGATAGAAAAAGACAGCTACTAGTTTCGTCAGTGTTGAAACCAAACTGTAAAGATCTGTTCAAAACACTGGGGATTTTAACTGCTCAATGTGCATACTTTTCCCAGTCAGTTGTACACATCAAAAATAACATTGGTAATTGCTGCACAAACAGCTCTGTCCATGACCATGGAACAAGAGCTAGACTCAACTTACATTTACCCAGAAAAGATAAACATACAACTCAAAACAGCATTTTCTACCCAGGAGTAAACCTGTACCAAAAGAGATTAAAGAAATAGAAAAAATACACTTATTTAAAAAGTCAGCTAAAAATGATCTGTTACGCAATACATTTTATAGATTGAGGGGTTACTTAGATAAAAAAAAGAGTATCGGTTTTGTACAAAAAGTTATATAAATAAATGATAATACTAATAATGATTATAAAACAGCCAACATTTCACATAACACTTTCACACTATGTTTTTTCACTTCTTTTTCCCTTTTCTAGAAAAATTTACGCCAAAACTATGCATAGCACAATACTAACACCTCTTCATCTTTCTGGGCTCAACATCTCACTCATTATAGAGGGATGCTGCCCCAGTTTCTCAAGATAGCAGATGAGAAGTTGCGGTACAGAAAATGGCCCAGAGGAGCACCAGTAGTGTGGGTTTGCGTGTTTAGTGAGTGAAGTGTTATGAAACAATGTGTGTACAGTGTGTTTAATGACTAATTGTAAGATATGAGTGAACAGTGTGACATTACATTGTTTAATGACTTATTTGTAAAAAAGTTATTGTCCACCTAGCTGAAAAGAATAATGTACAGAAGACGGAAAATAGCACTGAAGATTGATGAGGTGACGATCAATTTGGCGTTAGACAAGGTACAAGGTGACAATTGTTGAACTATATGAAAAAACTTAAATTACACTCCTGGAAATTGAAATAAGAACACCGTGAATTCATTGTCCCAGGAAGGGGAAACTTTATTGACACATTCCTGGGGTCAGATACATCACATGATCACACTGACAGAACCACAGGCACATAGACACAGGCAACAGAGCATGCACAATGTCGGCACTAGTACAGTGTATATCCACCTTTCGCAGCAATGCAGGCTGCTATTCTCCCATGGAGACGATCTTAGAGATGCTGGATGTAGTCCTGTGGAACGGCTTGCCATGCCATTTCCACCTGGCGCCTCAGTTGGACCAGCGTTCGTGCTGGACGTGCAGACCGCGTGAGACGACGCTTCATCCAGTCCCAAACATGCTCAGTGGGGGACAGATCTGGAAATCTTGCTGGCCAGGGTAGTTGACTTACACCTTCTAGAGCACGTTGGGTGGCACGGGATACATGCGGACGTGCATTGTCCTGTTGGAACAGCAAGCTCCCTTGCCGGTCTAGGAATGGTAGAACGATGGGTTCGATGACGGTTTGGATGTACCGTGCACTATTCAGTGTCCCCTCGACGATCACCAGAGGTGTACGGCCAGTGTAGGAGATCCCTCCCCACACCATGATGCCGGGTGTTGGCCCTGTGTGCCTCGGTCGTATGCAGTCCTGATTGTGGCGCTCACCTGCACGGCGTCAAACACGCATACGACCATCATTGGCACCAAGGCAGAAGCGACTCTCATCGCTGAAGACGACACGTCTCCATTCGTCCCTCCACTCACGCCTGTCGCGACACCACTGGAGGCGGGCTGCACGATATTGGGGCGTGAGCGGAAGACGGCCTAACGGTGTGCGGGACCGTAGCCCAGCTTCATGGAGACGGTTGCGAATGGTCCTCGCCGATACCCCAGGAGCAACAGAGTCCCTAATTTGCTGGGAAGTGGCAGTGCGGTCCCCTACGGCACTGCGTAGGATCCTACGGTCTTGGCGTGCATCCGTGCGTCGCTGCGGTCCGGTCCCAGGTCGACGGGCACGTGCACCTTCCGCCGACCACTGGCGACAACATCGATGTACTGTGGAGACCTTACGCCCCACGTGTTGAGCAATTCGGCGGTACGTCCACCCGGCCTCCCGCATGCCCACTATTCGCCCTCGCTCAAAGTCCGTCAACTGCACGTACGGTTCACGTCCACGCTGTCGCGGCATGCTACCATTGTTAAAGACTGCGATGGAGCTCCGTATGCCACGGCAAACTAGCTGACACTGACGGCGGCGGTGCACAAATGCTGCGCAGCTAGCGCCATTCGACAGCCAACACCGCGGTTCCTGGTGTGTCCGCTGTGCCGTGCGTGTGATCATTGCTTGTACAGCCCTCTCGCAGTGTCCGGAGCAAGTATGGTGGGTCTGACACACCGGTGTCAATGTGTTCTTTTTTCCATTTCCAGGAGTGTACGTACATTGAAGATGGGTAGAATAGGAAGGAAAGGAAGGAGATTACTGCTGTCACCTATATCGGGACGTAACGTGGAATCAGCTTCGACGAGTGAGAATGTGTACCAGACCGGGATTCGAACCCAGAAACTCCTGCTGATAAGGCTCGTGCATTAACCGCTGCGCCATACGATACACAGCAGCATCGCGATTGTGTGGACTATCCCGGCACGCCTCACTACCGATCCAAACTCCTTTCGAGCACCACCTATCCGCGATCCCTGTCCATTTCCTCCATGATCGGCACTCAGACATTCCCACCGGAGATTGGAGGTATTTGTGCGTCTACACTGAAGAAGGTGGATCCATTGCATAGGTAGCCGAATTAATTATATGAATGCACGGTGTCTACAGGGTGTCTACTTGGTGTCTCCTTTTTCGTAAAGAACTGACACAACGCAGATACATTATTACGGGGCCGCCCGCATCGCCTGCCGCGTCGCCCCCGCCAGCCAGCCCGCACGCTATTCGTTCTTTTCTTTCGTCAGTCGACTCAAATGAATCGAATTATCGAGTAGCAGTACTCTCCTATGTACCACGCGCGTCCGCGTCATGATATTTGAATGGAAAAGATTTTTCAATACAAGCAAGCGAGCACAAACGCCCTTAATGGTCGTGATTCTGTTATGCTAGCGTTGTCTGTTTGTCTTATATCTGACTATCCTACTTGGCAAACACTGTGCAAAATATTGGCTTGTCTACCTGCATCTATTGCTACAGAAGAAAGAAGTTTCTCAACATTGCGGCGTACAAAGACATGGCTGAGGTCGACAATGAAGGAGAATCGACTTCCTAGCTTAGCTCTGCTTAGTGCTCACCCTGACATTGATTGCCCTATTGACGATCTAATTAACTAATTTGCCAGGAACAACAGGCTCACAGAATTCATCAATTAAGGAAAAGAACCACAATTATAACTTTTTTATATCATAAGATGGCATTCTGTTGTATATGTTTATAATCAGGGTAAATATAACTTTCTTAAACTGTACATGTGACCTGATTATTTTTTATTGCAGTAAAAGCAAAGAAAGCTCAAGATATGTTTAGCTCCCTCTTCTTGAGCTTTTTCTCCATCTGCCACTGGCTGCATCAGGACATATAATTGAAATAAGAAAAGGTATAGACGTAAGAGTGCTTGAAATTGGAAGTAAGACTTCTAAAAAAAAATCAAGATTTGCTAGACAACTTAAAATACGTAGTGCAAAATGGCTAAAATTCTCATAGAATTAGGTATAAGCAATATAGAATGACGGGTAATATATAATGTCTTCAAAAACCAAGAGAGAATAGTAAGAAGACAGTGCCAAGAAAAAACTTCTCGGATAAAAATGGGCGTTAAGGAAGAATGAAATCTTTCTTCCATACTACTCAGCCCGTGTATTCAATAAGCAATAACGAAATGAAAGAAAGATTCAGGACTGGGATTAAAGTTTGAGGTTAAAGAATGTCAACGATAAGATTCTCTGAGAACATAGCTATTCCCAGTGAAACTAAGGAAGAATTGCAGGACCTTTTGAACCGAATTAATGGTTATAAAGAACACACAACATGAACTGAGAGGAAATCGAAGAAAAAGGAAAGTAACGAGGTGTATCAGAAATAATGTTAGCGATAGGTTTAACACAAAAACTGGGAGCGATGTACGAGACAAAATAAGGGCGTTGTACACACTTGTAAACAAAATAAAGCATGGTGAACGATACAAGGAGCATATAAAAAGCAGACTAGCACCGGGAAAAAAAGCATTCTTGTCTAAAAGAAACCTAATGTTATTATTATATATAGCCGGCCGCTGTGGCCGAGCCGTTCTAGACGTTTCAGTCTGCAAACCTCGCGATCGCTATGGTCGCACGTTCGAATCGTGCCTTGGGCATGGATGTGTGTGATGTCCTGAGGTTAGTCAGGTTTAACTAGTTTTAAGTTCAAGGTGATTGATGACCTCAGATGTTAAGTCCCATAGTGCTCAGAGCCATTTGAACCATAATTTGGGGGAGTAATTTCTGAAAATGATCGTCTGGAGTACAAAATTGCCTGAAACTTATCATGGACTGCGGAAAAAATGGAAGAGAATCGAAGAGTCCGAGACGTTGTTCTACGGAAGGTTGCTGATAACTAAGAGGACTGATAGCACAAGAAACTGGAGGTTATCCACTGATTCGGCAAGGAACTTAACCACATACGTTAAGGCGAAAATAGGTACACTAGCAAGATGTCTGTGGGAAAACACGGAGACTGAATTATATCGAACACTTACTCTGGAACGTTGGGTGTTCACTCCCACCCAGAGAAGAAGAGGAAGACGTGGCATGGAGCATGACTACAGTTAGAAAACAGTTGAAAAAAAAATAAAAAGAACATTTGGTGGGACTCACAGAACTCAGCACAATTTCGAGTTGTATATGCCCGGTGTTCAGGAAGACCGATCGGGAGGAGTGAAGGAGTAAATTCAAAGACTAATTGTTTCAGACGCGTTGTAACGCAGCCACAAATAGACGTAATGAAACCTGTGTATAAATTCAGTATACATTTATAGTTTTTCGAATCTAATGCTCTATGTTAGTCCCACGTAGTAGTAGATATTTTTCGTTGCTGTATTTTTGATGCTAATGATACTACTTATAGGATAACATTGTCAGCATAGTTAAAGCCTAATACTTACAGTGAGAGCACTTTATTTAATGTTAATGCGGCATATATATATACTACACAGGTCTATGCAACTGATGTTCAACGGAATTTTAACTCTGGCCAGGAACTTAACCTCATATTTTAAGGCGAAAAAAGTACACCAGCAAGATATCTGCCCCAGCAACCGATATCGCATGATAATTTGGGCCATAATTCTGTAGTACGCAGTTATGACCTTCTCAATGTAGAGCCTTTAAACGTCTCCCCTCTGCTGCTGCTTAACCCTCGCAATACCAAGGTTGGGATTGGCTTTCTGCCCACTTTTGAAAAAAAAAACTGGAATAAAATCAGTTGTGTTATACTTTAAAATTTTGAAAAAATATTGTTTCCTATTAATTCTTCTACCAGACTCCATGTATGTCTTAAATTTTTCAGTTAACTCAAGATTTTAAGTCTCAATAGCACACGTCACTTTCTCCAGTGAATGTTATATTCAGTATTTCGAAGTTCATGTCGTATTTAGGCACCAGTATCCATCTCTCCATAAATTATGTTGATAGTAAAAGTCAACAATGATCGAAATTCGTACTTTTTTGTCGTGGTCCTGAAGCCAGTAGTACATGTTGTTCTAAGTGCTTCGCTACTGATAAGAATGTGCTAAAAGGTGTTTTCAGTTTCTGAAACCTACTTACAAATCAGCACCTCTTCAAAAAGTGTTGATAATGTATCTCAACAACAATTAACGAATAAAATGTAAAAAAAAAAATTGGATGTGTACGAAGTACCCACCCATTGGTTATGCGCGTTATGAGAAACGCGTTAATAGTGCTAGGGTTAATACCCGAGTGCGAAGTGCTGTACAGACCAGTATTCATAATGTTAGTGAACGAACAAGCTATAGTGCTTTATTCCTTGGATCAAACTGCCGTTTCCAAACTGTAGCTGGCGCCAGGATCTCTTTGCTTTCACCATTTTTATGTTGCGGTTCACAAGTGTATAGTAAGTTAATGAAAGGAATGAGCCTGTCGTTAAAGAAGAAGAGTAGCGCTATTTAATTATTAATATCGCTGTTGTGCGGTATTTTCTTTTGATTTAAAAGTTGACACTGTTAAAGTGAAGGAATTGTGTTATTCTTGCACATGATTGGCATAATTAGTCTGTAAATCGAAAATCATCATTTCATAATAGTTCTTCTCTGGCTGAGGTTCATCCACTTTGATTCTGAGGCATTAGTATTGAACCTGTACTGTAGGTCATATTCAATTCGTGTAAGACAGCGAAACAACGTGTTCTCGAATAAGAGATCAAAACACGTTCGCTAGATGTGTTTCCCTTCCAACTAATCTTGCCTCACCTTCACGGAGAGGTGGGCGCTGATTGTCACTGTGCTATACAGTACTTCTTACTTCACGATCGAGCATCAGGCAGTTGCAGAGGAGGAGGAGGGGGGGGGGGGGGGGGTGGAGTCACAAACAAGCAAGGCGAGCGAAATTTGAAAGCTGTGCTTTCTGAAGATCATAACCGTATACTATGTCCGCCTGTCAGCGAGGCGGTTTGCTGTCCGAAGGAGCGCGCGTTCCATCCCCGCTCCGGTCGGATATTTCCTCGTCTCGGGGATTGGATGTTGTGTTGTTCTCACATTCGTACCGTCGCAACTGACATTTAGCTGTTCAGATGGATGTCTTACCGCGTCCGGAAAGCTATCACAGTTATGGCTCAAATTTTCGTGCGGGATCGATTGGTGTTGGTAACATCTTGCTAAAATTACGAGGTCAAGTTGGTGAGGTTTCCATGTGAGAGGTCAGTGGATAGTGAAACTAAATAAAGGTAACAGAACTGCTCTGCCCAGAAGTAAATGAAACGGATGTTTGTATATCATAATAGTTACGAAGGATACCAAGGTCTGAAACAGTGGTGGTGGTGGTGGTGGTGGTGGTGGTTAGTGTTTAACGTCCCGTCGACAACGAGGTCATTAGAGACGGAGCGCAAGCTCGGGTTAGGGAAGGATTGGGAAGGAAATCGGCCGTGCCCTTTCAAAGGAACCATCCCGGCATTTGCCTGAAGCGATTTAGGGAAATCACGGAAAACCTAAATCAGGATGGCCGGAGACGGGATTGAACCGACGTCCTCCCGAATGCGAGTCCTGAAACAGTTCATTTCATATGGATAGAAACTTAGATGTTGTTTGGAGGAACGCTGCTCCAATGGTAAATTTTCCTTTCTGGCGGACCTTAGTAAAGGAACGATAGCATCTGGAGTACTAACAGCAATAAACAAGCGGAAGGAACTCAGTGTTCCCCTGGAGACACCGGGTGACCCGCTCACTGCGAGTAAAAGAAGGAAGGTTGGTGGGGGTAGCAGCAGGAGAGGGGGTTTGCACAGGATATCGCCGTCCTTTCTCTTTCCAGACACGGGCTATTGTCCGCAGCTCGCCGGCGTCCAGATTTCCCGAGAGCCCCTAATTAATTGAAGAAGTTGCACTTTAATGAAGTTTGAACTTTGCCTTGGGGCGTGCTATATATTTACAAAGCTAATGGACGTGAAGCGAGCTGGGGCGCCGACTGGAAGCGTCCGTTAGGAGAGGATGTGATCCTGGGACGTGGGGGTGCGCGAAATTAGCTCCTCCTGCCGGCAGACACCTAAATAGCCTTGTAGTTTATTTACGGGACGTATAGCAGCCGCGCCGCTCTTTTACGTTTCCGTATTCCTCCCTGGGACATTGCTTACTCGGAAAACGCCCTTTAGTAGCTCTATTCTTTAGTTATGACTGACGTCATACATTAATAGATGCAATAAAAAATGACTGCTCATAACAAAGATCAAAATTTTGTGTCATATACAGAAGATCAGTGGCGGCTCTTGTGTAAGAGAACAAGGGCACGTGAACACCGTAACTTTTGACACGTTTCGGCGATATTGGTTGTATTGGTGTTTTTCTTTTGGTACTGTCAAACGTAAAGAGATGCGTTAATCTGAAATACACAGCGCTAAATCTACCGCGCTATGGTTCACTGCTATGCCTCTAGACTCCGTGAAACTTGGCCCAAGGGTCGCTAGCACACCTTCAATTGTGCCCGTTTAAGGAGCTTTAGCGCATACGCATAGCACATACGGATTTGATAAACAACGTGCGTGGGTCACAGTATGCACAGTCATCCCTTACCACTCACCTACAGGTTTACGTCAATGACACCAGGTGACAGCACACTACAGACTTTTATCCTCGTTCGCTTCGCATAAATCCTGCTAGAAGGTAGCACAATCATCAGATATGCCAATTCACTCACTATATGGCAAAATTAGATCGGACATCAACATAAGTTATAGTTATCCTGACAGAAAAAAAAAACTGTTTTATGAGATTATGAACGAGATATATTAAAATTTGGATTTTATCATACAGTATCCATGTCAGGCACTGAGAACCATGAAGCACTTTTCGTCGATTATGAAACGGTCGCATTTATTCATGCTTCTGACGTCTGTTGATCTTACGGTGGATCAGGTTTGTCTGTGCTGTAGGCCCACATTGTATATATGATCATTCACGAAAAGCTGCCTAACCGGTTTCTTTGATATTAAGTTAAATGTGGGGCTGAAGACGGTGTGCTTTTGGACCTTATGGTTCCCAGGACTTCATTCCTATTCCAGTGAAGTGAACATGTTGGTAGAGAGTACTAAATGAATTTAGTCATTTACACGAACGGCAGTTTATGTTGGGAGTTGGTTGTTTACTGTACAGGAATATGCTTCAACATGAACTCTGTTGAATCTGTTTTTAAGTCGTAATATAAAAGGAAATCATCAGGAAAAGTAAACCGCAAGGGAATTAGGGCCTCCCAGACGAAATGAAATAAGCGTGACTGCAAGCGAACAAAAAAGTGTATAATAAGCGTAAGTCATTGTGTGGGTGCAACGTAAGAATTTCTGATTTTTAGCCCACAAGTTAATTCGTTAACTAATTATACATTTGTCCGATAAAATAGAAAACAACGAAAACTCTTGCTTAAACAAAAACGCGAAGCGGAGCGTAACGAAAGTTTACATGTTATTTTTTTCTTGCCCTAAACTGTACTTAATTATGAACAAAGTAACAAAATTACCCAAAAACAATTCTTTCTTTTTTTCAGACAAATTATGCATGTTATTATTATTACTACTGCTGTTACTATCACTATTGGCAGTGGCTGTAGTTTTGTAAATATCTTGAGAAGCATAACTATTATAAAGGAGATGCTATTAATTTCCCACTCTCATATTTATCTGAAACTAAAAATTTGTGAACACTCGAATGTATAAGAACCTTCAGCATTGCAGCGCGTCAGCTATCGTAATTATCTAAATAAATTATGAATAATCCGCCTCGATTGCGAAAATTCCCGGTGTTTACCCAGGTTTCAACGTGGATAACCACGCCTTCTTCAGAACAAAATAAAAAAAACAGCTTGCCTAAATGGGCATAGTCAATTTCTAAATAGTCAATTTCTGCATTGGAGTGGCAGTGGAGAGCCTGTGACCCGTCGCACGTTGACTGGGGCGAGGCAGCACACACAGTTAAGTAGTGTTATTGACTTGGTACGGATGTTCCGCGTAATGTTAATAAATTTTATGGGGACCTGCCGTTGTGGGTGTTCATTTTAGAAATTGACTATGCCCAGTTAGGCAAGCTGTTTTTTTATTTTGTTCTGAAGAAGGCGTGGTTATCCACGTTGAAACCTGAGTAAACACCGGGAATTTTCGCAATCGAGGCGGATTATTCATAATTTATTTACTCGAATGTATGTTCACGAGCCGCCACCGCAGAAGATAATTCAAACATATGCGTTGCAATAAGATAACGGCATGGTTTATCATTATCTTAAGAGCTTGCCATATTCCGAAGACGTTGAATATCGATATTAGCGGATTGGTGATTTCGCTGGCGTCTATTATAATAACAACTAAAATAGTCTTAGGCCGCAAAGATAGTTTTACAACTTTTTTTTTTTAAATTCATGATCGATTTCGAGTCTTCATGTCCCATCTTCAGATGTACCTTTGTACAAATCTGATCGATGTCAGTTATTAATTTCTGAGGTCACAGCACGCTGTCAACCAAACGGCGGGTAAGCATGCACACGTCGATAACACCACGTAAAGTGACACTCCACCGATGGGCAACAGACAACGTATGGGTGCGGGAAGTGTGTGGGAGGAACGATTTCTGGTGAACTTCCACGTGAGCTATGACTTCATGGTTTTTGCGAGACATACTCAAAAGTGAGAGATAAGCAAATAAATAGACAGATAGATAAATAGATATATACATAGCTAGCTGGCTAGCTAGATAGATAGAGAGGGGGGCGTGGGGGGAGGGGGGGGAGAGAAAGAGAGAGAGAGAGAGAGAGAGAGAGAGAGAGAGAGAGAGAGAGAGAGAGAGAAAGAGAGAGAGAGAGAGACAGACGCCGCTCGACGGACTTTTCCGAATCGGAAGATGTCCTGTACGTGTACGTGTACAGATAAACTAATAATTACAATTTGAAAAAGAAAGGGATAATTTATATAAGAGAAAGGTGTTCATAAATTAAGCAAGTCGATAACGCATTGGTCCACTGTAAGTAGGCTGTTTAGGTTTTTATGTTGGTAACGCCACGTAGCGCTCTGTATGAAAATCACTGACTGTGCTGTGTGCAGTCTGTGGCTGGTTGAATTCATTGTTGGAATATTCGCTAGTGTCGTGTTGGGCAGTTGGATGAGAACAGCGCGTAGCGTTGTGCAGTTGGAGGTGAGCCGCCAGCAGGGGTGCAGCGCGTAGCGTTGTGCAGCTGGAGGTGAGCCGCCAGCAGTGGTGGACGCGGAGAGACAGGGATACCAGAGTTTTGAGCGGACGATCTGGATGTGTGTGCGTCAGAAAAAGGAAATTTGTTTAATTGGATGTCACAAAATTATATATACACTACTGGCTATTAAAATTGCTACACCACGAAGATGACATGCTACAGACGCGAAATTTAACCGACAGGAAGAAGATGCTGTGATATGCAAATGATTAGCTTTTCAGAGCATTCCCACAAGGTTGGCGCCGGTGGCGACACCTATAACGTGGTGACATGAGGAAAGTTTCTAACCGATTTCTCATACACAAACAGCAGTTGACCGGCGTTGCCTGGTGAAACGTTGTTGTGATGCCTCGTGTAAGGAGGAGAAATGCGTACCATCACGTTTCCGACTTTGATAAAGTTCGGACTGCAGCCTATCGCGAATGCGGTTTATAGTATCCCGACATTGCTGCTCGCGTTGATCGAGATCCAATGACTGTTAGCAGAATATGGAATCGGTAGGTTCAAGTGGGTGATACGGAACGTCATGCTGGATCCCAACGACCCCGTATCACTACTAGTCGAGACGACAGGCATCATATCCGCATGGCTGTAACGGATCGTGCAGCCACGTCTCCATCCCTGAGGCAACAGATGGGGACGTTTGCAATACAACAACCATCTGCACGAACAGTTCGACGACGTTTGCAGCAGCATGGACTATCAGCTTGGAGACCATGGCTGCGGTTACCGTTGACGCTGCATCACAGACAGGAGCGGCTGCGATGGTGTACTCAACGACGAACCTGGGTGCACGAATGGCAAAACGTAATTTTTTCGGATGAATCCAAGTTCTGTTCACAGCATCATGATGGATGCATCCGTGTTTGGCGACATCGCTGTGAACGTACATTGGAAGGGTGTATTCGCCATCGCCATACTGGCGTATCACCGGGCGTGATGGTATGGGGTGCCATTGGTTACACGTCTCGGTCACCTCTTGTTCGCATTGACGGCACTTTGAACAGTGGACGTTACATTTCCGATGTGTTACGACCCGTGGCTCTATCCTTCATTCGATCCCTGCGAAACTCTTCATTTCAGCAGGATAATGCACGACCGCATGTTGCAGGTCCAGTACGGGCCTTTCTAGATAAAGAAAATGTTCGACTGCTGCCCTCGCCAGCACATTCTCCACATCTCTCACCAATTGAAAACGTCTGGTCAACGGTGGCCGAGCAACTGGCTCGTCACAATACGCCAGTCACTACTCTTGATGAACTGTGGGGTCGTGTTGAAGCTGCATGGGCAGCTGTACCTGTACACGCCATCCAAGCTCTGTTTGACTCAATGCCCAAGCGTATCAAGGCCGTTATTACGGCCAGAGGTGGTTGTTCTGGGTACTGATTTCTCAGAATCTATGCACCCAAATTGCGTGAAAATTTAATCACATGTCAGTTCTAGGGTAATATATTTGTGCAATGAATACCCGTTTATCATCTGCATTTCTTCTTGGTGTAGCAATTTTAATGGCTTTTGAACGCTATTAAGGTAAATACATTGTTTATTATCTACTAAAATCGTTCGTTTGCAAACTTTGCCTATCAGTAATTAGTGCCGTCAGTAGTTAGAATCTTTTATTTAGCTGGCACTATTGGTGCTTGCTGTATTGCAATAGTTCAAGTAACGAAGATTTTTTTGAGGTAAGTGATTCATGAAAGGTACAGGTTATTGTTAGTCAGGGCCATTCTTTTGTATGGACTATTGAAAGTGAGATTGCGTTGCGCTAAAAAAAATTGTGTGTCAGATTAGTGATGGTCAGAATAAGTAAAGAGAAAAATGTCTGAGTACGTTAAGTTTTACTCAGCTGTCTTTGTGCCAAATATCGTAGAAGTTTACCAGCATCACCTCTGGCGCTTGTGCAAGCAGTCGGCCTGGAATCTCACTAAGTGGAGTAGAACTGTCTTCAGTGAAGAGTCCCGCCTCCATCTGAGCGCCGAAGACCAACGAAGTACTGGTTGATCAAAAAGTCAGTATAAATTTGAAAAATGAATAAATCACGGAATAATGTAGATAGAGAGGTACAAATTGACACACATGCTTGGAATGACTTGAGGTTTTATTAGAGCCAAAAAAATACAAACGTTCAAAAAATGTCCGACAGATGGCGCTTCATCTGATCAGAATAGCAATAATTAGCATAACAAAGTAAGACAAAGCAAAGATGATGTTATTTACAGGAAATGCTCAATATGTCCATTATCATTCTCAACAATAGCTGTAGTCGAGGAATAATGTTGTGAAGAGCACCGTGAAGCATGTCTGGAGTTATGGTGAGGCACTGGCGTCGCATGTTGTCTTTCAGCATCCCTAGAGATGTCGGTCAATCACGATACACTTGCGACTTCAGGTAACCCCAAAGCCAATAATCTCACGGACTGAGGTCTGGGCATCTGGGAGGCCAAGCATGACGGAAGTGGCGGCTGAGCACACGATCATCACCAAACGACGCGTTCAAGAGATCTTTCACGCGTCTAGCAAAAAGGGGTGTTTTTTTTGTTCTAATAAAAGCCCATGTCATTCCAAGCATGTGTGTCAATTTTTACCCCTCTATCTACATTATTCCGTGGTTTATTAAGATTTCAAATTTATACTGACTTTTTGATCACCCAGTATATGGAGACGACCCGCACTGCGATGGGACACCATTACCAGCGAAGATGTGTCTGGAGACGCTCCAGACAGTGGTGGGATACCAACCTGATCGTCGCCCGCATCCAGCCCGACACCCACTAGTGATGATCTGGGTTGCCACTCCTTTTCATAGCAGGTCCCCTTTGGTTTTCATCCGTGGCACCCTTACATCACAACTGTAGGTCAACGGTATCGTACTCCCCATGTTGTTCAAGGCAAGCCATCCTGGGCTTATATTTCATCAAGATAAAACCCGTCCACGCAGGGCGAGATTTTGTACCGCTTGTCTTCGTGCTTGATGAACCCTACGTCGGCTATCCAGGTCTCCGGATCTTGGAGCATTATGGGCAGGGCCCACAAATGATCTCGGTATTTCGTCGATCTAACGCGCCTGCTGGACAAAATTTGGCACGTTATTCATCAGGAGGACCTCCAACAGCAGGATCAATCAATGCCAAGCCGAATAACTGCTTGCATAAAGGTCAGAGGTGGACCAACGCGTTATTGACTTGCTCAGTTTATGAATCTCATTGTTTGTATGTGTACATGACGTCTACAGATTTCTTCTCATTCGGATATTTCCTTCATGATACGTGTTCTTTTTTTATTTGTCTTGCAGTAGACTCGGAATGAAGTGAAGTATTAGTTGAGTCTTCTAGGAACATTCCCTCTCGGAAATTCAACAGTAAAACACACCGTGATGCCCAGTGCTTCTTGCAGCCCCCATGACTGGATTAGTATACCCGGGAAGCTTTCACACTTAACAGAAGGGGGTTCCCTTCTTCGATTCCTCTCTATTTCGTCTTTCTCTCTTATCTTGGAAGGATCAAAAACCTCTTCCTACACGCTCGTAAATTAACATTACTTTCTGTGTGTTATCTCTCTTTTAGTCTAAAAATATTTTTGTGCCTACAATGAGTTGCCCCATAATATTACCAAGTAACAAATCAAGAGAACTATGAGCATTTTATAGGCAAATGACTGATAATTTTGTGAAGAGAACCAATCCACTGAAAGCACAGAGACAGTAAATGAAAGAGGAAAGACAATTTACAATGAAGAAGCCGAAAATTTGTGAAGCTGGTGAAGGTACAGAATATTATTATTTGAAATGTGAATGGTATGTCCGGTTTGCTGAATACTGATAAATGTTTTGTAGTAGATACAAATAGGACACTGTAATTCCAATTGCATAATCGGTAAACTGAATAATTAAGCTGATTATTTTTTCATTTTAGTGTGACTCGCTGGGTACAAGGTGGCCGTATTTCAAATTTCTATCTCCAGTGGTAGTAACCTAGATTTTTCATTACGTGCCTCATGCGTCAGGACACAAACCAGATATCGTGTGAATATTTCCAACGTCAAAATGCAAATCGACGAATAGAGTTGCGAGCGAATTCATCAGCGGGTTTATTAGTCCGCACGCTGCATACACAATAAGCAATGTGTGCCTGAAAAGTACTGAGGCTAGCCCGCTGTGACCAGTTGTGGCCGCGCAATGAGCATTTGTAAATTTCATGTCAAAAGCGTCGCTACCAAATAGCACAAATAATATTAAAATCAGACTATACAATTTCAAAATTGAATGAAAATAATATGCTCTCGTGTTTTGGTATTTAAATTACATTCGACTAAATGTGACAGACGAGAGATGCATTTCTGATAGTATTCACGTCGACTTTATAAAAGCGGGAAGGAGGACACGTTGAACAGAGCCACTTGCATCTGTTTGAAATGATCATCTGTAGAGTCTTCTTTAAGACAATAACGTTTTAATTTAAAACACACTGCATCTCACCATGTTCAGTTATTAAATTCTTTAATCTGTATTATGTCCTGCACGAAGCACGTGTCACTTATGCCATGTTGGCAACGTTATCTTCCTGCAGGTATCTATTAAAAATAGTTGTGTACTTTTTAATAAATTGCTGATCCACATGTCTAGTTCTTCTTTGAGCAGGTGTCAGACGTTTCCCTGTTACTCCTCCTACGCAGTGCTTGATAACTGCGCCTCTTTCTTGGTCTGTCTGTGGCTCTCTTCCCTGTCTGCTGAAAATTTATTTATTGTTTTGGGCATTCTATTTTCATTCATTCCTGCAACACGATCTCCCCATTTGTTATTATATTTCTTCATCTGTTCATTTGTACGTTGAAGTTCTAGTTCTTGTGTGATTGTTGTACTTCGTATCATGCCAGATGCTCATTTTCGCAGCTTATATTCTTCGTTCAGTTCCAGCTTTTATTGTCCAAGTCAAGATTTGCTGATGATATTGGTATCCTTAAAGAAAGTGAAGAAGAACTGCGCTTCAGAATGTAGACTGAGAGTAAAGCGAGTGAAGATGAAAGTAATGAGGAGCAGCGAAAATACTCAAAGTAGACGAAGCTAAGTAATTCTACTATCTTCGAAGAAATAACATATGACAGACGACCAAGGAGAACGTAAAAAAAAGAAAAAAATCCTGGCGTCGTATGCCACACTGCCAAGAGCAAACAGCCTCACTGCACTTCTCAGGTTGTACAGCTGATCATATCTACAGGCCGTTGAAAACCGTTAGCCTCAAATAAAGCAGATAGAGAATTCTGAACTGATTAGAGCGTCAACGACTGACATATAATCATTCACATTGCTAACACGCGTTGCTTATGATAGCTGTGCAACTGCTCATTCTCCAGTGCTCCTCGAAGGGGGTATTTAACGCCCGCATCTCGTGGTCGTGCGGTAGCGTTCTCGCTTCCAGCGCCCGGGTTCCCGAGTTCGATTCCCGGCGGGGTCAGGGATTTTCTCTGCCTCGTGGTGGCTGGGTGTTGTGTTATGTCCTTAGGTTAGTTAGGTTTAAGTAGTTCTAAGTTCTAGAGGACTGATGACCATAGATGTTAAGTCCCATAGTGCTCAGAGCCATATCAACAATTTTTTTGTGTATTTAACAGACAAGTTGCTCAATCTTCTCCCACACGACCCGACACCATCTCTCCGGTTGTACTTCAAAACACTGTTGAGAGGTCGGGCAGCTGTATGTGACATGAAGGACTGAAACAGCAGCTTCTCCTCATAGCATTAGGATCTTGCAAAATGTCTCTGTAACTTTGTCACTACATACTGCGTCACTGTTCAACAGTTACCTGTATGCCAATTCTGTATCAACGAGTCATGAGCAAAAAACTGATACAGGAAACAGTGGTAATCCGATCTTTGGTGACAACAGAAACGATTGTAATTTTTTTTTTGTTAGTGCTACAAATATTGATGCGTCAGTCAGTTGTTCGCTATGAAACTCAAACAGTTAACAAAAATCTTGCCTCACACGCATTCCTCATTCAAAGTTCCTTATTATCATTTCTCGAGTATTGGCTTATTGTCGCGAAATATCCTCCGTACTGTGTACAATTTTCGGCTAGTCCTGGCGGAGGTTCGAGTCCTCCCTCGGGCATCGGTGTGTGTGTTTGTCCTTAGGATAATTTAGGTTAAGCAGTGTGTAAGCTTAGGGACTGATGACCTCAGCAAGTAAGTCCCATAAGATTTCACACATATTTGAAGATTTGTGTACAATTTTGAAGCTCACGGCTTGGAACAGCCAGTATGTGCCGTGAACAGAAACAAGACTATGAGACAGGCGAAGGAAACGCACAGAGATACTTCTACGTATGTTTGTCCCTGTTAAGAACGACTGAGTTCATAAGACTAGGAAGTATTAAACCCATATATGAAGCACCTGTTGTTTCGAAAGCCTACTGGAATTCAAGTAACACGACAACTTCTTCAGCGACCGAGTATACAACACTCCTGATCTCACAGACGAAGAGCTATACATAACTGCCGTTTACGGGATCGATTAATCGGAAATGACAAACCTCATCGAGGAAATTCGGAATAACTTATGTCATGGTAACATAAAGTGTATTCTACGATATTCCTTCTGGAATGTAGCCAACAATTCTTGTCATGAAGTTATGCTATCAGTAATATATCATTAAATTTTCACCAAATTGCTATTTCAGTGATTAGCAGACAGTGAATTTCTTCTCATATGTTGCACTGTTCGATGGACTGGTACAGTTTTGATTCACTTCATAATAAAATGATGTTGGACGTGAGGTTCGCTTCTTTGTAATATGGTCAAAAAATTAATAATTAGATTTTTGTTTAGAGGATATGAAGTTTTTGGTGATATCTTCTAATACCAATAGAAGGAATATTTATCTGAGAGGCAAAAGGGCAATAAGATCATTATCCTGTTTAAGTGCATTTTACGATGATGAGAACGATGGTACTGAGGATGATGACGATGGTGATTTGATCATGATGAAAGAATTTCGGAAGCTCGACATTATGGCCCTCAGCGCTCTTAAAATAGATGAATAGAAAACGGTAAATCATTGAAATATTCAACTACTCAGCAATCACACCGTCACACACATATACATACTCATTCACTGATAATAATGGCTCTGAGCACTATGGGACTCAACTGCTGTGGTCATCAGTCCCCTAGAACATAGAACTACTTAAACCTAACTAACCTAAGGACATCACACACATCCATGCCCAAGGCAGGATTCGAACCTGCGACCGTAGCAATCGCACGGTTCCTGACTGCGCGCCTAGAACCGCGAGACCACCGCGGCCGGCCCACTGATAATAATAAAGCACATTAACCAGTGACTGAAACTTACGATAAAATGACAAAGATCAATTATTTACTTATATTAATGGGATTCAGATGTGTTAACCTTTTATCAGATGATTTCTTACCTAGGTATAGGCCAAAATAATTATTTGTCGCAACGAAAACCCCTAATTACTCCTTTGCGACTGTATCATTCTTATTGTAAAAAAAATGTCTTTTCGGTTATATTTTTCCATTTCTTATCCTCGTAATGTACCTTTCTAAACGTTTACGTGAATTGCGATGTATAGACTGGGGACATCTTGTTATGGAATAGTCAGTCTGATATAAAATCTACACAGTCCAGCCACGTTAATGCGACCACCAACTACATTCGAAATCAACGCGCAATAACCACTCACAGATGGCAGATGGCAGCATTAGCAGTGGATGACACATAAAGGTGTCGGTGTGACTCGGAAAACAGTGCAGTGGTTCTCGTAATGCGGAGACGGTGCGATGTATCTGATTTCAGATGGGTGTAACCACTGGATTTTGGGCTAAGGATGGAAGCATTTCAGAAACGGCTAAGTTTGTAAACTGTTAGTGTGCCGCCGTGATGAAAGTGTACCGAGCATGAAAAAATGGCGCCGAGACAAGCGTGGATCACCAACAGGCCATAGATAATGGTGGTGAACGACGACAGTCGAGAAGTGGACGGACGAATAGACATGCAACTGTTGAGCAATTGACTGCCCACATGAATCAAGCGACCAACAACAATGTCAAACTGCGATTCAGCGATCGTTGCCGCGTACGGGCCTCCACAGGAGCCGACTGGTTCATGCACCAATGCTGACTGCTGTCCATCGGCGATGTAGACTGGAAATTGCACACCAGTACCACAAGTGGACGTGCACTGAGTTGCGAGAGGTGGGCTTAAGAGAAGAATTACATTTTAGGTTCCATTGGACAAATGTCCATTGGCGTATACGGCAGGAAACGTCTGAAAGCAAATACCCTGCAACAATCGTCGGAAGGGTGCACGCCGGAGGAGGGAGCTTTGTGTTCTGGGGAATGGTTCGTGAGATTCCTGGGCGATTTCGTCATTCTAGAAGGCACAATGGTCTGATGAGGATGCATCTGTCCGTATGAACCATGACCAACCCTACATGCAGTTTCTTTTTCCTCAGCACGATGGCATCTACCAGCAGGACAATGCAACGCTTTGCACAGTTCACTGTGCCCATGCGTGGTTCGAAGAACACCCTGGCCTGGTTTGAACCCAGTCGAAAATCTCTGTCACTACTTCGCACACGCTGTTCGTGCCATGGATCCTCAATCGAGAAACCTAGCGCACCCGCCCACTGCACTGGGGTCGGCATGGCTCCAATCCCTGTCGGCATCTTCTTGACTCTCTTCCTATACACCTATTCATGTTTTTGACAGATGGTCACAGTAATGTGACTGGACAGTTATAACATCCATGATATATATATATATATATATATATATATATATATATATATATATATATATATATATATATATATATATATATATAGGGTGTCCCAGCTATCTTGTCCACCCAAAATATCTGTGGAACAATAAGAGCTATTCGAAAACGACTTACACCGGTATTAATGTAGGGCTGGGGCCCATGAATGTACATATTTGGAAACATTCTAAAACGAAACCATATGGGTTTTTTAACACAAACTTATGTTTTTTTAAATGGATCTCTTATATTTTTTTTCTTCATCAATCCATAGCTTGACAAAGCACATACACAATGGCGTTGATTGCATTGCAATATTCCCATTACATCCCGAGATATTAAGACGCGAAGTTGACGCTTGAAACACCCGACATGCGCTGCTAGCGTACGTCCTGAGGCTCAGGCGTGAACCCCATGCTGCCCGTAATCGCAACAGACCGTATTATTCCTTTCGGACCTCTTGATAAGTATGGAGGTGTTTTACACATATCAATCACATCGCGATTACGGGCAGCAATATTCATCCAATTATGTAATTATTACATAAAAAGATGATAATTATGTTAAACAGAGACAATATTTATCTCACATTCTTTGCTAGTGTATGTCATTATTTTCTTTTGTTTTGTACCCTTTTGTCGTCTTCTTCTGATGTACATCGCAGCCGCAAGACGCGAATCGATTTGAAGTCCGTTAAATGAAAAACATTTAATGTAAATTTATTGTACTTTTATGTTCATTTGCTGGTAAAAACAAATAGAGCCAAATGCGTTAAAACTATTTTTGGTTAATTATTGAAAATTCACTTCCTCTTTTAATTATAATTTTGTATTAATTGTTTTATCATAGCCGCAAGAAGTGCAGCCATTGTTAGTTGCGATTATATAGCAACTTCGTCTGTACTTCTAGTTGAAAATTGCATGGGTTTGTGTTAAACTAATTTGCAAAACAATTTAATATTTTTTTATTGGTGGCATCAATTTAAATCATTAACTATTTATTGGGAAAAGGAAAATCTTTATAAAAAAGAAATCCTCCATCTTTTTTTGGCCGCCATCTCAACTTTTATTACAGCGGCAAATTTAAATTACTTGAAACTGCAAACAATATTCCGATGTGTAAGAAATAAATGTGCACCGGTGGAACTGAATTCTATTTATAAAAGAAAAAAAATTAATCGAATCAGACTGTATTTTCTAAGAACAGTGCTGATGGTATTTATTGTTGAACAAGATCTCATTGCTGATGTATGTGGCCAAAATTAAACTACGGACGAATCACGGAGAAAAGTATTTTTTGGTAGCATACGTCAGTGTTGTGTTGCGGTGGTATTCTGTGGTTCCTTGTCATGATCAATTTGCTGAGAATACTTAAACCCATCGAAGACAAAAAAATTATAAAAGCTCTGATGTACGATCTGTAATTTTAGTGATATGAACACAGCTTACAGTCAACATTATTAAACTACGTCAGGTGGAATTCTTGTGCAATTTGAACAAAATAATCATCCGGGGGAAGTTGTAGTTTGAATAATGCATTATACATGTGTATAATATTACATTTACAAAATCAAATCAATGCAACTGCTAAAAAAATAAATAACCAGAGTGAATTCAAACCGCAGAATACCATAGAGTATCGTATCATCCATATTCATTGCACTTGTCCATATTGATGATACACAAAAACCGCTACACAGTGTACAATTTCCCGTTTTTATCCGATGAAATTACTAACCAATTGCACTCTCCTGGTTTGGAACGCGATTGACAGCGTAAACCACTGGCACAGATGGTTTTGCGATGGACATGGTTGCGGATTTCATCTCCTTCGATATCATGACGAAAAATGTAGAGGCCCTTCAACAGGTCACGCTAGCACTACTCAGCACACAGGAAGAGGCTACCGTCCGCAGCTCGTGGTCGTGCGGTAGTGGTTCGATTCCCAGCGGGGTCAGGGACTTTCTGTGCCTCGTGATGACTGGGTGCAGTGTGATGTACTTAGGTTTAAGTAGTTTTCAGTTCTAGGGGACTGATGACCATAGATGTTGAGTCCCATAGTTCTCAGAACCATTTGAGCCATCTTTGAAGAGGCTACTCGGGTAGTGTAATACTTAAAGCGCGAACATAGAGAAGTTTTCACAGGTCAGAAGTAACAATCCGCATGTAGGGAAGCAGCCTATTCACGCCATATAGAATTCATACGCTTTCCATTGTGTGCAAGCCTAGTCCGCTGTAAATAGATACGATGCCACAAATGTTAGGCAATATCTTAAAGGTAAAGTAAATAAGCTAAAAGGTTAATAGCATGTCAGGAATAATGCTAAAATGATAACGTGTTAAGTTTCAGTTTAGTAATTTTAACAGTTTTCGAAATTTGGACGTTTTATGTAAAAATCATCGGCGCAATAGGAAGGAGCTAGAAACTTCAGAATTTATATTCGGATTCCTTTTTCACTGTAATTCAATGGGAACAGCATCCTGGATCTCACAAAGTAATATTTTGGTTGAAATTCATGATTTTCTGTATTTGTGTCCTAAGAGTATGGAAGCAAGATAGATTAATTAAGTGATTAGATAAAGCTAGGATGTGTAGATTTAAATAGAATGGAAATACGCTATAATAACAAAGACGTCAGAAGTTTCCCAAAGGTAGCTATAAAACTATAGCTGTAGCGTCTCTCCAAAGGCAAACTGAGACCTCATCTGTTGCGTGCACTCCAACTGAAACAATTCTCTCGCCAAAAGTATTTAGACGTCAGAAGTTTCCCAAAGGTAGCTATAAAACTATAGCTGTAGCGTCTCTCCAAAGGCAAACTGAGACCTCATCTGTTGCGTGCACTCCAACTGAAACAATTCTCTCGCCAAAAGTATTTAGCCTACCAACATCAGAGTTTTATTACAGATACTTACCTGTGTGCTGATAGTATAATTACATTGAGAGCTTCATTGGTCTTCAGCGAATGAAGAAATTAGTTATCAAGCAACTTGAAGTGGTGCTTTAAAAGCCCGAACGGCTGGTCAGGAAGGCCGGTATTACGCTACCAAATTTCTTTGTCAAATATCAGTGTCCAATATTTTTTGTCATAGATATTTGATGGTGTAATAGGGAACTTTGTCATATGTCGTCCAATATTTGATCAAATCTAGGGCCTCGCTGTAGATTTGATCAAAGAAGTCGCTTGTCTTCTGTTCACTGCAATGTGACATGTTACCACATGGATCGCTAACGTCACTACAATCTGTCATCTGTAGTGGTTTTGTAAATATTGCGGGTAAGTACAAATGGTGTTTGCCGACAATTACAAAATTAATAGAGAAGTATGAAGCTGATGAGGCACTTTACAATGTGAGACACGTTGATTACAAATATAGATTACGAAGATTGGAGACCTGACCTAAGCTAACCTAACCTAACCTAACCCTCTCCTGTAGCAAGGAATCGGAGTGTTACAGTGAGCCTGTCTTCTGCAGATGTAGCATTTTTTAAGTGAATATTGTGCTCTGTGATATGAGGATACACGTCATTGAGCACATACAGAAATGTATGCTCATCCATTCTTAAGTAATTGATGTACGACATGACGTCCTTCACTATAAGCTCACGTAACAAGTTTTGTTGAAAGCTTTTATTGTGTCGCCGTAAAACCCACGGCTTCACCCAGCTTTGTTTCCTTTTTTTTCCCCTATTCTCTTCGGCATATGCACACAGTGCAATTGTGGTACATGCAACTGCTGCGGTTAATAACAAGTTGTTGTTGTCAGCCATCTTGAACTTTGACGAAAAATATGATGATAATTTAATACCCCTTCTAGCGCTACGTCAAACATCTATGTCAAATATATTTGACGAAATAGTTGATCACATCTTTGATCAAATCTTTGACAAAGAAATTTGATAGTGTAATACCGGTCTATATAAAATAAGAGCTCTGGGAGCCAGAGTCAGGCCCCAGTTGTCTTCTAGATTCGTATCAGCGCGCACTCAGTCTCGGAAGCCGCGTCGCGTCTGTGCAGTTGCAAGGAACGCCGTATTACGTACCTCGGTATGCACGTAACAATGAGTTCGCATTGTGGTAGAGTGTTAAAAGCGGAACAACTCCAGTGATTTATTCTCAGTTTGCGTATGTCGTATTTTCACGTGTCGCCGCAGGACAGACCTACCACTACTAGCGTGGAGTTTGATCAGTTCAAATGGCTCTGAGCATTGTGGGGCTTAACTTCTGAGGTCATCAGTCCCCTAGAACTACTTAAACCTAACTAACCTACGAACATCACACACATCCATGCCCGAGACAGGATTCGAACCTGTGACCGTAGCGGTCGCGCGGTTCCAGACTATAGCGCCTAGAACCGCTCGGCCACACCGGCCGGCTTAAAGTACATGTGTTACAATTCCTAGAGCGTAGAGTGCACCCATTGTAAATGGGTAGAACCTCCTTTTTTCAGTTATTAAACGAATGTTATTATTTTTTTGCAATATGTGCACAACATATACATCAGTTTCTAAGCGAACTGGGGGGGGGGGGGGGGAGGGGGGGAGGTCTCATTTAATTTTGTCGCCCCCGGACTCCGACGGGCTTAGTCAGTCGCCGGCAACAACCCAGTATCTCAGCAGCAAATCGTTGCGTACACTTTATTGTCAGACAAATTAACTTCTGAAGTACTGAAACACATGATCTTATATAACCCTATTTCCTCACAGTGAATGCTGTCATTGCGTTTAGGAAGTCGATAAGCGGGATTTTCAGGATTACGTTGTATTTACAGTATTCTCGCACAAATACACCACAGCAAAGACACAGTCCACTGGCTTCCTGCCGGCCGCGGTGGTCTCGCGGTTCTAGGCGCGCAGTCCGGAACCGTGCTACTGCTACAGTCGCAGGTTCGAATCCTGCCCCGGGCATGGATGTGTGCTATGTCCTAGGTTCGTTAGGTTTAAGTAGTTCTAAGTTCTAGGGGACTGATGACCACAGCAGTTGAGTCCCATAGTGCTCAGAGCCACTGTCTTCCTATCTCTCTTACAACTTCGCGGTAGGTCCTAGGAGAATTTTCTATATTTTTCTGAAGCCGTTACGTTTACTTAGTGGTTAATAATTATTACTCATGCAACTGAAAGTTCAACATTGTGGAGGTAATTTAAAATCAACAACAAAAAAACCATGCACAAACCGTATCTGCCTTGCAGCTACGGACTTCCCTACCGGTTTGATTCATATTGACAGACTGTATAGGGTACGACATGGACTTCAATGTATGTAACATGACACAGCTCTCAATTGTTTTCGAGAAAATCGACTTTGAACACTTTATTCATGTTTACATATTTCGTATTTACACTAGTAACCAAGAATGGCACGATCAAGCGTGTAAGCGCCTAGTTTCATAAGCGCGAGCCCTGTGGACCGAATTTCGCTCCCGCAAGTCTTCTCTAATTACATTACCACTTAATTCTAACAACAGATACGTGGTACGCCGTGAAACTGTGTGATGACCGAGCAGTGCTTATAAATGTAACTCAAGTTTATTTTCTTCAATAGACACACCAAAAAAACCATGGACGAGCAAAGTTTTGGCGTTCATTATAAGTGCCATATGTCACAATAATTATTGTTTCCCATGTTTCTGTCGTAAGTATCATCCTGGTACACGCAACGCTCGATAGTTACCCATCATACCTGCCACACATGTAGACAAAATAATACAAATAAAATAAATGTACTGATTTGCTTGAAAGTTCTTGTGATCCATGTTTTTTTTATTTTTTTCAGAATAAAGATTATGAATATAATAAAGGAATCACTCAATAGTGACAGCTTGCACAGTCGTAATAATTACATGCAAAGAAGACGGATATTCGATCTACAGACCTCGCGCTCCTAAAACTAACGGTTCATCACTCTCAGATGCGGACGTCTTAAGTACCGGAGACAATACCAAATACATAAAAACGCATAAAAATTTAAAACTGGATTTTCTCAGTAAACGTTGAGGATGGCGTCTTCCCGTGTCAGTATGTTTAAGTCGTAGATGTGCTCTATACACATCCTGTCAGTATGAATCAATTCGATGAGGGTAAGTGCGTACGCACCCATTGACGCCATACGTGATTGACACGGCATATGTAGATGTCTCTCGTGGCGGAGCAAAGGCCTCTGCTGTCGCCTGGAGCGCTGGCTCAGTGGCTTCGAGGCCTGGACGCTAGACAGCGCCACAGTCGTCCCCTAATGGCCGCGTGCGCCTGCGCAGCTCGCAGCGATAAGGCGTGCCGCCGCGAGATGGAGTCATTTCCCAGCAGGCTTCGCGGCGCGATCCTGGCACTTGGTGTCGCCTTCCCAGAGATTTACGACCCGCGGGAACAGCCGCCGTTATGCAGATGAGCCGCGAGGTTGCGGCGCCGCTGGAATGTATATTAAACTTGTAGGGGCTGTGTTTAGTTCCTCCTTTACGGTGGTAGCCCGTAACACAGTTATCGCCTACCATTAGCAACACAACGCCATCCTTCTCGCGGTTGCCTAACAGCCTTCTTAATGCGATGAGGAAATGCGACATCTGCTGGCCTGGTCGCATTCTTTTGCTCTCTCTTATCTCTTCACCTCTTTCTTCTAGCAACTTCCGGAAAAATTTCCGCCAACATGGCGAGCTCGCTCCTCTCACGTAGAAGCTGTTTCTGACGGTACATTCATGTGCGTATAAGAGCGTTAACAAGGGAAACTGTGACTAAGAGGACATTCTCGACGCCACGGAAGTATCTGCTAGCTGATACTGTTTTAACAGTGTAATGTATAACAACAAGCTCTATGCCCATGTTCTTGGGGGATCAGCGGGAGAAAGTGCCCTATTATCAGATGCCACTTTTAACTCTAACATTACGAGCAAATTACAAGTCTTTAAATTATGAAAAATAAGCTATTCTATTACTAGGCGACATTTAAACACTCCCCTGGAAAAAAAATCTTCCGAATATATTTTCATTCCATGATAGGTGACAAATGAATTAGAATGTGTAATTTTTACTTGCGGAAAATATGATACCTAGCTTCGGGTTTTCTGGTTTGATAATTACTGGTTGGAAATAGACACTCAAATTTAATGAGTCAGTAACATAGCTTTTAACCGCACATGTTTATTTCAAAAGGAAAGAGCTGCTGCATTACTCTCGGTTCCAGACGCTTCAGCCAGAAAAATGGCTCAGTCTCTGTGCTTTTTGATACAGAAGTTACATTTAAAACATTCCATGTACCATCGTCGACATCTTCATAAAGCTCATAATGCCAGCGAAAACAAGCGATGCACTTAATGCAGGTCTCTTTAGACAGGTATCACTTGGTATCAGTTGGTCGCAGTGAATACATTCCTGGTCCTCTTCACATTCAGATGATGAGTCTTTCAACATAATTTCATTAACGCTTACTGCTATTCAGTATGCATAGCCTATTAACGGCCCAATGTCTTTGCCTCTCAAACACTAGAAAGGTGGCATCTGGAACCAAATTCGGAACATCTGTTTCTGTAAACTGGTGCCAAATTTTGGGTATCCAAAATAGTGCAACCTATTACTGCCCGCTATCGGCGACCAGCATTATTTCTGTTTTGGCACAACCTAACCTTTAAGTGAACTGTAGACGACACGTTTTATCATAACGAATATTTTCAAAAGTATTATCTGGGTCGAGGAAGGACTTGCAACTGAACTCAGTAGAAAGTGTTTATCTTGGAAACAATACTAAAATAGTTGTGGAGAACGAAATATTAACAGCAGCCGGCCGCTGTGACCGAGCCGTTTTAGACGCTTCAGTCTGTTACCCCGCTGCTCCTACGGTCGCAGGTTCGAATCCTGCATCTGGCATGGATGTGTGTGTTGTCCTTAGGTTAGTTAGGTTTAAGTAGTTCTAAGTCTAGGGGACTACTGACCTCAGATGTTAAGTCCCGTAGTGCTCAGAGCTTCTTGAACCATTAGCAGCACCGGCGCGAAACTCACAGTGGCCTATCAGAACGACATTCGCTACTGTTTGTCGCAGCGAGATGCGGAGTGCAGCACCAAGGAAGAAGATATTCAGCTTGCCGGAATTGGGCAACCACCCGAAATGGGGGCACTTGACTCTATGAAAGGCCTGACTGTACACATTCACTCATTTAGAACCAGTGGTGTTCGAGGGGTATTCATTGGATTTTAACTACCGCCAAGAAAAAAAAAATATTACGGACAAATATTTTGTTCGTTTGCATGTCCATGTCTGTAGTCCTGGTAGACATAAGAGTGCAGTACGTTGCTAGAGGTACCAAAACATAACGGCGTAACAGCTCTCGGTGTGTAAATGGGCTGGACGTGTATCAGTGGGCCGTACCTGTTTTGGATGATGTAGCGGCTTGCTTCGGAAGTGCTGTGGGCGACTACATTGTGTAGCAGGACATTGTGACAAGCCCTTCTATTATGGGTGTGGTTAATAAAAGACTTTTAAAACAAAGACCGTGACAACAGCACGCAAATGTACCCAGATTGTTCATAAAAATCATCCAAGAAGAACATTTCAACAGACAAGTAACTACATGCCTTAGCATACTAAGCGATGCATACTGTATGTTCCATGGACAGCCAAGCCTGTGAGTTCAACCACCCTCTGCAAATTCTTGAATTAGAAGCGCTCTGCTTTACGTATCTGATTACCTTTACCCAACCATATATAGTATATACTCAAAGATTTGCAAATCTCCTGAATGTCTAGAAACTTTAACCAGCCCATTTGTTATAACATGGAATTACAAAATGTCATTGATCGTCACTGTTGTGAAATCGAGCGTCGACACACTACTATACCACAACTACCTACCTTCCTTCCTTTACTAGTCACTCCAGACCTTTCCAAAGCTGATTTTAATCACCTTTCCAATACATGCTACTTTCCTTGACTCTATATTAGCTCCACATGCCAACTAAAAGGAACAAACTACCATTTCCACACAGGCACGCACGCATACACACACACACACACACACACACACACACACACACACACACACACACACACATAGTTTGGAAATGCACTTGAGCCCCATAAACTAGGGAGCAGCATATCAGCCTTTCATTATGCGTCTCATCGTCATTATATATGACTGTTGACTGTCGTTGAAGTAGGATCTATAGTACTTCATGTCAGGCTCTAATTAAGGGGATGCAAATAAGAAACATAATATATAAGGCACACAGTACAATCTTACATTAGCTTAGAGGGTAAATATTTTACTATGTAGTTAATAAATGTAATTTTTCTGTCTAGCAAAGTATTTACATAACTTCGCTTTACAACGGTATGAAGTAGTTTTTAGTCGAAATCCAGTAGCCCATCAATGGAGAACATCAATTATACGACAAACTTCTATGTTTTCTAAGTGCAGCTTAAGTAGCAAAAGTCCCATTATACAGGGCATCCCAGAAGGAATGTTCCGTATTCAGGGATATGACAGGAGCGATCATTCGAAGCAAAAAAGGGCAGTAAACATGGGCCATAAAATGCATACCTTAAGAGCTATGCGCACTTCTTCATCTTCGACACTGTGAAAAAAATCTCTTCTACTGCAAGCTCTTTGCTTTCTATATTTTATTGAGAGAAGGTAAGGACGAAAACAAGAAAAAAAGTCCGGTAAATACTGGCTCTAAAAGCTCTACCTTAAGTGTTATAAGCACTTCAATAGAAGAGGAATGTTTCACAGCAGCGATAATGAACAGATGCACATAGCTCGCAAGGTATACTTTACAGCCCATGTTTACTGATCATTCTTGTCGTTGGTTCGGCCCATACTACCAAATCGCAAAATATGGAAATAGATTGCACCAGAAGAGATTCTTTTCACTCTACTGAAGATGAAGTAGTGCTCATACCTCCAAAGGTACACATTTTAGAGCACATGTTTACTAGAATTTTTTTCTTCGAACGATCATTCCTCTGATATCCCATATCCTGTGTCATATCCGATATCCTGGAATACCCCGTATATTCCTTGTTCGGAACTGGAAGTGAAGTTGGGGTACTAGTATACTTTTCTCTGACTGCTAAGAAATTACCGAACTGTATTTGAGAGCAGTCCTACTGTGAACGACAGCATTGTCAATGATCATTTGGTAAAAGTGTGCAAGAACTCAACAGAAAATGTTCTCATAGATTGAAATGTCGGACGTGGTGTTTGCGAGGCCAAATAACTGATATATAAACTTATTCATAACAAGTCAAACTGAAACGTGTTTGCGCTGAGGTAAGTGTTAGTTTGTGATTACGTCATGCAAGGGCACAACAAAATTTTATTATTATGAACCCTTTCGTAAACAGGGAACCACAGGCTCAAAGGCGAGAATTTACAATTGAAAGAGCTCATTTAAAATACGAAAACGAAATTTATATGTTATAAACTGTAAACTAGTCCATGGTATGCCCTGGCGCAGTTTAGAATTATTTCCCACGTAACAGTATACAGGTTTCGTACATGATTTATAGACAATCTATACGTAACAAAAATTGGTCTGTTACACGCAATGGAGGTACAATATGTAGTCCCTATATGAGTATGAATTAAATTTGACTTTCCCAACTAGAGTAATTATTCCTTTTATACATATAGAAAAAGGAACTCACATATATGCACTTAATGATCGCGTATCATATGTAAAATTAAGCCAGAACAACAAGTATCTTTGATCTGGTAATTACGAATTGAATATATCTTCTATTTAGGTTCTAGCTTGTGAGGTAACGGGCGAACTGTGGCGCCGTGAAAATATTCTAAGTTGGCGTGGCCGCACAGAACGCTCGTCAAAGCCGCGGCCCGCCAGCAACCACGTGGTCCCGAACGTTCGCTTAGCAACCGGGTGATGCCGCACAACGGCTGGTCAAGCCGCGTGGCTGGGAATTCCATCGTGACGCTGTGTTGATGAAGGAGAGACGCAGGGAGTGCCAAAGGTGGCGGACTTTGTGAAACCTTAATGGCAGAAATTTCACAGTTCGCATAGAAATTAATAGTAGCCAGATGAATCATGATACCTCAAAAAGAAACATTTACATTACCATTATCTGCACGACAATTCTGATGGTGTAATCAGATTTTTCAATATCTTTCGTTAGTTTAAAGTTTAGTATCTGACAGTAAATTATAGAAGTAACACCCAGCAACCAATTTCCAAAATTTAAACGCTTCATCCAATTTCGTCGATCGATGTGTCTTTAGAAAGCTATTAGTGTAAAACTAAATTGGTACAAATTACAGGCACGAAACTTGAATAGTACACGAGTTATTGGAGGTCAAAGTGGCCGATTACTATCGATCGCGTCAGGCCGTAAGTACTCCACAGTGACACGAAGAAACGGTAGCATCATGCTTATAAATATTTTTATTCGTCTATGCCTTTGTTTGTAGCAGAGATACACTATTCATGAAGAAACTGGTTAAATATTTACTGTGTTTTAGAAAGCACAGAGACATTAGGCTGTTGCTATTCCTTTGATATATGTTTATTTGCTTTGTTTACGTATTTAATAATGTGTGTTAGAGGGTGTTTATGGTCCAGCCGTAGGAATATTTATATAACTTCAAGTTATTTAAATGTAAATCCAGCACTTCGAACGTATTTCATTACGTCTGTGTGGGTGCGTTGGCATGAAGACATGGCGCGAGCGCTCTAGGCAATCACAGCGCTCTTGAGTGCGGAGACTGGATGGACGCGAGTTCTGGTGAAGAGTTCTGGATAGTACGGCACACGATACGGAGTGCTGGACGCTCGGTCGCGGCGCAGACTTGAAGAGAGTGGAACGGTCGCGAGAGAGAGAAATACTTCGGAGTGCGAACTTGTGAGATTTCCGAGGTCTCTACAGTGAAGACGTAGCATGCGTTTAGAAGTGAATATTTCTGGATCTATGTTGTCGTTCCTAACTAATTACGTGCAGCAGGAATCTATCGTTTCCCTGTTACTCAACTTATATTTTATTTAATTGCTGGACCATCGACACCAACAAGTGCTTTACAGAAATGTACCACATTATCAAAAGTACTTCTACTATCGCACTCATCATTTAAAGCCATTAAGATAGTACATGCAGATTTTATTTAATTGCAATCTTTCATTTATAAATTTATCTGTTGCATTCAAAGTTCGCAATTGCCGACTGACAGAAACCTTCGACCATTAGATTCATGTGTGTATTCCCATCGTATACTGTAGATTCAGCGGTTTTTGGCCTGTAATGTGGCAACTACGTATCCCAGCCCCTAGGCAACGAAACCAGCCAAACTTTTAATAATGTAAGTCTGAGTCTGAGGGTACGTGGTTGAGGGCCACTCATTTCATTTCATTATTGTTTGAAAGCCCGCAAGTCTTACCCGTTTAATAACGTATATTATGCCGTTTTGAAAGGATTATACTGGGGAACACTTGTATGTGGTACCAGAATAAGATAAGAATATTAAGAAATTAAAATGAAAATAGTATATACGATGAATGTATCTGATAGGCTCGATAATGCAGATCGCTGACTGTGCGCGACCGCAGAGCCAAAGATACTGTACTACTAGTGTTGGAGTAAGAGAGCGCTTGGCGCTCAGTTGTAGGTAGCCGTCTGTGAAGGAAAGTGATGGAGTAGGCTGTTTTTGGGGTTTGCTGTGCGAAACCGCAAAGAGTTACATTAATTTAGGTATGTCAGTATTGTTGAACTTGGAAGCAGAAGCCTTCATGCAACCAAGTTAGAGATATTAAATAATTATGATTTCTGTTTTTGCCAGGGCGTTAGTGTAGATGAGTTGGTTGATAATTTGTAATTGTTGAGTAACCCCAGAATGTACGTGAACGGTTTTGATCAAAAGGCAAATTAGATATTTCATTTTTGTAATGCTTTCAAAATTTGTTAACAAAGCTATGTGTCATTTGATGATTTTCATTAATGTTTGATTAATGAAGTTAGAAATAATCTCATTGTTTTTGAATCAATTGTGAGTAACGTATCTTCAGTTGTCAGATGTTTTCAAAAGCCAAACTTGTAACATAATTTAGCTAAAAAGAACTGAGAGCTAGTAATTCACCGTAATCAGTACCGCCTCCCAGTCCAGGTCATATATTTTTCAAATAAGTTGGATTTTCTTAAATGTCCGGCTGAAAGTATTTTGCAGTGATTGTATTTCTTTATTGGTATGGGAGCTGCATTGCCCAATCGATTCGTACAGTTTTGCTAACAATAACACAGAGAAAGCACACTACTTGCAGTTACAACACGCCACACGACAATTTGAGCTCTGTATAAATTCCACAGTTCAAAGATTCATTCAACGTAATCTTAAGGTTTATTGTTTCATACATATAATGGAAGGTTAAACTTGGCGACAGGTCAGCCAGTCGTTCGCTCTGTGAAAATTTGGATATTAAAATCGTCTGATATATATATTCTGTTCCCTCAATCACTCTGTAGCGATAACAAAAGTTAAATTTTTTGGCGCAACGCAGTTTACTAACGTACAAAATTTTTTCCACAGTTCATTGGCATTATTGTGCTCCGCCTGGTTTTCCTTTACTGAGTTGAGTGTTGAAATTTCGTCTTTGGATTTGCACCATGTGTGTGATTTAAGATGTCACACAAAACTGTGAAGGTCCCGGCGCGTAATCTTACAATTAAAGATACCGAAATGCATGACTCTCCGATTATTTACGACAATGTTGAGAATGATAGTGACCACTCTGCGGTGCAGTAGCTGAAAAGCACTACAGAAAACGTGAGTACCATTCCCAAATAAAATGAACAACTTATTGACACTGTAGCTTCACCCCCTAATTTGACTAGTAATCAGACGGTAGATTTCGGTATTGCGGACGCCGCTGATGTGCACAGGGCTGATGTGCATAATTGCAAACTTGATTGTTTACCGAATGAGGACAGTGATTTACGTACTGTTCACACACTTAATCAGATTGCCAACAGTATGTCAGAGGAAACAATATTTGTTCTTAAGAATCAGTCAGATTTCATTAACGGTAATTGCGCAGATAATGCAACAAACGAGACGTCCATGGCTGTAAGTGATGTCTCCACATGGCTAAACACAACACACGTGACCCCCAGCGCATCAATTGAAAAGAATATGGAAGCGTTGCTTCAAATTCTTACGAAAATGATGGTTAAACAAGAGTAACGAAATGGATGAGCAACTTGCCAGCTTACCAAAACTTCTAGATGACACCAAGACTAAGGTAAATGAACAGACCACTCAGTTCAATAAACAATTTTCCAGCATACGTGACAAAACTAAATCGTACATAGAAAAGACTGAAAACCGTTTTCAACCGGTAGACACAAGTATTAAGGCCATTGAAAATAATTTCCTGGAGCCCGTTACAGACGTTGCCAAGTCGGAAAACTCAGCTCCTCTTGAACAACAGATCGACAGCACAGAGCAACATTTTGCTAAGAAATTAACCGTAACCCGTATTAAGCGGCATGAAATTGTCAATTTTTCGTCTGACGCTACCGTTAGCGACAGGAGTTTGATAATTTCGGACAACATTTATAAACCCACTGTGCCTACCAAATTTGATAACAAAGCTAAGTTCCTCACGCCAGAAACTTCACTGCATTTCATTGGTACTGTCGACAATACCGTCTCGAATGGCGCACGTGACCGCTCTGTTGAGCCACCCATGCAGTCTGAAACAGTTAACAGTGAAGTTACAGGCCCCATATTAAGCATATGACAATAACAGTAAAGGGGTTTTCTGTCAAGGAAAAAGTGGTACGCACAACGCCGCCTTTTGTCATGAAAACCTACCGTTCACATCACAGTATTTCCCTTCATCGTTCGCAAACACTTCCGCTTCTGTCTACCTTGTGCTGAGAAATGCTATTTCCCACCTATCGATTTTCAAGCCAGATTCGTATAGCAAAATCAAACCTCAACAAATAACTTTTATTTCAATCAGATTGATGACGCGAACAATAAAACATCAGACGCCACATTGTCTCCACAAAGAAGAGAATTTGTTTCCTTCCGTGACGCTGTGGTGGTTCTTTTTGCTTTATGTGTATAGGTTTTTATATGTTATGACAAGTATGAATTAGTATTATTCTGTCTTCTTCACAACTGAAAAATTATTTACGTCATTGACTGAGTTATGGTACTTCTCACAGATAGTTTGCCCGACACGCTGTTTTTATAGTAAAAAGCAACACCAACACACGATAATTCAGATATATAGCAACAAACCAATTATTAGTTTTTCTTTTGTAAAACTGCTATGCTGAGGAGATTTTCTCAATTTCCGTTAAATGGGGATAAAAATAAATTACTGAAGTCAGTTTACTTAAATGTGATTCAATATTGGAAAACTGATTCCTTTTGTTGCTTCAAAGGAAAAATCGCTAATCAACATTTATTTTTATTATTTATTTTCATTATTTGTCATAATTAGCAAATATTAAAGTATTTATTACGACTAGGACCGTTATCATTTAGATAAATGGCGTTGACCTCTTCGCCAATGTTCCCTATAAAATTTGCATAAATCATTAACGTCATTCACTTCATAAATATATGAGTTGTTACAGTAAAACATTTGCGACACTTTTAAGTAATTTTTGATTGTATTTAGTGTAAATATTACATGAAGCTTACACGTTTTCCTGCCTCGTCACAAAATGGCTTCTTACACTACGAAGAAACAAAAGGGAAGAATGTCGATCCTTTTTCAAAAGGACCAGAGATTACAATAACATTTGCAGATCATATTAATTGATTCCAATCTTTGTTATTTTTCTACGATATTATTTATTTCGTTATGATGTCAGTGTTTTTAAATTTGCGAAATTCTTTAATATAATTTGTTCACGTTGTGTGGAGTACCGCCGCATGTGCCCCCTAATGAGGGTGTACCCAAATACACTCCTGGAAATTGAAATAAGAACACCGTGAATTCATTGTAACAGGAAGGGGAAACTTTATTGACACATTCCTGGGGTCAGATACATCACATGATCACACTGACAGAACCACAGGCACATAGACACAGGCAACAGAGCATGCACAATGTCGGCACTAGTACAGTGTATATCCACCTTTCGCAGCAATGCAGGCTGCTATTCTCCCATGGAGACGATCGTAGAGATGTTGGATGTAGTTCTGTGGAACGGCTTGCCATGCCATTTCCACCTGGCGCCTCAGTTGGACCAGCGTTCGTGCTGGACGTGCAGACCGCGTGAGACGACGCTTCATCCAGTCCCAAACATGCTCAATGGGGGACAGATCCGGAGATATTGCTGGCCAGGGTAGTTGACTTAAACCTTCTAGAGCACGTTGGGTGGCACGGGATACATGCGGACGTGCATTGTCCTGGTGGAACAGCAAGTTCCCTTGCCGGTCTAGGAATGGTAGAACGATGGGTTCGATGACGGTTTGGATGTACTGTGCACTATTCAGTGTCCCCTCGACGATCACCAGAGGTGTACGGCCAATGTAGGAGATCACTCCCCACACCATGATGCCGGGTGTTTGCCCTGTGTGCCTTTGTCGTATGTAGTCCTGATTGTGGCGCTCACCTGCACGGCGCCAAACACGCATACGACCATCATTGGCACCAAGGCAGAAGCGACTCTCATCGCTGAAGATGACACGTCTCCATTCGTCCCTCCATTCACGCCTGTCGTGACACCACTGGAGGCGGGCTGCACGATGTTGGGGCTTGAGCGGAAGACGGCCTAACGGTGTGCGGGACCGTAGCCCAGCTTCATGGAGACGGTTGCGAATGGTCCTCGCCTATACGCCAGGAGCAACAGTGTCCCTAATTTGCTGGGAAGTGGCGGTGCGGTCCCCTACGGCACTGCGTAGGATCCTACGGTCTTGGCGTGCATCCGTGCGTCGCTGCGGTCCGGTCCCAGGTCGACGGGCACGTGCACCTTCCGCCGACCACTGGCGACAACATCGATGTACTGTGGAGACCTCACGCCCCACGTGTTGAGCAATTCGGTGGTACGTCCACCCGGGCCTCCCGCATGCCCACTATACGCCCTCGCTCAAAGTCCGTCAACTGCACATACGGTTCACGTCCGCGCTGTCGCGGCATGCTACCAGTGTTAAAGACTGCGATGGAGCTCCGTATGCCACGGCAAACTGGCTGACACTGACGGCGGCGGTGCACAAATGCTGCGCAGCTAGCGCCATTCGACGGCCAACACCGCGGTTCCTGGTGTGTCCGCTGTGCCGTGCTTGTGATCATTGCTTGTACAGCCCTCTCGCAGTGTCCGTAGCAAGTATGGTGGGTCTGACACACCGGTGTCAATGTGTTCTTTTTTCCATTTCCAGGAGTGTATTTCCAGTGTTTGGTCTCACTACCTGACCCAATCATTTCACATGATTTTTAATGTCTCCAGTCACACTTGTCACTGGCAAGCATAGTTCCAGATTATTCAAATTATTAAGCAAGTAGAGCTTTAAGTTACACCTACAATATTTGTTCACGATGTACTTTCAGGTTTACAATTATTTTGGCAGGGCTTGTGTTCAACTTACTCTTTGCCCTGTATCTGCACATGAAGGCGAGCAGTTCGGAATAACATATGAGCCGATAACAAAAGATATTTAATGATTTTTTTTCGAATGATAGACATTTAAACATACATATATACAACAATTATGATAAAACAGTATTTACATCAACACAGAAGAAAAATAGTTTATGTGGAGGTTGGTTAAAATGCAAATTATCTTAGAAAGTTTTCATATTCGCTGATTAAGAATGTCCATGACATGTTTTGTTGCTTAAGGTTCAAGTCGGTAACAAGTTATACTAGCCACATACAAGGCAAAAGTCTTTGTCAGTTTAGCAATATTATCGAAAGGTTAATGTTTCTGATGTTTCAGCACCTCAAGTTCATTTGACTTTACACTAATCCATGGTTTCTCAATTACTTTCGTAAAGTGCTCATGTCAAATCGTCGCGACGGCAGTTGACGACGGTGTCGGCGAGTATTCAGCGCAGGGCAGCGGCATAAGCAGGAAGAAGGCGAGCAGAAAGTAGGTTCGACGACCGTGTATGACACCAGCGAACGAGTGAGCGTCGCCTGGCGCTGATCAACTGAGCGGTCCAGAACTGCTACGCGCCCGCTCGCCACTCCCGCGACATGAAAAATACCCACCGAGCATTAGAATTCTCATTAACAGTACTATAAAATACTCTGCCAATAAGCGAAACGTTATTAGGCCTTACGATCCACAGTCACACCATTGTATTTATGTGTCTGCAGTATGTTGGTAGAGAACAGATAATAACAGTACTTCACTTGGGATATTGGCTTTTTCGGATCACTCTTTTACTTTATGCAAGTAGTGATTCGTAACCCACGTGTTCACTATGATTTCCCTGTACGTCACTCTGGTAGGCGCCCATACAAGGTTTATCGTTGTGACACTGTCACCTGTGCCGCAGAAAGCGTTTACTTGTGATTGTAGCTAGTTTTCGGCTGTTTCTTAACCACACAGTCTGGTAATAAACACTTCTATTTCTTGCTACGCTCAGTTTAGTGCAACTATAACAACCATATAGCACTTTACTCATTACAGTTCAGCCATAAATGATGGGAATTCCCGTTTACTTCATTACTGCTGCACAATGGTACATTTTATCAGTGTTTTGCCTAGTTATGACACGTACAGTCTATTTCACCCTTACTTTGTGTAAAGTTCGTACCGTGTGTGTAACTTCTTTCTTCATGTTACTATCTGAGTGCCCGGGAAAGTAATTCACATTAAAGGCACACTGAGCACATTTTGATCCTTTTCATTAAAAGTGTATACAGAAATACACATAAAATCGATATTACTTTTCTGTCGGCTTTACCGACAAGTAATTTAATTAGCAATATGCTTTGTCTGTTACAAAATTATCGTGTTCTTTGCCAAATCCTCTTATTCCTGAAGTCGGCTATTTGGCCACTCTGATATCGTGAGTTTAGTAAATTTTGTGCATAATATTATCATTCGACACAGAACCATTCGCGTAACGTCGACTGCGCGCTTGCAGGTGCCTTGCATGTGAGAGTGCAGCCACAAGTACGTCTTGCCGGTATTAACGCTAAATCTATCAAGGTGTACTGTAGTTGAAATGAGAAAGACGAACGGTTCAATGTGAAACGTCCCCTTAGAAAAATTATACGTGACTGTGCTTAAACTGACACACAATATTTTTAGCGCAATGCAATCTGACTTTCAATAATCCCTACAAAAGAATGGCCCTGACTAACATTAACCTATACCTTTCACAAATCACTTACCTCACCAAAAATCTTCCTTACTCGAACTACTGCAATACAGCGAGCGCCACTACTGCCAGCTAAATAAAAGATTCAAACTACTGAAGGCACTAACTACTGATAGGCATAGTTAGCAAATGAAAGATTTTGATAGAGAACAAACAATATATTTACCTTAATAGTCATAATATATATAGCAGTTCAGGAAATCCATTCTTACAAATTTCAAAACTCCGCCATCTCTCTCCCAACTTCCACCACTTCTGGCGGCTCACCTCCAACTGCGCAACGCTACGCGCTGTTAACATCCAGCTGCCCAACACTACAATGGCAAGTATTACAACAATGCCAATCAGCCACTGACTGCACACACCACAGCCAGTGATTTTTCATACAGAGCGCTATGTGGCGTTACCAATAAAAAAACCTAAACAGCCTACTTAGAAATGGGACAGATTTTCGGACGCACGCACTGTGCTCAGTGTTAGTATGTCATTTATGGACTCCTACGTCCGGTTCATTTGCTACTATGTTAGTTCATGTACATACATGATACACACCTTCAATTCAACTTGTTCTGAAAGACACGTACTCAACATTAAAGAAGAAAGAAAATTTAGCCACAAAAATGAACAAAGCACACATAAATCTCAAAATGACATATTCAGACTAACCTAAATTTGTTCAAAGTATGATTGCTTATCAAGTACGGATCTGTTTGCAATTTTCACTGTGTGATTCTGTATTTCCCTTACTAGGACCTGTTTTTTCGACCAGGGGATAGAATAGGTGGAACGCAGAATGTATCGTGAGCTCGGACTTGTGTATTGTACTCATACCCTGTGATTATACCTGGTCTTTAGGTGAATACATAGGCAGATTAGTTAAGCAATTGTGTCAGTTCACTTTGTTGCTGGTCATTCCAATATGTGGACTCGGCTACCTTTTCGACAATATTTTGCTTAATGTTTCGTGATTCCTGCACCCAGGCATCTTCCGTATCATTTTCATCCTCTAATAAGAGGTTATTCACCTCCATTAGTGTGGGACTGTCAGGGAACACTACGCTGATGTGCCGACAGTAGTTCGTGCACACATCAGGCGTCCTGATTAACACCAATTCAACCTGCTTATGTGGTATATTAAGGTGTAGATGCCCCGTGCCAGATCAGTTTTCTCTAACAACAACACACAGTAAGCACAACACTTGCAGTCACAACACGCCACACATTCCAAGTATTGTATCCATTCCACAGATCAAACCTTCATTTATCGTAATCGTAAAGTTTTTTATTTCACATATTTTTAAAAGAACGTTACAGCATGTGTTTGCGACGACAAACATTTCCCTCTTAAAGTCGCATTTTACTCAGTATTGACATTTAAACTTTCTTTTGCTTTCGCTCAAATTAAGGTAGCAAACGCGCTGGCCATGGATACAACGAAAATGAAAAAGGCAAGGGCAACATGTACCTCTGACATATTGTTAAAAATATGCTTTTCTTTTACGTGATTTAATATTTTCGCTTAGACAACGTATCTTTCTACTTTAACGGATAACGTCTTATTTATCAGACCACATTCCCAATATTATTTTGACGGAAAGCCTTGTTTTCTAAAGTACCCATGTATTAGAAATATGTTTAATTTTTTCCTCTACTTTCTTTAATTTTATCTTTCATCTTTTTCTTCTAAGGCAACACTGTTCCTTCTTTGAATAACATGATTTTAACCATTCCTTTGAGTACCAGTTATGATATATTCTCTAAAGCAATAAGTTACCGAATATATAGGTGAGAATTTTATTTTTTTAAAACTGTAAGGCAGAAAGGTGGAAGGAGTATATAGAGGGTCTGTACAAGGAGAACTTGAGGACAATATTATGGAAATGGAAGAGGATGTAGATGAAGATGAAATGGGAGATACGATACTGCGTGAAGAGTTTGACAGAGCACTGAAAGACCTGAGTCAAAACAAGGCCCCCGGAGTAGACAACATTCCATTGCAACTAGTGTCGGCCTTTGGAGAGCCAGTCCTGACAAAGCTCTACCACCTGTTGAGCAAGATGAATGAAACAGTCGAAATACCCTCAGACTTCAAGAAGAATATAATAATTCCAATCCCAAAGAAAGCAGGTGTTGACAGATGTGAAAATTACCGAACTGTCAGCTTAATAAGTCACAGCTGCAAAATACTAACGCGAATTCTTTACAGTCGAATGGAAAAACTAGTAGAATCCAACCTCGGGGAAGATCAGTTTGGATTCCGTAGAAATGTTGGAACACGTGAGGCAATACTGACCCTACGACTTATCTTTGAAGCTAGATTAAGGAAGGGCAAACCTACATTTCTAGCATTTGTAGACTTAGAGAAAGCTTTTGACAATGTTGACTGGAATACTCTCTTTCAAATTCTGAAGGTGGCAGGGGTAAAATACAGGGAGCGAAAGGCTATTTACAATTTGTACAGAAACCAGATGGCAGTTATAAGAATCGAGGGGCGTGAAAGGGAAGCAGTGGTTGGGATGGGAGTAAGACATGGTTGTAGCCTCGCCCCGATGTTATTCAATCTGTATATTGAGCAAGCAGTGAAGGAAACAAAAGAAAAGTTCGGAGTAGGTATTAAAATCCAAGGAGAAGAAATAAAACTTTGAGGTTCGCCGATGACATTGTAATTCTGTCAGAGACAGCAAAGGACTTGGAAGAGCAGTTGAATGGAATGGACAATGTCTTGAAAGGAAAATATAAGATGAACATCAACAAAAGCAAAACGAGAATAATGGAATGTAGTCGAATTAAGTCGGATGATGCTCAGGGAATTAGATTACGAAATGAGACACTTAAAGTAGTAAAGGAGTTTTGCTATTTGGGGAGCAAAATAGCTGATGATGGTCGAAGTAGAGAGGATATAAAATGTAGACTGGCAATGGCCAGGGAGGCGTTTCGGAAGGAGAGAAATTTGTTAACATCGAGTATAGATTTAAGTGTCACGAAGTCATTTCTGAAAGTATTTGTATGGAGTGTAGCCATGTATGGAAGAGAAACATGGACGATAAATAGTTTGGACAAGAAGAGAATAGAAGCTTTCGAAATGTGGTGCTACAGAAGAATGCTGAAGATTAGATGGGTAGATCACATAACTAATGAGGAAGTATTGAATAGGATTGGGGAGAAGAGAAGTTTGTGGCACAACTTGAGAAGAAGAAGGGATCGGTTGGTAGGACATGTTCTGAGGCATCAAGGGATCACCAATTTAGTATTCGAGGGCAGCGTGGAGGGTAGAAATCGTAGAGGGAGACCAAGAGATGAATACACTAAGCAGATTCAGAAGGATGTAGGTTGCAGTAGGTACTGGGAGATGAAGAAGGTTGCACAGGATAGAGTAGCATGGAGAGCTGCATCAAACCAATCTCAGGACTGAAGACCACAACAACAATAAGGCAGACTTGGTCAACTGTAATTTAAATTCGGTGTATGTGTCGAAATCGAGCTTCAGTGTAGAATAATCCTATCTTGGCATTGTTGACAAAACAATGTACCTGATCTCTAGCAGTTAAATACTTTTAAAACAAATCACCGCCGCCTGTGACCTTGACTTCTACCTACCTACTCTTCCCAGTGTTACAATAAAGCTGGTCACTCGATTCAGCTTACTGATACATTAGTAATAACAATGTACGCCATTTCTTTTAATGACTGCTTAGAACCACACAAAAAGATACAAATTCGAAAAACTAAAATTTTATCGTCTGGTGGTGTTGCAGTGCTTATTTTTATGTCCATGCTTGCTACGAAAATAGTATGAGGAATTCCGCCTTGTGCAAGACACTTTTTTTCTGTTGTGTTTCATCCAGAAATGTTTCAGCACTTTTTGTGCTATCTTTAGTGGTTTTTTTTAATTTTCAAAACGTAAAGTTGTTGTTACATAGTAACATTTGGTGAAACTTTTCGTACATAATATTTACAAATGTGAATGACTAATAGTTATAAAATATTATGCATCATTTGTTCATATTTCACAGTTGAGATATGTATTAACGACCTTGTGCGCTATGTGTTGTTTATAACATTATGTCAGAGTTCTATTTATAGTTCAATTGGCAAAAGAGTAGATGTATGCATTAGTTTACGTGCCTGACATGATGCTATTGCACATATATTTTGGTAGCTATTCTGCTACACAATCTACAACTTCTCATCTGCAAACAGCAAATCATAATTTTTTATTTTTACGTTTATTCTGAATTTACAAACGGAAATGAGTATGTTTCACGTTTTTTGTAACTTCCGGTTTAGATATTGTGGTGCTTTCTCATATTTTGTTGGCGAAGTGAATAGGCTGATTTCGTGGCTCATGGTCGTTTTAATCGGCACTTTCTCCGATTTCTCAAAACATAGGCAGAGTTTGCACCTCCAGTTGGTGTTATTGTGGCTGTGTAGTAGTCATTTTTTTCGTAGCGTGTTTGGCTGGACGAGGCTCGCGAACTTGAAGTGTATTTGGCGTCTGTGGTGTTTTGTGTGTGTGAGTGTGCATTTGCGCACGTGTGTGTGTGTGTGTTCAGGAGTAGTTTTAGTGTGGGTGTTATTTGTATAGTTCTTCTACTGTGACAAAGAGCGTTTTATTGCACAGTGATGTGTATTCATTGAGCACTTTCTTTTCTTGGACTACTGATTTTTTGGATGTGATAATTTTCTTCTACAGCTAATGTTTGGTATAAGATGCTACTAGTTTTGAAAATGTGGAAGCTAATTTCAATGTTTGTGGTGATTGTGTAGCATCAGGTGGTCTGCAAAGGTTGAGTGTGAGCGATTGCTTTTGAGTGCTCTGATTGACACTAGTTATATACCTGACTGGCTGTAGTTGTCAGTGTTGGTGGTATTTCTTCCAACTCTGCTTTGTATAGTGTGGTTGGTTCTGTATGCTATGTTCAGTCCTTGTTTCTTTAGTATATTACCCACCCTGAATGTGACTTTGTGGTTGTAAGTTATCATGTGCCACTTGTTGCTTACTGTCTGCTGATTTGTTGTGTGCTGTGTTGTGTTCGTTTGTGTGTGTGTTTCATGGTTATGTGTTGTTTCTTTTTGTGTTTTGTGGTTTATGTTGTCCAGTCTCTTTGCACCATATCCATTCTCCTGTGCAATTTGTTTTATTGTGTTCAGTTCTTGTGTGTAATCGTGTTTGTTCATGGGTATTTAGTTCAGCCTGTGTAGTAAATGTCTGAAGCTGGCCTCTTTGTGAGTTATGGGGTGGTTGGATTGGTTATGAATAATGGTGCTGTTGATTGTGAGTTTTTTGTAGATTGTGAATTCATGTTTGTTGTTTCGCTTGTGTATGGTGAGCCCTAAGAAATTAAGTTTTTCTTCTGTTTGTGTTTCAACGGTTAACTGTATTTGTGGGTGGATGGAGTTTTTGTTTTATGAAGGTCTTCCATGCAAGGTTGTGGCTCATCTATTAGGGAAATTATGTCATCTACATATCTGTACCAATATATTATTTTGTACTGTTTTGGTAATTCTATTTTGTCAGAGATTTATTTTTCTATCTGACTGAGGAAAATGTTCGCTAGGACGCCACAGATTGGGTATACCATGGGTAATCCATCTTGTTGAGAGTAAAATCTGTTGTTGAATGTCAAGTATTGATGGTGTTAGGACAGCAACCAGCCACAAATTTACTTTGAGTTCCTTTATTCAAAGGAAACCGTTACTGGTTTCGAATCGTTGTGATTCATCATCAGACGGTTTACACGCTTTCTTTACGACATTTACACCAAATTTCATAAAGAAAGCATGTAAACTGTCTGATGGTGAATCACAGTGATTCGAAACCGGTAACGGTTTCCTTTGAATAAAGGAACTCAAAGTAAATTTGTGGCTGGTTGCTGTCCTAACACCATCAACATTTGCCTTCAAACAACAGTCACGGTCTCCATCATGTCATCATATGACAAAATTGTATGAATGTCAAGTAGTTTTGCTCTGTGATGAGCCTGAGTATGGCTGATATTTCTTGTATATTTATTGTGGGTATATATCCTTGAAGTTGGATGTTTCTTTCTATGATGTTGATGGTTTCTTCTGTTGGGATGTGTGTGTACAGGGAAATTATGTCAAATGAAATCAATGTTGCTGTGTTTCATATATTTTAATTTCTTCTGTTGGGATGTGTGTGTACAGGGAAATTATGTCAGATGAAGTGAATGTGGCTGTATATCATATGTTTTCATTTCGTATTTTTCTGTTAAGTCACTTGAGTTCTTTAGACTTCTGTTTTCAGTGTATTTGTGTATTTTCTGTAGCAGTGTGTGTGTGTGTGTGTGTGTGTGTGTGTGTGTGTGTGTGTGTGTGTGTGTGTGTGTGTGCGTGTTTGGCTAGGCAGTATGTTGGTGCTTTGGTAATGTTTATCAATGGATATATAGGTATTCTGGGTTTGTAAACCTCAGGCAATGATTTTTAGGTGGGGGGCTTGGGAATTTTCTGTTTCATTCTTTTAATCTGTGTTTCTGTGAAAATTGTTTCTATCTTTTTCAGGGTATTATGTAACTTACTTTGCTATTGGTTTGTTGGATCACTTCTTAACTCTACGATGTTGTTGCTCTGGATGAATTCTAATGTGTTGTCAATGTGTTCCTATTTGTTTATGACTACTATTGAATTACCCTTGTCGGATTTTGTGATTATGGCATTATCTTGTGTTAATTTGTTCTTTAGTTTTCGGTAGGTCTTTTCTTCAGCAGTGCTTCTGTTTTCCTTTATGGTGGTTTTGTTCTCTTTGATTATGATTCTTATTTCCTCAGCAACTAGTTCTCTTGTTAGATTTGTATTGAATTTAGGTGTGTGTAGTTTTTCTTGTTGCTTTGTGATGTTTTCAGTTTCTGTAATAATATTTTCTACTCTACTGTGTGACGCCACTGTGTTTATGATATGTTTGGGACCCTTTTCAAGTAGGCTGCTTTCTTGTTCAGATAGTTTTGTCTGTTAGGTTAATCACCCTTTCATGAAAGGTGTGTTTGTTGTATTGGTGGTGGGACTGGTAGATGTTAGTGGTTTTATTATTTTTGTGAGTTTCATTGGTTGAATTGTCTGTTTTCTGCCTATTATGGTATCCATGTGTGTTCTAACCCAGTACAGTACTTCACCAAAAAATTATGGGTACTTTGTATGATTTGCTAGATCAATATGCAATATGTATAATTCAATATTCAGAACCTGTTATGTGAAATACAAAGATCGGATTTCTTGCTTTATGCACTTGATTTCAACCTTACATTTTGTTTGCAGTGCTGATGATGATATGTTGTTTACAGTTATGGTTGCATAATATAGTGGTACAGATATGTAGATGACATAAATTAACTTAATAGATGAGCCATAGCCTAGGATTGGAGAACTTCAGGACAACAAGAACTGGATCCACCCACAAATACAGGTAACCGTTGAAAGACAAAACTTAATCTCTTAGATCTCACTATACACAAGAGATACAACAAAAATGAATTCACAATCTACAGAAAAATCACAATCCCCAGCACCATTATTCATAACCAATCCAACCACCTCATAACTCACAAAGAGGCCAGCTTCAGATATTTACTACACAGACTGAAATAAATACCCATGAACAAACATGATTTCACACAAGAACTGAACACAATAAAATAAATTGCACAGGAGAATGGGTATGATGCAAAGAGAGTAGACAAAATAAACCACAAAACACAGAAAGAAACAACACATAACCATGAAACACACACACAAACGAACACAACACAGCACACAACAAATCAGCAGACAGTAAGCACCAAGTGGCACATAATGACGTACAACAACAAAGTCACATGCAGGGTGGGTAATATACTAAAGAAACAACTCAACATCGCATACACAACCAACCACACTATACAAAGCAGACTTGGAATAAATACCATCAACACTGACAAATACAGCCAGTCAGGTATATAACTAGTGTCAATCTGTAAATGTGGACTGAACATGCAGAACCAGGTATACAGATCACCTCAGAGCACTGAGAAGCAATAGCTCATATTCATTATTTGTAGACCACCTGATAGAACGCAATTACCACCCAACAAACATTGAAACTAACTCCGACATCCTTAAAACTAGTGGCACCTTATACCAAAAACTAACTGTAGAAGAAAACTATCACATCCAAAGAGTCAATAGCCCAAGGAAAGAAAGTACGCAATGAATACACATCACTGTGCAATAACACCTCTTTGCCACAGTAGAAGAACTATACAAATGACACCCACACCAAATCTACTCATGGGAAAAAAGTTCTTTGCCTCTCCCTCTCTCTCCCTGCTACACTCCCACTCTCTCTCCATCTCTGTCCCTCTCTTTCTCTCTCTCTCTGTCTGCCCCAGTCCTGAACACACATACACATACACACACACACACACACACACACACACACACACACACACACAAACATGCGCGCACACCCACACACCCATGTGCATATGAAACTCAGACAAACCGAACACCACAGACGGCGAATACACTTCAGACTCGTGCGCCTCACCAAGCTAAACACGCTATGAAACAAATGAATACTACACAGCCGCAACAACACGTAATGACGGTGAAAACTCTGCGTATGTTTTGAGAAATCGGAGAAACTGCAGTTTCAAACGTCCATAAGTCACGAAATCAGCCTATTCACTTCGCCAACAAAACATGAGAAAGCACCACAATATCTAAACCGTAGGTTACACACGAAAAACGTGATATATACTCATTTCCGTTTGTAAATGGATAATAAACATAACAATAAAAAAATATGTTTTGCTGTTTGCAGATGAGAAGCTGCAGATTGTGTAGCAGAATACCAAAATAAATGTGCAATAGCATTACGTAAGGTATGTAAACTAATGGATACATGCACTCTTTTGCCAATTGAGCTATAAATAGAACTCTGACATAATGTTATAAACAAGGCAGTGCATAAGGTCGTTAATACATATCTCAACTTTGAACTATGAACAAATGATGTATAATATTTTACTACAATTGTTCAACACAGTATTCCACTGTTTATGTTTGCTCTTTTGTTTTTCGTCTAGGTTATGAGCGTTTCCAACCTTTGAATATTTTTATATTGTATATTTGTGTGTGTGAGTGTAGGTGGGCAGGGTTAGGAGGGGGGGGGGAGTAGAAGGGAGGATGAGACTATTGGACGGGGTACAAGGAGAATGTGTGTGTGTGTGTGTGTGTGTGTGTGTGTGTGTGTGTGTGTTTGTTTGTTTGTTTGCGTGTGTTAGTATATGTGGGAGTTAGGGGTAGGTGGGTGTGAGTTAGTGTAGATCACTGAAGATGTGTTATGTCTTCAGCAGAGGTGTGGCTGAGGCGGGCTGAGAGTTTTTCAAATTTAGCGAGGGATAGTGATACTACAAAAGAACTTGGAGAAGGTGGTAGTGATTAACTGGGGGGTTGGTAGTGAGTAGGTGGCATATGCGGGGGTGTGATCATATGTATACATTTAATGTGGTATTAAGTGGTCATACAGTTTAAAGAGTGTGTGGGTTTCCAGATAGCGTTCGCGCGGTTCCAGACTTTTGCGCCTAGAACCGCTCGGCCACATCGGCTGGCGATCGATTTACAGAATCCGAGCACCACCCCTGCTTACTGCAGCCCAAGTGTGCAGTAGCAGATCACTGCTTTGGAAATAGACATAAAATGAATTACCGGCCAACAGAAATCCTGGGGCTCCATTCTTAAAGAAACGTTTGAAATCCATGTGATTGATAATTTAATGAACAGGCACACGGGCATCCAATGGAGCAAGGTGTGGTAGCCGGTACTGAGTTCCGTCAAAGCAGAACACAACATGCGCATGCGGAAAACGACAGAGACGGCGGTAGTGGTAGGAACAACCGAATGAATCCAATCGATTCATTCGGTTGTTGGAAAGCAATCGACTCATTCGGTTGTATACACATGTTTCTGTTGAATTATTCATTCGATCTTTTGAGTGGAAGTAGTTTGTGGGAGCAACCGAATGAAAACAATCGTTTCAGTTAGCTGGACTACTCAGTCATTGTTTTGAATGAAACCAGTACGTGGCAACAACCAAATGAAATAAATCGTGTCAGTTTCTTGCAGTTTCACCTGTCCGTTAAATTATTATTCATTTACTTTTTTCGAATGAAAGTAGTCAGTGGTAGCAATAGAATGAAAAATCCGACAGAATTGCAGCTTTGGATATTGACTGAATTATTCATTCTTCCTTTTCAAGAGAAAACAATCAGTAGTTTTTATGTCGGTTGAACGCTATGTTCATACTTTTAGCTGAAACCATTCTTGAGTTTTTTAGATGAGCGAGCTATATACATTCACTGTTCTGAGGGAAACCAGCCTGCAGTAATTTACTTAACAGAACTAAAGAAGAGCTATATTATACTGATAATGGATGGTCCTAAGTGAAGACTATCTCAGAGGTACGTCCAAGTTAAAATAAGCAGCATACTTGTTCATTTAATTATGTACTGAATGGAATAATATTTCGTTTTCATCATGTATTGTTATCGATTAAATTGTTCCCAGTGCCATTAACGCGCAGCATAACCAATTAATTGAAGTGTAAGCGGGGTAGGTTTACTATCACTTTAGTTGCCGACTCCAGACAAAAACTTCGGAAACCGCGGACACAGTCTGTGGACGACAAGTTGGTCGACGGCCACTGTGTTGCGCGGGGAGCGGGGAGATGAGAGCGGGAATATTTTCTCGCTTGCGTTTCAGCGCCGACACCAGACGTAAATTACACATGAGAAGGACAAGGATTTGTGGAAGTGCATTATAGAGACGTTCATGTTCAGACGTAGTACTAATTTCCAATCGTTGTCTGATCGCCCATTGTCGGCGCCTTCTCGTTGTCTATGTAAAGAAGTATGGAAAATACAGGGCGTTCCAAAACTGCCTTTACAACTTTGGCTCTGAGCCTATGGGACTCAACATCTGTGGTCATCAGTCCCCTAGAACTTAGAACTACTTAAACCTAACCAACCTAAAGAGATCACACACATCCATGCCCGAGGCAAGATTCGAACCTGCGACCGTAGCGGTCACTTTACAACTTTGATCACATATATTTCAGAAATGGTGATAGGTAGAAAAGCGCGGCTTGCGGCATAAAGTTTATACATGCCTAAGGTTCTACGAGGGTGAGTCAAATGAAAACCTTAAATTTTTTAAATATTATTTATTGTGCAGAATTGGTACAAAGGTGTATCACTTTTCAACATAATTTCCCCCATTCTCAATGCATTTTCCTCAGAACTGAACTTCTTTCCTCTCAATGCGTCTTTGAGTAGTCCAAACATTTGTAAATCACTTGGGGGCAAGGTCTGGTGAGTATGGTGGATGACGAAGACACTGAAAATTCAAGTATGTGATTGTTGCAACTGTTATACAGACAGTGTGGGGCCTTGCATTGTCATGTTGCAAAAGGACACCTGCTGACAGCAATCCACGTCGATTTGATTTGATTGCAGGCCGCAGATGATTTTTAGGGGATCTGTGTACTAGTGACAGTGGTCCTTCTAGGCATTTAATGCTCCAAAATGGTGCCTTTTTCGTCCCAAAAGAGAGTCAGAATAACCTTTCCTGCTGATGGTTCTGTTCGAAACTTATTTGGTTTTGGTAATGAGGAATTGCGCCATTCCTTGCTCGCTCTCTTCGTTTCTGGTTGGTGAAGCGAATCTAGGTTTCGTCACAGTAACGATTCTTGCAAGGAAGCCATCACCTTCTCGTTCAAAGCGCCGAAGAAGTTCTTCACAAGCGTCAACACGTCGTTCTCTCATTTCAGGAGTCAGCTGTCGTGGCACCCATCTTGCAGACACTTGGTGAAACTGGAGCACATCATGCACAATGTGGTGTGCTGAACCCATGACTAACCTGTAAACATGCTGCAGTGTCATTCAGTGTCAGTCGGCGGTTTTCCTTCACTATGGCTTCAAGTGCAGCAATGTTCTGCGAAGTCACAACTCGTTGTACCTGACCTGGACGAGGAGCATCTTCCACTGAAGTCACGCCATTTGCGAACGTCCTACTCCATTCGTAGACTTGCTGCTGTGATAAACATGCATCACCGTACTGAACCTCCATTCGTAGAATGAATTTCAATAGGTTTCACAGCTTCACTATGCAAAAACCAAATAACAGAACGCTGTTCTTCCCTGGTCCAAGTCGCAAGTGGGTCGGCCATCTTTTTACTGATACTGCGACGGTGTGCGTGCATCGGCACTATGCTGCCTCCTACAGGCCATTCTGCACGCTGTTTGTAGCACGCTTACCAACTTACAAGACGACGGCGTGAAACTTCGATTTGTTATTAAAATTTTAAGGTTTTTATTTGACTCATCCTCGTAGTAGCCTCTTAACAGAGTTCAGTGAGTTAAGGTGACCATATTTTCTAGAGCCAAATTCGGGACACATTAAAAAAATTATTTTGGGTAAAAGTCTTAATAGAATATAGTAAATGCTAACTATCACTTTAATTTGTAACAAAAAGTGCATTAAGTTATATTTAATTAATACCTTCTAATATGAAGGAGTGCGTGCAGACATAGAGTATTCATCATTGCTGCAATTTTTCTTCGGCATGTCTGTATTCTTCAATAGCATTAAGAAAACATTCAATTCAAGTTTAATCATAATTCACTCTAGTCCTTAACATTCCTTTCGTAGTTTCTACAACAAATTGTGTTTTGTCACTGCTCCATTCATTATTCATTTGGGAAAATACCCTTTCAGCAACAGCATACCGATACAGGTGACATGAACATACAATTCGGGATAAATCTTTCATGATTTTTAAATCCAGGACAAACAAGTGTCCCGAATTACTTTCGAAAAATTCGGGACAGAGCTAGGAAAATCGTGACTGTTGCGATAAAAAGGGGGACGGAGGGACGGATGCGTGCACCATCTGTAGCACACAGGCGATCTAAGCGATATTCCAGTTCAGTTATGACCTACGATCTCCTCATGAAATTGTGCTATTGCTGCTACGATGCGGGCTCACAGTTCGTGCAAATCCCGCCCGAAGGAAAAAATATAATGGAGGTCAGCGGGACCTAGGTGTCATATCTGGTCTGTACCATCCATATCAGACTCTGAGCCAACTGCTTGAGGGTGGCCAGTCAATAACTAACATGAAAAGAAAATCAGCCTTAGTTGTGTGTGAACACTATGCCGTAAACCTCACCTTCCTATCTATTCCCGTTTCTAAAATATGTATGATCAAAGTTGTAAGGATCATTTGGAATATACTGTATGCGTGTAGGAGAGCGTCTAAGCGTGCTGGCCGCTGCATTTTTGATAGACCGAAACGAAGAAGCTGTCTATGGTTCGGTCCTCCTTCAGTGAATTTTCACTAAGGTTTATTACAATCTATTTCCAATCAATCGAATTTCCACAGGCACGAAGAGAGGTCCAGATTTACCCTAGAGAGTTTTGTAGAAATTACTCCAGCATGCCTCTGGACGCCATAAAAATTGGGACCAATCCTTAGGAGTCCTGACGCATTGCAACCCTAATTGGGGATACAAAGATGAGCGCAATGGTTCCCTTACTGATTTATGAAGAAGAAAGGTATCTTGCCTCGTTTCAGCGACAATTTGCATTCCGTTGTATAGGCAATGTGTGATGATGTTCACAAATGCAACATCATTTGACTATTCAGCCATTTATTTCTGAGGAAGGTAAATATTTTATACCGAAAATAACGTCATCAGCTTCATAAGTGCCCCTGACTTTTCACATTTACAGTAGTGTCACAGCTATTAAAAATTCACAAGCACAAATTTTCAGGACTATCTGTATGACGTTATAAGTCTGTATGGGGCTAGGAGATATTATTTAATGTTTATTAGTCCGTTTTAAAACCGTTTTATATTTGAAAGTTTCTCTATTTAAACAGTTATTTTCAGCTTTTTAGTCTTTTGTATGTGTTACATTTTTCAACTGATTTTATGCATTTGCACAAGATTACACCAAAGATATGTGGTAAACTTCAGGTAAATTTCAGTTTCTCTTTAACTGAGTCAACCAATATATTCTTCGTATGCGTATCTCGTGAAAAGACAGCGAATGTAAAAATGAGAGAGAATAGAGCTCACAAGAAGCTAAGCAGTAATCGTTCTTAACTGCGAAACATTTGCGACTGGAACAAGAAAACAGGGAAATAGCAGTGGTACACCAAGTACCTGCTCTCCTACACACACCGTGGCAGAAGGAGAGCTAATATTGCATTGTCACCCACTTCTGAGCTAAGAAGAAAGTTTCAAGTTTATAGCTCATCGGGAAGATAGTTTGAAAACAATTGCAAAATTTGAACCGTACAGACAGAAAGACAGACCGAAAAACAAAGTACCTTCCGCCACATACCAGACTCGAAAGCAAGTAAAAATTACAATGCCTTCCAGTTCTGATCTATGTTGAAAGTTTCAAATCTCTTGCTTATCTGGAAACTAGTCCAAAATCAACTGCAAAATTTGTATCCAAAAATAGACAAGAAACTGACCTAATAACAACGTGTTAAAAGGTGATTGTTCATTAACATATACACAAATCTACAGTGGAGCACCAGATATCAAACTTTTAAAACCAACAAAAAAATTGATATTCAATGCCACAAGTATGGAAATTGGCATTTTAGTAAGAAAATACATACATTTTAAATATTTTATTTTTGGAAATATACTTTTCTCCTTAAAATTAAATACTGTATTTGTCTCTATAGATGTTGTCAGACCTATTCACGGTTCATGTATAACCGAAAATCACTGAAACGCGGCGAGTGAGTGAAAACATTCATACAGCAGATACGGCCGCAGAGACTAGTTTAATTCGGTTGTTTCATTCTACTAAGAAATCCGACTGAACTGAAAAACAGTCGACTGGCCAATTGACTGTTAAAGCAGTCCGTCATTAGAACGCGAGAGGTAGGCAACTGAGGTGAGACTCTTCCCCCGCTACCGCAGCAGCACACCCCAGTTTCACCAAGTTTATTAATATAACTACCAGTGAATACCTCGTAATAACCGAAGCCTGAAATACACAGTATGAGAAACCTGACTGCACGGCAGACAACTTCAAATAGCTCCACGCAAAGTCTATACAGTTATCCCATATGGCTCGTCTACGCCAGCTAGGCTGTAATTTCCGTAGATAAGATACAACAGACATTGTAAGAAGACCGTCTTCCACCATACTCAAGTGTCGTTTTTCTCAGGCATGTAACTGATTTACTGGCCATGAGTCTTTCGTTAAAAGTGCTACCCCATTCCGGCAGTCGCTCGCAGCGTCGATGTCCCACGTAACCAGCAACACCTGTTGTTGGATCGCCATCCTCCAATTATTGGTGAGCGACGACTGAGTCCGAGCTGATCTGGGGTGGCGATTTTAAGTAGATGCAGCAGACCGCGGGTGCTCCCTTGCGTGACACTAAGTAGGCCGTTGCTTAGCTGCAGCCAAAGAGGTTAAATCGTGCTTTCGATTACGCATCGAAACTGAGCATGTCTCAGTCCTTCCCTCCCTCCCTCCCCCCCTCCCGCTCCCCGCTAAAAAAGTGAAACGTTCGGCCTGAGTGCAATACCTTGCTCTTTTTTTCATTTTATTGAGCCCCGTTGGTCTCACAATCACCAGAAGACGCTCAAACCTTTATTTGACTGATATGAAACCTACAGAGCTTTGTTGTTGTTGTTGTTGTGGTCTTCAGTCCGAAGACTGATCTGCTGCAGCTCTTCAGGTTGTTCTATCTTGTGCAAGCCTCTTCATCTCTGAATAACTATTGCAACTTACATCCATCTAAATCTGCTTGCATATTCATCTCTTGGTCTTCCGTGACAGTTTTTACTCCATCACTTCCCTATAGTACTAAACTGGTGGTCCCTTCGTCTAGTCAGCTTGTCCCACAAGTTTCTTTTCTCCCCAGTTCCATTCAGCAGCTCCTCATTAGTTACGTGGTCTACCCAACCAATCTTGAAGTATTCATTCTTCTGTAGCACCATATTTAAAAACTTTTATTATCATCTTGTCTAAATCGTTTATCTTCTATGTTGCGCTTCCATACTTGGCTACACTCTATACTAACACTTTTAGACAAGGTTTCCAAACATTTAAATCTATATTCGATATTAACAAATTTCACTTCTTCAGAAACGCTTTCCTTACCCTTGCCAGTCTACATTTTATATCCTCACTACCTCAGCCACCATCAGTCATTTTTCTTCCCAGGTAGCAAAACTCGTTTACTGCTTTAAGTCTCTCCTTTCCTAATTTAATTCCATCAGTATCACCTGATCCATTATCCTTGTTTTGCTTTTGTTAATGTTCATCTTATATCCTGGCCATTCCGTTCAACTACTCTTCCAAGCCCTTTGCTGTCTCTGACAGAATTACAATATCATCGGCTCCCTTAACCTTAATTCCTGCTCCAAATGTTTCTTTTGTTTCCTTTACTGCTTGGCCAATTTAGAGATTGAACGACATTATGCCCCTCGACTCTTTATAACTGCCGTCTGGTTACTGAACAAGTCGTAGATAGCCATTTGCTCTTTGTATTTTGTCCCTGCTACCTTCAGAATTTCAAAGGGAGTATTCCAGTCAGTACTGTCAAAAACTTTATCTAGGTCTACAAATACTATAAAGGTCGGTTCGCCTTTCCTTAACCTCTCTTCTAAGGTAAGTCGTAGGGTCAGTAGCGCATCGCTTGTTCCTGTATCTTTCCCGACGTCGGATTGTACCAGTTTTTCCATTCTTCTATAAAGAGTTCGTGTCAGTATCTTCCAACCATGACATATCGAATCAAAATTTCGGAGCTTACCGGTAACTACAATTTTAACTTGGAGATTAACCGTTGTGGGCATCTGTGGAATCTGACACTGTCCAACAAATTGCAGCAAGAGTTTAGCAGAAATTTTGTCTGCTTCCTTGCTGTGAGCCCCAAAATTCTTTATAAAAACGAAGACCCCGCCCTTAACGATATAGCAAGGTCCCAGTCGCTACACTTGCAGGCCTCCCATCTCCATAGTGGAAGTTATTGATCGCCTTACTCCGATTTCTCTTAACGTTCTGTTAGTAAGATGTTATCAGTGGACCAAGGATGGAAACTGGAGCGTTAATCAGGTACGCAAGTTTTAATTTTGAAGGGATGGTATCAAGCGACGCATGCACAGCGATCTGTACAGCCAAAATTCAGTAAACTGAAAGATGTATCCCAGCTACTCTGAGATTGACTACGATCGATATTCAGTGCTCATTTGAGGTTCTGATAATACGTTCTGTGAACGAGGGTTATGAATAGTATGGGTGGAAGCATGCACCACAAGTAGAATATACTTATTGCCACTCTTAGTGCGTGGAAGAATCCGCCAACAACATCTATCGGCCTCTCTTCCCGACTAGAATGCAACATGTCGTGGTCAGAATTCGGAGTTGTCTTGAGAACTTGACATTTCTGACATCACTAGACCAACAACCGCCGGCCGTGTTGTCTTGCGGTTCTAGGCGCTGCAGTCCGGAACCGTGGGACTGCTACGGTCGCAGGTTAAAATCCTGCCTCGGGCATGGATGTGTGTGATGTCCTTAGGTTAGTTAGGTTTAAGTAGTTCTAAGTTCTAGGGGACTGATGACCTAAGATGTTAAGTCCCATAGTGCTCAGAGCCATTTGAACCATTTGAACCAACAACCTAACATCTTAAATAAGAGATAGCCACGTAATATGTTCTTAAATCTTCATGAAGGCCATCAGGTCCCATAAATGAGCCTCAGACAAGGAATGATGATTGTATTTAAATACAGCTATGGTTAACTTCTTAGGGACACAAATATTAACATCACGTCAATAGTAGATACACCGAGACGAGTGGCGCAGTGGTTAGCATACTGAACTTGTTCGGGAGGACGACGGTTCAAACCCATTTCCGTCAATCTGGGTTTAGGTTTTTCGTGATTTCCCTAAATCGCGTAAGGCAAAGGCCAGGATGGTTCCTTTGAAAAGGCACGGCTGCTTTCCTTTCCATTCTTCCCTAATCCGAACTTGTGCTCCGTCCCTAACTATCTCGTTGTCGATGGGACGTTAAACACTAATCTCTTCCTGCAATAGTAGGTACAATAACAAAGGAGACCATTGTTAAGATGATACTCAGCTACCTTTTTCCCACTGAGAATTTGATTCCTTGTATTTTTCAGCACATGTTCCAATCCCTGATGCATCTATAAATTCCTGAAAACTGATGAGATTTCTGTTAGACAGCTACACTACACTGGTGATGATTATCAGATTATACAATGGCAAGGGGCTTCTGATAGCCACTGAACATATAACACAGTGCATCAGCCAGCACTGTGACACATGTGTATTAGAATCCTTTATGTGCTTTAATACAAACTGGAAAGGTGAAATTCGAACTGTCCCATGTGCTATACTGCCAGTTTTATGGGGCTTAGCCAGTACCCAATTTAATAACTGACTGTCATTTTCTAAGAAGAAATGTCTACGCTCCGAATAAATTTCAAATTTGTCCAGCCCAAACAAAAGTCTCATTTCCTCCAACTCGTATGCAGAGTATTTAATTCCTGCTGCGATAATGCACTCGATGCATATGTGACTGGTCAACTATCTCCGCCAAACTCTTGTAACAGCATGACAGCAACACCAAAATCTATCAGTCTGGAGAATAAACGGAGCTGAAAATCTAGCATAGCTAGCGTGGGGTGTCACTGAGAGCCTACTTAAACGCCTCAAAAGATTACTGTTTGTTGTCTGACCACTTAAAGGGCCCTCCCTTTCAACGAAACTTGTTGAAGAGGGTCTGGATGGTTAGTTGAGCAAAGTTCGAAGTCAACTTCCTGCAGAATTCACCATTCCGATGAAACGTGCAAGTCCCTTCCTATCCTGACGTGGTGGAAAATTACAAGTGGTCTTGGTGCACTCATTATCAATTTTCATGTGCTGACAGAGACAGATAACACAAGAAAGAAATCTTGGCACACTCTGGCAGGTTACAAGCTGCTTGGTTTACCTTCTTCCATTTATACGAAATTTTTCTGTCCTTTGTCATGACAGGCAACAGACAGCACACTTTGTTGCACCTACTTAAAGTCTCATTACGTGAATTTATTACAGAGAATGTATTTTATAAATATTTCAGTGGTGGTCAGTAAAGGTGCTAACAGTTCCAGTTTGTGAATAGGTGACAAATGCACTGCTTGCACACTTCTCTGAATGCGACAGATGTGCCGTGGGCACTCACAGATTTCGGCTGGCGTGCACATGTCAAGTTGTCACCACTGAAGCTTACGAAACCTACCAATCCTTTCCCCTAAGTCGGGGGTAGCGGTTTGTGGGGGAACGTGGAGGGCAACAGTTTCAGTTGCTTGCTGTTACACCACAAGTGATGGCGGAAATGTACAATTCTTGGAATGTTGAGCAAACCACGGTGAGAACAGGGTCCTTGGGAAATTCACATGTGTTAAACAACGCTCGGATTCACCCGTTGCCGGCTGACGTCTGAAAGAAACTGGGGCAAACTAGCGAGGAAGATAGGCTCTGATTGGCCCGTGATTGACGACATTTTGGGATGGTAATTTGTGAATCGCGGCATTGAGACGCTATTGGCGGGTTTTTCCTGATTGACGTTTGTGGGTAGGCGTGCAAATTGTTGAGTCGGGAGATGGGTGGAGACAGGTCGCTGGGTCGAGACGTTGTGGCTCTTGGAGGTGTCCTGACGAGCGAGATTCTGGTTCTCCATTACGACCACTGTCCTCCGACTCGCCGCCACAGCAGAGTGGTGAGAGTACGCACCAGCACCACTCAGTCAATGAGAGTGAATGTTTATATAGGAAGCGTACCATGAACACAGCTCCGCTAAACCCAATTCTGCCTTAGTATCGTTTGGCGTGGTATTCAATCGACCACTGGACTTTCTAAATTAATCATTGGCTTATAATGGATTAATGATTTAATGGGCAGCTAGCATCCCTCTGCTTGCATATCTTCTTCGTTGTAGTCAACAATTAACTTCGTATTTTCGTAGAATGTTGAGACACATACTTTGTAATTGATTCACATAAGAAATAATCGGTTTATGTTTCGTTTGTATTTTTTATTTGAAGGTGCACGTAGTTCTCTTCAAGTAAACGTCTTATTCTGTTGACTGAATGGATATGTATGGTAGGGTTATTGCAATTTCTCGTCTTATGATTTTGTATTGTGGCATTTCAAGATAGCAGCTTCGTTGCTTTATTAACACTTACCATGGAGTTCTAAGGGAAGGGTGACGGAGTCCTGCTAGGTTCCACTCTGATAGGTTTCACAGTCTGATACTCTGCAGGGTATTGCAAGACCAAATTAACGTTTGTGGATTGGACTGCCAAAATTAAAACGGGATAGCACCTCCCTAAGATACTGAAACTGCTCACCAAAGGTCTTGCATCAAACAACTACGTCATCAATGAAATTATTCACATGAAGGAACTTAAGGAAGTTAATCCAGCAAATGTGATCAGACTGCTGCACAGATTGACTACCTGAACAGAACTCAAACAAGTTGCATCCCATTCAGAGAGTGGTCAGATGCCTTTGCTCTAGGAAAATCTGGTGGTAACCAAGGTTCAGATCGAGAACTTGAGAGAGGACAAGTTACTGTCTCACCTATTTGTCGCATATGGAAAATTATAAAAGATTTCCTTACTACTTGTCACACCTTGAGCGAAACACTAGAAAGTTAACGGCCTGAGCAGACGCTGATGGAGCCTGGTAGGGTGCTAAAAGCATGACGTATATTTATGATTGTTAGCTTGTAGGAATGCCATATTGAGAGTTGAAAGCAATTGGCGGCGAGCCCACCCCTTAGTAAATCTTGCTGGACAGGTCCACAGCCTTACAGGGAAGACAGGGCAACCACTCGTCATGACATGTCTCCAGCAGAACAATGCCACACTACCTGCCATGTAGCCAGCAGCAGCCTGGGCTGGGGTGACGGTCTGAAGGAATGCATCTACACAGTGGAGTTGTAAACCGGGAAATGTGTGCAGAGCAATGTGTAATAAAAATTCACTGTTTTCGTGTTCGCCGATAGTGTAAAGAGGCCAGTGAAACACTCCCCCCCCCCTCCCCACCCTCCGCCTCGGATGCATAAGAAAAATCCGGTGTCTAAGAAACTTTTGGGGATAGAATCATTATTACACCTCATAGCTAGAACTAACAAGCTCCAACGCACAACCGATTTAGATAAAGATCTTAGAGATTGTATCTCTTCGTCTGTTGCTGTGGGAAGAGACATGACTTCGGAAAAAAAAACATCTTGCCCCTCTGCGAAATCTTAAGAAAGACAGTAATTGGCGTTTTTTTTCCAGAGATGCAGGTTTCTTAACTCTTGCCCTTGTTCGACATGAGTTTGTGCTGTCTTGTGGGAGGAGAGATTTAGCGCCTCTAGAGTCCTGCGATTGGCTCAAGATGGGGTGAAGGCGGTGTCGTTCGTGCACTTTGCGGGAAAACGGTTTTTTTTTCTGGAGGGGTGCGAAGCACTCGGGTGCGTGACTTTGGTCCGGTAATCAACTTCTGGTCAAAGCTCTGCCATGTGTGGTTGGTACTTGGGACCGGTCTTGAGACTGACTTCACTTGCGAGTAGTTATGACTGGGGAGCTTGAGCCTGTGGTGAAGTTCTTACTGTATCGACAGTGTGACTTCAAACTTCTCGGACTACTCCTTTGCCGAGGGCACACTTACTGGTTTTTGTGTTTACCAGACTTGATGTTTGGTATCCTTGTGCGCTCTGTTGTATAACTGAGCCAAATTGGTCCATGGTACGACTAGCGAACAGTTGTGTCACAAACTGAAATCTACCCTGATTTCAGGGCTCTGGTAGAGAGTAAATTGCGACCTGTCTGTTTGATCGATAGACTGAGATTTTTGCATTTCTTCCGCGGCCGCGATCGAATCAGAGGTGCCGCCTCCACGTTTCACCTCCGATGCACACATCTCGCCAGCTGTAAGTTACATCGGCGCTTAAAGTAAACTGGGTAACCTACTGCCGCTCCGGCAGTGTCAGGGCTTTCAGATCTCAATCGCCACTTGTTCTCAGCTGCACCTATGTAGCGAAACTTGAGTAGATTTCATCAATTAAAGCCTGCTCAGCATCAGATCAATTCAGAATGCGTTATCCACATTTCTGGGGTCAGAGTACTCGACTTACTCCACTAGTTAAACTGTCTCTGCTACCCAGGATCTTTGTCCAGTGTAGCCTTAAATCACCTGTTAGTTGTTTATGGTATTCAATCAATAACTTGTTGAGCATAATTTATTTCTGTTTTGGGAAAATAAATGTTAATAATACGCTAAAGTTTGCCTACATCCTCAATCAATTAAATAGTCCCACCAGGGTTACCTTACATTGTGGCGAGCTGCCAGAATCTTGGATAGATGGCACCTTCTGTGACCGTCAGACTGCGTTGCTTAGCGTAGTCATTCAATTTGACGTTCTTTGCGCAGAATTTTGAAATGATGGCACCATCTGGGACCGTCAGATCGTAGATAGTGTTGCCTAGTGAAGTTACTGTTTCCCTTGGTGCACTGGGTAGAATAGATTCGCGTTGCCGGCGCCTAGACATAGTACTAATACTTAATTATTGCATGTGTGTAGTCTCAAGTTGTGGTTGTGACTTCTGTGTCACTTGATTGTTCTTTTCTGATGGCGAAAGGCGTTGTGCTGGTTTTTTATGATAGATCAAGTTTTCCGTTTGTGAGCAAAGACAAGCATGCTGTTATTTGGATTCTTTTGGTTTAGAATAAGAGTGCATGATTACAAGAAGCAAGTCATGTTTGCTACAGAGTAGTGGAAGTAACTGTGTTTTGTTAGTCATTGATCCACGTCAGATTATTAGCGGTGACCAGGCTGATATTAAACTAGATTCGTAGGTAAATGCAGTTGCAGACTGGGCAGAAATGTCGAACGTAGAACCTGCAGAGTATGACGACAGGTCTCAGTCAGGTGATGAAAGTAAACGGGAGACCGCGGTAGAACAAAATGTAGGCGCTACTGGTACGAGACAGACCATCAGTGAGACTGGCAGAACAGAATCACGAATGAAACGTCACAGAAGGATGGAATCTCGTTCATCTAGTCCTGGAAGTGTTAGCGGTGGATCTCAGTTTCTCAGTTTGAGGTTCTCATGCAATTCATGCAATAGCCAGAAACGAGAGACAAGAGGCAGAGAAAAAGAGACAGAGGGACGAGGAGGAAAGACACAAATTAGTTATAAGAACGGTCACAGACGGTATAGATGGAGTCAAGAAAGAGATTGCAGGAATCCAAGAAGAACTAGAGGATTGTATGAAAACAACACCAAAAACGTGTGAGGTCGCGGACGAGGCGAAGTGCGATGAGAAAACAGTGCGACTGGTGGCGCAAGTAGCATGAAAGGATGCATTAGTGGCCAAAGAACAAGTTAAACTGGCAAGAACTGCGGTGTGTAAGACAGAAAAGGCAGTTGTAACTCTCCAAAAGGAAGACAAAAAAAATAGTGCAAGAAACGCTGAAAAAAAAGAGTGCGGCTGCGAAGCAAATCGAACAGATAGAAATAAAAGAGGTCGAAATCCTGAAGTTAAAGATCAGAAGACAGGAGTCGTCGAGCAACAAAACGAGTTGGCTAAGGACGTTCGGCAGGCACATGAGCGGGTTGCGCAATTGCAAACACAATCTCATCCAGTAGAGCGCCATCGAGAGCATCACAGAAGTGATGAAAATGTTTTGCGACTTTCTGAACCGCTTTATGAGGACACACACACTGCACATGGGCAAATGAAGCAGGAATAAGGTCCTGCAGCGGCGAAACGCGAAATAGAACACGCTCCGTCAGTAACACGCAGCATGTCAGAGACTGAGCCGGAAGATAAGAGTACATGTCTACAGAGGTTATTAGGTGAATCTGACAACAAGGGGGGATACCATAACAGTGCATGAGGATCGTTTAGGCAAGGATACATTGAATCACGCACTGCAGACGAGAGGGTAGATTCGTACTGCGGATACGTCGACGTTTCGACCACAAACTTTTCTTGGCCATCCAAAATTTTGAAGTCTACAAGGAGGCAAACAACGCATTACATCAAAAGTACCATCACGTGCTACCAGAATCATGGCCACTGAAGTACAAGCTCCACTTTATCTGTGGTTTCTTAGAAGGGTCGATTGCTGCACCCGTGGTCTAGGGGTAGCGTCTTTGATTCATAATCAAAAACGTCTTCGGTTTGGGGTTCGATCCCTGCCACTGCCAAAATTTTGATAAATAGTCAGCATTGGCGGCCGAAGACTTCCAGCATAAGAAGTCAGTCTCATTCTGCCAACGGCCTTGTCAAAGAGGGCGGAGGAGCGGATAGAGGTTCAGGGCACTCTCTTGTCCTAGGGGTGGGAAATTGCCCCTAAAGGCGGAAGAATCAGCAATGATCAACGACATGAGGATGCAGAAGGCAATGGAAACCACTGCATTAAAACACGTAACGTGTATCCACAGGACATGCGGCCTGTAGTTGAAGAAGTGTCATGATGATCTCTCCATTGGCAAAAGATTCCGGAATAGTCCCCCATTCGGATCTCCGGGAGGGGACTGCCAAGGGGGAGGTTACCATGAGAAAAAGATTGAATAATCAACGAAAGGATAATGTTCTACGAGTCGGGGCGTGGAATGTCAGAAGCTTGAACGTGGTAGGGAAACTAGAGAATCTGAAAAGGGAAATGCAAAGGCTGAATCTATATAAAGTAGGGGTCAGTGAAGTCAAGTGGAAGGAAGACAAGGATGTCTGGTCGGATGAGTATCGGGTAATATCAACAGCAGCAGAAAATCGTATAACAGGTGTAGGATTCGTTATGAATAGGAAGGTAGGGCAGAGGGTGTGTTACTGTGAACAGTTCAGTGACCGAGTTGTTCTAATCAGAATCGACAGCAGACCAACACCGACAACGATAGTTCAGGAATACATGCCGACGTCGCAAGCTGAAGATGAACAGATAGAGAAAGTGTATGAGGATATTGAAAGGGTAATGCAGTATGTAAAGGGGGACGAAAATCTAATAGTTATGGGCGACTGGAATGCTGTTGTAGGGGAAGGAGTAGAAAAAAACGTTACAGGAGAATATGGGCTTGGGACAAGGAATGAAAGAGGTGAAAGACTAATTGAGTTCTGTAACAAGTTTCAGCTAGTAATAGCGAATACCCTGTTCAAGAATCACAAGAGGAGGAGGTATACTTGGAAAAGGCCGGGAGATACGGGAAGATTACAATTAGGTTACATCATGATCAGACAGAGATTCCGAAATCAGATACTGGAGTGTAAGGCGTACCCAGGACCAGATATAGACTCAGATCACGATATAGTAGTGATGAAGAGTAGGCTGAAGTTCAAGACATTAGTCAGGAAGACTCAATACGCTAAGAAGTGGGATACGGAAGTTCCAATAAGGAATAGCGCAGTAGGCAACACAGTTGAAGAGGAATGGACGTCTCTAAAAAGGGCCATCACAGAAGTTGGGAAGGAAAACAGGTACAAAGAAGGTAGCGGCGAAGAAACCATGGGTAACAGAGGAAATACTTCAGTTGAGTGATGAAAGGAGGAAGTACAAACATGTTCCGGGAAAATCAGGAATACAGAAATACAAGTCGCTGAAGAATGAAATAAATAGGAAGTGCAGGGAAGCTAACACGAAATAGCTGCAGGGAAAATGTGAAGGACGGAAGGACAGACTCAGCATACATGAAACTCAAAACAACCTTTGGTGACATTAAAAGCAACGGTGGTAACATTAAGAGTGCAACGGGAATGCCACTGTTGAATGCAGAGGAGAGAGCAGATAGGTGGAAAGAATACATTGAAAGCCTCTATGAAGGTGAAGATTTGTCTGATGTGATAGAAGAAGAAACAGGAGTCGATTTAGAAGAGATAGGGGATCTAGTATTAGAATCGGAATTTAGAAGAGCTTTGGAGGACTTACGGTCAAATAAGGCAGAAGGGATAGAGAACATTCCATCAGAATTTCTAAAATCATTAGAGGAAGTGGCAACAAAACGACTATTCACGTTGGTGTGTAGAATATATGAGTCTGGCGACATACCATCTGACTTTCGGAAAAGCATCATCCACACAATTCCGAAGACGGCAAGAGCTAACAAGTGCGAGAATTATCGCACAATCAGTTTAACAGCTCATGCATCGAAGCTGCTTACAAGAATAATATACAGAAGAATGGAAAAGAAAATTGATAATGCGCTAGGTGACGATCAGTTTGGCTTTAGGAAAAGTAAAGGCACGAGAGAGGCAATTCTGACGTTACGGCTACTAATGGAAGCAAGGCTAAAGAAAAATCAAGACATGTTCATAGGATTTGTCGACCTGGAAAAAGCGTTTGACAATATAAAATGGTGCAAGCTCTTCAAGATTCTGAAAAAAGTAGGGGTAAGCTATAGGGAGAGACGGGTCATATACAATATGTACAACAACCAAGATGGAATAATAAGACTGGTCGATCAAGAACGAAGTGCTCGTATTAAGAAGGGAGTAAGACAAGGCTGTAGCCTTTCGCCCCTACTCTTCAATCTGTACATCGAGGAAGCAATGATGGAAATAAAAGAAAGGTTCAGGAGTGGAATTAAAATACAAGGTGAAAGGATATCAATGATACGATTCGCTGATGACATTGCTATCCTGAGTGAAAGTGAAGAAGAATTAAATGATCTGCTGAACAGAATGAACAGTCTAATGAGTACACAGTATGGTTTGAGAGTAAATCGTAGAAAGAAGAAGGTAATGAGAAGTAGTAGAAATGAGAACAGCGAGAAACTTAACGTCAGGATTGAGGGTCACGAAGTCAATGAAGTTAAGGAATTCTGCTACCTAGGCAGTAAAATAACCAATGACGGACGGAGCAAGGAGGACATCAAAAGCAGACTCGCTATGGCAAAAAAGGCATTTCTGGCCAAGAGAAGTCTACTAATATCAAATACCGGCCTTAATTTGAGGAAGAAATTTCTGAGGATGTACGTCTGGAGTACAGCATTCTATGGTAGTGAAACATGGACTGTGGGAAAACCGGAACAGAAGAGAATCGAAGCATTTGAGATGTGGTGCTATAGACGAATGTTGAAAATTTGTGGACTGATAAGGTAAGGAATGTGGAGGTTCTACGCAGAATCGGAGAGGGAAGGAATATGTGGAAAACATTGATAAAGAGAAGGGACAGGGTGGAAGGACATCTGCTAAGACATGAGGGAATGACTTCCATGGTACTAGAGGGAGCAGTAGAGGGCAAAAACTGTAGAGGAAGACAGAGATTGGAATACGTCAAGCAAATAATTGAGGACGTAGGTTGCAAGTGCTACTCTGAGATGAAGAGGTTAGCACAGGAAAGGAATTCGTGGCGGGCCGCATCAAGCCAGTCAGTAGACTTATGACAAAAAAAAAAAAAAAAAAAAGAAAAAAAAAAAATAATGCTTGGAGTTGCGGTGAGATGTCACCCCTACCAAGAATTTAAGGACGCATTCCTTAGCGCATACTGGTCGCAAGATGCGCAGGAAAGGATATAACCGGAGATCTTGTTAGGAAAGGACTTAGAAGTGTCAGGATTCGACAGTCCTGTCAAATTCTTCGAATCACTGCTTGGATCAAGCATACAGTTCCCAGGAAATTATAAGAAACCGCCACATAAAATTACCTTTGTGTTACCAGAAAATGTTCATTGGTAGATGCAGGGTTTCGGTCGAAGCTTTCAAGACTGCGCTGTGTGAACTCGATTACGTGAATGAAATACATAACTCGTGAGAAAGAAGTAAAAATAATGACGTAACTCGCCAGAGAGGAATGACGATGGACGAAATCGGGGAAAACATCGATCGAATCGAAAGGAAAATTCAAACTTCAATGGGAATAACCAGTCATCATGGGAAAATATAAGAAGACGAGGAAATTACAATCACAACAACAACTACCGACGGAACGGAAACTGGAGAGAGCAGCAGAACTCGAACCAGGGCCATAAGGATTCTAGGGACCAACCGCAAAATATAGCAGGACATACAACGGTCAAGGTCAATGGAATGACCAACTTAGCGTATATGTGGGACTGAGGCGCCCTAATCTATCGCAGGGGCCGCGCAGAGAAAATTCAAACAGGAATTGATACACAGCCGCTGCGAACTCATCTCAAGACAATGCCACGGGAAGAGAAGGTGCAGTATGTAAATAGTCTCCATGGATGAACTGCTTAACGTAACTGATATTGTGTTGATTAGCGTAATTTTCTGTTTGTTCTATTTCCGTGTTATTTTGTTTGTTTGTCATTTTCATTAGTTTCCAGCATGAGTCCTTGTTGAATGTGGTCAAACGAGTTGCGTATTTGTCACATCTTCACACCAACATTCACTAGAAGTGGCAGATTCAATTAAAACTCCATTGCTAGTTATTTGTCATCAACATGTGTGCTGCCGTTGATATGGGAGATTTTGCGCCTTTAGAGCCCTGTGATTGGCTGAAGATGGGGTGAAGGTGGTGTCGTTAGTACACTTTGTGGGAAAACGGATTTTTTTCCTGGAGAGGTGCAAAGCCCTCAAGTGCGAGACTTTCGTCTGGTAATCGACTTCTGGTCAAAGCTCTGGCATGTGTGGTTGGTTCTCTCGACCTGTCCTGAGACTGATTTCACTTGCGAGTAGTTTAGACTGGTGAGCCTGTGTTGAAGTTCTTATATACCGACTGTGTGACTTCAAATGTCAAATTGGTCCTTGGTACGACGTGTGAACGGGTGTGTAACACACTGAAATCTACTGTGATTTCAAGGCTCTGATAGAGAGTAAGTTGCGATCTGTCTGCCTGATAAATAGACGGTGAGATTTTTACATTTCTTTCGTGGTTGCGATCGAATCACAGCTGCCGCCCCCAGGTCTCTCCTCCACCGCATACATCTCGCCAGCTGGAAGTTACATAGCCGCTCGAAGTAAACAGGGTAACATACTGCCGTTCCGGCATTGTCAGAGCGTACAGATCTCAGTAGCCACCTGTTCTCAGCTGCACCTATGTAGAGAAACTTCAGTAGATTTCATCAGACAAAGTCAGCTCAGCATCAGATCAGTTCAATTGCGGATCCAGTGTAGTCTTAAATCACCTGATAGTTGTTTACGCTATTCAATCAATAACTTTTGTAGCATAATTTATGTCAATCTTGGGATAATAAATGTTGTTAGCACATTAAATTTCGCCTACATTCTCATACAGTTTCAATATTCCCACCTGGGTTACCTTTCAAACTGCGAAATAGCGTGCTCCTGGAAACCAAGTCCAAGCAGTGTAAAGATCAGGCAAGGGCCCCAACTCTAAAAATACTTTCTCGTTAAGGGCTCAATAGTCTACAATGGGCCTATAGCTTCTACCAATGACTCTGGGAAGCAAAAACATAAGGCTAGCCTAACCACCAGCTCTATAAGCAACTTCTCAATTATTTTTCATTTACTCTTGCACTTTCGGTGGCGGAACGCTTCGAACAGCACCCTTTATCTATGGGTAGCGTCCTTGATTAGTAACCAACTCGTCATCGGCCTTGGGCTAAAATCCCACTGCTTAGATTTTGATTAATAATCAGCATTGTGAGCTGACGACTTCCAGGATAATAAGTCAACCTCATTCTGCCTACGGCCTTGTCAAGGAGGTTGGAGGAGCGGACAGAGGGCATTCTCTTGTCCTACGGGTGGGAAACTGTCTCTAAAGGCTGAAGAATCAGCAGTGATCAAGAGCATGAGGATGCAGAAGGCAATGGAAACCACTGCATTAAAAACACGTAACGTCTATCCACAGAACATGTGCCCCATAAATGGAAAAAGTGTTATGATGATCTCTCAATTGACAAAAGATTCCCGAATAGTCCCCCGTTCGGATCTCAGGGAGGGGACTGCCAATGGGGCACTGAGTATGAGAAAAAGATTAAATAATCAACGAAAGTATAACATTCTACGAGTTGGGGCGTGGAATGTCAGAAGCTTGAACGTGGTAGGGAAACTAGAAAATCTGAAAAGGAGAATGCGAAGGCTCAACCTAAATATAATAACAGTCAGTGAAGTGAAATGGAAAGAAGACAAGGATTTCTGGTCGGATGAGTATAGCGTAATGTCAATAGCAGCAGAAAATGGTATAACGGGAATTGAATTCGTTACGAACAGGAAGGCAGGGAAGAGAGTGCATTACTGTGAACAGTTCAATGATAGGGTTTTTCTAGTCAGAATCGACAGCAAACCAAAACCGACAACCATAGTCCAGGTATAATGCCGACGTCGCAAGCTGAATATGGAGAGAGAAACTATGTGAGGATATTGAAAGGATAACACATTATTCGTAAAGGGAGATGAAAATCTCATACTCATGGGGGATTGGAATGCAGTTGTAGGGGAAGGAGTAGAAGAAAATGTTACAGGAGTATATGAGCTTGGGAGAAGGAATGAGAGAGGAGAAAGACTAATTGAGGTCTGTAATAAATTTCAGCTAGTAACAGCGAATACTCTGTTCAAGAATCACAAGAGGAGGATATATACTTGTAAAAGGCCGTGTAATTCGGTAAGATTTCGGATAGATTACCTCATGACTGAGAATCCGAAATCACTGGATTGTAAGGTGTACCCAGGAGCAGATATAGACTAAGATCACAACATAGTAGTAATGAAGATTAAGCTGAAGCTTAAGATATTAGTCAGGAAGAATAAATACACAAAGAAGAGGGATACGGAAGTGCTAAGGAATGACGAGATGCGCTTACAGTTATCTAAGGCTATAGATACAGCAATAAGGGAAAGCTCAAGGTGCAGTACAGTTGAAGAGGAATGGACATCTCCATAAAGTGCAATCACAGAAGTTGGAAAGGAAACCGTAGGTGCATAGAAAGTAACTGTGAAGAAACCATAAGTAACACAAGAAATACTACAGTTGGTCGATGGAAGGAGGAAGTACAAAAAACTTCCGGGGAACTCAGGAATACAGATATACAAGTAATACAAGGAATGAAATAAACAGAAAGTGCAGAGAAGGCAAGACGAAATAGCTGCATGAAAAATGTGAAGAAATCGAAAAGGAAATGATTGTCAGAATGATTGACTCAGTATATAGGAAAGTCAAAACACATGATGACAGGACATCTGCTAAAACATGAGAGAAGGAGTTCCATGGTATTAAAGGGAGCAGCAGAGCGCAAAAACTGTAGAGGAAGACAGAGATTGGAATACATCGAGCAAATAATTGAGGACGTGGGCCGCAAGTGCTATTCTGAGATAAAGAGGTTGGTACAGGAGAAGAATTCATGGCTGGCCACATCAAACCACTCAGAAGACTGATGACCACCCCCTGCCCATAAAATAACCACTGAGGGGGTGACGCATCGGATTGTGGTCGACAAGAAGGGGTGGTACACGACTTCGTCGGTTGTGCCCCACCGTTCGAGCAGATCGTGTATAGATTCACATAACAAACTTAATAATTGTTGAGCTACTTCTAGCCCCCCCCCCCCCCCCCTAATGCTGGGCATCAGACTGGAATTCACTGGAATCAACATTATTAACTGAAGGAAGCTGGCAATGGCCACAATAAATAACAATCCTCATTTGGATTAAACTTAAACGTAAACTTATTTCCAGAGTAGTCTAAAATACTGCCCGTTTCGTCTATGAAATCACAGGCCAAGATTAAATCTGGCAACGAAGAGTTAGCGGGCCACGAAAATTCGTGAATTCTTGAATTAACTTATATCTCGTTCAACAGCGGTAATGATGGCCGTGAACAGTGCAAGTCCACTCGCCTTGAAGTGGAAATTTACAAACATTCCTATTTTTGTGATACCAAGGTAAATAAGAAAGGAAATAAAGGTAATATTGCTGCCTGAAACCAGAAATCCACAGATCAGTTCGTGGTTCATGGCGGCGCAGATAAATTGCAGGAAGGAAGCACTAACCCTACTTTACTGGTTGCATCCGACAGATGTCCATCTAGTTTCGTTCCCCAACCATAATGGCGAAAATGTCATCTGGCATTACTTTTCTCCCGCTATACCGAACAATGCCTATCAAAAAGTTCAAATGTAGTACAACTACAACAGTTTCCACAGTTTCTTCCACGTTGGCTACTTCCATGATACCGAGAGAAAGAAACTGCTGTCAGGTTACCCTTTCGCTCAGCGATGGGAAGTCATCGCTTAGAACAGAAGTGATATCGACATTCCCCATAGTAGTGTTGTAAGCGTTCTGTTGCATCCGATTTAGAACACGATCTCAGCAACCCTCTTAGATTGCTTGCAGATGATGCTTTCGTTTACCGTCATGTAGTCATCAGAATATCAAAACAAAGTGCAAAATGATTTAGATGTATCTGTATGGTGCAAAAAGTGGTTCAAAATGGTTCAAGTGGTTTTAAGCACTATGGGACTTAACATCTGAGGTCATCAGTCCCCTAGACTTAGAACTACTTAAACGTAACTAACCTAAGAACGTCACACACATCCATGCCCGAGGCATGATTCGAACCTACGACCGTAGCAGCAGCGCGGTACCGGATTGAAGCGCCTAGAACCGCTTGGCCACAACGGCCGGCTAAAAAGTGGCAATTGACACTAAATTATAACAAAATGTGAGATCATCCGCAAGATCACTACAAAAAGAATTCAGCAAATTTCATTTACGCGATAAATATCACAGATCTAAAAGCTATAACTCAGCCGTATATTTAGAGATTATAATCACGAATAACTTAAACTGGAACTATACATATGTAAGCTTACGGGGAAAGCAAACTAAAGACTGCGCTTTACTGGCAGAACACTTGGAAAATATAACAGTTCTACTAAAGAGACTGCTTACACTGTTGTTGTCCACCCTCTTCTGGAGTACTGCTACACGGCGTGGGATATGCATCAGATAGGCTTGAAGATGGACCTCGAAAAAGTTCAAAGAAGCGCAAATTGTTTTGTATTATCGCGAAATATGGGAGGGAATGCCACAGATATGATTCAGGAATTGGGGTTGCAACCGTTAAAAAAAAAAAAAGCTTTTTTCGCTGCGGCAGAACCTTCTCATGAAATTTTAATTATCTGCTTTCTCCTCTCAGTCCGAAAATATTTTGTTGGCGTCCACCTACAAAGGGAGGAATGATCATCCTAATAAAATTTGACAAATTAGAGGTCGCACGGGAAGTTTTGAGAGTTCGTTTTTTTTCCGCACGCTGTTCGAGAGGATAGAGAAGCTAAAGGTGGTTCGATGAACCGTCTGCAAGACACTCGATTGTGAATTGCAAAGTAATCTTTCAGATGCACATGTAAATGGAAATGAGCTTTTGGCGTCATTGGCCGTGAGGCCCCTTACGGGAAGGTCCGGCCACCTTGGTGCAGGTCTTATTACATTCGTCGCCACATTGGGCGACGCTGTAAATACCGGGTGATCAAAGAGTCAGTATAAATTTGAAAACTGAATAAATCACGGAAGAATGTAGATAGAGAAGTACAAATTGACTCACATGCTTCGAATGACATGGGGTTTTATTAGAACAAAAAAAAAATACAAATGTTCAAAAAATGTCCGACAGATGGCCCTTCATCTGATCAGAATAGCAATAATTAACATAACACAGTAAGACAAAGCAAATATGATGTTCTTTACAGGAAATGCTCAATATGTCCACCATCATTCATCAACAATTGCTGTAGTCGAGGAATAATGTTGTGAACAGCACTGTAAAGCATGTCCGGAGTTATGGTGACGCATTGGCGTCGGATGTTGTCTTTCACCATCCCTAGAGATGACGGTCGATAACGATCCACTTGCGACTTCAGGTAACCCCAAAGCCAATAATCTCAGTGACTGAGGTCTGGGAACCTGGGAGGCCAAACATGTCGAAAGTGGTGGCTGAGCCTACGATCATCACCAAACGACGCGCTAAGAGATCTTTCACGCGTCTAGCAATATGGGGTGGAGCGCCATCCTGCATAAACATCGTACGTTCCAGCACGTGTTTATCAGCCAGGCTGGGGATGATGCGATTCTGTAACATATTGTCATGTGCAGTCACTGACGTTTTGCAGTCGAGCGCCATCTGTCGGATATTTTGTGAACTTTGTTTTCTTTTTTGTTCTAATACCGAAGACCAGTATCAGCTGCAAAGCGATTTAGAAAAGATTGCTGTATGGTGTGTCAGGTGGCAGTTGACGCTAAATAACGAAAAGTGTGAGATGATCCCCATGAGTTCCAAAAGAAATCCGTTGGAATTCGATTACTCGATAAATAGTACAATTCTCAAGGCTGTCAATTCATCTAAGTACCTGGGTGTTAAAATTACGGACAACTTCAGTTGGAAGGACCACATAGATAATATTGTCGGGAAGGCGAGCCAAAGGTTGCGTTTCATTGGCAGGACACTTAGAAGATGCAACAAGTCCACTAAAGAGACAGCTTACACTACACTCGTTCGTCCTCTGTTAGGATATTGCTGCGCGGTGTGGGATCCTTACCAGGTGGGATTGACGGAGGACATCGAAAGGGTGCAAAAAAGGGCAGCTCGTTTTGTATTATCGCGTTATAGGGGAGAGAGTGTGGCAGATATGATACACGAGTTGGGATGGAAGTCGTTACAGCATAGACGTTTTTCGTCGCGGGAGACCTTTTTACGAAATTTCAGTCACCAACTTTCTCTTCCGAATGCGAAAATATTTTGTTGAGCCCAACCTACATAGGTAGGAATGATCATCAAAATAAAATAAGAGAAATCAGAGCTCGAACAGAAAGGTTTAGGTGTTCGTTTTTCCCGCTCGCTGTTCGGGAGTGGAATAGTAGAGAGATAGTATGATTGTGGTTCGATGAACCCTCTGCCAAGCACTTAAAAGTGAATTGCAGAGTAGTCATGTAGATGTAGATGTAATGAAACCCCATGTCATTCCAAGCGTGTGTGTCAATTTTTACCTCTCTTTCTATATTATTCCGTGGTTTATTAAGTTTTCAAATTTATACTGACTTTTTGATCACCTGGTAGTAACAGCCCCATAACACTCCCTGGAGTACTCACGAAATTAGTTTTACATCTGCCGCTTTCTCTGGGTGAAGAGTGGCGTGTTGTGTTCTAACAGCTAGGAAGTTCTGAATACAGCCACAAATCTGTAGGAGTAAGAAGAACACGTTTAAATGAATGTGATAATTCATGACACATTCTGCCCGGAGAAGGCCGTCATACAGCGCTGGAGGTTAATCGACTGAAGCTATTCATGGTAGGTGGTAGGGAGAGATACATAGATAAATGGAGGGGGGGGGGGTCAAATTTGATAGTGACATGCAGTTTTGAAACCGCGCTTCTAATTACACAGGTCTGCAAAAAATATTTTTTGAAAGTTGTCTGAAATTTGATAACTGACTTTTACGCACTTTTCAGTGCTGATTTCAAAAATGCAATTCTTTTTTTTTGTATGCCGTTATGTTTTCTCACAAAAAAGGGAGAATTTTTGGGTATAATAACAAAATTTAAGTAATTTATCACATTTTTCCTACGTTATAACATTTTATTTAATTTATAAGTCATGTTCTAAACTACATTTCCAGTACACTTCCATTTCTCTTTAAGCTTTTCAGATTGAAACGTCGTACGTTGCAAGAACAAAAACATTCCAAAACGTAAGGACTTTTTTTTACGTTGAAACCATTGCCTCAGTGCTTCAACACACACTGAACAAACATTGTGTGGGGCACAAGGCTTATCTTGATCGCCTAACTTTATACCAAAATAGGTGAAATATATTTTTCCAACAAAATCGGAAATGTTTCTTTGTTGCTTTTTAACAGTATAGTTACCACAAATCTAGCAGAAGCAATCTGGCGAGTTTATACATCCTCTGGTAGCCATTGTCCATTGACCATAAAACAACTTCACAACACAAGAAAATAGTCACTAGTTTAAAGCACTAGTAACAACAACACGTTAACAGCACAGAGTGAAGAGGTACTGTGAACTGAAGCTCACTGCTTGATGATTGCGGGGGAAGGGATTAAGCGGCATATAGGTACTGACATGAAAATACTGCTAGTTTCTCCTAATTACTTTTTATTTTACGTATATCTAGTATAAAAATGGCTAAATAACAGTTTATGGAGATCCTAAAAACCAAAATTCAAACTCAGTAGAGTGCTGAAATATCTATTAAAGCTAAAACTAGACAAGCAGTTTGCGAAATAACTGCACGTGATCGATTTTTTTCACTATTTTTCCCGAAATCAGCGTTGAAAACACTATAAAGATCACATAATAAAGCCGAAACAGTTTATCTGTCGCAGACCTGTGTTGTTTTTGTACGAAGATATTACTATGGGATCTAGGCGTAATTCTTGTAGCCTCGGCGATGACAGGAAGAATCTTTCATGTATGTTGAGTCAGGTAGTGGAAAGCACTGCAGTATGATGTCACGCAATGCTTTCACAGTGCACGCAACAGACTGCTTGAAAACGAGCAGAAGTGTGATTGTAGAAGCCCCTGGTGTGTGAGAAAATCTCGTAGATCGTTATTTTAAAGAAACGTGTAACGGCTGCGCGGTACGTGACATAAAGCGTGAAATTTCCGGCGTTTCAGCTCTGCACATTCCTTCGGCAAGCCCTGGCGGCAGTTCAGCGGGGTGGTAGCCTCACAGGTGGCACGCCGGCAGGAATGTGCTCTCTTGCCCCCAGAGCAAATGTCGTTCCATCATCACGGTCCGCTGGCCTTGTGCAACGACGCTCTTGCCATTCCTGCACAGCTCTCAGTACAGGACCTCTCGCAGTGCGATTACCTGCCTTTATAGCATGGCGACAGGGATAAAACGACGCGCAGAGTCACCAAATGCAATTATGTAAACGAGAAAAGCTCAGAATAGACCAGACATCACTTATAAAATTTCGTTATGACACACAGCATACAAAATACACTCTTAAGGCAGAAGAAAGTGACGCACCACAATGAATTATCCGAAAGGGACGGAGAAAGGTAGATGTGATGTACATGTGCACACAAACAAATGATTATAATTTCAGAAAAATTTGATAATTTATTCCACAGAAAGAGCTTCTCAAATTGAGCAAGTCAATGCATCGGTCCACGTCTAACCCTTGTGTAAGTAGTTATTCGGCATGGGATTGACTGACAGAGGTGTTGGATTCCATCCTTTGGGATATCGTGTCAAATTCTGTCCAACTGGCGTATTAGCTCGGCAAAATCCCGAGCTGGTTGGAATGCCCTGCCCATAGTGCTTGAAAGTTCTCATCTGGGAAGAGATCCGGCGACCTTGCTGGCCAAGATGGAGTCAGGTTAGCACGGGAACAAGCAGTAGAATCTCTCGCCTTATACAGCTGGGCATTATCTAGCTGAAATGTAAAAGCAGGATGTCTTACAGCGAAGAGCAAGAAAACGGGGTGGAGGATATTGTCGACGCCCCGGTGTGCTGCAAGGGTGCTGTGGATGACAACCAAACGGGTCCTGATATGGAAACTAATGGCATCTCCTGGTTGTCAGGCTGTATGGCGGTCGACAGTCTGGTTAGTATAACACCCCTGTCCAGAGCCTCTCCAGACATCTCTTCGGTCTAAAATCTCATTGACTGAAGTAAAATTGTCGTCATTGATGATTCCCACTTCTAAATGAGACCGAATAACCAGAGAAGACATGTCTGGAGATGTCCCAGACGGCGTTGTAATACCAACTTTACTGTCACCCACTTCACTGCCCGACAACCAGATGTGACCCGAAGTGCCATTCTCTTTCATAGCAGAATCCATTTAGTTGTTATACGTGGCATCCTTGCAACACAGCGGTACGTCGACGATATTCTACGTCGCGTCTTTTTGCCCTTAATATCGAGATATACTGGACTTACATTTCAGCAAGACAATCCCCGTTCGCACGAGGCGAGTGTTTATACTGCCAAACTTTACATTCGACAGAAAGGTTGCCGAATCTCTCCCCAACTGATAACATTTGGAGCATTATGGGCAGGATGCTGCAACCAATTCGGGATTTTGACGATCTAATGCGCCAGTTGATATGAATTTTGCACGATGTCACTCAAGAGGACATCCAATAACTACATCCATCAATGCCAATCCGAATGAAGGCTTTCATAGGGGCTAAGTGGACTAACACATCATTGACTAGATCAATCTCTGAAGCTGTTTCTCTTGATTAAGTCGTCCAATAATTCGAAAAAAGTAATCATTAGTTTGTCTATCGATTTCCGTGCCATTAGGGTAATTCTTTCGCGGTGCGTCTATTTTTTGTCTTAGGGTGTACATAAGCAGGACACGCAAAAGGAAAGAGATGACAATATGTTACTTTTGCCGTTGGCTGAATAGGTACGATTAACAAACATCCAAGTTCGTGACTTTCGGTGAAGACTATATGTCCATAGGAATCCAACCAGTTCCACTCATTTATGGACTGACTTGTACAACGACATTCAAGGTCTTTGCTGATAACTGATTCTTGTACAAGTCTTCCATCCACGAAAATCTGAAAATGATCTCAGGAAATTCCTTCGTTACCATGATAGCAGTGGAAGTTAATTAGATGGTAGATGTATGGACGAAGCTATAATTTACTATATCGGTATTGGTGAAAACTGGATCCTCCATATGAAGACCAAGCGAGCCTACTATGATAATGATCTTATAAAAACGTATTGCGCTCACGATGTTGACCAGTCTTGCCACAGTCTGTTTAGGTAACTGAAGTAATAACTCCGTGTCTACCATTAACGATTAATCCGAAGACAAAGTCGCGGCTGCAGAGTAGAACGTCATATCATCATAAATCCAGGAGAGAATCTCCTTTGTTCACATTTCTTAATTTCGTACAGCACATTTACGTAGTCTATGCCAATTCATACCGTAATTTTGTTGCAAATGGTTGGCTGTGTTCATGTTTCGCGATGACTTACTTGCTGTCTTTTCTGGAGATAACTCGCAATCAAGCGTGGTACAACTGATTTAATTGTCAATCTAGCTAGCATGCATTTTTATAACTGTGACAGATTCGGAATTTGCGCGAAGCGTGTTTACATATGAATATATCTATATCGCCCCTTGACGTAGCATGTAAATTTTCTGAAGAATTGGACAGATTAATCTTCTTTTATTACTTATTTATCACGTGCTTTGAATTAATAAAATATCAAAAATAGCTACTGTACGACAAAACAATACAGTGCGTAGAGAAGTTCTCAACTACTGCGAGGAGATATTGCACAAAACAGAAGTAGTATACAGCAAGGAAGCCTTCCAACTTGGATTTGAATACTTGGGATTTGTCACTCAGTTTTCTTCAGTTCTGTCTAAAGCCTATTGAAAATGTTACCTGCTGAACAGTGCACATCTTTCCATACAATGCTTAAGGAAGTGTTATCCAAGTGGACATCGTTTTTCCGTTTAGTGTTCACTAAGCTTATACCACTGTCGGTTTTAACTGCTAAAGTGAGTTACTAATAATGTTACTCCTTCGAGAGGAATTTAAAGTTCCCTCTGAGCGCGTGTTAATGGAAGGAAATCCGACAGTAATTCGTCACCATAAGGATTCTATTTGGAAAGGGAGCAGCAGTTATCGTAGCAGGAATCGAACTAACGTTATTAAAGTTGGAGAGTGAAATATGGTCCGGTACATCAAAAAACTGTCGCAACATAATTAGACCAAATAATTTCAAGTGAGTATATTGCTACTGAAGTAAACTACATGGTGTATGTAACTTTACTTGGGACTAAAATCTGTTTTGTAAATCAGACAAAAAACACGAGCATAGTCTAGCATATATTGATAAAGTAGTTATTATTAGCAATCCAAATGAAATCGCCCAGTAATGTACAGTTTCTGTTTTTTTAAAGCATGAAAGATAATGATCATTACAAAGTACTACATAACATAGGATAAACACAGATAAATTGGACGTGAGGAGGCTTACAATTCAAAGACAGTATCATTGAAATTTTTACCAGTCAACTAACATGAACACTATTTGTTTTCGTGAGAAGCGTGTAAGTCCTTGTATGAAGGTAGTTGGAAAAGTTCTCGGAACGGAATCGAAACAAGGTACTTACATCACTGAATCTTTTTTATTTTTGAATGTAGTCTCCTCATAGATTAATGCACTTGGTACAACGATGTTACAGTGCCTTGAACCCCTCTCGAAAATGAGTTTCCTCCACACCTGCAAAATAGTTGTCAACTCTGGCTATGAATTCTTCGTTTGAAGTGAATCTTCTTCCCCCATGAAAAATTTTCAGTTTTGGGAAGAGATGGAAGTCTCATGGAGCCATATCAGGTGAATAAGGCGGGTATGGTAACAATTCATACCAATTTTGCCACGGCGACGTCACATGTGTGCGGGCGCGCGTCAAGATTCGCGGCACCCATCTTGCAGATAATTTTTTCATCTCTAATTCTTCAGTTAAAATGTGGTATACCCTTTCAGGTGCTATCTGGCGAGCGTGAGAAATTTCACTCACTTTCAATCGGCGATCCTCCATGACAATTTTGTGCACTGTTGCAGTGATTTGTGGAGTAGTGACACATCTTGGTCGAACACTGCGCGGATCGTCATCTAAACTCTCCCGACCAAAATTTGAATTGATTTGTCCACTTGGCAACTGCTGAATATGTATGAGCTGAGTCCCCCAGTGTATTCTGGAAATCGGTATGAATGCCCTTTTCTTTCATACCTTTCTTTACGAAGTGCTTAATCACTGCTTGAATTTCGATTTTTTTCCCCATCTTCGCAAATCACTACGCGGGAACAACAACAGAGCCACATCACCGCCACAGCTCTCTTCCAAGAGCACTGACGTGGCACGTGTTTGCTGGCGACATCCCAATGAATATCACGTGAACAATTCGTTGCACTAGCGCTGACCTCTCGTGGTGATTCCGAGAACTTTTCAAAACACTCTCTTGTTATGCAGAGTATGAATGAAGAATGAGGACCGTGAACCTGTTATGGGTTTTATAAGGTGTCGCCAGTTGGAATTTTAATTGTACAAATACTTCTAGAATCATTTCTGACCTTAATAAATTCTTCCACTGTAACTTTTACCGAACTATCTGCTCAACATAAAGGGGGGGGGGGGGCGAGCCCCCAGAAACCGTCCTGCCTACTGACTAGGTTTAGGACTAACACTTTTAATAAGACACGTTGATAATACACTCATAAATACGAACGTATGAATAAAAGCACTATTACAAGCTTTTAAGGTATGTAAGAATTCTGTTAGCCTTTGAAATGTAACGGTCTCTAATTGGTTTTCATAATTACAGTTCTATTTCATTGCTTTTAGTACCGAGCACAGCTCTTAATAAGAATTGAACATATTCACTGCAATGAAGCCTTTTTTCCGTTTGAAATACTTTAACTACTCACTTTCCTGACTATGTACAGCATTTCGTATGAAAGACTAACATTCTTTCTTCATTCTACGGCGCATGAAGGCTCTCGGAAAGTGAACGAAGTAATGATGCATTTAAGGAACTGCGTGGTACGTATGTCACAGCCCCATTTGCAAAAAAAGCTTTGTTTCTACCATCAGAAGAGTACCCTCCGTTGGGCCATCTTTCTTAAAGCGGTTAAAGGAAATTCCATAATTTTATCATATGCCTTTCCCGTTCGTACCTTTTCATGCAGCTGCACGCTAAGGAGAAGACATTCTTTACTTATGAATCTGCATGTATCCGCTGCTATAAAACAAATGTTTACATCAGTATCACCTTGGGAGCAAAACAGAAATGGATCACATGTCACAGCTTTCCCTAGAACCACGAGGTGTAACTCCTGCAGTGTCGTAATTTGAGTGACCTTTACCACAGGACAAACGCACTACAAGTGTCATAGCATTCGCCAGAACCACGAGGAGTGAGTCCTGCATTGTTGTAATTTGAGTGACCTCTACCACAGGACAGACGCACTATAAGCTGAGAATGTTATTTTTTCCTGGACTACATTTCCACATCCATGTAACCGCGAAACTATATTTTGAGTAATTTGAATATTTCCCTATCATGACTTCTGGCCCACCCTGTACATGTCTACAGAATCCACCGTAACCAAAACGACGTAGACTAGTATTATTTTCATCTTTCATATTCCTTTGATATTCCTTTGATATGATCCGCCGGATGAACGACTGCCCGTGTCCCTATGTAAAGTGGGATTATTCTAGGTTTACTCTCACGGTCTTCAGTGTGGCACGGTGTATCTACTTGTTAGTCATATGTCTCTTAGCTCGTCTTGAAGAGTCAGCCAGTGCGTGATACATAAGATTACACTTGGTATAGGTTAGTAGGACAATTTGTAGGAACTTCAGCTGTGATCGGAAAAAATTAACATAAACCAGGTGAGTTTCGGAAGTCAGACCTCAATATTCTTTATTTTCTTCCGTAACTCCATAGAGATGACATGTACTGGCGAACACTACTGAAGACTCGCTTCAAAAGCATTATTTTGTGTAATGAAGAGCCAAAGGAAGTGATACACCTGCCTAATATCTTGCAGGGCCCCCGCGAACATGCAGGAGTGCCGAAACACGACGTGGCATGGGCTCAACTAACGTCTAATCTAGTACTAGACGGACTTGACACAATGAATAGGGCAGAGCTGTCCATAAATCCGTAAGAGTACTTGGGGTTGCAGATCTCTTACAAACAGCACATTCCAAGACATCCCTGATATGCTCAATAATGTTCATCTCTGGGGAGTTTGGTGGTCAGCGTAACTGTTTAAACTCAGAAGAGTGTTCCTGCACGTGTGTGGTGTCGCATTGTTTTGCTGGAATGCACAATGGACGTGAATGGATGCAAGTGATCAGACGGGATGCTTACGTACATATCACCTGTCAGTCGTATCTACAAGTATCAGGGGTCCTATATCACTTCAACTGCACATGCGCCACACCGTTACAGAGCCTCCACCAGCTTTAACAATCCCGTACTGACATGCTGTGTCCATGGATTCATGAGGTTATTTCCATACCGGTAAACGTCCATCCACTCAATAGAATTTGAAACGGGACTCGTCCGACCACGCAACATGTTTCCCGCCATCAACAGCCCTATGTCGGCGAGTCGTAAAACTTTCTGTCATGCAGTCATTAGGGGTACACGAGCGGGCCTTCGGCTCCGAGAGCCCACATCGATAATATTTCGTTCAGTTTGTTCCCACGCTGACACTTGTTGATTGTCCAGTACTGAAATCTGCACCAAATTGCGGAAAGGTTGTACCTACACTCCTGGAAATGGAAAAAAGAACACATTGACACCGGTGTGTCAGACCCACCATACTTGCTCCGGACACTGCGAGAGGGCTGTACAAGCAATGATCACACGCACGGCACAGCGGACACACCAGGAACCGCGGTGTTGGCCGTCGAATGGCGCTAGCTGTGCAGCATTAGTGCACCGCCGCCGTCAGTGTCAGCCAGTGGCATACGGAGCTCCGTCGCAGTCTTTAACACTGGTAGCATACCGCGACAGCGTGGACGTGAAGCGTATGTGCAGTTGACGGACTTTGAGCGAGGGCGTATAGTGGGCATGCGGGAGGCCGGGTTGACGTACCGCCGATTTGCTCAACACGTGGGGCGTGAGGTCTCCACAGTACATCGATGTTGTCGCCAGTGGTCGGCGGAAGGTGCACGTGCCCGTCGACCTGCGACCAGACCGCAGCGACGCACGGATGCACGCCAAGATCGTAGGATCCTACGCAGTGCTGTAGGGGACCGCACCGCCACTTCCCAGCAAATTAGAGACACTGTTGCTCCTGGGGTATCGGCGAGGACCATTCGCGACCGTCTCCATGAAGCTGGGCTACGGTCCCGCACACCGTTAGGCCGTCTTCCGCTCACGCCCCAACATCGTGCAGCCCGCCTTCAGTGGTGTCGCGACAGGCGTGAATGGAGGGACGAATGGAGACATGTCGTCTTCAGCGATGAGAGTCGCTTCTGCCTTGGTGCCAATGATGGTCGTATGCGTGTTTGACACCGTGCAGGTGAGCGCCACAATCAGGACTGCATACAACCGAGGCACACAAGGCCAACACCCGGCATCATGATGTGGGGAGCGATCTCCTACACTGGCCGTACACCTGTGGTGATCGTCGAGGGGACACTAAATAGTGCACGGTACATCCAAACCGTCATCGAACCCATCGTTCTACCATTCCTAGACCGGCAAGGGAACTTGCTGTTCCAACAGGACAATGCACGTCCACATGCATCCCGTGCCACCCAACGTGCGCTAGAAGGTGTAAGTCAACTACCCTGGCCAGCAAGATCTCCGGATCTGTCCCCCACTGAGCATGTTTGTGACTGGATGAAGCGTCGTCTCACGCGGTCTGCACGTCCAGCACGAATGCTGGTCCAACTGAGGCGCCAGGTGGAAATGGCATGGCAAGCCGTTCCACAGGACTACATCCAGCATCTCTAGGATCGTCTCCATGGGAGAATAGTAGCCTGCATTGCTGCGAAAGGTGGATATACACTGTACTAGTGCCGACATTGTGCATGCTCTGTTGCCTGTGTCTATGTGCCTGTGGTTCTGTCAGTGTGATCATGTGATGTATCTGACCCCAGGAATGTGTCAATAAAGTTTCCCCTTCCTGGGACAATTCACGGTGTTCTTATTTCAATTTCCAGGAGTGTATATCGATGAACGTTTCTCTTCAGTCGTCGTTGGTCCGTTCTTGCAGAATCATTTTCCGACCAATGCGATGACGGAGATTTGATTTTTTACCAGATTCATGACATTCACGGTACACTCGTGGAATGGTCGTCTGAGCAAATCTCCGCTTCATAGCTACCTCGGAGTCGCTGTGTCCCATCGCTCGTGCGCTATGACACCACGTTGAAAGTCACTAAAATCTTGATAACTTGCCATTACAGCGGCAGTAACCGATCTAATAACTGCGCCAGACGCTTGTCTTACGTAAGCGAGGCCGACGGCTGCGCCGTATTTTGCTTGTTTACAAATCTGTGTATTTGAATACGCACGCCTATGCCAGTTTCCTTGGCGCTTCAGTGTATTTCCTTGTATTGAGGATAAGCCGACCTTTTAGAAGAAGACTTTTAGCTTTATTGATTTTTTATTTTACTCTGTTACTAACGTTCTCCCGCTGCTTACCTTTACTTTGCTGGCAAATCTGCATTCTCAACGCTTATATAAAAATCGAGCGCTACACAAAATTAGACACTTGTAAACTCTCCTAACCACAGTTGTAGAATTGCATGCGTTTAGCTAATTTATTACAGGCTTCAATATATTTTACATTTTAACGTATAACCACAGACTAGGTACCATGCATATTATGAAATCTAAACGTTTTCTTTTACCCAGGTTCGTTCATTGCAGCCAAATGTCGGAAGTGTGGGAGAAGGAACGCCCATTGGGAATGTTTGGAAGGGGATTTCCAGTTCCGGAACTGGCCGGTTGACCAAAGGTAACATCCTAAAAATGTTGGTGGCACTGGTGACTGGATGTATTTCAAATTATTTTTGGCACACTGACCACACAAAAATTAAAATTTTGTTTATGTGTGTGTGTGTTTGTCAGTATGTATGCACACGTATGTGTGCCTCAACTCATCTGTGTCCAGCAATACGAATAAATAGATAACAATATCATTAAACAGTAAAGTGGATCTTGCTATGTACTTGTAAATTATTCAAAGATAATGCCAAGGCGTCTCTGTTATCTAATTATATATGTAAATGGCAGCTAATACAGTAATCTCAGTCTTCACTGATTTTTCTAAGAAGGTATGGTGCCTTTTGTGGTTTTAAGCAAATTGCTTGTGTATTGCTACTGCAGAATACTTCTCTGATAATTGCAACAATATTCGGGTCCCCTCTGGGAAACTTTCAGCCATTTATGAGAAATTTAGATGAATTGTTGAGCTATATGTTAGACATGAAGAAATGATTACTAGTTTGTGGAGATTTCAATGTAGATTTCTTAAAAGATACATACATGGAAAGTGAACTTTAATTATTATTTGTATGTTTTAGTCGAATTCGAGTAGTTAATTATCCAAACTGTGTGGAGCAAAATAGTAAGACACTGATTGATAACTTTTTATGCGCAGTGGTCAGGCTGAACAATTAATGTGTACCCTGTTGCTAACGAACTAACTGATAGTGATGCACAGTTATTGGAAATTAACACTATGGCACCTTACGACTCAGAGGTAGTTTCATGTGAAAGCTGCGAGACTTAATAATGAATACAGGATACAATGCTTTCAGAGTAAGCTAAAAGGGGTGGTATGTAGTGAGCTATATGTAGGGAGAGAATCTATTTATTTCATAGTAAATATGTGTCAGTACCTGAAAGTTGCTTTCCTAAACAATTAACCAGAAGATCGATTAAAAATACAAATTAACTGTGGATAACTAAGGGAATTAAAATCTCATGTCAAAGGAAAAAGGAAATTTATATAAAAGCCAGAGTAAGATAAGAGCAGACATTTCTTAGATGCTACAAGAAATATTGCAGTACTTTAATGATAGTCATTAAAATGTCCAGAATTATGTACATCCTGACAGAAATAAATACTGCACATAATAAGATGAAAACTATATGGGACATTGTCAAGATTCCTTAAAGGGTAAACTAAATAACAGTGTTGTGACTGATGATTTAAAGTTGCAAGTTCTTTTAACAATCACTTTCTTAATGTAGCAACAAATGTGGAATTAAATGACTCAATTGAAGAACGAAGAGAAATATTAACAGCGTCATCCCAGAAAACTTTAAGGAACTAGAAGTAGCACCAAAATGCTTCGCTAAAATTAATACAATTACAGAAATTAAAAAAAAAACTGAACATCTTGTGTAGTTGATGGAACTTCAAATAAAATTATGAAAGTTGTTCTCATTTAGTAATTCATGTCCTTCGTGATATATGCAGTGCATTACAGGCACAGAGAATTTTTCCAGAGATGTTAAATGTTAAAATATGCAATTATTAAACCACTTCATGAGAAAGATGACAACACAGACTTAAACAGTTATCATCGAATTAACTTATTTTTTTGTCATCAGTCTACTGACTGGTTTGATGCGGCCCGCCACGAATTCCTTTCCTGTGCTAACCTCTTCATCTCAGAGTAGCACTTGCAACCTACGTCCTCAATTATTTGCTTGATGTATTCCAATCTCTGTGTTCCTCTAGAGTTTTTGCCCTCTACAGCTCCCTCTAGTACCATGGAAGTCATTCCCTCATGTCTTAGCATATGTCCTATCATCCTGTCCCTTCTCCTTATCAGTGTTTTCCACATATTCCTTTCCTCTCCGATTCTACGTAGAACTTCCTCATTCCTTACTTTATCAGTCCACCTAATTTTCAACATTCGTCTATAGCACCACATTTCAAATGTTTCGATTCTCTTCTGTTCCGGTTTTCCCACAGCGCATGTTTCACTACCATAGAATGCTGTACTCTAGACGTACATCCTCAGAAATTTCTTCCTCAAATTCAGGTAGGTATTTGATATAAGTAGACTTCTCTTGGCCAGAAATGCCTTTTTTGCCATAGCGAGTCTGCTTTTGATGTTCTCCTTGCTCTGTCCGTATATTGGTTATTTTACTGCCTAGGTAGCAGAATTCCTTAACTTCATTGACTTCGTGACCCTCAATCCTGATGTTAAGTTTCTCGCTATTCTCAATTCTACTACTTCTCATTACCTTCGTCTTTCTCCGATTTACTGTCAAACCATACTGTGTACTCCTTAGATTGTTCATTCCGTTCAGCAGATCATTTAATTCTTCTTCACTTTCACTCAGGGTAGCAATGTTATCAGCGAATGGTATCATTGATATCCTTTCACCTTGTATTTTAATTCCACTCCTGAACCTTTCTTTTATTTCCATCATTGCTTCCTCGATGTACAGATTGAAGAGTAGGGGCGAAAGGCTACAGCCTTGTCTTACTCCCTTCTTAATACGAGCACTTCGTTCTTGATCGACCACTCTTATTATTCCCTCTTGGTTGTTGTACATATTGTATATGACCCGTCTCTCCCTTTATAGCTTACCCCTACTTTTTTCAGAATCTTGAAGAGCTTGCACTATTTTATATTGTCGAACGCTTTTTCCAGATCGACAAATCCTATGAACGTGTCTTGATTTTTCTTTAGCCTTGCTTCCATTATTAGTCGTAACGTCAGAATTGCCTCTCTCGTGCCTTTACTTTTCCTAAAGCCAAAATGATCGTCACCTAGCGCATTCTCAATTTTCTTTACCGTTCTTCTGTATATTATTCATGTAAGCAGCTTCGATGCATGAGCTGTTAAGCTGATTGTACGATAATTCTCGCACTTGTCAGCTCTTGCCGTCTTCGGAATTGTGTGGATGATGGTTTTCCGAAAGTCAGGTGGTATATCGCCAGACTCATAGATTCTACACACCAACGTGAATAGTCGTTTTGTTGCCACTTCCCCTAATGATTTTAGAAATTCTGATGGAGTGTTATCTATCCCTTCTGCCTTATTTGACCGTAAGTCTCCAAAGCTCTTTTAAATTCCGATTCTAATACTGGATCCCCTATCTCTTCTAAATTGACTCCTGTTTCTTCTTCTATCACATCAGACAAATCTTCACCCTCATAGAGGCTTTCAATGAATTTTTCCACCTATCTGCTCTCTCCTCTGCATTTAACAGTGGAATTCCCGTTGCACTCTTAATGTTACCACCGTTGCTTTTAATGTCATCAAAGGTTGTTTTGAGTTTCATGTATGCTGAGTTTGTCCTTCCGACAATCATATCTTTTTCGATGTCTTCACATTTTTCCTGCAGCTATTTCGTCTGAGCTTCCCTGCACTTCCTATTTATTTCATTCCTCAGCGACTTATATTTCTGTATTCCTGATTTTCCCGGAACATGTTTGTACTTCCTCCTTTCATCCATCAACCGAAGTATTTCTTCTGTTACCCATGGTTTCTTCGCAGCTGCCTTCATTGTACCTATGTTTTCCTTCCCAACTTCTGTGATGGCCCTTTTTAGAGACGTCCATTCCTCTTCAACTGTGTTGCCTGCTGCGCTTTTCCTTATTGCTGTATCTATAGCGTTAGAGAACTTCAAACGTATCTCGTCATTCCTTAGAACTTCCGTATCCCACTTCTTAGCGTATTGATTCTTCCTGACTAATGTCTTGAACTTCAGCCTACTCTTCATCACTACTGTATTGTGATCTGAGTCTATATCTGCTCCTGGGTACGCCTTACACTCCAGTATCTGATTTCGGAATCTCTGTCTGATCATGATGTAACCTAATTGTAATCTTCCCGTATCTCCCAGCCTTTTCCAAGTATACCTCCTCCTCTTGTGATTCTTGAACAGGGTATTCGCTATTACTAGCTGAAACTTGTTACAGAACTCAATTAGTCTTTCACCTCTTTCATTCCTTGTCCCAAGCCCACATTCTCCTGTAACGTTTTCTTGTACTCCTTCCCCTACAACTGCATTCCAGTCACCCATAACTATTAGATTTTCGTCCCCCTTTACTGCATTACCCTTTCAATATCCTCATACACTTTCTCTATCTGTTCATCTTCAGCTTGCGACGTCGGCATGTATACCTGAACTATCATTGTCGGTGTTGGTCTGCTGTCGATTCTGATTAGAACAACCCGGTCACTGAACTGTTCACAGTAACACACCCTCTGCCCTATCTTCCTATTCATAACGAATCCTACACCTGTTATACCATTTTCTTCTGCTGTTGATATTACCCGATACTCACCTGACCAGAAATCCTTGTCTTCCTTCCACTTCACTTCACCGACCCCTACTATATCTAGCTTGAGCCTTTGCATTCCCCTTTTCAGATTTTCTAGTTTCCCTACCACGTTCAAGCTTCTGACATTCCACGCCCCGACTCGTAGAACATTATCCTTTCGTTAATTATTCAATCTTTTTCTCATAGTGACCTCCCCCTTGGCAGTCCCCTCACGGAGATCCGAATGGGGGACTATTCCGGAATCTTTTGCCAATGGAGAGATCATCATGACACTTCTTCAACTACGGGCCACATGTCCTGTGGATAAACGTTACATGTCATTAATGCAGTGGTTTCCATTGCCTTCTGCATCCTCATGTTGATCATTGCTGATTCCTCCGTCTTCAGGGGCGATTTCCCACCCCTAGGACAAGAGAGTGCCCTGAACCTCTATCCGCTCCTCCGCCCGCCCGCAGAATGAGGCTGACTTCTTATGCCGGAAGTCTTCGGCCGCCAATGCTGATTATTTATCAACTTACTGATGTCTTTTCCCAGCACATTCTAAAAAGTATTCAAGATTAACTGCACACTTAGGTAGAAACAATTTATTTAGCTTACCACAGTTTGGACTTCAGAAAAGTTGCTAAACAGTGAATGATATTTGTACATTCATCATCAAATCGTGCAAGCCTAAAATAATAATACATCGCCAGTTGACATCTTTAGTGATTTTCCAAGGTGTCTGATTCTGTAGATCATGGTATTCTGTTAGGAAACTAATGTTTTATGGACTGATTACATTACACACAGCTGGTTTGAATCATAATGATAAACATAATGCAATAGGTGTTTTGCTGTATAGTTAACACAAATTTTAGTGACTAGGAAAAAAAAATCACAAAGTGAGTCGAACAGGGTTCACTTTTGGGTCCACTCCTATTCCTAAAATATGTGGAAGACCTGCCACTTAACTTTCAACAAGCAAAATTAGTCCTTTTTGCAGACAATATTAGTGTTATATCTCATTGGAGAGAAAGCAACAGAAAAGTTGGTAAATGATATTTTCCACAAGATTATTAAGCAGTTCTCTGAAAATAGATTTTCCTTAACTTTTGAAAAAAAAAACTTTGTGTTCAGTTCTGTACAACAAATAGTCATACCAACAATTGATGAAGAATGTGATCAGGAGTCATCAAATAGTGGAAAAAAGCTCAAAATTTTAGGGTGTACATACTGACGAAACCTTTAATTGGACCGAGCGAGGTGGCGCAGTGCTTAGCACACTGGACTCGCATTCGGGAGGACGACGGTTCAATCCCGTCTCCGGCCATCCTGATTTAGGTTTTCCGTGATTTCCCTAAATCGCTTCAGGCAAATGCCGGGATGGTTCCTTTGAAAGGGCACGGCCGATTTCCTTCCCCATCCTTCCCTCACCTGAGCTTGCGCTCCGTCTCTAGTGACCTCGTTGTCGACGGGACGTTTAACACTAAGATCCTCCTCCTCCTTTAATTGGAAGAAACGTATTACAGAGCTCCTCAAACAGTCAATATCAGTTACGTTTGTTCTTGGTATAAATGCCAATTTGGACGTATTTTGCATATTTCCTCTAAAATAAATTAGTACGGAATAATTTTTTGGGATTACTCATCACTTACAAAGTATTGATTATACAGCAGCGAGCAGTAAGAATAATATGTGGTGCTGACCCACGGACGTCACGTAGTTACCTCTTTAAGGAGCAAGAATTTTAAATGCGCCATCATAATCCACGTATTCGGCAGCGAAATTCGTCCTAAATGTGCAATGTAGAGAATGTTAATTAAGGAAGAAAAAGAAATAAAAGAGATAAATAGATCAGGACAAATTGTCTTTCAAGTTAAGGGTCATTAGCTCTTTGTATAGTTTTCAATAATTTTAGCATATTTTGGCCTCCTCGCGTTATTGTTTCATAATGTGCTATACGTACTTCTACCACCCTTATGTACTAAAGAGTACAGTAAGCCAGTAGTTCAGTCAATCCTTGCACTAAGTGTCTATTGAGGAGTACCTCTGTTGCTGATAAACTATGTTCCCTTTAAAGAGAATTCGTGAATGTGAAGTGTGGTGTGGGCAATTACGCAGGAACTATTTAAATACTAGTTTCAAGTGTTTTCTAATGTCGTCAGTGGGATACATCCCAGAATGAAACACCTGCACTAAATCAAGTTACATTTACCGCCAGAAGCCTGTTCACACCAGAGCAGCCAACAGCACAGCACAATCAGGATATAATGGAAACGGAGATACCAAGTGCTTTCAGATCGATCAGCCCTCTGATTTTCCCGTACTACCTGTAGCGACCCAGGGCATGCTTCCTTTAACCATCCAAGACCAATTCTCCTGAGATATCAGTGTCTTTAGCCTAAGTTGAATACAGAATCATCTTTCAGTTATGCTGCGATACTTATCTCGCGAAGTAAATTATATTTTTTTGATCATCAGTCTTCCGACTACTTTGATGCTGCCAGCCATGTATTCCTCTCCTGCCCCACCATCTTCATCTCAGAATAGCACTTGCAGACTGCGTTCTCAATTATTTGCTGGATGTATTCCACTCTCCGTCTCCCTTTACGTTCCTACCCTCTACAGCTCCCTCTAGGACCAGGGAAGTTATTACCTGATATCTTAACAGATGCTGTATTATCCTGTCCGTTCTTCTCGTCAGTGTTTTTCATATATTCATTTCTTCTATGATTTTGTGCAGAACCTCCTCATTTCTTATCTTATCAGTCCACCAAATTTTCAGCATTTGCCTAAATGCCACATCTCAAATGCTTCGATTCTCCTCTATTATAGTTCCCCACAGTCCATGTTTCATTACCGTAATGTGGCGCTCCTAGCGTACATTCTTGGAGATTTCTTACTCATTTTAAGGCCAATTTATGATACTAGTACACTTCTCTTGGCCCAGTGCAAGTCTGCTTTTGATGTCCTCCTTGCTCCGTCCATCACGGGTTATTTTGTTGCCTAGGTAAAAGAATTCCTTAATTTCATCTACTTCTTCACTGATAATCCTGATGTTAAGTTTATAGCTCTTCTCATTTCTGCTACTTACTCTTGTCTTTCTTGATTCACTCTCAGTCCACATTGTGCAGTCAATTATACTCTCCGTTCATTTTTACAGATCCTGTAATTCTTCTTCACTTTCACCGAGGACAGCAATGTCATCAACGATTCTTATCATTGATATCCTTTCACCTTGATTTTTAATTTCACTCTTGAACATTTCTTTTATTTCCATCATTGCTTCTTCGATGAACAGATCAAACAGTAGGGGCGAAAGACTGTATCCTTCTCTTACACCCTTTTTAAACCGAGCACTTCGCTCTTGGCATTTTATTATTCCATCTTAGCTTTTGTACAAGTTGTACATTACCCGCCTTTCCCTATAGCTTACCTCTAGTCTTCGCAGAAATTCGAACGTCTTGCACCATTTGACACTGCCGAATGCTTTAACCAGGTCGACAAATCCTATGAACGTGTCTTGATTTTTCTGTACTCTTGCTTCCATTGTCAACCGCAATCTCATAACTGCCTCTCCGCTGCCTTTACCTTTCTTAAAGCCAGACTGGCCATCATCTAACGAACCCTCAATATTATTTTCCATTCTTGTCTGTATTATTCTTGTCAGCAAATTTTTTACGTTCTACACAGGGAAATGAATAGTCGTTTTGTTGCCACTTCCCCAATAATTTTAGAAATTCTGATGGACGTTATGTATTCATTCAGCCTTATTTGATCTTAAGTCTGCCAAACCCTTTTCAGATTATAATCTACAGAGTGACACTTATTAAACTACATGGAAAAAATATAAATTAGTTGCCGGCCGCGGTAGCCGTGCGGTTCTGGCGCTGCAGTCCGGAACCGTGGGACTGCTACGGTCGCAGGTTCGAATCCTGCCTCGGGCATGGGTTTTTGTGATGTCCTTAGGTTAGTTAGGTTTAAGTAGTTCTAAGTTCTATGGGACTTATGACCTAAGATATTGAGTCCCATAGTGCTCAGAGCCATTTGAACCATTTTTTTTTATAAATTAGTTACAAACAACGGGGTGCACACACTTAATTCAACATGCTAACGCCACTACATATATTCGGATTTAGGTTATGACATGTTCGATTTGCCTCCCATCATTGGCGATGGATGTGACGCAGACGAATATCGAAACTCTGCATAACCCGCTGAAGTGTTGGAACATCGATTCCTTAGATGACTCCTGAGTGGCTGTTTTCAGCTCAGAAATGGTTCTGGGGTTATTTTTATACACCTTATCTTTAGTACACTCTCACGAAAAGGAGTCACCTGTGTTCACATCCAGAGAATAAGGCGGCTAATCGATGCCCATGCCAGAATTCGATCCCCAAAGCGCTCCTCCAGGAATCAAATACGCTCCTGCTTCGATGGGGTCGATCTCCGTCTTGCATAAATCATATCTTGTCGAAAAGAGGAACACTTTGTATAATAGGGATGGAATGATCTTCCAAAACCTTCACCTACCGTTCGGTAGCCAGCGTACCTTCAAGGAATATCGCGACGATTATTCCGTGACTAGATACTGCACACCACATCGTCTCCCGTTGAGGATGAAGAGCCCTTTCGATCGCGAAATGCGGATTCTCAGTCCCTCAGATGCGCCAATTTTGCTTATAGTCGAACCCATTCAGATGAAGTTGGGCTAAACCAAACCATGAATATACTATTTCCCATTATGCCCCTCGTACGACTATACAGTTTGAACGTCCTAACGCAAACTGTTCAGAAGTTATGACGATTTTGTTTAATATAGCTCAACAATTGTCACCCTGTGTTACTGGATAACCTATCTCTTCTGTATCGAGTACTGTTTCTCCTTGTAACACATCACACAAGTCTTCCCTCTCGTAGAGGCCTTCAGTGTACTCTCTCCACCTATCTGCTCTCTTCTCTGGATTTAACAGTGGAATTCCCGTTGCACTCATGTTACCACTCTTGCTTTTAATTTCACCGAAGGTTGTTTTGACTCTTATATATGCTGAGTCAATCCTTCCGACAGTTATTTCTTTTTAAATTTTTTCACATTTTCCATGCAGTCAGTTCGCCTCAGCTTCCCTAAACTTCGTGTTTGTTTCATTCCTAAGTGACTTGTACCTCTGTATTATTGAATTTTCCTGAACATTTTTGTACTCCCGTCTTTCTTCGATGAACTGTATTTCTTCCGTTACCCACGGTTTCTTTGTGGTTACCTTCTTTATACCTATGTTTTCCTTTCCAACTTCTGTGATGATCCATTTTAGAGATGTCAATTCCTCTTCAACTTTACTGCCTACTGAGCTATTCCTCATTGCGGTATCTATAGCCTCTGAGAAGTTCAGGCTTTTCTCTTCATTCCTTACTACTTCCGTATTCTACTTCTTTGCGCATTGATTCTTCCTGACTAGTCTCTTAAGCTTCAGGCTAGTCATTACCATCACTAAATTGCGATATTATTCTATATTTGCTCCTGGGTATGCCTTGTATTGTATGAAACCGGGTACCTAGAAACGATAGAGAGGCTTCATCCCACCGTAGCCCATAGTGGTTCACAACCCTACTGCAGTCCACCCATCAACACCGACCCCAGGGTTATTGTGCAGTTCGGCCCCCAATTGACGCCCCCCCCCCCCCCCCCGGTCTCCCGGGGAATGTCGTATACCAGACGAACGGAATAACTCCAATGTTTGCGGGTAGAGTAGTTATGATGTACGCGTACGTGGAAACGGTGTTTGCGCAGCAATCGCCGGCACAGTGTAGCTGAGGGGAACCAGCCCGCATTCGCCGAGGTAGATAGAAAACCACCTTAAAAAGCATCCACATGCTGGCCTGCACATCGGATCTCGACACTAATCCGCCGGGCGGATTAGAACCGGGGACCATCACACCTTTCTGCTCGGGAAGCAGTGCATTAGACCGTGATGGCTGGTTTAGGTATACCTTACAATCCCGTATCTGATTTCGGAATCCCTGTGTGACCGTGATGTAATCTGACTGAATTTTTCCCGTATCTCCCGGCCTTTTCCAAGTATACCTCTCCTCTTGTGATTCTTGAACAGACTATTCGCTATTAGTAGCTGAAATTTACTGCAGAACTCAAGTAGTCTTTCCTCTCTATCAATCCAAATACCAAGCCCACATTCTCCCTTAACTCTTTCTTATACTCCTCGTAAAACCGCATTACAGTCCCCCAGGAGTACTATATTTTCATCTCCCTTTACATACTGTTTTATCCGTTCAACATCCTCACATACTTTTTCTATGTCTTCATCTTCAGCTTGCGCCTTTGGCGTGTATAACTGAACTCTCGTTGTCGGTGATGGCTTGCTGTCGATTCAGATGAGAACAACCCTGTCACTGAACTGTTCACAGTAACATACACTCTACTCTACCTTCTTACTCATTACGAATCCCGCTCCCGTTATTATAGTTTCTGCGGCTGTTGATGTTACCTTATCTTATCAATTTCCTTTCACTAGCACCCACTATATTTAAACTGAGCCTTTGCACTTTCCTTTTCAGATTTTCTAGCTTCAAGCCTCTGACATCACACGCTCCGACTCCCAGAACGTTATATTTTTTTTGGTTTTTGAATCTTTTTGTGATAGACACCTCCCCCTTGACAATTCGCTTCTGGAGATCCGAATGGGGGAATATTCTGGAATTAAAACCAAAATTAACAGCCTCAGTTGCGGAGTTACCTAGATTGTCCATTATGGACAAACATTAGTAAGTGTAATTCTGAAGAAGGTTGGGTTATCCCAATTGAAACCTAGGTAAATCTAGATAACTCCGCAACTGAGGCTGTTAATTTTGGTTTTAATATTTATACAGTTGCTGACAGGGCCGCGAAATGCTGAAATTATTGATATTCTGGAATGTTTTGCCAGTGGAGGAATAATCATGACATTTTTTTCAATTACAGGCCACATGTACTGTGGATACACTGTATGTGTCTTTAGTGCAGTGGTTTCAATTGCTTTCTGGATCCTAATGTCGTTGGTCGTTGGTGAATCTGCCGCCTTTAGGGGTAGCTATCTTCCCTAAGGGTAAGGCAGTACCCTGAACCTATGTACTCTCCTCCGCCCTCTTTGATAAGGCCGTCGGCAGAAAGAGGGTGACTTTTTATCCCTTAAGTCTTCGATTGCCAATGCTAATCGAATTTATTCAAAAGTTAAACGGTAGCGGGGCTCGAACTCGAGACCGGGGAAAGTTTTGTTATTGATCAAACACACTAGCTCTACGTAAACTGGCATAATAAGTATCAATATTAATAGTGGCTATTTAACTGGGAACTTTCAAGCCAAAACATTACGATCACTCTACAAAACGAGATCGAATCTCTCTCGGTTGAGATATAGACTTCTGACTGGCTAAGAAAAGTCTATAAGCGGAACAGAAGCGATAGGAGGATCATTCTAGCCTCAATATAGATCGTAAGTGGATAAATCCTGCCGCGAGAAATGGCCGAGTGGTTAGAGGCACCATGTCACGGATTGCGCGGCCACTACTGCTGTAGGTTCGAGTCCCCCTCGGGCACAAGTGTGTGTGTGTGTGTGTGTGTGTGTGTGTGTGTGTGTGTGTGTGTTGTTAGCATAAGTTGGTTTAAGTTAGTCTAAGTAGTGTGTACGTCTAGCGTCCGATGACCCCAGCAGTTTTGTTCCTTAGGAATTCACACTCATTGAACATGTTTTGGATAAATCCACTCACATAAGCGATTTTGACAAAGGGCAAATTGTTCTGACCTGGGACCTGAAAAACAGCCCCTTGAAAATGCCGGAACTGAAAGGCTTTCTGCCTGTTACTGTCATGCATATAGACGGAAAGTGGTTCAAAGATCGTGGAACCACGAGCAGCCGACAATGTGTTGGTCCAGGCCGCATCACGGAACGTCGATGTCTGAGGGTTGCCTGCTCCGTGAAGGAGGATAAGTGGTGTTATGTAGCTTGTTGACACAACGAGAACGTCAATTTGCCATTACTCTGGTCACGGGGTCATAGAGACTGGACTGCACGTGAATGGAAAGTAGCACCAGGTCGGATGAACTACGTTTGTTATTACCCCAGATCGATGGCCCTGTCAGAATGCGCTGCAGTGCAGGCAAGCGGCTTTTCGAACCAAGCGCCGCGCCACAGACGGAGGCCGGTGGTCGATGTGTTATGCTGTGAGGGATACTCACCTGGAGGTGTATGAGACCTGTGGTAGTAATTAAAGGCATAATCCAGCTGTGGGCTGTGTGACCGTTGTTAGGACCATCAGCATCCCCTCACGCTTGGTTCCTTCTTTGATGGCGATGGCATCTTCCAGCAAGATGAATGTCGGTGTCACATAGCCAGAATCGTGGTACACTAGTTTGATTGCTGGACAGTGAACTAACCTTAATTTGTTGGCCACCGATTTTGCCTGATCCAGTCCCAACGGAAAACATGTGAGACGCTATCGGGTCTTACTTCCTTACCTATGAACCGCTGAATTTAAGGAAATTGCGTGGCCTGTACTTAGACACATGGTGGAACATACCACCAGAAACGAATGAAGGGAGTATCGAAGCCTAAATACGATGAATCCCTGCTGTATTGTAATTCAAAGATGGCCCAATACAATATTCAAAAGGCGGATATAATGCTTTGCCCTATCAGTGAATTAGCGAGATGTTCATTAAATAGCTATTACTTGACATACTTAATTATCTTAATTACTGGAATTATTAGTACGGTAAGCACATCAATGAATCCGAAGTTCACTGTGCAAAAGCAAAGGCTTCGACGACAAAAAATACTATCAGAGCCTGAAATTACACTTTTGTCCTCAATTCGAAAAACTGTTCATCCATACTTCGATTGGCAGCCGTCGGATATGCCACGTGCTGTTGGTAGCTTTCCCTTCGCCTTTACGGCAAAGCGAGGGAGAAGTCTGACGTAGTTCTTGATAACTATACATAAGGCGAGTATCCTGAATTATGGTTCAAGTGGCTCTAGGCTCTATGGGACTTATGTGAGGTCATCAGCACCCTAGAATTTAGAACTACATAATCCTAACTAACCTAAGGACATCACACACATCCATGCCCGAGGCAGGATTCGAACTTGTGGCCGTAGCAGCAGCGCGGTTACGGACTGAAGCGCCTAGAACCGCTCGGCCACAGCAGCCGTCTATCCTGAATAAAATTCCTTATGAAGTGAGGGCGTGTGATACTGTTGATGATGATCCGACTATCGGAAGGTATTGTTGAACTCAGCAGCCCCCTTTCAGCTCTTCGGCTCCCTTTGAGCTCTTCGAGAGGAGTAGGCTACGTTCAAATGGTTCAAATGGCTCTGAGCACTATTGGACTGAGGTCATCAATCCCTTAGAAATTAGAAGTACTTAAACCTAACTAACCTAAGGACATCACACACGTCCACACCCGAGGCAGGATTCGAACCGGCGACCGTAGCGGTCGCGCGGTTCCAGATTCAAGCACATAGAACCGCTAGGGCACACCGGCCGGCTGGAGCAGGCTACGTGCCGGCCCCGGTTTTCAACCTCCCCTGTCACTCATCATCGACAAATACAGACATGACACCATACACTAAACACAGAACTCGCGTACACCGTAAAGGAGACGTAGCACTATGCACGAAGGATACTTGCCCTCTGGACTCTCCCAGCCAACCAAACTACACGACATCATTTCAGTTTTTATTAGCATCTCCTTCCAAGCAGCTGGCGTCGGTCACCTGTTCTGGTCTCTATCATCCATCAATCTTTACGAAGATTACCTAGTTCTGTTCTTATAGTCGGCCGATAACTGATTATCTTTTTTTGCTATTTTGAAAATTTGGTGGACTGATAAGGTACCCAATGAGGATCTTCTCTACAGATTCGGCGAGGAAAGAAACACATGGAAAACACTGCCAAGAAGAACGGACATGATGGTAGGCCATCTGTTAAGGCACCAAGGAATAACTTCCATGGTACTACAGGCAACAGTAGAAAGTAAAAACTGTAGAGTGAGGCAGAGATTGGAATACATCCAGTAAATAACTGAGGACGTAGCCATCAATATGATCCTTCCATATCACTCTATTCTCTTCTGTAGGGTCAATAACACAAAAGATTTTTAAATCTGCTCTTATTGTCTTACTCCTTATTTCGTCTATTTGATTACAGCCCCTTAAACATCTCATGAACTTCGTTTCTGCTAACTACATACGTGATTTGTCTGTTTTGTGTTGTTGTCCATGATTCGGAAACATATACGAGAGCAGGTATATAATTTCATTTATGTTTATTTTCTTGTTTTTCTTCCCAAAGTTCTCCCAATATTTTGCAGACAGCCTGATATTTATTAACCATCGTCTCCTTTTGTTTGTTATAGTTAAAACTAGTAGGCCAGGCACATTCTAGATAACTTAAGTAGCGTAGGTGTTCCAAAAATTGTTTTATTTATTGTTATTTCCGCCTGGATTCTTATGTTTCAAAGCTATTATCTTTGTCTTACTTGCAGATACAATTAAGTTGAAGCATACTGCGTTTTGACTCAATCTTTGTACTGTTCTTTGTAGATTATCTCCTGTTTCCTGTTTAATTATCTGACCGTCAGCAAGTAAGAAAGTAAACTGCAGTCGTTCAAAAGAAAAACATCTTTTGCATGTTGCGCAAAAAGTTCTTCTATTTGACTTACGCCCCCAGAAGCGTTTCGGTTTAGTTACAAGGCACCTTCAGTAAGTGTCCTGAAATATTACACGGTTTTTTCGTTTGACATGTGGGTTATCGTTTTCACATACAGTTTATAGATGTAAAACATTTCATTGAAATTTATGGTATGAAACGGAGAAGTACGTACAGAGTAGCGTTAATTATTTGTAAGCCAAATAGCTTTAGCTTATGTGGCAAACTGGTTAAAAGTTTGCAGGCTTCTTTGTGGCCACTGTTTCCAAAATATAGATTGTAATTGTCATTTTCTTTTTCCATATTTTTTGTAAGTTCGAACTCCTTTGCATTAAAACGTCCTCTTACATTCCTCATACCTACTTATTAAATATTTTTAGTATTAACTCGTTTTTCTAGTCTTGTAGACTCCTTTGAGAATTATCCACTTTATTCCTTAGAGGCTTGTGAGCTGTAGTTGGTTTTTTTTTATGTGAAGTAGTAACCATCTATTCACACAACTTCCACCCTGGGGGACTCAGTTTTAAGTCAAAGTAACTTCTCCATTGCAGAGGGCCGTCCAGGTGTTGAGAGATCTGCGTCCCCATTTCTTCTCTGTTAATCAAACCCCAGCAGAGAGGGTTGCTGATTCCAGTCTTCGAGCCATTCTAGGGAGTGACTGGTTCCACGTTGCCTCAACAATCGAAGCAGGCTTCGCCGTAATCCTGACAAGGGATTCTCAAAAGGTACTGTCTTCTTGCCTTGGGGAACCTAAGATTTCTCAAAGGGTGCCACTCCTGGCCCTGCTCCTTTCTGAAACTGGATTAGCACCCGTTGTGGCGGAGGTAAAGTACTTTACTTTTTGGCTAACCAAATTGTTCTCCCTGTCATTAGACACCGTTACTCTGCGTCAAGAAAGGCAGGACCCATTGGCAAATCAGGACGCTTCATCTCATCTCAGGGCCTTCCTCCCATCGATCTGTCTATAATTACTTCGTCACTCCTGTTAACTTTTGGGTTCAGTAACTGAGGAACCACATCTTTTCTCTCCATTGTCTTTAAATTTTTTAAAGTAATCACGACGTTATGTTTCATCACAGAATCGCTTTCAAGACAGGCCGCTCAGATCGCTGGCACCCACGGTTTTCCATGTCTGGGTGACCTCGCTTGGTATTAGCGAACCTCTCTTTCGCCGTAGCATCATTCCTAATATGGAAGTGGAAGCTGGCCTTACGACACATCCTGAGCAATGCCCTTGCTGTTCCTTGTGGAAGCTTCCAAACACCTTGTAAACCTTCACAGAATAAAATCTGTCATTCTCTGAGTGTTCCAGATTTTGCAGTATTATTTTGCGACACACCAAGGATCTGACGTGTGAAGAGTTACGTCCCTTAGGAGCGGTGACTTATGAACTGCATAGATCCTGAAATGCATAGCTACTCACGTTTGTAGCTCAACACAGAAGTACTGATGCGTTTTCTGTACTCTGGCCAATTTATACACTCATTCAATTCGCAGTATTCGACGCAACCTCTATAATCAACACATCCTGGACCACAATGTTTTACTGGTAGTTGCGCTATTCTTCCAGCCAAGGTTCTCCCGGTACGTGCTCGACACAGTGGCTCGTGAGAAACTGAGCGACCAAAAGAGCTAGGAAATCGAGAGTGGGATGTGTCTGGCAGCTACAACCTGGAAGCAATCACATCTTCTGCCGCGCCGAACTATTTTGCCGTGGTCAGAGGAGAAATTCTTCTCAAAGACAGTTGCCAACTGTAACAAAACCAATATGCTGTAACGTATTGTGTTGCTGAAGAAAGGATGTTTAGAATTTAACGTCCCCTCCGAGGTCTTTGGAGACTCAGAACAAGTTCGGATCATCAAAGGATGGGAAAGTGAATCAGTCGTCCCTTCTTCAAAGGTGCATTTTAGTTACGAGGGCGTGCTTAAAGTATTGTCTCCGAATTTCTTATGTCTTAGCTCTTAAATCTTTTTCAATAAAATAAACTTTATTGACATCTACATCTATGTTTTTCACATCTACATATTTATTTCTCTACATAGTCATTCTGGCAATCAACACCATTTCCCCACCGAGAGGCAAATTTTTTGGTACCGTCATTATAGAACGAAAATTTCCTGACAGATTAAAACTGTGTGCCGGACAGAGACTCGAATTCGGGACTTTTGCCTTTCGATGGCAAGTGCTCTACCATCTGAGCTACCCAAGCACGACTCACGGCCCGTCCTCACACCTTTACTTCTGCCAGTACCTCGTCTCCTACTTTCCGAACTTTATAGAAGCTCGCCTGTGAACCTTATAGAACTAGCTTCTCCCACAGCTTAAGCATTAAATGGGACTCCATCAATATTTGAGCAAATCACCCCATCTCTTATGATTTCCTCTCGCACATAGATCACACCTTTTCCACCTATATTGTTGCCACTGACGTCAACGTCCATAGCAGATCCCCTTGTAGAACCCCAGTGGTGGCGTCAGTTTACAGGCTCCCTACGAGGTGACATTGTTCCTATACCACGCCACATCCATCCTGAAAGCAACATCACCCCAAATGTTGTCCTGGCATCTCCAATCCTCCTTGGTCGTCTCACTGCAGAAGTCCTCGATGTGATTGATGTGACCCCTACCTGTAACCTTCACCATTTCCTGCACACAACCTCATCCATGTGTACCCCATCCCAATCTCCATCCAAGAATAATCTAAGGCCACACCGTGCTAACTGGACTTCATACCGGGACTCCAAAGAAATCGAGACTGGAAGCGACTTTCTGACCCTCCAATAACATGGCGGTATCCCTCACTCTACATACTTCGTGCAGCAGACTTTGTCAGACCTCATATTCACCATGTTCCTTCCACGGCCATATATTCTCACTATGCCACCCTCTGCCCACAGGCCCTATTCCTCATCTGACAATCCAATTACATGTACTGCTCGTTCCTGAGAACTTATGACTGGGATACACTCACACAGCACGGGCAAATACAGAGGCACTTCAAGAGTTTATTAGATTCAAGAAAATGATGAAACTGGCGCCAGACTTGCACCAGTCTACACACTACAATCCCCATAAACTTTCAAGTACTGGAAAGTATTTCATCGACGTCATACGTCACTAACCGTTCCTCCACAACAACCATCCATTAGGTGGTAAACTGGACTAAATGACCTCTTTTCATCTTATCTGTCTGACATCTGCTTCATCTCTGATGTCCATCATTCTGTTTACTCCTCTTCCCTAACATCCATGAACATACTAACAAAGGTATCCTGCGCCTGGCTCCTAACTTCTAGTACTTGGGAAACTTATCACCCACAGAATTAAATACACTAATCACAGCAAATGACGTATAACGTGTACTTCACAAAAAAAAAGCAGCACACTGCTTGGTCACGCGCACATCACCTATTGTCACCTTAAAGGATGCTCCCTCTCCTTCTCGTCATCCTGGTGATCCTTTATACCCCTATTTTCTTCACAGTTACTATCCTGAGCTCTGGGAAGCTTCAAAAATCCTATTTTTCCTCAGACCACACAAATCCTTGACTTTTGTCACCTCCAGTCATTCCATCTGCCTTACTTCAGTGTTCATCAAAGTCTTTGAACCCATCCTCTTCCAATGCATCCATCATCTCCTTAAGAAACAGCACCTTCATCAAATTAACCAGTGTGGCTTTTGTCCCAGTTTCTCCTCTGATGACCATCTCCTGCACCTAACTCATCTCTTATCCCACCAACTGAACTCCCATAAATCAGCTGTATTTGTGTTCCTCGACCTAGAGAATGCCTACAACCATGTATGTCATTCCAGTCTCCTTCCCACACTCCAAATGTATGCATTTCGAACTAACAATGGTCGTATTATTGCATCCTTCCTGTCTAATCGCCCATCATCTGTCACTATTAACAATACCAATTCCTGAACCTACAACCCCAATGCAGGGGTGCACCGAGGCTCCATCCTTTCTCCCCTTCTTTATCTCCAGTACACTGCTAAAGTGCCCAAAGCACCCTCACCAGTCATCGTCAGCCAGCGTGCTGATGACAGCGCTTTCCTCGTCCTCCACCCACACTCCTGAAATTCCAAAAAGCCCTCCAAATGTACCTCAATCCGTTTACCTCCTGGTTTAATTAATGGCTCCTCAAGATCAGTCCCTCTAAATCCCACGCAATAATAATTGGTCAAACCATTCATACCTTGTACCTTCATGACCTATACCTTAACGTTTCCCATAGTCCTATTTGTTTAACTAACACACTATAATATCTTGGGGTAACCATCGACCGGTAACTATGTAGAAACTTCACCTACTAACCATCTAGCAGGAAGTCAACAATAGACTATAAATACTAACAGGCCAAACTTTGGGATTTCACCCCTCCACTGTTGTCCACACCTTCTAATTCAGGATCTAATCCATCCCCTCCTGCGTAAATGTTGTATGGGCCTCTGCCACACCAAATATCCCTCCAAACGTCGTCCCTCGAAATCCTTGTTTTCTGCATCTGTTTATCTTCCCCCAAATAGCTCCTCTGCCATCTTATCGAATTCCCACCCCTCCTCACCCACATAAAAAACCTCAGCATCTCCTATACTATTCCTTCATCCCTACATTAGCACACACTCCATATCTTGTCTCAATACAACTTTCACCAACTGCCTCTCCCAGACAATGAAATCTGTCCTGAAATTTATCCAGTCTACCAACCTTAACTTTTCGTCATCTGTCAACTCCGCATCATGGCTCCTGTCACCTTTTCCCCTCTACATCCAGCCGTACCCCTTTCCTCTTGTAGAACTACCCTCCCCACACATGATACTTCTCCTCGCCTTCTTTCTTTCCCACTGTCTGTGTTCCCACTATCCGTTACCTCCTACCTGTCATCTTCATACTTTACCCACCTAACAAATGCCCATCTCTTTACCCACACATGTCAACTCTATGGAATGTATTCTCTCCTTCATCACAATAGTTCTCACCCAGGGCAGGCCCATCAGATGTCAATTAAACATTCAGTGCTCCAGTGCTTTTTAATTGAGGTATATCACCAAATTGCTATTGTGTTTTTCGTCCTTCTATCCGCCTGTTATTAGTCTTTTTAATTTAAAATGAAAACAGTATCACATTGGTTTTTGTCTCGTCTTTGTCATATGTTTAAGAAAGCTCTTGGCTGAAGGGCAGAATATTGTACAGATGACAGGGCTCCCCTCTCAGCCTGTATAGGGCTGGGGAATGACATATCTACTAAGAAAAATCTATGTTGGTCATCAAACTGTTTGCTGCCTTTTACAGATGGTCGTGTTATCACACAAAGCTCCCATACCTGGATTATGATGTGCACCATTGTGATGCAGCTGGGAACAGATGCGAAAAATTTAGTTTAGAATTAACACTAACGACACTTGGCTATATGTGTGTAGACTAACACCTCAACTGGAAGACAAAGGACGTAACATGTAACGCTGTTTCAAGAGCTGACTGCAGAAACAGTTGTGGCATAGTTTCTGTCAAAACCATGAAAGAAAAACTACTGAGCTGAGTTGAATGAACGTGTAAAGTAACTGACTGAAGAATAAAGAATATTGAGATTAGTTTAGATGTACACACGTAAATTGTAAGATTTCTTCAACTAAACCAGCAAAACGGTAATTATAAAAGAAATTGCTTATAGACAATTCGGGCATAATTTTGTCCGAAGTGCCCACCATACATAGCAACACTAGTTTGCAGTCGTCAGTGCGTGGACATTTTGAAATTTGCCAATTGCTCTTATATTTTTTATTAAGAAGGAAGACAGTGCCTGAAATTTGTGATCTTGAAGCAATAAATAGTGATGGACAGATTATAAAAGGATTTTCCCTAGAATATGACTCGTGGATCACCCATTATTGACAAAGGATGTCAAATTAAACACCTTTCACTCGTATAGTTTCACAGCTTATTTTATTTGGCTACCAGTTTCGTCGATTTACTACGCACATCTTCAGGCCCTGACTGACGTGTAGGAAGATTCCACCTCGGTTCTGATCAAAACAGGGGCCAGCAATACAGGTCCTAGTAGATTTTTAATTGCTGTAGTGATACCTTCAACCACGGTGGTTGAAGGTATCATTATGGAAGAGGCCAGCAGTACTGGTATTAGTTGGCTCAGTTTTGATCAAAACCGAGGCGCAATCTTCCTGCAAGTTGGTCAGGGGCCTGAAGAAGGCGTAGTAAATCGCCGAAACTGGTAGCCAATTAAAACAAGTTTGGAAATTAGACGGCTGAAAGGTGTTTAATTAGACATCCTGCATCGAACAGCCGAGTCTCGGAACCATCTTTGAAAAGATGGATACAAAGGCCTTATTGATAAGTTTATCTAGTTCCAAAAAGTGCAACACATTTGTTCTCTTTGTAATCTGTTTTATCAGTCGACAAGTAGAAAGCCTAATTATCCTTGTTAAAGACGCTTCTCTCCCCAGATATTCAGCACGAATTTCGTGTGGAATTCACAGAAAAAATAGATAGCCACCAACAATTCCTTTAAGCTACATTTATATTCGAATCCTACTATTGCTACACTTTTTATTCGACGTTACGTATTTATTTATTTGGGTACGAAATTTTAATCTACTGTATAAGGTACCACTCGATTTCATGTTAAAAACAAATAATTTCGGAGTTGGAAATACATAAATGTCATTTCAATTTCCTACTAGACTGCGTAGATATAAATAGTTTGAGATCAATGATACTAGGAGCAAGCAATTACTTTAACTTCATCTGAAATATCAGAGTTAGTAGTGGTATTCCTTTAATTAATATAGTTACAAAGAAGGACTATAATTCAGATAGTGAGCATTTTACTATAGTTCAATTTGCCGGTCGGAGTGGGCGTGCGGTTCTGGGCGCTACAGTCTGGAGCCGAGCGACCACTATGGTTATAGGTTCGAATCCTGCCTCGGGCATGGATATGTGTGATGTCCTTCGGTTAGTTAGGTTTAATTAGTTCTAAGTTCTAGGCGACTAATGACCTCAGATGTTATGTCGTATAGTGCTCAGAGCCATTTGAACCATAATTCAATTAGCTGAAACATTTATGGTGAGCCTTTTTCCATAATTACCTGCCTATTGTGAAACTAACGATAAAAATAAGTAATAATATTACTGAGGAATGAGCACAAACACGACATTTGAAGAGTACCTGTTCTTAATCCTTGAAATGGATGGACTCGAGCTCATGGGGAACAGGCTTGACACAGTCTGACAGTTCACTCAACGTCTTATCGGTGGTAGGAGAATTTGCAGTCGTAATGTGGCAAGAAGAAAAGGACAGAGCGACAAACAATGTAAAAAGCAAGGCGGAAAGAACTCGAGAACCAAGTATCGGCACATATTACTAACAGAACTGTACTTCTAACAAGAATAGTGTCGTATGAGGATCTGTGATGACAGCAGAATTGCCATCACGCTCAGTCTGCATGTGATCTTTCAACTGTTGTCAATGCAGTGAGTAAGAAATGCAATATCTCTTCAACACTATAGAAAATATAGTGTAAGTTTGTCTTCCCATGGAACCAGCCTATTTCGAATACTGGGACGTCTGTTTGTATTTTTACTTTCATTTGTAAACGTCACCATTGTCCAGCTTTCAATTATAAGTTCCTGTGAATTTTATTCTCCTCGGGAACCAGCCCAGCTGGAACCCTGCATAGTAATGTTGTGTTTTTTAATTTATGAAACGAACTTATCTTTGCACTTCACACTCTTATCATTGTTCTATTCTCAAAATTGCACTAATGTTAATTTGGCACAGTTGTAACTACTGCTGGCTGCATGATGTTCGCTTTTTAGTATTTTACATTAAGAATTGATGCTTGTACATAGAACACTCTTTATTGTTCTGCTGTGGAAACTACAATTATGTTAATATTATGATATATGCATATTTGTTTTAGTCACTCTGTAAATTGTGTTTGTTATGTAAATATCTGTATGCATAGCTCACACAAAGCAAAATCATGTAGCTAAGTAACCTTTGATTACTGCAACAATATATTTATGTTCCTACAGCGTCTTTGCCTGGGAGCGCTGGCCAAATTACCTGCATTCCAAGTTGAGCAGTGTCGATTAGCAGACGTATTTTGAATAATGGTCAGGAACTGTTGGTCATTAGTGTGAGATAGGATTAATGGAATAGGATTATGAACATTTTTGATGCAATTACGGAGGGAGAGAAGCTAAGGGGATCATTTGTGAGTTGAGGTTGAGTTGAGAGGTTGAGGTTGTTTCAGAACACACTCAATTATGCATGTAATGTAGTGTCACACATTCGGTTATTACAAATTGATACTAATTACTTTGTGAAATACACAACAGTCGATGAAGAAGTTCTGGCCACAAGACAGACAGAAAGCTCATGACTACAGAGGTTCAAGTATACTTAATATCCAGACTCTGTAAATGTAGGAAAATTTTTGGTAACATTGAAACCACTAACTAGCTAAACCGTTTAATGATTACCACTGTTCCCTAGAATCGATATTTACTTTATATTCTGTTCACATTGTATGCATTATTTTATAAAAACTTGAAGTATAATACGTCAGCAACGTAAAATACTTGCAACCTCATCCATAATTAAAGAGAAATTACTCAGGTCTTTAATACAAAGGTAGCTGTACACTGATCTTCAGTCCTAGCAATAATTTTGAACTATGTGTCTACTATTAAATGAAATTATATTTAATTTGTAATTCAAGTTTATGTTAGAAAAACGATGCAACATTTATGTTGCAAATCAATTAAACAAATGCTATTCGCTTTGTTAATTTCTGTACATTATCTTGTTTCACACAACCGAATCGTTTATTTTACAAACAACCTACATATAATTATCAGGAAATAATGAACCTAAATTACGCTGTCAACATTTTATCTCTGTGTAGTAATTTTATGTAGTAATTTAGTATATCAATCAGTGCTCTTGGTTGTTACTAGATGTATAAAAGGATGTGCAACAGCACTGTCATTATGCACACTGTACCCGTTTTTAGAGAGTTAAGGTGCACCCAGTTTGAAACGCCAATAATGTTCATTGCTGCACGCCACCTTTCCAGTAATAAAACTGAACTATCAGTGATGATTTCTGTGATAAAGCAAAGAGTGCTACAATTTCATACAGCAACTTATTACAGACCACAGGACATCAGCAGTAAAGCAGATATGAATACCTAAAAGTTGAGTATTAAATTCTACCACTGTGTCTGCATAACCCAGGAATTTTATTGACATTTTCATTTTTATCAGTTTCAGTCTAAATTTCGTGTCCAAGCACATCGTGTTCTGCACACGGTGGAGGAACTTCTTTTTTTATTAATTTTAGATGAGGTGACTGAATGAGATTTGAAAACGAACTTAACTCTTTTGATGTTTTTTAAACAACTGTATTCTCTCACATTCCCAGCAGTAATGCTACAATGTGTTGGTAGGAGCTGGGATGTGCATAACTCTGTTTGTAGTGCTGATATTATCTGAAAGTTTTAAGTTTGATGTCAGGGTGGCATATTTTTGAACGATTTGGACTGTGGACGATTGTTGACAAACACTGAAGTGATATGTGGGTAAATGTATAGTCGTTAACTGTGTGAAAGATTTGTGCCTCTCATCGCAATGCAACAAAAAATAAGTACTTTCATCAATAATGTTTTTCAGTTGTTTTGTTAGGACTTGTTAATCCGTGTGTGGAACTTGTGTTATGATTGTACTGTGTTTTGAAAAGTCCGTATGTTGCGAATTTGTAGAACATTTTCAAAGTGAGTATCAACAGTATAAGCGAGGTTTGCAGGAGTTTCAGCATGGATCATAACAGCGACGAAATGCAGCAACTTTAGTCGTCAAATTAAGAGTTAATTACCAGGGAGGAAGACTATCACAAAGAATATGCAAGCAAATATTTCATAATCGCTTCAGGTATTTCAGCAGTGAGAGCCATTAGAAGACACTTTTCATCAGTTAACATTCTTTGGTGACATTGTCAGAAAAAAATAACAGTATAAGTAGAAATTTCGAGTAAATGGGAATAGATTTAAAAGAAATAAAGGAAAACATAACATATGTTAAGAAAAACGTAATTGTACTGGTGAGAATACTGACAAAGTAGTGCTGAAGTAGGTGGTTTTAAACAGTTTAATGATGTGGAATTGAATGTAATGAACGAGAAGGTTATTGTTGTTGAGGAGAGATTAAAAGTAAAAGGGGAAACGATAATTAAAGAGTCATCGAGGAATGATATGGATTTCAGTCATAAACACAGATTTTTGAAGTTAGACTCACAGAACATAGACAGAAAAGTAGAATTAAAACAAACACAAAGAGTGGAACTATTGACATATTCTAACAAGAATATAAATGTAGTTAACCAGAAGTCAAACAATTAGAAAGCAACTTTTTCGTTAATAATTTTTTGTTTGGTAATATGTTCAGTAATACGATTTTAAAATATTTCCCAGGACATCATAAGATCCGTCAGGCGGACTTTTTGTGTGAGTAGAAAGATAGTTCGACAGTCAGTATGCCAGATCATTTTAAAGTCAAGTTAGTTAAGAAGTTTTTAGAAGGAGAAGCTTTATCCTGGCTAAGGAGCATGTTAACACAGACATTTCAATTGAAGAATTTGGAAAGTTATTTTTAGTAAATTTTGGGCATATAGCAAGCAAGCTAGGATTATGGTGAGATTTTTAAACTGGTTGTAGTTACAGAGAAGGCAACGGAGAATGAGGGAGTTCTCTGAGAGATAGATATTGCCTTAAAATGTGGACTGCTAAACAGAGTCCAATGGGGATTGGCCTGTGGGCCAGATGATTCAGTAGAGTAACTTTTTTATGTGTGTAGACAAATTGGATAGAGATAGTAACCAGAGAGAGAAATAATTTCAGAGGTAATGATTACAACAATAATTGTGATACACATGACAGAATGGGTGATGATGGAGGTCATGATCTGAGAAACAGGCAATGGGGAAATGAAGAAAGGACACCTCCAGATAGGAGAGGATACAATGGAGATAATAACCAGGGAAATGGGTAACCACATCATTGGAAGCTTTTTCAATCTGAGGTAAGATGTAGGCACAGAAACCAGACTAGTCAAAATATTTAGAAGAAGGAGTTACTGTTCACAAGCTAGTTCTCATCAGAGAACCAATAGGTATTACCAAGTAAATGGAGTTGATTCTGATGAAGAATTTTGGGAAAATATTTTGAAGGAGATGAAAGACGAGGAAGAGTCAGAAATTGAATTAGGGTATGATGTGTTGACAAATTTTTTTGATAAATGTGGAGATCAGTACTTATCAAGTAACATTAGCAGTTGTAAGGATGTTGATGAAGTTGCGTTGATAATTCAATATGTGAGTGCTGGGAGGGCGTATGTAGAGTTGTATCTGTGTCAGGAGCCATTATCATGGTTCGCTCCTTGTCAGGTTTCCTTGGAAGGATGCTAGTGACCTGCGGTCGCTTGGTAGGCGAATTAGTTATTTGTTTCCAAGAAAATGGGTGACATCATCTGTCAATGAGTACTGAGGAATTGCGTTGTAACCAGCATTAATCCTGTTCAAGGCAGCTCACACCGCACACATTGGTGCAGTCAGCTGCTGTACTGACAAGCGATGACCCTGGCGCCAGCTGTTCTGCGACCATGGCGGTTGCCGTGTAGCCGTGAAGTTCGACGATACTGGCCTGCCATCCAGGTATGCCCTATTCAGTCCGCCGGTGTGTCAGGAACGCTGGTGTCCTGATCATGGTGGGAAGGAAAGATCTGTAGGTCCTCTGACAGAGGTAGACATTGGTACTGGACTCTGCAACTGATAATTATTGCGACGTAGCCATCTCTTCCAGTGGCGGCTGATTTTGTAAATTGTGTACAGAAAATGTACAACAGACTTGTGCCAGGCATCACTTCAGTGAAATCAGGATATCGACTGTGAAGGTCATGTTCGCCATCAATTCGTCTGACTGACTGCCTTACGATTAAAACTTCTGGGCTGTTTATGGGGCGAAGAAGTGGCTGTGAAGTATCAACGGTTTTCCTTCTGCCATGCTTGCTTAATGAATTTGTTATAGTTTAGACCTGGTTTTTGAAAGCTCTTGGTACCTTTTGTAGAATTAGTCTCAGCCTTTTTTCATGACTTAAGGAAGGTGGCGTGACCCTGTTTGGCTGCTCTGACCCGCTACATTGGCAGCCAGAGTGGCCGAGCGGTTCTAGGCGCTACAGTCCGGAATCGCGCGTCCTCTACCGTCGGAGGTTCGAATCCAGCGTCGGGCATGGATGTGTGTGATGTCCTTAGGTTAGTTAGGTTAAAGTAGTTCTAAGTTCTATGGGACTGATGACCTCAGCAGTTAAGTCCCATAGTGCTCAGAGCCATTTGAACCATTTGAACGCACTACATCCCACTACATTCAGCTGATGTCTGCTGCCTGTCACGTCAGAAACGCCAATGTTGTGTTTTGCACCAACCCAATCTCGGTGTTGCAATATTTCCCTTGTGGACATCCCATGTCGATATTGTCATAATGTAGCAAGATAGCCTCGCTCTGGGAATTTTAAAATTTTACCCGTTTTCCTGTCCTATACAAGGCTGGTATGAAACAATAAGCCAGCAGGGGTAGCCGACCGGTCCTAGGCGCTACAGTCTGGAACCGCGCGACCCTTACGGTTGCAGGTTTGAATCATGCTTCGGGCATGGATGTGTGTGATGTCCTTAGGTTAGTTAGGTTTAAGTGGTTCTAAGTTCTAGGGGACTGATGACCTTAGAAGTTAAGTTCCATAGTGCTCAGAGCCGTTTGAACCATTTTGAAACAATAACTTTGACGAATAATGACGTTGTGTTCAGTATAGCTGAAGTAGATGTATTGGAGGTTGATAATCATGTACTTAGGGGAAGACAGTTATTTGTAAAAGTACTAGCACAAATATTACTTTTGATGATGATGCTGATGTTATTGATAAGATGATAAGACTGAGTTTGATGTTGGCGCCGATGTTAGTAATAAGATTAATGATTCTGATGTTGATTTATGCAGAAGTGATGTTGATTTTAATGCTAATGAGGAATATAATGCTCTAATTTGTGAAGTGTTTGATGGAATGCTTTATGTTGAGTTCAGTGATGATAATGCTAGTAGCAAAGTTCTAGGTTTTGCTGATGATATGAAAAGAGATAGGGTTGTATGGGAGAGGCAGATCATATCACTTGACATCAGTGAGATTTTGAAAAATACTGATTAAAATCTAGACCAGAAGACACATGTTGGTTATAAGATACTTCGAAGCTTTAGCTAGTCAGAGTAATAATAAAGAAGTTAGTTGTGATGTGCATAGTGATTTTCAGGTAGATGATGAGCACAAACATTCTGACTTAAGAATTGCAACACATATAGTAAGGTAAGCTTGAATAGTCAACACACATCACTGAAGAAGATGATTTGTCTGTACAAGAAAATACATTAGTTGTAAGGTACCATTAGGGCCTTACGGGCAACCACATTAGTTAAATGACCTATAGGAACAAAATTAAATTTTAGAGAAATTGAGAATGGTTTATTACAAGCTGCAACATGGTTGCAATTTGAACCGTGACTCGAGTATAGAATAAATTTCCTTTACATCACGTTTTTTGCTCATGATGTTTTTGACATCAGACTACCGGTTTCGGTCTATAATGATCATCTTCATAAAACAGATCTGAAGACAGTCATTATAGATCGAAACCCATAGTCTGATGACAAAAAATTTTTGACCATACACATGAAGTTAAGGAAATGATTTATAAGGTGAAAATGCAAATCTTGATAATGAAGTCATATTTGGTAGCCCCTTATTAAATTTCATATTTGTAATTGGGAAGATGTTTGTTGGGTTGACACAGAAAGTCCAACAGGTGCAGTTTCAGGTAAATGGAGACAAAATAATACCTACAGACAGTTATAGTGAACATCCAATTACAGGTGTTACAATCAATGAGCAACAGGCAAGCTTAGTAATATACTTAACAGACAAGGTTTGACAATGGTTAGCATTGAGAACATTATTTTTGAGTGGGGATGGTTGATGGTGAATGACTTGAAATAAATGCATACTGTTCGCTAGGGATTAGGTTATGAAAGCAAATGCTAGTTTTAGTTGGGATAATATGAAATTATTGTTTCTTGAACCAAGGGCAGATAGTATTAAAGAAACAAATTTGCACATGATTTTAATGGCAGTTGTAGCAATCAGATGAGAGAAGTAGAAATTAGGGATGATAGCAATTAATTCGATGAAAATGAGGATTTTGTAATGACAAGATTGTAAATAATTCATATGCACACCTTTTTAACGCAAAAATTAATTCAGATAGCACATCACATGTAGGAGAGAAAGATGGCGTAGAAAGATTTTTGTGGGAGCTTTGTGATATTTTTAGTGTAAGGCAAGACCTAATGAAGGATTACCAATGCTAACTGAAGTTAAGAATTCATGATCCATTCTTTATAAAATCATATAGTATACAAATTTGCAAGAGGGGTCAGTGGAATGGGAGGTTCAGCAATTATAAAAGTGGAGTACAGTAGAATGTAGTAACAGCCCATACTGAAATCCAGTGGTTGTTATATCCAAGAGAGATGGAGGTGTGAGGCTAGCATTGGACTCTAGGTATTTCAAAGAAATTTGAAGAATGAAAGAATGATCATCCAGAAAGCATAGAAGAGTTGTTGAACAAATTTCATAGTGCCAGGTTTTTTTGCCAATTTAGATTTGACTTCAGCGTTTCATCAGATTACACTTAAGACTGAATCTAGAAAAAAACTTAGAAGAAAACTGCATTTCTTTGTAATGGAAAGCCATTTTAAAATTGTTTTGTACATTTTCGACTTTACATTTCCGTTGCTGTCCTTGTAGGGGCTTTATACTAGGTCTTGGGGAGTGAGTTACTGTCGAAATTAGTCATTTAAGATAATATACTAATAGCCAGTAAAACATGGGAAGAACATTTAGAAACAATGAGAGAAGTAGCAAAAAATTAAGAGAAGGCACTGTTTTTTGAAGTTGGCAAAAAGTAAATTTTCTTTGAAACAAATAAATTTTCTTGGTCACATTATAAATAAGGAGAGATTCTACCTGATAATGATAAGCTTTTGTCCATCACAGAATTCCGAAAGCCGAAATCAGAAAAGGAATTAACTATCATTCCATGGCTTATGTAATTTTTATAGGAAATATATCAAAACAGAAGCACTTAATGCACTTGTTTACATAACATATTGAAGAAAAATAGTATTTGTGAGTGGACTTGTGACTATCAAGCAGCTTCTGGTGAAATTAAACATCAGATATGCATCAGTGTGATATTACACAGGCCAAGTTTGTTTTTACGATTTTATTTGATGACAGATAGCAGTGATGGTGGGCTGAGAGCTCATTTATTTCGAAAGTTAATTAATGGGAAAATTGAAGATTGTTCTGTAAGTTTCGCTAGCAGAAGCTTAGAAAAACACGTAAACCTTTACATCATTACTGAAATGGAATTATTAACTTCTGTATGAAGATTCAAGAAATTTATAAATCATGACATAGGCCGTAAATCTTCAACAGTTTGATTACACATACAGTACATCAAAAGAGAACAGAATGTAATCACAGACACATTATTTGGACTACCAATGTAGGGGGGGGGGGTATTAAAATTGGGAATGACACTGAACAAAGCAATAGAAATATCGAAAATTATGTACTGTACTTTCAAAGTAATAAGGGAGAAAAATGGATTGCTAAATTTTTGGAAGAGTCAAGGAGAAGTCATGATGATGAATGAAAGCTGATGAAGAGTTATTTAGGTAAAAGGGCTTATGATAAAGGCAAACAGTACTATCATGTAAGTAAAACTGTTTAGTTTAGAAGACAGAAAGGAGATTCAGATACTTGGAAAGTCTGCTGGCCAGAGCAACACATTGACACTCTTTTTAAATATATAGCCCGAACTTTTGGTCAATGTGGCAGTATGACAAGTACTCAGAGAATACTGTAAAATGTCCTTTGTAACAGCATTAGTAGGAGAGTAAGGAAATGCTTAGTTTTATGTGAAATATGTCGGGGTTAAGACTATAAATGAAACACATAGACGTTCAATGCAAATCATTATACCAAAGAACAAGCTAGAACTCATTGGAATGGGTTTATTTGGGCAACTGGCTCATTCAAAAGAAGGCTGCAGTTATTTATTTATGAAGGTTGATTTACTTTCGAAATTACTTAAACTGTATCATTTGGAACAGGCAAATAGTATAAAGATTATTCATAATATTACTCACGATTTCGCTCAAATGGTAGGTAATCAAAAATCTATTTTGTTAGGTTAGGTTATCAAATTTTTGGGAACATTTTGCTAGAGAAAGCAAATTGATACATTCTTTTTTTCTATACTCAGTCATACCATTGCACCTGAGTTAAAACACTATTATTCTGTGTTAACACTGAAGGCCACACAAGATGTGTGAAGTTGTAATATACTATACTATTCTTGAATTGCTGGTCACAAATTGCATTAGAACAAGAAAAATGTACTTTGTAGCTGAATTATATGTGTTTCACATTTTGACTGGCTAACATGCCATTGAAACTGAGTGTAAAGATGAAATTGTGTAAACACAAACCATAACTATATATAATACATCTTATGTACTATTGATTCACATGATGATTTAGCTTTTTGTTGTTTTTTAACTTTGGTTGGGTATGTAGCCCCAGTAATCCATTTTGTAAGCTGCCACTACTTCTCTTGTCTCAATATGTCTTTATTACTTGCAAATGTGACTAAACAAATCAAGATGGAATTTTTTTTAAATGTTGCTTGAACTGTACAACAAAAGGGCCAAAGAAGATGCTGAGGTATCACACAAATATCAAATCTTGAAGAAGACATAAATTACATAAATCTTGAAACTCTGTTGATAAACTTGTGTTTAGTGATTTTCAGCTCTAGCAATAATTTTGAACTGTGTGGCTACTATTAAATCACAGCAGTTCATGTTAGAAGAACGACACAGCTTATATTTCGGTTTATGAATTAATCATGTGTAATTCGCACTGTTAATTTCTATGTACATCCTGTTTCAGACATCTAAATTGTTTATCTCATAAACTTTATACATATATTCATCAGGAAATAATATACCTAAATTATACTGTCTACAGTTTATTTCTGTATATTAATTTTTTATAGTAATTTTGTAAATTTGCACCTAAACAGTACTATTGATTGTTACTAAACGTATAAATAGCTGTGCAATGGCACGCTCGTTACACAGATTGTGGCCAGTTTTCATAGAATAAAGATGTAGTCAGTTTGTAACGCCAGTTGTTCATTGCTGCACGTTATTTATGCAGTAATAAAAGAATTAATTGCAACTCCTGAATATTCATTGATGATATCCAAGATGTGGCAAGATTACCATAGCTTCTTATACTAACATATTGCGGATAATAGGTCATCAGCAGCAAAGCAGATATGAAGATATAAAAGTTGATCATTAAATTCTACCGCTGTGTCTACATCACCCAAGCAGATCATTGACATTTTCGTTCTTATTAGTTTCAGTTTTAATTTTCAGTACAAGAACATCGTGTTCTGTACTTGTTGGAAGACCTTTTTTATTATTAATTTTGGATGAGACTACTGAATGAGATTTCAAAGTGAACATTACTGTTTAGCATTTTTAAATAATTAGAGTTGCTCACATTCCTTGCAGTAATATTAAAAGGTAAGCCCATAAGTGCATAGTGTTGTTTCCTGTTGTGATTGTAGTAGAGAAGTTCGGTTAGTAGGGTTGTTATGGAATTTCTCTGACAGGAAGATGAGATTTGTAATGTAAATATTATTGGGTATAGTCAGTTGGTGTTTAAAGCATTATCTTTGAATAAAGAGTTTCATTTGAATTTTGTTACAAGTTGTTTTTCACCATTTACAATTCCCACCCTTCATTCAGTTTAATATGCACATGCACACATTGCACTTTGTGATAAGGAATTTTCAGTCGTGTTTTCTTCATGTTGCTTTAAAGCTGTACGGAAATGAGAAACGTGCAAATATATTTGTCAGGAAATGAGGTAAGTGAAAATACAGTTCACAGTCAATAATTCTTTGTAAGTTAGGGTGTGCATTTATTTCAGACGTCATGTTACATCCAGGGTAGCCTCATATTTTCCTAGACAGAATTAGCTGCGATTGGTAGATGGTGTTGATCATATCATATTAAGTGTTTTTGTAATTCAGTGTACTCAGGGTTTTGCTCAGCACACGAGTTAAAGTTAGGAACTAGTGGCTGACAATCATTTTTGAGGACTTTTGGTGGACAGATTTGGGAACATTCAGTCAGACAGAGAGAAGCAGACGAGCGGTAAAGTTACAATTTGACACATTTGTAACTGCTGTTGCATGTATGGACTCTACTGCTCAAACCCAAAATGAAAATAAAATAATAGGTATGTAATAGAGAATTACTCTGTCATAATCACACAAGCGCAACAACACGAACACAAATGCATATTTCAAAAAGTTTTATATATCTCTACACGCAGTGAGGTGGTTTCACATTGCTGTTCTTGGCTGCATACTGTGTTTGCTGGCACAGGGCAAGATTAGTTAAACGAGTTTCACACAGAGCACAGAGTGCTAGAGTACTACTGTTGCGTATGAGTACTTACAGGACCAACTTCGCTAAATCAATTTTCATAACATTAACACTATGTTTCTTAGTACTTATAACAGACATGTTACTGGTCAGGTAGCCGAGGCTCAGAATGAGAGTGGTGTAGAGGAATTCCAAAACTGTAATCACATCAGACAGTAAGAGAGAATGGGGTCAGGACTGCAATGATGGTACAACAGGAAGGCGCTTCTCTTAAATCTTTCCCGGCACGATGGCAGTAATTCATACATTCTCTCCTCATGGAAGGTGATACCGTTTTCTTAGTAGACTTTGGTCTTACGCCATGTGTCTGAACAGAAGACGAAGAACTAAAAGATACAGTGACTGTGGAGAATTTGGAACCGTTGGTCACGTTACTTGGCACTGTGTTCACTTCAGAGACACCATCTAACGCAGAGGTTGGATTGGAGAATGGAAAACACTACTCGGTGAGCAGCATAGCTCTGCTGAAATAATGAAGTCAACATCACTATCTGATAATTTCCGACTCTCACGGTGTGACAAAATGCATGTATGAAATTGAAAATGTAGCTGAATTATTTTATCACATGAATATATCAATTAAAAAGTAGAAGAAGGTGTAGAAAATTAGTACTTCCGAGGATATCTCCCGCAGTTGGAGACGAAATGTAATTAGAGAGTTTTATACTTCGACCACAGCCTATCAGCCCGGAAGTTTTAAGTGAAGACAATGCCGGCCGTGAAAGCTTGCAATGTATGATCAAATTAGGAGACTTCACTCTTGTGCCTTCTGGACTACAGATACATTGCTGTAGTGCCGGAGACAGCGAAATAGTGATGTATTTATTTTAACTAAATGCTTGCTAATACTTACACAAAGTTAGGAGCTTGCAACAAGTGTTTCAGTAGTTTTTTCTGTTTTCTGAGTGCTGAAAGAGGCTACATATGTATGAGGATTACGGTTATTATTGTTGATACGTGCTCAGCGTGCGACCACAGCATATAAGCAAGAGATGACGCTAAGCAGAGGATTGAGTCACTGGTTGGAGCATAGTTAACTTAGAATACAGATGTTTTGGTCAGTGCTTCATCTTGACAGAGAATGTGGTTCAGAATATTTAGGCAGGTTCATTAAGTAAACTATGTTGTATTAACTACAGTGGATGCTACGATATGCTGTAGCTTCCAGGAGACATAATAATATATTATATTTACTAACTGAAAGTGTGAATCTGTATTGAAGAATTTCGCACAGTCAGCATTGATTCTATTTCCTTCATAGGTGTTAAACATTATGAATGAAGTAAACAAGATGTGAGAAGTTAGAAGACATAGTAGAAAAAGTGGACTTTAAAAAAAGTATCAGTCTCACATATTCGTACAAAATATGAAAGACGTTCCTGAAAAAGTACACATCAAGCACAGCGTAGAATATAATTGAAACGCCGACCATCGGTAAATTCACAGCAAAAGAAACTGAAACGTGTGACCCTATCGAAGAATGTTTATAATCAAAAGGACATATTAAGTACGAAATTAAAAGAACTTAAAAGAAAATAGATGCGAAAAGAAGTCTCTGGAAGATCAATAGTAGAAGAAGAGACAGGTTCTGATAATATCTACTTCGGCCTCCAGGAATGGGGTTAAAGTAGAGCTGGAAGTAGCAGTAGAGTGGAAATATGGTAAGGGCTAGAACAGAATACGCAGAAACGGGTATAAAGAGTACTTGGTGCCATAGCTGTGCTGGGATGAAAATATTCCTCTCTCTCTATATATTCTTTTAGTCGATTCTGACTCACCCCATTAACTAAAGTACCAATTTCTTCTATCCTGCGTTTACTCTCGCAATCTTTACAGGTTGGAATCCACTAATTTGGTGATGCCATCGATGTAACTTACCTTTTCTCTCACTATCTTCCTCGTGCCTTCTTTCTTTCCTAGCGTTAACGTATTTTCTAGCGAATCATATCTTCTCATAATTTGCCCAAACTAGATCAGTTTTTGTGTCAGTATTAGACCTCCCAAGGAGCAATCAGGTTCTATTTGCTGTAATACTCCCCTATTAATTCTCTTTGGGGTCCATGGAACTCTTAGGTGTTTCGTCCAACACCACAATTCTAACGTGTCTGTTCTAATCTGTTAAGCCTTTCGTACGTTCCAGGCCTTACTATACAGATCTTTGTTGTTAAAGTTACGTCTCTGCTATTTAAAACATTGTCAAGGTCGGTCGTTGCCTTTCTACCAAGCAACAAGCGCCTCTTGTTTCCATGGCTCCAGCCACCAACGGCAGCAATCTGGGAACATGCATTATTTTTCCTCCCATATACTACGAAGTGATAAGTGTTGTTGCCAAAATTTTCGTTTGCTTGAAATTCAGCTTTGGACCAGCCTTTGCACATTTATCTTCCAACTTCAGTAAGAGGATCCTAAAGCCTTCTCGACTTTCTGCAATCAGTATGGTATCATCTGCATATTTAATGTTGTTTACATTTATCGAGGAATTTTAATTCCAGTTTAATTGCTCCACATATGGTTCTCACTGCGGCTTCTTGATAAAAGTATGAATACCGTAAAAGGTAAGTGATGTGATCTGGTACTCACGTGTTTTTGACTACTTCCCATAATTTATTGTGATCAACACAGTCAAAGGCTTCGGCATAATCAATAAAGCAATTATGAAAATCTTTCTGGAACTCTATTGCGTTTTGCATAGGCCATTTGACGTTGGTAATTTGATCTCCCGCCGTATTCCCCGACGAAATTCGGTTTTCTCTTCAGCTAGCTCTGTGTCAACATGCTGGTGAACTCTATGTTGTAAGATTATACAGGTTACTTTGTTAGCATGTGAGACAAGAGTGATTTGTCGGTGATTCGAACGGTCTTTGAAATTCTCTTCTTTGTAATCGTAATGAATACTGAACATTTCAAAACTTTTGACCATTGCTGGGCTCTCCATATTTTCAGACATATTCAATGCAACACTTCCACTGTATTCTGTCCAACAACTATGAACAATTTTGCTGAAATCCCATCATGTTTACTAGCTTTGTTTTCTAGGGCCTCTTCTGTCTTGTGTAGTCTCCTACACGTTCTGTCCAGTTTACTCAATGCCCCTTGCTTCTGTTAGGTGTATAGCGTTTCTGTCTTTCGTCATTTTAAATTTCGATTCGAATTTTCCTTTCATATGTTTAATTTTTTTTTGTATAGATCCCTTTTCAGTCCATTCTGTTATTCTCTTCAACTTGTTTTCATAATTTACTTAAGAAAACATTCTTTCTTGTCTCTTCTGACTACTTTCGGCAACTCTGCATTTAACTGAAACGTTCTTTATCTACCCACTTTCAGTTTTGCTTTCCGTCGTTCAATTTGCAGTGCCTCAGGTGATAAATATCCGGTCTTCTTGTTATTATTTTTCTTGGAAATATGTTTTATCCGCAGCCTCATTGATACCTGTTGTGGATTTTTGTAAAAAAGAAAGGAAGATGGAGTTGAACGTCAACATAGAGGTCATTTAAGACGGTTGTGGGTTTTTGTCTTCTACCTCAAATACATTCATTATCTAGGATCCAAACTTCTGTTGCTTAGTAGAAGATAGGTAAAGCTGGAGGACAGCTTCAGCCATAAGCACAGATGAAAAAGTGATGACGCAAAAATCAAGAGAATTTCATGTATTTTGAGAAAGGAGAAAGCTATGTTCCATACCATAGATGCTTGCTGAATCTATATTGGATCATACATTAGAATTGCCTGGTATCGCAGAAAGCTGTCATGTATAACAACGTATGTTCTATAATTACGAAAGTAATTGTTATCATTGGTACATCTGTAAGTCTTTGTATCTACCATCTTAGCTGTAATGTCTTACAGCTGCTTGCATTTAATTTCAACTGCAACGAAGAGTGAACTAAACCTTTTATTTGAAGAAGTAACTATGCGACCCCAAGTGTGCAACCCGCTGCTGGAAGAGCTGTTCACTTCCTGGCCTAGAGCTCTCCCACACCACTATGCCGTGTGACGGCGCACTGGCTCGGAAGAGATACCGTTTGTTGTATCCCACGGATCTGCGAAAGACGAAAATAGAGCAGAGAGAATTCACAAAAGAAACGAATTTACGTCTCCAGAGGGTTCTCGTCACACTTTTCCAGGGGTGGGTAATGAGAAGAGCCGCAAGCCCCTCACGCCGATAAAAAGCCCCGTAGATGAATCGAGAAATTTTGTAACAGCCCTATGTTCTGACCACCTTTCCACCCAATACGAGGGCTGGTAGAATGATGTGAGGTGCCTGTGCCAGAGGAGGATATAGTAAAACAAAATGTTGTATGCTACCTAATTAGGTGCAGTTAACGCGTCATTGTTCATTCATGGTCAGTTTTGTTTTATTTCACTGAATATATTCACGCACTATAAGGTTTCAGATAAATTATATAATGGTAAGACAGAGATTCAGTAACCAAGTTTTAAATTGTGAGACATTTCCAGGGCCAGATGTGGACTCTGACCACAATCTGTTGGTTGAGAACTGTAGATTAAAACTGAAGAAACTGCAAAAAGGTGAAAATTTAAGGAGATGGGACCTGGATAAACTGAAAGAACCAGAGGTTGTAGAGAGTTTCAGGGAGAGCATTAGGGAACAATTTACAAGAATTGGGGAAAGAAATACAGTAGAAGAATTGTGGGTATCTTTGAGGGACGAAGTAGTGATGGCAACAGAGGATAAAGTAGATAAAAAGACGAGGGCTAGTAGAAATCCGTGGGTAACAGGAGAAATATTGAATTTAATTGATGAGAGGAGAAAATATAAAAACGCAGTAAATGAAGCAGGCTATAAGGAGTACAAACGTCTCAAAAATGAGATCGACAGGAAGTGGAAATTGGCTAAACAGGGATGGCTAGAGAACAAATGTAAGGATTCAGAGGCTTATCTCGCTTGGGGTAAGATAGATACTGCCTACAGGAAAATTAAAGAGACCTCTGGAGAAAAGACAAACACTTGTATGAATATCAAGAGCTCAGATGGAAGCAAAGAAGGGAAAGCAGAAAGGTGGTCTTGAGTACATAGAGGGTCTATACAAGGTCTGTGTACTTGAAGACAGCCTTATGGAAATGGAAGAGGATGTAGATGAAGATAAATGGGAGATATGATACTGCGTGAAGAGTTTGACCTGAGTCGAAACAAGGCTCCGGGAGTAGACAACATTCCATTAGAATTACTGACAGCCTTGGGAGAGCCACTCGTGACAAAACTCCACCATCTGGTAAGCAAGACGTATGAGACAGGCGAAATACCCTCACATTTCAAGAATAATGTAATAATTCCAATACCAAAGAAAGCAGGTGTTTACAGATGTGAAAATTACCGAACTATCAGTTACTAAGTCACGGCTGCAAAATACTAACGCGAATTCTTTACAGACGATTGGAAAGCTGGTCGAAGCCGACTCGGGGAAGATCAGTTTAGATTTCGGAGAAATATTGTAACACGTGAGGCAATACTGACCCTAAGACTTGTCATAGAAAATAGATTAAGGAAAGGCTAACCTACGTTTTAGCATTTGTACACTTAGAGAAAGTTTTTGACAATGTTGACTGGAATACTCTCTTTCAAATTCTGTAGGGGGCAGGAGCAAAATACAGGGAGCGAGAGGCTATTTACAATATGTACAGAAACCAGACGGCAGTTATAAGAGTCGAGGGACATGAAAGGGAAGCAGTGGTTGGGAAGGGAGTGGGACATGGTTTTAGCCTCTCCCCGATGTTATTCAATCTGTATATCGAGCAAGCAGTAAAGGAAAGAAAATAAAAAATCGACGTAGGTCTTACAATTCATGGAGAAGAAATAAAAACTTTGAGGTTCGCCGATGACATTGTAATTCTATCAGACACAGCAAAGGACCTGGATGAGCAGTTGAACGGAATGGACAGTGTCTTGGAAGGAGGATATAAGATGAACATCAACAAAAGCAAAACGAGGATAATGGAATGTAATCGAATTAAGACGGATGATGCACAGGGAATTAGGTTAGGAAATGAGACACTTAAAGTAGTAAAGGAGATTTGCTATTTGGGGAGGAAAATAACTGATGATGGTCGAAGAAGAGAGGATATGAAAGGGAGACTGGCAATGGCAAGGAAAGCGTTTCTGAAGAAGAGAAATTTGTTGACATCGGGTATAGATATAAGTGTCAGGAAGTCGTTTCAGAAAGTATTTGTATGGAGTGTAGACACGTATGGAAGTGAAACATGGACGATAAATAGTTTAGACAAGAAGAGAATAGAAGTTTTCGAAATTTGGTGTTACAGGAGAATGCTGAAGATTATATGGGTAGATCACATAACTAATGAAGAGGTATTGGATAGAATTGCAAAGAAGAGAAGTTTGTGGCATAACTTGACCAGAAGAAGGGACCGGTTGGTGGGACATGTTCTGAGGCATCAAGGGATCACACATTTAGCATTTGAGGGCAGCGTGGAGAGTAAACAACGTAGAGGGAGACCAAGAGATGAATACACTAAGCAGACTCAGAAGGATGTAGGTTGCGCTAGGTACTGGGAGATGAAGAAGCTTGCACAGAATAGAGTAGCATGGAGAGCTGCATCAAACCAGTCTCTGGACTGAGGACCTCAGCAACAACAACAACGATGTGAATTTTAAAATTTTCCCCGTGAATTGACTGTTCAAACAATTTTCGGGCTTGCAGCCGGTCGTCGTTCAATACTTCACACAACATTTCAACTGGGCACCTGCCAGTCATCTGCGACGGCTCACCTGAAGATGACTGACAGGTGCCCAGATGAAATGTCGTGCGAAGTTTTGAACGACGACCGGCTACAAGCCCGAAATTTGTTTGAACAACAACAACGATATTCACACGCACACTGGTTATTAGAAGTCAGTCTGAATAGGTCGAACAATTTTGCAAAATGATTAGTTTTAATTAATAGCTTCTGCAAGCTTACAAGACAACTAACGCCTGCGAAGCAGTTTAAGTCACTTAATGAATATTTTCCGTTTGGTGTGCTGCATTAAAGTCATTTCGCCGCCAGCCGCAAATATGAGGAGCGATGAAAAAGTTTACGTTCGGAGGCCGTACGGTTCAGAATCAGTACGCCAATGAGACAAAATTGCTGTGAGCAGAGAGAAAATCACCCAACGACGCCCCTGGTCGAAGATACATATTTGGTTGAAACACCGTGTCCTGCTGTGTAAAGAAGTCCGTAACTGCATGCTGCGCATCCTAGTCGGAGAGGAGTCGTCGGCCCTTCAATGCGTTTTTGACGGGTCTGAAGGGATCAAACGTGTGATAATCGCATAGGGAGAGATCAGAACTATTTAGGGTACGATCAACAACCCGCTTGTTGTGTTCCGCAATGGATGAGCGTAGCCTCTCAGATCGACCGGCGTCTTATGTCGAATTGTTACCAGTATGGTACCTGGCGCACTATTCCACATCTGTGGTTTTCAACGCACGTGATGTCCCATACAATTTCTTCACTCCTCAATGACTGAGTCTCGATGCCCATCCTCCAGCAACCAAGAAAAGAATAACAGTACGTTGGTGCTGTTCGGACGCATTTGGTAATAACCTTGCCAAAGTTCACGTTTCTGTATTTACCGAATGAACTTAGGAAAGACACGGATGACACACTGAAGATTTGCCTACGTGTTGGTGCTTATACGTACGCATATGAGTCACACTACGTGCATATACGCTACTGCAACGCCCTCAAAAGGCAAATGGTTCAAATGGCTCTGAGCACTATGGGACTTAACTTCTGAGGTCATCAGTCCCCTAGAACTTAGAACTACTTAAACCTAACTAACCTAAGGACATCACACACATCCATGTTCGAGGAAGGATTCGAACCTGCGACCGTATCAGTGGCGTGGTTCCCAGAATGTAGCGCCTAGAACTGCTCGGTCACCCTAGCCGGTTAAAAAGGTGACTCTTTGATTACCCTTTATATTACAGTCAGTCATGAAAAACCAATCTTAGAAACAATGATGACGTTTGCCTGTTGCCAATTAGAGGGAATGCTTCTTTTCTTAAAAAAAAAATAGCAAGCACCGGCTTTCGTTCAATATAAATTGTATGCATATATGTTTACCGCCATGGATCGACTGATCAGTTTCTTCATTGCTTATTTCCTAAAAATTTTTAATTTTAAGTCTCAAAGGTGAGTGTATGCTATGAGTATGTCTCAGTATTGTGGTATTGGTCAGTGAAACAACTTGGGAAGTCTGTGTACTGATCCTGATAGCAACAGACCTCCCTTGTATGGTGTCAACTACAAAATGATTTACGAATTCCGCTACTGGTTCCCCATACTACAGTGCAGTTAATACAATGAATAACCTGAAATATGATCTTTTATGTACAGTCCATGTGACGTATATGCTCGCAGTAGTATATCACTATGACGAATGTTACCTGCAGACATATTTCTTTTCAGTGGAAGAGCACTGGTCCGATAAATACTTTGCTATTTTGATGTGTATAAGTGCTTAACAGATTCCAAATCCTCCCAAGGAATATACTGAAGTCATGTCCTAAAGAGATCTGTATACAGGGTGTAAATTTTAAGTTGACATACCAGAATAACTCGAAAAGTAAGCTTCACACGAAACAATGTGTAGAATTCAAAGTTGATTATTTTCAAGGGGGCATCTGCTGGTGCTAAAATTAGCCAGCCACCCCAGCCCCCTAGGGATGGGGAGGGAGGTAACTTAACATTTTAAATGGGAAAGCCCATTTTTTACTGAAGAATCAGATTATATATAAAAAACTAGGTACATTTTGTTTTAAATGTTGGTTTTGATTCTTGGTAGTTGGCTCTGTAATTCAAGAAAATCCATGATCTCATTTTTTACGTGGAAAATGGTTACGGATAAATGAAAAATACTTATTTACTTCGTAAATTTTGATTCGCTAAAACTAAACCCCCCCCCCCCCCCCCCCCCCAATGAACCATGGACCTTGCTGTTGGTGGGGAGGCTTGCTTGCCTCAGCGATACAGATAGCCGTACCGCAGGTGCAACCACAATGGAGGGGTATCTGTTGAGAGGCCAGACAAACGTGTGGTTCCTGAAGAGGGGCAGCAGCCTTTTCAGTAGTTGCAGGGGCAACAGTCTGGATGACTGACTGATCTGGCCTTGCAACATTAACCAAAACGGCGTTGCTGTGCTGGTACTGCGAACGGCTGAAAGCAAGGGGAAACTACAGCCGTAATTTTTCCCGAGGACATGCAGCTTTACTGTATGATAAAATGATGATGGCATCCTCTTGGGTAAAATATTCCGGAGGTAAAATAGTCCCCCATTCGGATCTCCGGGCGGGGACTACTCAGGAGGATGTCGTTATCAGGAGAAAGAAAACTGGCGTTCTACGGATCGGAGCGTGGAATGTCAGATCCCTTAATCGGGCAGGTAGGTTAGAAAATTTAAAAAGGGAAATGGATAGGTTAAAGTTAGATATAGTGGGAATTAGTGAAGTTCGGTGGCAGGAGGAACAAGACTTCTGTTCAGGTGATTACAGGGTTATAAACAAAAAATCAAATAGGGGTAATGCAGGAGTAGGTTTAATAATGAGTAGGAAAATAGGAATGCGGGTAAGCTACTACAAACAGCATAGTGAACGCATTATTGTGGCCAAGATAGATACGAAGCCCACACCTACTACAGTAGTACAAGTTTATATGCCAACTAGCTCTGCAGATGACGAAGAAATTGAAGAAATGTACGATGAAATAAAAGAAATTATTCAGATAGTGAAGGGAGACGAAAATTTAATAGTAATGGGTGACTGGAATTCGAGTGTAGGAAAAGGGAGAGAAGGAAACATAGTAGGTGAATATGGATTGGGGCTAAGAAATGAAAGAGGAAGCCGCCTAGTAGAATTTTGTACAGAGCACAACTTAGTCATAGGTAACACTTGGTTTAAGAATCATGAAAGAAGGTTGTATACGTGGAAGAACCCTGGAGATACTAAAAGGTATCAGATAGATTATATAATGGTAAGACAGAGATTTAGGAACCAGGTTTTAAATTGTAAGACATTTACAGGGGCAGATGTGGACTCTGACCACAATCTATTGGTTATGACCTGTAGATTAAAACTGAAGAAACTGCAAAAATGTGGGAAATTAAGGAGATGGAACCTGGATAAACTGAAAGAACCAGAGGTTGTACAGAGTTTCAGGGAGAGCATAAGGGAACAATTGACAGGAATAGGGGAAAGAAATACAGTAGAAGAAGAATGGGTAGCTCTGAGGGATGAAGTAGTGAAGGCAGCAGAGGATGAAGTAGGTAAAAAGACGAGGGCTGCTAGAAATCCTTGGGTAACAGAAGAAATATTGAATTTAATTGATGAAAGGAGAAAATATAAAAATGCAGTAAATGAAGCAGGCAAAAAGGAATACAAACGTCTCAAAAATGAGATCGACAGGAAGTGCAAAATGGATAAACAGGGATGGCTAGAGGACAAATGTAAGGATGTAGAAGCTTATCTCACTAGGGGTAAGATAGATACTGCCTACAGGAAAATTAAAGAGACCTTTGGAGAGAAGAGAACCACGTGTATGAATATCAAGAGCTCAGATGGCAACCCAGTTCTAAGCAAAGAAGGGAAGGCAGAAAGGTGGAAGGAGTATATAGAAGTTTTATACAAGGGTGATGTACTTGAGGACAATATTATGGAAATGGAAGAGGATGTAGATGAAGACGAAATGGGTGATACGATACTACGTGAAGAGTATGACAGAGCACTGAAAGACCTGAGTCGAAACAAGGCCCCCGGAGTAGACAACATTCCATTAGAACTACTGACGGCCTTGGGAGAGCCAGTCATGACAAAACTCTACCAGCTGGTGAGCAAGATGTATGAGACAGGCGAAATACCCTCAGACTTCAAGAAGAATATAATAATTCCAATCCCAAAGAAAGCAGGTGCTGACTGATGTGAAAACTACCGAACTATCAGTTTAATAAGTCACAGCTGCAAAATACTAACGCGAATTCTTTACAGACGAATGGAAAAACTGGTAGATGCGGACCTCGGGGAGGATCAGTTTGGATTCCGTCGAAATGTTGGAACACGTGAGGCAATACTGACCTTACGACTTATCTTAGAAGAAAGATTAAGAAAAGGCAAACCAACGTTTCTAGAATTTGTAGACTTAGAGAAAGCTTTTGATAATGTTGACTGGAATACTCTTTTTCAAATTCTAAAGGTGGCAGGGGTAAAATACAGGGAGCGAAAGGCTATTTACAATTTGTACAGAAACCAGATGGCAGTCATAAGAGTCGAGGGGCATGAAAGGGAAGCAGTGGTTGGGAAAGGAGTGAGACAGGGTTGTAGCCTCTCCCCGATGTTATTCAATCTGTATATTGAGCAAGCAGTAAAGGAAACAAAAGAAAAATTTGGAGTAGGTATTAAAATTCATGGAGACGAAGTAAAAACTTTGAGGTTCGCCGATGACATTGTAATTCTGTCAGAGACGGCAAAGGACTTGGAAGAGCAGTTGAACGGAATGGACAGTGTCTTGAAAGTAGGATATAAGATGAACATCAACAAAAGCAAAACGAGGATAATTTAATGTAGTCCAATTAAATCGGGTGATGCTGAGGGAATTAGATTAGGAAATGAGACACTTAAAGTAGTAAAGGAGTTTTGCTATTTAGGAAGTAAAATAACTGATGATGGTCGAAGTAGAGAGGATATAAAATGTAGACTGGCAATGGCAAGGAAAGCGTTTCTGAAGAAGATAAATTTGTTAACGTCGAATATAGATTTAAGTGTCAGGAAGTCATTTCTGAAAATATTTGTTTGGAGTGTAGCCATGTATGGAAGTGAAACATGGACGATAACTAGTTTGGACAAGAAGAGAATAGAAGCTTTCGAAATGTGGTGCTACAGAAGAATACTGAAGATAAGGTGGATAGATCACGTAACTAATGAGGAGGTATTGAATAGGATTGGGGAGAAGAGAAGTTTGTGGCACAACTTGACTAGAAGAAGGGATCGGTTGGTAGGACATGTTTTGAGGCATGAAGGGATCACAAATTTAGCATTGGAGGGCAGTGTGGAGGGTAAAAATCGTAGAGGGAGACGGAGAGATGAGTACACTAAGCAGATTCAGAAGGATGTAGGTTGTATTAGGTACTGGGAGATGAAGAAGCTAGCACAGGATAGAGTAGCATGGAGAGCTGCATCAAACCAGTCTCAGGACTGAAGACCACAACAACAACAAAACTAAAACTCTCCCTCCCTCCTCATAGGGTGGGTTTTGCGAGGGAGAAATTAGAGTTTTACAAATGTTGAAAAAAATATTAATTTTTTCCGCAGATTCGGATAAGTTTTGTTTGTTTCGTGGTCATGAGGCCACACAACTTTTAATTATCAAACAAATTCTCCGACTAACTAACTAACCAAACATCCCACTTACTACCGAGTTTTTTGTTTATCCATAACCATACACCCTGTGTATAAGTAGTGACCGTAAGTTACTATACAATACTGGTACGTCACGTTATGTACCTGGACGTAACTTCCCAACCGCTCCTCTCTCCCTACCCCATCCCCAAATGACGGTGATCAGTTAATGTCCAAATCCGCCGTTCTCCACCAGTCGAGCCTCATAGTTTTGTGGTAACACGCATTTCTGCAAACTAAGAAGCTGCCGGATCACATCCCCGTGGGATCAAGGAAATTTTCTGTTCTGACTGCCTTCACGGTTGCCGTCAACTCTTAGCGATGTGAAGATTTGCCAGATACAGTACGAGGTTCGGATCTGGGATTCCTCGTTAAACTGCTAAGTGGCCTTTCCGGTAAGGATTACTGGTGTACGTTAAGGGCGTGAAGTCCATGGGATGGCGTCCAATAGAAAGAATTAACAGACTTTTTAATTTTCCTCCTGAGGATGTAACAGCCATTCATACTACACGAAATTTCTCCACGCGATTTGTTGCTTCAGAGTATGTCTTAAAGCAGCAGTCATTGTCTTTCCTGTCTGTAACCTTATACTCTTCGTAAAATGTTCGTGAATGGGTGCTACACAACAATGTCGTCAAAGTAGTGACGTAAATTGAGCTTTTTTCTTTTTTTTTGGGTCATCAGTCTACTGACTGGTTTGATGCGGCTCGCCACGAATTCCTTTCCTGTGCTAAGCTCTTCATCTCAGACTAGCACTTGCAACCTACGTCCTCAATTATGTGCTTGACGTATTCCAATCTCTGTCTTCCTCTACAGTTTTTGCCCTCTACTGCTCCCTCTAGTACCATGGAAGTCATTCCCTCATGTCTTAGCAGATGTCCTACCATCCTGTCCCTTCTCTTTATCACTGTTTTCCACATATTCCTTCCCACTCCGATTCTGCGCAGAACCTCCTCATTCCTTATCTTATCAGTCCACCAAATTTTCAACATTCGTCTATAGCACCACATCTCAAATGCTTCGATTCTCTTCTGTTCCGCTTTTCCCACAGTCCATGTTTCACTACCATACAATGCTGTACTCCAGACGTACATCCTCAGAAATTTCTTACTCAAATTAAGGCCGGTATTTGATATTAGTAGACTTCTCTTGGCCAGAAATGCCTTTTTTGCCATAGCGAGTCTGCTTTTGATGTCCTCCTTGCTCTGTCCGTCATTGGTTATTTTACTGCCTAGGTAGCAGAATTCCTTAACTTCATTGACTTCGTGACCCTCAATCCTGATGTTAAGTTTCTCGCTGTTATCATTTCTACTACTTCTCATTACCTTCGTCTTTCTCCGATTTACTGTCAAACCATACTATGTACTCATTAGACTGTTCATTCCGTTCAGCAGATCATTTAATTCTTCTTCACTTTCACTCAGGATAGCAATGTCATCAGCGAATCGTATCCTTGATATCCTTTCACCTTGTATTTTAATTCCACTCTTGAACCTTTCTTTTATTTCCATCATTGCTTCCTCGATGTACAGATTGAAGAGTAGGGGCGAAAGGCTACAGCCTTGTCTTACTCCCTTCTTAATACGAGCACTTCGTTCTTGATCGTCCACTCTTATTATTCCCTCTTGGTTGTTGTACATATTGTATATGACCCGTCTCTCCCTATAGCTTACCCCTACTTTTTTCAGAATCTTGAAGAGCTTGCACCATTTTATATTGTCAAACGCTTTTTCCAGGTCTACAAATCCTATGAACGTGTCTTGAATTTTCTTTAGCCTTGCTTCCATTATTAGCCGTAACGTCAGAATTGCCTCTCTCGTCCCTTTACTTTTCCTAAAGCCAAACTGATCGTCACCTAGCGCATTATCAATTTTCTTTTGCATTCTTCTGTATATTATTCTTGTAAGCAGCTTCGATGCATGAGCTGTTAAGCTTCTTGTGCGATAATTCTCGCACTTGTCAGCTCTTGCCGTCTTCGGAATTGTGTGGATGATGGTTTTCCGAAAGTCAGATGGTATGTCGCGAGACTCATATATTCTACACACCAACGTGAATAGTCGTTTTGTTGCCACTTCCCCTAATGATTTTAGAAATTCTGATGGAGTGTTATCTATCCCTTCTGCCTTATTTGACCGTAAGTCCACCAAAGCTCTTTTAAATTCCGATTCTAATACTGGATCCCCTATCTCTTCTAAATCGACTCCTGTTTCTTCTTCTATCACATCAGATAAATCTTCACCCTCATAGAGGCTTTCAATGTATTCTTTCCACCTATCTGCTCTCTCCTCTGCATTAAACAGTGGAATTCCCGTTGCACTCTTAATGTTACCACTGTTGCTTTTAATGTCACCAAAGGTTGTTTTGACTTTCCTGTATGCTGAATCCTTCCGACTATCATATCTTCTTCGATGTCTTCACATTTTCCCTGCAGCCATTTCGTCTTAGCTTCCCTGCACTTCCTATTTATTTCATTCCTCAGCGACTTGTATTTCAGTATTTCTGATTTTCCTGTAACATGTTTGTACTTCCTCCTTTCATCAATCAGCTGAAGTATTTCTTCTGTTACGCGTGGTTTCTTCGCAGCTACCTGCTTTGTACCTATGTTTTCTATGATGTAATCTAATTGAAATCTTCCCGTATCTCCCGGCCTTTTCCAAGTACACCTCTTCCTCTTGTGATTCTTGAGCAGGGTATTCGCTATTACTAGCTGAAACGTGTTACAGAACTCAATTAGTCTTTCTCCTCTTTCATTCCTTGTCCCAAGCTCATATTATCATGTAACTTTTTCTTCTACTCCTTCCCCTACAACTGCATTCCAGTCGCCCATGACTATTAGATTTTCGTCCCCCTTTACATACTACATTACTCTTTAAATATCCTCATACATTTTCTCTATCTGTTCATCTTCAGCTTGCGATGTCGGCATGTATACCTGAACTATCGTTGTCGGTGTTGGTCTGCTGTCGATTCTAATTAGAACTGTTCACAGTAATACACCCTCTGCCCTACCTTCCTATTCATAACGAATCCTACACCTGTTATAGCATTTTCTGCTGCTATTGATATTACCCGATAGTCATCTGACCAGAAATCCTTGTCTTCATTCCACTTCACTTCACTGACCCATACTATATCTAGCTTGAGCCTTTGCATTTCCCTTTTCAGATTTTCTAGTTGCCCTTCCACGTTCAAGCTTCTGACATTCCACGCCCCGACTCGTAGAACATTATCCTTTCGTTGATTATTCAATTTTTTCTCATGGTAACCTCCCCCTTGGCAGTCCCCTCCCGGAGATCCGAATGGGGGACTATTCCGGAATCTTTTGCCAATGGAGACATCATCATGACACTTCTTCAACTACAGGCCACATGTCCCGCGGATACACGTTACGTGTATTTAATGCAGTGGTTTCCATTGCCTTCTGCATCCTCATGTCATTGATCATTGCTGATTCTTCCGCCTTTATTGGCAATTTCCCACCCCTAGGACAAGAGAGTGCCCCGAACCTCTATCCGCTCCTCCGCCCTCTTTGACATGGCCGTTGGCAGAATGAGGCTGACTTCTTATGCCGGAAGTCTTCGGCCGCCAATGCTGATTGTTTTATCAAAATTTAGGCAGTGGCGGGGATCGAACACGGGACCGAAGACGTTTTGATTATGAATCAAAGACGCTACCCAATTTTTTTTAAAATCTAATTTTGATCGTTTTCGTTCGTTGTATTTGCTCGGTGCGGACATCGGGAGACATCCGTTTATGTTCGTTGTTGCTCGATTAACTCAGTTTTTTTTTATTATAGAGGGCAGCTAACCCTCCGACCGAACACGCTGAGCTACCGTGCCGGCACCCTGAACCACGGGTACCTTTGATTTGAGCTATACATGATTAAAATCCATGGTATTCTTTGTAGACAAACGCACAAAAAGGAGCCAAATTGACTCCAGGAGCCGGCCGCTGTGGCCGACCGGTTCTAGACTCTTCAGTCTGGAAACGCACCACTACTACGGTCACATGTTCGAATCCTGCCTAAGGCATGGATGTGTGTGATGTCCTTACGTTACTTAGGTTTAAATAGTTCTAAGTTCTAGGTGACTGATGACCTCAGATGTTAAGTCCCATAGTGCTCAGAGCCATCATTTTTGAAATCGATGGACCTCGGTACACCTCTCGGCCAGATCTGAAGCTGTTAGAAACGCGTCTGGTGAGTAAGCACGAGGAGTATGGCGGCAACATGTAAATTTTTTTGTGATTCGTATCCAATTTCTTTATTATTTCCAAATCGTAAAATTTCTTTTTCTGGTACTGCTTACCTCATAAAATGGACAAATCGTTTTATTTTTAACAGACATAGTCGCTTGCATTTATTGGGAGATATTACTGCACAGTAAACTCAAGAAAATGCTGTTCGTAGCATTCTGTATCAGCTCTTGACCTGTCAGATACTAGAAAAAACGCCTGCCCCACAAATGATGGGAGTCATACACTGTCCGACGATAGATGCTGTCACACCATTATTTAACGGTGCAACTGACTACACAGGATCATTTTACGTCAGAACTGATTACCGTCGATCAAAGCAGCAGGAGAATTCAAAGTAGTAAAGGGCAGGGGAGGACGGGAAAGGACGGAATCACTTGGCAAAACGGCGCTACGTTTTTATTCTGGCTGCAAAGTGGTGCACTAATTAGTAGCTTCCAGGATCCATTACCTAAGCGACAAGGATCGTAAGAAACCATTGTGGAAGAGTTTGTGTTTGACTGTTGTATCAGTAACGTGCTTTTGTTTGTTTTTCACGTCGATATTGCAATATTAGTAACATTTTATCTGTGAGGAAAGCGAAATGTGTGTAGACAATGTTTTTATTTCAGAGCGTTTTGTGGGGTTTGAACTGTACCTAACTTCACAGTTCGGGGAGGAACGAACCTGGGCGTAAGGGATCGAGGCTCCGTTCTGCCCCAGGTAGAGCACAATTTTTTTCCTAGTGTCTAATTTTTATTATTTATATTTCTTCTACTTCTGCGATACTTCACTACTTTTCCAGGTTTATCATGTTGTTGCTAGGGACTGTTCTTTTTTCAGGGATGTTTAGAAGACATGAATACAAAAACTAATAGTCAAAGTTGGTCTACAGAAGACATGGAAAAGGCAGTGACAGATGTTGTGGGAAAAGGAAATTTGATTCAAGGAAGCCAGTATTCATCTCCACGTTTCCAAAAACAACTCTTCACAGAGCAGTTCAGAATGGACTTCAAAATGATAATTTTCAAACTGACAATTCGAAGTCGAAATTTCGTCGTGTTTTCTGGAATGAGCTTGTTGGTTATTTAAAAGACGTGGAAGGCAGATAGTTTGGATTGACAGTAAACGAGATCGGAGCAAATGTTTGTAAATTTGTGGTAAGTTCTATGGTACCAAACTGGTGAAGTCATCGGTCTCTAAGCTTACACACTACTTAATCTAACTTACGCTAAGGACAACACACCCACCGATGCCCACACTCGAACCTACTGCGGTGGTGGGGGGGGGGGGGGCAGGGGCGGGGGGGGGGGGGGCGATCCATGACAAGGCGCACAAGACCACGCAGCTACCCGGCGCGGCAGTTCGGAGCGTTCGCTTGTCAACCTCCAGAGAAAACCAAATTGAAGCACTCGTTTAATAAAGAACTGAAAACTGAGGGTGAGGACTGGAGGACTCAGATTCTTTCGATGTATCAAACATTCCGCCACGAGTTATCTTATATGCATAATGTATTTTTGTAGATTTTACGAAATGTAACTAGATTTCATAGTTAAACATTAAGGAAATGTAAATTAGTGATATCCCTTACCTATATTAGAATTATGAATGTGGTCCCGTTCTGTGCCACGCCCGACGAATGGCGTATAAATTGTCAGCGTATCTTCAAATTTTTTGTAGTGTTCGCGTATGTGTCTTACCCCCAATTTCTTTATTGCACTGTTTAAAGTATGCATAAAATATCATGCACATTTTTTGTAGATTTTTCTTTACCATTTTAATAGATCTGTCGTCATTTTAATTTTAGCATTACCGTCCTGACCCTTGTTCCCCTGCAGCCATCAGTCGCAGACAATGCTTATTGCATACCCAGATTTCGATCACTGTGTTGCCATCCTGAGTGCAATATTGTATGTCCGAAATTAATTAGGTGCATATATATCTTTGACATGAGTAGCCCAGCAGGGACTATATGCCCGTAAGTGGTTTCCACGTTTTAATTTACGGTTACTGCACTGAATGTGACCACTGTGACGACTCCTATTGCTGCCTACTGGCACCCTTACGATCAGCAAAGGAGTAACGTCCTTTCCCTGTGCCAGCCAGTATCCTTCACCTCGTCGAGGCGACACAACACTATCTGCCGTTTCAGTAAATATGTGTTGATCATTAAGCCCTATTATTCAGCGGCTGCCGCCAAAGATGCTCATTATCAATTAATAGGCGGGCGATTCATGTTTCGAAATGAATTGATATCTTTGATTTTGCGGACCACATGTACGCCCAATTAACAGCTTCCAAAGTCACAGGGTTCAATTAACACAGTTTATTTGATATGATTTACTATGGAGGATATTCATAATTAAGTCCGATAATGAATGTCTATAATCGAACGTCAAAGAAATTTACTTCTAATTAAGCCGGCTTCCAGTGAGGTTAACTATTTCACACAGTGGCGCATGAACCTAACAGTGGCGAATAGTCAGAGGCACAGCTCTAAAAGCTCTGACTCTAAAATTTCGAACACAAAGACTCCCAGACACTGAAGACTCACAGACGCTAGAGACTAACAGACGTGAATGACGTTAACAATACGTACATTGGGTTTATACAATGATTATTAAACGAAAGGGACTTTCGTTACAAACTCTTTGAATAACGCCCCTTGCTGCATTGCATATAATTCTCTATTCCATTGGCTCTCATTATTCTTTTATTTAACTGTTCTGCTTTCAAACGGGAATTCATGATTTGATATGAAATATGGGAATTGGTCATGGCAAATTCGAAAAAAGTTTAGTTAAAAAAAAGATATGTGACGTGGTGTTACACAGCCCCCAACGATTACTTTATTTTAATCTAGTTGTTATTGTTAAGGTAGCCGTGAGGTATGCTACTATTACGCCTATTCAGATTTTCTCTTATAGACTTGGGGTTCTTCGTTAACTTTATTAGATTTTGACTTAGGATTTTAATTTCTTTTTAGGGATCATCTCTTTGGATCTTTGCTTGAGACCTTATTTTCTTCTTTCTCTTTTTTTTTCTTTTTATGATCGAATGGCAGTATGTTACACACACACATGCACACACACACACACACACACACACACACACACACACACACACACACACACACATTATTAGATAAATTGTACAATAGTTTTTTACATGTTCCTTATTCCTTATATACTACATTCTTCATTATAGAATTATTCAAATATTTCAAAGTAGTATCTAAATTTTAAATATTTACATTTTTACCAACATTAAATAAATATTACATTAACTTAAAATCCATCCTGAAAGACTCAGTTTAAAATTAACTATATATTTCAGCTTGGATTCTAGACATAAATACTTAGTCTATGAGTTTTACTGAATAAGTCAGTTTCTATTAATTACACGTTCCAATCTATGTATTTCATTAACAATCGTGGGAGACTTGATTCTAGTCTTGTCTGTTGTTTTGACCGGCGAGGTCTGCCATGTCCATTCATCTCGCCGACCCTGTGCTGCTGCACGGAGTGATTGCTTAGTTTCTGCAGGCCATTCGTGTGGTTGCAACAATGGAACAAAGGTAATACGGGTAAAATACGTCATCTTTTGTCGTGCCACCTCTTTAATGGCTAAGCAACACCAATTATTTATTACTGCCTCTTCTTGTAGCTTGTGTCTTGAGTCTGGATTTTGTGACACTGGACACTGAGTGTCAGTGACAAAGGGGAGCAAAGGTCTTTATTTTTGTCAGGGATGGCGGTAGGGAGAGCGACACTTTGGAATGGGTTCCTTCCTTGGCTCAGTGGGTGAGTGTGCGCCTAACGTTGATGGTACCACTTTACCAATATCAGTCATTTTTTGACACATGGCGCCCTTTAAGTGAACAGAGTAGTACATTTTGTCTTAACTCTCTCAGTTCGTCGCATTAGAGGTGCGGCGCGGAGTCGCAGCGCGAAGATTCCAGGGACCGCTAATACGGCGGCGGCTCGTGTTGTAGCGGAACACCAGGCGGCGTGATCTTCCATTCATTACCGTACCCATGACCTGCTGCGGAGGTGGCGCGGTCTTCTACTTGTGAATTCTCTCGTTGCGTTGTAAACAAGCGGGTGTGGAGTGCTCCGTCCGGGAACCGAACCTGCTACCCTCAGGTTCGGCATCCTCTGGCAGAGTTCATCAACCTCTAGGTGCACCGGTGACCTGTTTGATGAGGCCGCAGTCCCTTCGTCCTCACCAGCCACATGCGTAGATGCCACACAAAATTCTTCCTGATAACACCTGGGTATGCATCTTTTGTGTTGGCCTGTTGGCGCAGTACCGACATCTTCTTCTGTTTATGATGACAGTTCATGGAGCATTGACCGCTGATGAGCAAACTTTGCTGGTCATCGTTTTCATTGGAAGCATTGCCCATATTCTCGGTTGTTGATCTGTCGATCTGCTGACAGCTGCTTAGTAAACCCCGCTGGTCATCGACCTTCTTGTTCGACTGCTGCCGCTTCTGAATATTGTGGCTTAACGTGTCAAAGTCTCTAAAATATTCTCTTAATTTAAGTAAATTTTTACCTATTTTTCTAACAGATCTCTGCTTTGAACAACCATAAATAACACACCATTGTTATACAGAACCATAAACAACACCTAATTATTGTATATAATTATTATATACCCTACACTTGCAACTTGATTACACATGTTGTGGCGCCTCTTCAGTGGCTACGCAGCACAGCGTTTTCATTACCTGACCCTTGCTGCCTCTGCTTATGGTTTACAACACGTATATCGTAACAATGGCTCTTTTTGCCCTCTACAGTTACCAGTCGTGCTTCATTCCCGTTTCATTTATCATTTGAGGTGTCATGTATTCTCCGGACGTATCTATTATGCTCGCGGACACTGTCCATGGATGTCCGATTGGTTCCCCCATTGGACGTGTTTCCTGTTATTACTCTCTGGTGGCATATTATGACTGTTATATTTTCGCGTCCTTGGATAACTGAATAAACCGCTATTACCGTCGTTCGGTCTCTGTCCACAATATCTATTATTATTACTGTGCATAGCACAGTTATTATTATTGCCGTTACCTGGGTGATAATAATGTGAATTCTGTTTTCTGAGTGTTCGCCATTACACTGATTATTATTATCGTAATTTCGATTATTCGTATTATTGTTATTATAATGCGATTTTCGGTTGCGCTGGTTTTCATTGCAACGATTGCCGCAGTATACATTGTACGGATTCACATTATATATCTGATTTCCGAACTGCATAGCGTCCTCTTGGAAGACATACAGCGAGTCTGCTACTGACAGGAATTGGTCTAAGCCATCTTCTGCTGCATTAATTAGTTTCTCATGCAAGTGAATTGGCAATATCCCTTTCAGAACTTTTAAAATCTTCCTACTGTTAATGGGTTCATCCCCATATCGGATCTTATTTATGTACCTTTCGAAATACTTTCGAAGTGTGCCCCTTTTCGTGTTGTAAAATTCTGGACTGTAAATCTCGTTTCTAACTCTATTTTGTTTACTCTACGACCAGTATTTTGCAATAAATAGTTTATCACACTCATGGTATGACCTACCAGTCTTAGCTACCTCAGATGCCCATAGCGATTCACCACTGGTTTTCGATGCTATAAACAGAATTTTGTCCTGGTCATTCCAGGATTTAGGACACACTGAAGCAAAGCAAGCGCTGTATCATGTATAAGATACAGAGGCGAGCGAGTGCACGGGACTTACCCTAGTTCACTGCTAGTAGCGTCACGTCATCGTAACGCGCCTGCATATAGTATTGAACCACATTTAACATAAAAGTAAAAATTAAGATTTGTGTGTAAAACTTTGTTAAAGTATAGTTCTATGTAATAATGTTTCAGGTAACAAATCTTAATGTTATAAAATTAGTAGTTTACGTAAAATTCACGTTTTGAAAGAAAAATAGGAGGCGCTAAATAATGACGCTAGGAAGCCAAAATTTGGTGAGAAGGTGCAGTAAGAAGTCATTAATGAGTGGTGCTGGTTTCCAAAACCATAAAACTAAAATTGACTCCAGAATCCGCGTTTTTCGGAAAAATCAGAGGCGCGAAATAATAGAGCTACAATATTGAAAATTGGTAGGATGCTTCAGTTCACCCTAATAATAATAATGGAAATACCACAATCAGTTACCTCTTCTAGTTTTTTTTAGTAATTTAGTAAAAACTACTTTTGTGAGTAAAATGTACATAAGCAATATAGATTAAGTACTTTAAATTTTAATGATAAAACAAATTCTTTAAGACCAATGATCAGATAGGACAATTAACAAAGCTACACCAAGTTTTAGTCTTGTAGCATAATTAACAGCTGATACAAGTCTTGATAAAGCTATGGTTCAGAGGTAACAATCTACCGTTAGTTCCATTGTAAAAATTCTAGAGAGTAAAGTTTTAATTTTAGCGGGCTGAGATTTTCTACGTGCTTCTGTACTGCTCAGATGTATGTATACAAAAATTGAGAAGTTTGTAAAGCTATTATTAAATGTGATATTTAAGATTATGTGCCTGAGATAGCGGTCATTTGGAGGCCGCAGGCATCTGCATATGAACGGAAAGAACAGATGCTCTCTTGGCGGTACGCGCCGGAGCTATATAAAAAGAGCGGCAGAGGCAGTAGTAAGCTCACTCCGCATTAGACCAACGCCTAGTCCACGCGAGCTTAACGTCCGATCGCGCCTCGCCTCGGGTGACGTCATAGCGGGCTGCGACATGCGCGTACTTAGCAATGTAAACGGACATTGAAAATCGCGAGGACTGTACACCGTCCTGGATCGTTTAGACTTCGGTAACAAACTGTTATTGTGCCGTCCGTGTGAAGTATAATTCCGCGTGGCAAGTGGTGACTAACTCCACTTTTAAGGCGAGCATTAATCTTTTTTTTTAACATTATTGCGAACTATTAATAGAGCACCGTTAGTTAGAGTAATGAACTATTCGGGAGGAACTTGCTGTAGAAGTCGCCTCTGAACTATTAAACGATTGGCTGAATTAACAACATTTAATGTCTTTAGCATTTTCAGAAGTTTCGAGTAATTTGTGTGAGCCTTTAAGATAATAAAATCTTGTTTGGAACTTTAAATTTTATTGAAGCAGCCCTAATCCCGTGAAGAACTATGGATATTTTTCGTTTAGCTGGGCTGTACAGGAATGTGGCCGTGCAGACTGGGAACTAAGGTCAGTAAGTTTCCCTTCGCTTTCTGACTGGCCACCAAATTAGTTGCCAGGCTCGCGTGATTTAAGGTGGCAATGTTCAACTTTCATTCAACATTAAACAACGACTTCTTCGCCGTCCCACATATGTTGCATCGGCAATAGTCTGTTACGTGAAATGAACATTCATACAACTCATTCGACAACTTCTTCGCCGCCCCACATATGGTGCTTATCGGCCGGGAAAACTGAATTAAAAGCAAATAAAAGTGCTCGATGTGTGAAAGCGATTGGTATAAATTAACGAACTCGGTAGGCAATAACAGGACACTGAATTGAACTAGTGTGGGAACAGTGTTACCAGTAAAGGCGGGTGTAGTGTATAAACAATAAGTGTCTACCGCTGTACGTTGGTTAGTGACGATGGTGAGGAAGGCGACGATGCTGGATCGCGGCTGCCGACGGCGCTGAGACTAAAGGAAGACGGTGCGTCATCGCGGAGCTGCGCTGATCTGCGAGACAGCTGCCGGCTGCGCCGAGCGGTCAACGGTGCCTTGCTGCCCCCCCCCTGGAGCTATTGCAGTAGGCGATTCCTGTGGCGGTACTCGACGCTACAGCTGCTGCTGCTGCCTTCAATACGTCGCGACGCGTCGCATCACGATTGCTGGTACACCGCGACGACATCATTCGTCGAAATCAAGCATTTAAGTTAAGTCAAAGACTTTTAAAATATTTATTAACTGCTGCTAACAAACTAAAAGATATGGAAAGTAGTGTACATTTCAGAAGGGAACCGGTCTCTGACCAAGAATCCTCAGGATCAGGAATTGAGTTTAATGAGGATGGTTCCATTAATCCCTCAAATATTGAACTAGAACGTAATTTGTCACCAGTAAATTATGACTTTAATTTAAATGAGAGTGCAGGGATGCAATCAATAAGTGAAATAGAAGTCAAAAGGGAGCCAGTAGAGTTGCTAACTTTGTCAGGTAGTGAAACTGAGCTCAATATATCTCCAGCTCAGTCAAGTCAAGAGATACAAAGTATCAAGGTAGAAGCTCCGGATTGGATGCAAATACTGTTTGCCAAACTCGAATCAAACCAAAATAAAATTGAGGCTAAAATTGAGGATAGTAATAAAGAACTAAAAGAAGAACTGCAATCAAAATGGAATAGTTTGAATTAAAAGATAGATGCTATTCATCATGACATTCAAGTAAAAGTAGGGCAACAGTTAACTAAAATGCATAGTACTTTCAAATGTGAAATAGATCAAATTCAAAAAAATTATCAAGAGGCAGATGAACTTTTGGAAGTGAGGTTGTCCGAAAGATTGAGCAACGAGTCCAAACTTTGCTCTGACAAAGTTAAAGAGGTACAAATTAAAGTAGATACTTGTCAGAAAAACATTGAGAAAGTAAAAGAAACCTGTACCGAAATTCGTGGTGCAGTGGAACAAAGATGTTCTGCCAGGATAGAAGCAGTAGAGTCACAAGTAGAGGAATTAAATACTAACATTGCTAACCTAGAAAATAGAGTAACCTCTGTTAATTCTAGTCATTCTACTGTACAGCATGTGACTTCAGTTGACGCCGCTTTTATAGGGTGTCGACAGTTTTTGCGCTTTGATCCTGATAAGTACATTCACCCTCTTGAATTTTGGAATGACTTTGAGGATGTTCTCCCCAACACTTGGTCAGAAAGAGAAAAAATTTCATTTATAAGAAGTCATTTGTCAGGTGATGCTTTGCGATGGTCAGCGGATGTAATGATCAAATGTAAAACTTTATCTGAATTTAAGTCTGCATTTCTCAACGAATACTGGTCACATAACAAACAAAATGATGTGTTAAGGGAATTCTGGAGTGGTAAGAAGTTTTTCCCAGGGCGTGAATCAGTAAAGGATTTCGCTAGGAAGTGGGTTTCAAGACTGTCACATTTGACAGAAAAGATGAAGCCAGATATGATCATTATGGGTTTAGAAGGTAAGCTGCCGTGGTACTGGCAGAAGAGGATCATTTCCGCCCCTAGAGATAATATAGACAAATTTATTGAATATCTGGAAAGAGTGGAAAGAGTAGCTGCTGCTGAGGAGCAGGTGCAGCAGAATAACAAATCTTCTAACAATCACGTACAAAATAATGGAAACGTGAACGTTAGAAATATGGAAGTTAGGCACACCAAAACAAACTATCGAAACCAAAGCCGTGGCAGAGTAAGAGGGGGTAGATACCACGCTTTCGTAACAACTACTATGACGAAAGTGGAGAAGTAAATACTATGCCATTAAGACAAGAAGGGAGTCATGATGCTACTATATCTAGTGGTGTCACAGATGAACACAACAGGCCGCGTGTGGGAAACTAAATCCCGTCTATGAGGAAACTGGCGCTCACCAGGCGGTAACAGTAACACAGCCAGTAACGGAAACACAGACAATCAGCCAACATACACAGACAGACAACATGGATGACGAAATAAATACAGATAATACCAGTGATGTGTTAAGCCACTCTCACAAAATAGTGGATAGTATTTTGGATACACTAGAAAAATGGGTCAAGGAAGAACAGGAGCTCAAGGTCGATAATGGGGAAGAAATAGATAATGGGTTTGAGTCTGATGGGAATAATGATGAAGTAAAAGCTTACATCTTCGATGAAAATGGCAATCTAAAAGCTGAAGTTGAAGTAGCAGAAGTAGAATCAGTACTGCAAAACTTTAGAGAGGAGGAAATGATGAATGAAGGGGGTAGAAATAGTAACGAGGTGAAAGAATCTAGTAGCTGTGTAAACGTGCCACAAATGGTTGAAGGTGACGACATTCTTATGAACAGCAATATTGCGCAGGGACGCAGTTGCTCAGAGGTAGAGGATAGTTTGGCTGATGTGCAGCAAACAAAAGTAGAAAAAGTCGTCAGATGCTTCGATTTAAAGTTAGTGGACAGATTAGAGAAAGCAGCTAAGATTATAGAGCATTATGAGCCCCAGGATGTAAATGTAAATGTAATTGCAACTGATCAGAATTACTTTAGCTGGAAGAACATAGAACGAGATTTATTAGACGAGGTGTGTGAGCAACCTGTTCAATGTAAAATAACTCACCCTGTTATCAAAGTAAACATATCAGGAGTCACTGTGCGTTGTCTGCTTGACAGTGGCAATGAAGCAAGTGCTTTATCACAAACATTTTTTGACACCATACCCAATAAAGAGAAGTTAACAGTTATGAAAGTAAGTGGCTTAAAGATTATAGGTGCTACTGGAAAAGTCTCTAGACCAGTTCAACACGAAGCTTTGATACCCATTGGTATAAATGACGTAGTAATAGATCATCCTTGTTTGATTGTGCTAGGCTTAAGTGTTGATATGTTGATTGGTACTGATTTCTTATCAAAGTACCAGGGAAAGATCAATTTTGATCAGAACAACTTAATTTTAACTTTACCTGACTCTAAAGTGATAAGAGAGTCTTTTATAGGAAGTCATATAGGCGGTAGTAATGAAACTTGGGAACTGCCTATTAGAGTAATAAAGAATAAAGGATACTTGCAGGAAAATTTGGTTTTCAGTGAGAATGAGGAAAGTGCTAAGGTTGAAGAGAGACACATCCTAAAGGAGTTTAAAATTAACAGTAATTAATTACTGTAGGGAGTCTGCCACTCTTTGGCGGATACACGGTTTGGCGTACCGTGCAGTCCCAGCTGGGTGAAACTTTATTTCCTTTTCAAGTTTCATTCCCTTCTTCTGGTCTATCATAACAGGTAAGAATCACATATGTCTTCATGTTGTATATATGCTATTAGGTTTTAAGTATTCTTAGTAAGGATCTACCTAGTGAATGGCAAAACAAAAGTCTGAGTACCAATAAGAGGCAAACATGGCTAAAATAAATAAATTAAAATATTTCATGTAATTGTAAAGGGTTAGAAACTACAACTAAGAGAGACACTTTGCAGTATACGAAGTACGGTATGAATATGAATAATCCATGAGATTATGCAGAAGGTAGTATGTTGCTAGAAATAAGGTTGTCTGAAGGAAAACAGCGTAAGAAGGTAATGCTCATAGAGGCAAGCAATGGCGTTTTAGAATTAAATAAATGGAGATGTGTGGAAGTGGTGTGAGGATCGCACCAAATATATAGAAACAGGACGTCAATAGGCTGACAAAAGGAAAAGGGAGAAAGAAGTGGAGAAATGAAGTATTTTGAATCTGGAAGAAAAGGGAGAAAATGAATAAGGTGAAGAAGTGAAGTAAGTAAATTGAAGTAAATGATGTAGGATTAAAGAATAATTCCCTCACGTCTCGTGAAATGGTGAAAAACGCTAAATCTTGCTTGAGGCAAATAAATAGTTAAACAGACAACAGAAACACACAAATATTGGAAAATGCAGAAATTTGGAATCGGTATACTGAAAATAACTAATTTCTTTAGTAATTCATACAATAAAGCAAAGTGCTGGTCAGCAAATGACTTCTTTGATGAACTAATCCATACGATAATTAAGCCAGAGTACATTAAAACTAAAAGGTTACTCAATTTTCTAAGTTGAAGCAAGATCTTAATATATTAATTTGCTAAAAGAATTTTCACTATTTAGGAACCTAAAAGATTATTTATGAAAGAAGAAAGTAGGAGCTATTGTATCAGATACGACTTAGTGCTAAATGTCTTTCTGACAACTTCACAATTAGTAAAATAGTGCCAGAATATAAACTATAAAATGTACTTTGTCCTACCTTAGATATAAGTTGAAAACAGAAACTTAGACTGTATTGTCTGTTTCTCAGGGACATGCAGGCTGCATGAATGACTGACAACAAGCGGTAGGGAGATTGGAAGTAGAGACGCAAACCACAGTGAATACAATTTCCTCCCACAATTTTGTCAATCAGTGAAATTAAATGAGTGTTACAATAGGACACCCACCACAGTGCCGAGTATTATAGTAAAAGAAAAATGTGAGTGCGTTGCAGTGATAAACGTCGTGTGTATTTTCTTTTTCAGGAAGAGACTGATTTTAAAGAAAAAAAAATAACTATTTTGTAACCATTGAAAAATTTATATTTCCATGTAAATGTATGTAAATAATTTGTGAATGTCTTCTGTACTAGGTTTTCTATGTGTATATGAGTATGGTTATTTTGTGTATGTAGTAATAAGGAATTTCCTAAGAAGAAGCAACTTAAGTTGAAAGAGGTATACTAAAGTAATCCATCGCTTGTTTGTTCTTTTAGAAATTTAATTTTGTTCAAAAATAGATTTTCACGAAAATTAAAAAGGGGGTGATGAAGCAAAGCAAGCGCTGTATCATGTATAAGATACAGAGGCGAGCGAGTGCACGGGACTTACCCTAGTTCACTGCTAGTAGCGTCACGTCATCGTAACGCGCCTGCATATAGTATTGCACCACATTTAACATAAAAGTAAAAATTAAGATTTGTGTGTAAAACTTTGTTAAAGTATAGTTCTATGTAATAATGTTTCAGGTAACAAATCTTAATGTTATAAAATTAGTAGTTTACGTAAAATTCACGTTTTGAAAGAAAAATAGGAGGCGCTAAATAATGACGCTAGGAAGCCAAAATTTGGTGAGAAGGTGCAGTAAGAAGTCATTAATGAGTGGTGCTGGTTTCCAAAACCATAAAACTAAAATTGACTCCAGAATCCGCGTTTTTCGGAAAAATCAGAGGCGCGAAATAATAGAGCTACAATATTGAAAATTGGTAGGATGCTTCAGTTCACCCTAATAATAATAATGGAAATACCACAATCAGTTACCTCTTCTAGTTTTTTTTAGTAATTTAGTAAAAACTACTTTTGTGAGTAAAATGTACATAAGCAATATAGATTAAGTACTTTAAATTTTAATGATAAAACAAATTCTTTAAGACCAATGATCAGATAGGACAATTAACAAAGCTACACCAAGTTTTAGTCTTGTAGCATAATTAACAGCTGATACAAGTCTTGATAAAGCTATGGTTCAGAGGTAACAATCTACCGTTAGTTCCATTGTAAAAATTCTAGAGAGTAAAGTTTTAATTTTAGCGGGCTGAGATTTTCTACGTGCTTCTGTACTGCTCAGATGTATGTATACAAAAATTGAGAAGTTTGTAAAGCTATTATTAAATGTGATATTTAAGATTATGTGCCTGAGATAGCGGTCATTTGGAGGCCGCAGGCATCTGCATATGAACGGAAAGAACAGATGCTCTCTTGGCGGTACGCGCCGGAGCTATATAAAAAGAGCGGCAGAGGCAGTAGTAAGCTCACTCCGCATTAGACCAACGCCTAGTCCACGCGAGCTTAACGTCCGATCGCGCCTCGCCTCGGGTGACGTCATAGCGGGCTGCGACATGCGCGTACTTAGCAATGTAAACGGACATTGAAAATCGCGAGGACTGTACACCGTCCTGGATCGTTTAGACTTCGGTAACAAACTGTTATTGTGCCGTCCGTGTGAAGTATAATTCCGCGTGGCAAGTGGTGACTAACTCCACTTTTAAGGCGAGCATTAATCTTTTTTTTTAACATTATTGCGAACTATTAATAGAGCACCGTTAGTTAGAGTAATGAACTATTCGGGAGGAACTTGCTGTAGAAGTCGCCTCTGAACTATTAAACGATTGGCTGAATTAACAACATTTAATGTCTTTAGCATTTTCAGAAGTTTCGAGTAATTTGTGTGAGCCTTTAAGATAATAAAATCTTGTTTGGAACTTTAAATTTTATTGAAGCAGCCCTAATCCCGTGAAGAACTATGGATATTTTTCGTTTAGCTGGGCTGTACAGGAATGTGGCCGTGCAGACTGGGAACTAAGGTCAGTAAGTTTCCCTTCGCTTTCTGACTGGCCACCAAATTAGTTGCCAGGCTCGCGTGATTTAAGGTGGCAATGTTCAACTTTCATTCAACATTAAACAACGACTTCTTCGCCGTCCCACATATGTTGCATCGGCAATAGTCTGTTACGTGAAATGAACATTCATACAACTCATTCGACAACTTCTTCGCCGCCCCACAACACGTTTCAAAAACTTTTTATGTACACCATAGGTCGACGTTGCTCTTCGACGGTCAACATGTAATTTTCCATTATCAGAATCTTCGCTATGAAAACCAATTTCTCCCGGCAGCCGTTCCACGTCCTTTTCTTTGTCTCTGGATTAATCAGTGTACGTTACTCGGACGATCTATTTAGCGATTTTAGCTCGGTTGACTCGCCTTCCATGCGTTGTAATCGAATGTTGACTTGACTCTGCCTAGCAAGGATTTCTGAGAATACTTTTTCTTTAATATTCTGAAGCTCGACTTTAAATTGTTCTATGATTGGGTCTTTTCGGGTGTCGATGATTCCTGTTTGATCGATTTGCTGACTGAGTCTAGAGAGCTCTGTACTTGAGATCGTACCTCCTCTGGTTTGATTTCTATCCACTCGGACGTTTGTTCCTCAATCCTTTCGGTCCGAACCATTAAATAATCGTCAGTATACTCGTAACTTGTTAACTGCATTTCTTCTACTTTGATGGACCGATCATTCCTTCTATCCGACTCGGTAGACTGCTCTTTACGTATCCCTCTCACATTCTTCTCTAAAGTATTTACTGATCGCTGTAAGATAACATGTTTACTTCTTACTGAATTTAAGCCGGCCGCGGTGGCCGAGCGGTTCTAGGCACTTCAGTCCAGAGCCTCGCGACTGCTACTATCGCAGGTTCGAATCCTGCCTCGGGCATGGATGTGTGTGATGTCCTTACGTTTGTAAGGTTTAAGTGTTTTCACTGGGGGGGAGTGCAGTGGGGAAGCCAGTGGGCATTCTGGTGAGATCCTCTCCTGGAACTGCAGGTTATGTAGCAAGAGTAAGTTAATAGAGGAGCAGTAGCGTACGTTCTGCGCCCTTCAGGTGCAGTTGAAAAACGCACAGGAGGAGCTAGATAGGATGAGGAGTGAGAAGAGGGTTGGGGAGTGGGAGCTGGCTGTTGGCAAGAGATCTGCTAGGAGAAGAAGATTTTCAGATAGTTTTACTACTGATGTTTACAATAGATATGACCAACTGTCAGAGTCTAGTGGAAAGGAATCTCTAGTAGCTGTAGATGTAGGAAGTATGCAGCAGACCTCATAGTTACGGTGGCTAGAACAGTTGCAAAGTCGAAGAGGAAGAAGAAGGATCTTCTGCTAGGTAGTTCTCACGGCAGAGGTGTAGGCCAGCAGTTGCAGGAAGTGCTGGGGAGTGAGTACCAGGTCACCAGCATTGTGAAGACAATGCAGGATTGGCTCAGGTTACTGTTAACATAGGGTGGTTATGTAGGGATTTTACTAAAGAGGATCAGGTAGTGATAGTGGGTGGGGCTGGTTCAAATGGTTCAAATGGCTCTGAGCACTATGGGACTCAACTGCTGTGGTCATTAGTCCCCTAGAACCTAGAACTACTTAAACCTAACTAACCTAAGGACATCACACACATCCATGCCCGAGGCAGGATTCGAACCTGCGACCGTAGCAGTCGCACGGTTCCGGACTGCGCGCCTAGAACCGCTAGACCACCGCGGCCGGCGGTGGGGCTGGTAATAGTATTGATAGGGATGGGGAGTATGACATAGATGGTGACCTGGAAAAGATAGCCACTCAGACTGGCAATACTAATGTGCATTTCGTGGAACTGTTTCAGGGTCACGATCGGCCTCATCTTAATACAGCCGTCAGGCGTAATAATATGGGACTTGGGGGTGCGCTGATGACAGAAAGGATGGGTCACATTTCAGTGGTGTCGGTGGAGTCTATCAGGAGCACGGATTTCACTAGACATGGCCTGCACCTCAACAGGTATGGGAAGGGGAGGTTGGCAAAGCTTATAGGTGACAGCATAAGTGGGGTTGGTGGGATCACTCATGGCAAAATTTCTGCAGTAGTGGGAGTTAGAGCAGCACCTTTTTTAGATTGAAGTCGGCTGATAGGTATTCCTGCTTAAGGGAAGTCTCTCTAACAAAGTAACCACTTTTGACAAAGCTTAGGTATCCGAGTAATGAGGGAATTAGTATATTTCATCAAAATATACAAGGTATTAGAGATAAAGTTAGTGAATTGCTTATAGATGTTGACTCTGAAATTATTGGTATATCTGAATACTTCTTAAATAAGGAGATAATTCAGAGGCTTCCTTTACTAGGATACAGGTTGGCTGGCAGCTTTTCGAAAATCTCTTTGCGGTGTGGGGGAGTAGCCATGTATGTGAAAAACGGCATCCCATTTGAGTCAATTGATGTTTCAAAGTACTGCACTGAAAAGGTGTTTGAATGTTGTGCAGGTGTGGTTAAATTTAATGGAGCTAAACTTCTAACTGTTGTTATTTATAGAACCCCAGACTCCGATTTCACAAAATTTTTGCTAAAGCTAGAGGACGTTCTTTGTTCACTTTATAGGAAATACAAAAATTTAGTTGTATGTGGTCACTTCAATATTAATTGTATAAGTGACTGTGCAAGGAAAAAGATGCTGGTAGATCTCCTTAATTCATATAATCTTACGCAAACCGTATTCTTTCCAACGATAGTGCAAGGGAACAGTAGAACAACCATAGACAACATTTTTGTTCGTTCCTCATTACTAGAAGGGCATTCTGTTAGCAAAAAGGTGAATGGCCTTTCAGATCATGATGCACAAATTTTAACTCTAAAGGATTTTTGTGCTGCAACACGTGTTAAATATAGTCCTCAGCTGTTTAGTTAAGCTGATCCAGTTGCTATAGAGACCTTTGTAAAACTTATCAAGGAACAAGAGTGGCAAGACGTTTATAGCGCTGATACAGTAGACGATAAATATAATGCTTTTCTCAAGACTTTTCTCGTGCTCTTTGAAAGTTGCTTTTCGTTAGAACGTTCAAAACAGGGTACTAGCACAAACCAGGCAGCCTGGGTGGCTGACTAGAGGGATAAGATTATCTTGTAGAACAAAGTGGCAATTATATCAAAACGTTAGAAATAGTCAGAATCTAAATGCAGCAGCCCATTACAAACAGTATTGTAAGGTGCTTAAAACTGTTATTAGGAAGGCAAAATGTATGTGGTATGCAGATAGAATAGCTAAGTCTCAGGATAAAATTAAAACCATATGGTCAGTCGTAAAGGAAGTGGCTGGTCTGCAGAGACAGGTCGAGGATATAGAATCAGTGCGTAGTGGGAATGTCCGTGTTACTGATAAGTCGCATATATGTAGAGTATTTAATAATCACTTTTTGAATATAGCAGGTGAACTAAATGGAAACCTAGGGGACTGATGACCATAGATGTAAAGTCCCGTAGTGCTTTGAACCATTAGAACCTTAGCCAACCTACTATCTCTTTTCCTATTTTCAGTCTCCAACGACTTAAACGCCTGTTTGGTTCCTGTATAAATTCTCGATCCTTTCGATCTCGTTCCGGTTAGCCTGTCATACTTCCTCTTCAGATTCTCGAATTTTTCTGTTCCTGTTCCTCCTTGTCTTTTCCTTTTTGTACCTCCCGCTGCCGATTAGTTTTTAATATCTCTTAGTTAAATTCTCGATCCTCCTCATTGAATTTAATTAAAAAGTAAAACAAAACATCCACCCCCACTTCATTTGTAGGTTTACCTATTCTACTGGGTCACGTATTGGAATCCTATCGAGTATCGACATTCCGACTTTGTTACTTTCAGTCGTTTCCGTCACAAACAACAAGTCTATTCCTGACGCATTCTAATCCTCCTGCGCTATTCATCTCTTCATCTGATACGTTTCAGTCCTATTATCAACCCTCTCTATTCCCTCCTCCTTAGCCACCTCCTCTACATTAGATCTCAAACTATAGGACTTCTTGGCATGGTCAAATACTACATATTACTACCAATCAACACTAACACAACGACAGATTCACAAACAAATACTCTCTAGGCTACAATATTAATTCGACAATGTGACAAACTTGTCGTAGTCATCCACCAACCGCTTCATTATATTTACTTGAAGCACAATGAGCTATGACTCAGACTTTAAGTATCGATTATTACGTAAAGTTCGTCGTTTCCGTTATTCTGATAAGTACTTGGGTTTTGTATTAAAAAACTAGAAACCCGCCTCGATTGCGAAAAAAGCACCAAGTGTTAACCTAAGTTTCTTCAGAACAATAAAACCCACAAGTGCCTAAGAAGACATTTATCAATGATTAAAAGAACACCATAGCTATGCATTTATAAACGAAAAAAAGGAAAACACAAACAGTACATATGTACAAAGTCAAAACCACTACTTAACTTAATGGTTTACGCTCCACCTCACATCGGCCTATGTTCGATGGGCCATTACCGGCCATAAACTTGTGTCTTTTATAATATCTGCATGTGGGCCTTCCTCAGGCACGGCGTCTATAGCTTTCAGTTCGTTGTAGTACTACTGTCCTGTCACTCCGGACGTAGTTCCTCGAAGACAGCGAACATGTAACACCAGCAAGTTTATACGAATGGTTCACAAAAACACATCTATAAACTGTATATTGTTGATTTGTTACCTTCGAGCCCAACGCTGGCCGTCATTTGTGACGCCTCCTATTGCTGCCTACTGGCACTTCCACGATCACCGAAGGTGTATTGTTCTTTTTCTATCACCTCGTCGAGATAAGCGCAAGCGAGACGACATAACACTGCCTGTCATTTCAGTCAATATTTGTTGATTAATAAGTTTAAATTCAAATTATCCATCAGCTAACTGCGTTGTTTAGCGGTTGCCGTCAAAGATGCTCAGTAACAATTACTATGGGGCCGATTCGTGTTTCAAAATGAATTAATATCTTTGATTTTGCCTAGCACCGAAATAATTCCGTCAAAAGTCACGGAGTTCATTTAACACAGATTATTTGATATGATTTAAGTCCGATAGTAAATTTCTATAATTGAAAGTCAAATAAATCTACTGTTAATTAAACCGGCTTCCACTGAGGTTGACTATTTCACGCTGTGGCGCATGCACTTATGCGTCGCGAATATTCAGAAGTACGACGCTAAAAGCTCGGGCACCAAAATCTGGAACAAGAAGACTCCCAAACGCTAAAGACTCACAGACGCTAGAGACAACAGGCGCGAAATGCGTCAACAATACGTGCTTTGGGTTCATATAACAGCTGTGAAACAAAAGGGACGTCCGTTAGAAACTCTTTGAATAAGGCTCCTTGCTACATTGAATATAATTCTGTATTCCATTGGCTCTTATTATTCTTTTATTTAATTTTCCTGGTTTCGAACGAGATTTCTTGATTTTATATGAAATACGAGATTTGTTCATGGCCAGTTAGAATGGATTTTATTTAAGAAAACCAAATATGTAACAAAGGGGTTACACCACACAGTGACCGAAATCTGCATATGCAATAAACATTATCTGCGACCAGTTGCTGTAGCCTTTACTACTAGAGGTAAATACAGTCGCTGGACACAGCTGCTTTTTCATGGAAACAAGCCTGACAAAGGGAATTGCTTTATTGCCTTACTTGTTGGTTTCGGTACAAGAACTGCACATCTGGAAGCAGTCACTGCTATGTCGAGAGAAGCATCCTTGTCAGCTCTCAGAGATTCACGCCGTATAGAGGCAGATCATAAAGTATCTTAAGTAGCAGTAGGAAAAATATATTAGAACCAGCCATGAATTGCGTAGACTCTCATCGACTGCGAACTCTTTTCAGACTGATACAGAAGTAAATCTGTACATAAACTATAAAGCATAAACTATAAATGCATTCTATAAGCATCAGCACATGTCCACGGCATGTTGCAAGCGGGAATGAAGTCACTTAAATATCAACTACCACGAATAATGGGCAATTTGTTTCCCAAATTGAAGGAATTAATATATATCCTAAGTTAAATTGTAGCTCGCTTGTAATATCTTTCCCTTATGCTACTATCCTGTGCTTACTGGAATGCTCAAGCATTTAATAAAAACTGTTCTTATACCAGGATATCACAGCCAGATACAGTTACCGCCAGATACACCTAGTTGTCAATGAGGGAGAGACTGTATCAGATCCAGACGGTTTAGGTGCGTTGGTCAACAGATTACTTCCATCCCCTGCACAATAGAGCAAAGTAGACGAGTTAGTTTCCTAACGTGATAGAATTAGATTCCTTCTGCTGAAGACGATATGCTACCCCTTTAAAACAAACATCATTATCGAAAAAATACAGTCTGAGTGCAATGAAAGAGTGTGGCCACCGACAATAGATACGTCACAAGGGACAATACAGAGACTAGTTACTATGCAGTAGTCTTTGTAAAAAAAGACAACCTGACTCAATGCTTAGTTAGCACTCCTACAAATTATAATATATTTATGTTTCATTATTTGAGTATTGTAACTTTTATGTCGTATAGAAACGCGCCTTGATGTGTAAGATAGTCTACGTTCCATGATTTGGGAATAAATAAATATTTCTTGCTGTCTGGTATGTTATGACTCCTACCTCACTCGCTCAGTAAATATTTTTGTCCTCTCTAAATGGAGATAAGAACTATCGAGTGAAGCTTCGAGGACGTTTAGAGAGCTTATGCCTAACTCTTTCCAAGGATGCTGCGAGAGGGCTCGGTTTGATCTCTGCGATTACTGTCACGCTGTTTTTCACATTTTGACTTTCGTTCAAAACTGCGTACTACGTGTTACATAATCACTTAAGTTTCGGTGTATAGCGTCTCATTGGTCGCTGTGGTCTACAGGTATCGTCTTTGACAAGTATTCGAAATGTCTTGGTTCTGAAACCAGTCCTTGCTTAAATTTAGAGAAAGCATCATTAGCAATGGCATCCGAAGTCTTTCGTTACAAGCAGTCACCACCTACTCAAATAGGGCGAGGGAGCAGGCAGAGGTTTCTGACATCGTGTTGCCCTTGGGGTGCGAAACTGCCCCTAAAACGCGGATGAATCAACAGTGATCAGCGACATAAGGCTGCAGTAGGCAGTCGAAACCATTACATTACAAATGTAGCCCGTAATTTAAAGAGGTGTCATTATGACCTCTCCACTGGTTAAAAATTCCCCATTAGTGGCTCATACAAATCAATTAGAGCCAGTCCTGAGACTGGTTTGATGCAGCTGTCCATGCTACTCTATCCTGTGCAAGCTTCTTCATCTCCCAGTACTACGGCACCCAACACACTTCTGAATCTGCTTAGTGTCTTCATCTCTTGGTCTCCCTCTACGATTTTTACCCTCCACCCCACCCTCCAGTACAAAATTGGTGACCCCTTGATGCCTCAGAACATGTTCTACCAATCGATCCTTTCTTCTAATCAAGTTGTGCCACAAACTGCACTTTTTCCCAATTCTATTCAAAACCTCCTCATTAGTTATGTGATCTACCCATCTAATCTTCAGCGTTCTTCTGTAGCAACACATTTCGAAAACTTCTATTCTCTTCTTGTACAAACTATTTATCGCCCATGTTTCACTTCCATACATGGGTACACTCCATATAAATATTTTCAGAAACGACTTCCTGACACTTAAATCAATACTCGATGTTAACAAACTTTCTGTCCTTCAGAAACGCTTTCCTTGCCGTTGCCAGTCTACATTTTATACCCTCTCTACTTCGACCATCATCAGTTATTTTGCTCCCCAAATAGCAAAACTTCTTTACTACTTTAACTGTCTCATTTCCTAATCTAATTACCTCATCATCACCCGACTTAATTCGACTACATTCCATTAGCCTCGTTTTGCTTTCCTTTGTTTTCCCTTTTAATATACTGTCCATTCCGTTCAACTGCTCCTACAAGTGCTCTGCTGACTCTGACAGAATTACAATGTCATCGGCGAACCTCATAGTTTTTATTTCTTCTACATCTACATCTACATCTACATCTACATGACTACTCTGCAATTCACATTTAAGTGCTTGGCAGAGGGTTCATCGAACCACAATCATACTATCTCTCTACTATTCCACTCCCGAACAGCGAGCGGGAAAAACGAACACCTAAACCTTTCTGTTCGAGCTCTGATTTCTCTTATTTTATTTTGATGATCATTCCTACCTATGTAGGTTGGGCTCAACAAAATATTTTCGCATTCGGAAGAGAAAGTTGGTGACTGAAATTTCGTAAAAAGGTCTCGCCGCGACGAAAAACGTGTATGCTGTAATGACTTCCATCCCAACTCGTGTATCATATCTGCCACACTCTCTCCCCTATAACGCGATGATACAAAACGAGCTGCCCTTTTTTGCACCCTTTCGATGTCCTCCGTCAATCCCACCTGGTAAGGATCCCACACCGCACAGCAATATTCTAACAGAGGACGAACGAGTGTAGTGTAAGCTGTCTCTTTAGTGGACTTGTTGCATCTTCTAAGTGTCCTGCCAATGAAACGCAACCTTTGGCTCGCCTTCCCGACAATATTATCTATGTGGTCCTTCCAACTGAAGTTGTTCATAATTTTAACACCCAAGTACCTAGTTGAATTGACAGCCTTGAGAATTGTACTATTTATCGAGTAATCGAATTCCAACGGATTTCTTTTGGAACTCATGTGGATCATCTCACACTTTTCGTTATTTAGCGTCAACTGCCACCTGACACACCATGCAGCAATCTTTTCTAAATCGCTTTGCAGCTGATACTTATCTTCGGATGACCTTACTAGACGGTAAATTACAGCATCATCTGCGAACAGTCTAAGAGAACTGCTCAGATTGTCACCCAGGTCATTTATATAAATCAGGAACAGTAGAGGTCCCAGGACGCTTCCCTGGGGAACACCTGATATCACTTCAGTTTTACTCGATGATTTGCCGTCTATTACTACGAACTGCGACCTTCCTGACAGGAAATCACGAATCCAGTCGCACAACTGAGAAGATACCCCATAGCTCCGCAGCTCTATGGATTTTAATGAATACTCCGAACTTTTCTTTTGTTTCCTTTACTGCTTGCTTAATATACAGATTGAATATCATCGGGGAGAATTACAGCCCTGTCTCACTCCCTTCCTAGTCACTGCTTCCCTTTCATGTCCCCTGAGTCTTATAACTGCCATCTAGTTTCTGTACAAATTGTAAACAGCTTTTCGCTCCCTGTATTTTACCCCTGCCCCCCTCAGAATTTGAAAGAGAGTATTCCAGTCAACATTGCCAAAAACTTTCTCTAAGTCTACAAATGCTAGAAACGTAGGTTTGCCTTTGCTTGATCTTTCTTCTAAGGTAAGTCGTAGGGTCAGTATTGCCTCACGTTCCAACATTTCAAAGGATTTCAAACTTATCTTCCCCGAGATCAGCTTCTACCAATTTTCCATTCGTCTGTAAAGAATTCTCGTTAGTATTTTGCAGCTGTGACTTAGTAACTGATATTTCGGTAATTTTCACATCTGTCAACACCTGCTTTCTTTGGGATTGGAATTATTGTATTCTTCTTGTAATCTGATGGAATTTTGCCTGTCTCATACATCTTGCTCACCAGATGGTAGAGTTTTGTCAGGAATGGCTCTCCCAAAGCTGTCAGTAGTTCTAATGGAATGTTGTGTACTCCTAGGGTCTTGTTTCGACTTAGGTCTTTCAGTGCTCTGTCAAACTCTTCACACAGTATCATATCTCCCATTTCATCTTCATCTACATCCTCTTCTATTTCCATAATGTTGTTCTCAAGAACATCGCCCCTGTATAGAACCTCTACATACTCCTTCCACCTTGCCGCTTTCCCTTCTTTACTTAGAACCAGGTTTCCACCTGAGCTCTTGATATTCGTGTAAGTGGTTCTCTTTTCTCCATAGGTCTCTTTAATTTTCCTGTAGGCAGTATCTGTCTCACTCCTCGTGAGATAAGCCTGTACATCTTTACATTTGTCCTCTAGCCATCCCTGCTCAGCCATTTATCACTTCCTGTCGATCTCATTTTCGAGACTTTTGTATTCGTTTTTGCCTGCTTCATTTACTGAATTTTTATATTTTCTCCTTTCATCAGTTAAATTCTGTATCGCTTCGGTTACCGAAGGATTTCTACTAGCCCTCGTCTTTTTATCTGCTTGATCCTCTGCTGCCTTCACTACTTCATCCCTCTAAGCTACCCATTCTTCTTCTACTGTATTTCTTTCCCCCATTCCTGTCAATTGTTCCCTTATGCTCTCCCTGAAACTCTGTACAACCTCTGGTACTTTCAGTTTATCCAGGTCACATCTCCTTAAATTGCCACCTTATTGCAGTTTCTTCAGTTTTAATCTACATTTCATAACCAATAGATTGTGGTCAGAGTCCACATCTGCCCCTACATCTGCCTCTGGAAATGTCTTACAATTTAAAACCTGCGTGCTAAATCTCTTTCTTACCATTATATAATCTATCTAAAACCTTCTAGTATCTCCATAGTTCTTCCACGTATACAACCATCTTTCATGATTCGTGAACCAAGTGTTAGCTATGATTAAGTTATGTTCTATGCAAAATTCTACCAGGCGGCTTCCTCTTTCATTCCTTAGCCCCAATCCGTATTCACCTATTACGTTTCCTTCTCTTCCTTTTCCTGCTGTTGAATTCCAATCACCCATGAGTGTTAAATTTTCGTCTCCCTTCACTACCTGAATAATTTCTTTTCTCTCATCATACATTTCATCAATTTCATCATCATCGTCTTCAGATCTAGTTGGCATATAATCTTGTACTACTGTAGTAGACTTGGGCGTCGTGTCTATCTTGGCCACAATAATGCGTTCACTATGCTGTTTGTAGTAGCTTACCCGCACTCCAATTTTTTTTATTCGTTATTAAACCTACTCCTTCATTACACCTATTTTATTTTGTATTTATAACCCTGTATTCACCTACCAAAAGCCTTGTTCCTCCTGCCACCGAAATTCACTATTTCCTAATATATCTAATTTTAACCTATCCATTTCCCTTTTCAGATTTTCTAACCTACCTGCCCGATTAAGGGATCTGACATTCCACGCTCCGATCCGTAGAAAGCCAGTTTTCTTTCTCTTGATAACGACGTCCTCCTGGGTAGACCCCGTCCGGAGATCCGAATGGGGGCCTATTTTACCTCCGGAATATTTTACCCAAGAGGATTCCATCATCATTTAATCATACAGTGGACTACATAAGTCACATAAATTAACAGAAGTTGAAAGGAGAGGGTCACTGGAGGACTCTGCTGAATTTACCTCGAGTGTAGCGTCCCCCTATGGGAGGCAGTTTCAAACAAAAGAGGTGCATGCCTGAAGGAAAAGGAAACGGGTAATACTTTGTCGTCATACAGCATTGCACGACATAACACTCCCAACACAGTTGTGTAAACCGTACTTTATCCGCGATGTTTAATGCGCTTGAACTCTATTACTGTATCACAGTCATTGCTCATCGTATACCAATAATGACACGTTTGGATCCCCTAGCAGTCACATTTTGTGTAGAGGTGAAGAGTAGTACACTGGGACCAATTATCCAAGACTTATATGGATATACTATATTCTGATATGGATTACCATATCCGTATAAGTATATCGTTCTGGCAATACCACCCATGACCTTGTTCTGTGCGGATGCACACATATTACTGGAACTCTTACGGGACTTGGTAAGAATGTCTTCCACTGAGTGTGTTGGGTAGCGACACTACGATTGTAGTGTGTTTACATATAAGGTGAGAATGTGGGTCTCGCGGGAGGCGTGCGCGAGACAATCCCTGCAATCGGGCTATCCTCTGTGCCTTCAGTGGCTCAGATGGCTAGAACGTCTGCCATGTAAGCAGGAGATCCCGCGTTCGAGTCCTGGTTGGAGCATGCATTTTCACCTGTCCCCGTTGATGTATATCAACGCCCGTCATCAGCTGAAGGTATTAATTTATAATTCTAATTTCGACTAAGCCAAGACTCGAAAGACGGTGCAGGCAATGGTTCTGAAGTATCTACGTGTGCTGCTGCTTCGGCTCTTGGAAGATTGATGCACCAGAGTATTGTTGTTCTGTGGAAAAAGAGGAAAATCGCATTAATGGGAGTAGAGGCGAATAATAATATTAATTATGAGAGACAGGTTTTAGCTAGCGGTGATGGTCATAGGAAGCCATAGAGTCCCCTGCTCACTGCTTAGATATATCACATAGCCCATCTATGTTCTATAGCCTGAGGAGTGAGAGTCTGGTGAATACGTGTATTCCGTCAGCTAGTGAAGCAGCAAGACGCTGTTTTGCTGTTGAAAATAGATTGAAATGATATTTGCAAATCAAACAAATACACACACGTACAATGAATAATGACAGAGACAGAATATGACTAATTATTGCAGATATTTTCGTATTAATTTTATTCTGCCTGGAGACAGTGGCTGATACATGCCGACGCTGCATGTCAATGCTCTCGATATGGCGTACATATCACAAGTGGAGCACAGTTGGCCTGCAGAGAGAAGGGGGTGGAGAGGGAGAGGATGTGGAGGCTACCTTAACTGGTGGGGAAAATCGTTATTTTTCGGTAATACATTATTATCATTGAATGTTTAATCTTCTGTAAGGTGTCAGGCAAATCCAACACCTTCCATGAAAACCCTGACATTATTACCAAATCCGGCAGTGTGTCACATAGCTCCAAATAAATCCTGACATTAAATTAACAAAACTAATACGATCAACAAGCGAGCAAGTGGAATACCGCAGACTAACACAAGAACGCATAAATGCATGTCATATGTTCCCCACGTGAAACAGACACAGTTCCGACGGGAGAAACGAGAACAGAAGCCGAAATCAGAACCGTGTAGGCTAGGAGCCCCTGCGATAAGGGACGGACACCCACATCGCCAACCGACCGCCAAAACCAACCCCATGTTAAAATATAGAGCCCTCCAGATCTTATGATAACACTAAAAGGGCTACCTACACCAGCTGCAAGTTTTAGCGTGAGACTTTTTCGCGCCTCTGTTACGTTGCAAACGTTAAAAACATTGCCCCACCACAAAAAGTATAACATTTCTCATTGGATAGAGAGAATTTTTGTAGGCAGAGCTTAAGGTTATCATTGAGACCCTGATTGGTCAGTTCAAAACACAGCCAGATGGCTTTTTTTTAAGCCAACTTCGGTAAATTGTAGTAAAGGGAAGTTAGGAGAGAGTTGCTTCCGAGACGGCGAGCTGTATGGAGCTCCGCCGCCCGCCACCCCCTGACGCTGCCCCAACACCTACAAGGTAATGAACACAGGTGATGGCGCATTTTTGACCGCATAAGGCTTCACTCAAAAGTGCAGAAGTCTCATCTGTTACATCCCCTTTTTACGTAATACTAGTGTCGATCGTCAATTAAAGCTCATGCTATTCACATTTTCTACGTGAAGTTAAAATCTGAAACGCGATGATTTTTCTGTTATATAATTATTGAAAAGCCACATCAGCCACTGTAATTTACGACAAATTAGATAAGTAATTAAAGATAATTGAGAGTCACTGTAGACCATTTTGATAGTTTTCTCTTTTATGAAACTTAAGTCTAGATTATAGATGTGATATGGCATAGGTCATCCTTCGATCCATTGTACAACTTGGAAACCCATTCAGGGAATATTCGTTCACATTTTTGTTGGACGTAGGTTGGTGTTTATCGTCCTGTATTAAAATATTTCCTTTTATCAATAGTGAAATTTATAAACAATGTTTTGACGTTATTTTAACAGCTAACTAAAAATAGGAAAGCCTTGAACCTCTTCCAGTAAATTTAGTTAGTATTAAGATTCCTTTACAGGGAGCGCCGTGGAGCTGACGGTGAAATCATTAAGTATTTGATTATATTATCGCTAGTCTCACTGAACTCTTCTGAACTCTACATGTCATGTGTGGTCTGGCGTCTCCTTACCAGCAACAGGTCCCAGGTTCAAAGTTGTCAATTCCCTAAAAACCACTCCTACAGCGTCGTTGCGCGACTTAGAACAAACAGACACCACGCAGAATGTTAGACGTCGTAATGCGTCATTAATTATACTAATATTGGACAGAAAGTGATAAGTATTACTGGCTGAGCAGGTCTTAGACATTGGACTTTGACACGTGACCTTGAAGATAAGGAGGCAGGACAAATGGCTCGGGAGCGTGACCCATGAGGGCGACTTTAGATCTTGACCCTTGAGTGTTCTCCGATATACAGTGCGCTACTACTAACTGCAAACGCTTAGTAGTGGAGAGGCCTCGTTTTGGCACCAGTTTATCGCAGGGCACTGAAGCAACGAGGGGTGCCTAGAGACTGGAAAAAAACGGCAGGTAACTGCCAGTTTCAAGAATGGTCACAGAAGAGATGAACATAATATGAAGTCAATATTGCTGAAGTCAGTTTTTAAATTATGGAACATGTTTTATGCTCATGTATTATGATGCTTTGCCAGAGAGAATATCTATTCTATAAAATCAACATGGGTTTTGCAAACACAGATTTACGAAATTTAACTTTATCTGTTCCTTTTACAATACGCTGCTTAAGTTGTCAAACTATTCCCTTGGTTCTGGTTGTAGCAGAGAAGTCATACATATGGCGTTGTCGTTGAAGATGTGCAAATCTGTCACAATTCGGGGATTTAATGTCTCTGACGTTTTAAGTGAGATCATTCGAAAGTCAGGTTCCTGAAAAAGAAACTAGTTTTGAGAAGGCGGCTTTGTTATGCTATGGTCTAGCGAAATAGTAGTATATCGAGGACTTTAATGTGTTTGAGAACGAGTATTTCTGCATTTATGTTCAGATCTCAACTTTCAAGCCGGAAAGGAACCAAAGTTTAGGAATGTCATTGGCAACTACTCTGCCCACCACAGAAAAAATAAAAATGTGTCTAGTCTTATTGTGAGGCTGTATTATGATTGTTGCATCGTGAATCTCTCCTTCCTGAGTCGAGTTACTAGTGTTGTTGTGGGTTTTACCTGTGTTACGGAAACAGCTTAAAACAGGAACACAAATGTGGTAAAGGAGTGCGTCATTTGCTGGAATGTATATTGGTTCTCGCTGAAGTGACGACATGTTTTTTTTTTTTGGGGGGGGGGGGGGGTAGAGGGAGGTACGAAATCATATTCGCGTAAAATTATGAGATTCTTATACAGGCAGGCAGAAGCAATTTTTATAGTTCCCTCGCAACACTCCGATGTTCGTTTATTTTCAGGTTGTTTAGAATTACGGCTGTGGAACTTCTACAGGACTCAGTACTCGTGTAACTAAACCGGGGTGAGGTTAACACAGGACAACACCTGTAAACACTACAGAGAGGCCCCATCGCGATTTGTGTCGTGACGTGGAACACTGTGTGGATCCGTGCTACCCCACAGCAGCTCGGCAATAAAGTCCACTGGCAAATTGCCGTGCCCTCCGGCAACGCGCAACTACTTGTTGGTTTGTTCCCTAACGACAGGTAATCAGCAGGTAACTGTTATCGGCTCCCCGATAGCGCTGGCTGCATGCCGTGAAATTAGCCGAGCGTTCTCTGATTACCATTCGCTCTCTCTCTCTCTCTCTCTCTGTCTCTCTCTGCCACTCGCCCGTCATAGGCCTCCCTTCCTCTCTCTTCCGGTCTATCCGTCGCAATGTGGATGACCGTCATCTCAGTGCGCGGTCGGATTAGCGTCCGTGCGTGTACTTCTGCGCGTATCGCAGCCCGCATTCGCGCTCTTCTTCACGCACGTACACGGGGGCTGGCGTGTGTTCACAGTCCCGAACGCCTTATCGACCCGTCGTTAATTTGGCAGGAATTCCATACCGGACAGTCGCACAGTTGTCGGATACTGATAATATAACGCAGCTACCTGTCACCCAGTGCAAATGCCTACAATAGCCTTAGAACCAAACACGAAAGATATTGGGACAAACATTTACACAAAGTTGTTGCGAATTGACGTTCGTTCCTAGTGTATTAAATTTCTAATTGTAGTTCGTTCGCAAGCAAGAAGACACAAGATGGAGGAGGGAGGAAAGAGGGAGAAATGAATGAGTGCTTGAAGTTTCCTGCGGAAAGAAGAGAACGCTGTTCGCTACGCACCCCTCATCTGCTCAAACAGTTAACAAAAACCAATACTTATCTATTGAAGTACTGTTATCGGGTCCGACGACGTGTATCACTGTTTCGACGTAATCTCATAATTGTTGTGGTAGGAGCGATTTTCATAAGATTTACTTACCATATAACTAAAATAATGTTCCGTAATGTTGCTACCAAGCAGATGCCTGCTGTCCCGGAACCACAAAAATGTTCCAGTATAAGTGAGCTATATACTGTTTCGCAGAGATGTCAGTGCTTGCTGGCAATGCATAAAAACAGTGAATTAACTTTATTATATCTGGAGATAAAAATTAAAACTTTCTGACTACTCTCTTAGCTTGCTTCTAGCTCCCGTTTCCTGGTACACCTCTGACACTCCAGTGTCGTCTTTAATTTCCATTTGTGTCTGTTTCTCTCTCCTTCTATTCACAGGCATTCCTCTGTTTCTTTTCCACCAGATATCTCCCTCGTGTGTTGCTGGGTTGCATCTTTGTTTTCTCTTGTTCCTATATTCACACCTCTGGTTATTACGAGTGACGTTCAATAAGTCCCGGCGGGGTCAGGGATTTTCTCTGCCTCGTGATGACTGGGTGATGTGTGATGTCCTTAGGTTAGTTAGGTTTAAGTAGTTCTAAGTTCTACGGGACTGATGACCATAGATGTTAAGTCCCATAGTGCTCAGAGCCATTTGAACCATTCGTTCAATAAGTAGTGCAAAACAGTTTTTCTCAATCAATTTAGGAATTTGTTGTAGGATGTTGTGGGATATCCTCGCTTCAGACCATATAGTTTCACGACTTTCCGATAGGTAGCAGAGCTATACGTAGACTTCAAAATGCCATCCGTAACGGAGGTGCGTTACGAGCAGAGACCTCTCACCGAGTTCCTTTTGGCGGGAAACCAGAGCATCATAGATGTTCATAGGCGCTTGCAGGATGTCTACGGACACGTGGCACTGAACAAAAGCTACTGTCTTTTCCGCAACAAGGTCGCGCGGACGCACACAGCTGTGCTTTCCCCAGGAAACTGAAGAAATGACTGCAGCGTGTTCGTCGCCACAAAAATGAAGACGAACTTTTCCTTTTGGATGACAACGAAACTCCTCAAACAAGTTTGTGCACCCCAGAGGAGTTCACATAACTACAGCCAGGATCTCACACATTCGGATATCCATCTGTTTGGTCCAAAGAAGAATGTACACCGCGGGAAGCTCTACGTGGATAGTGGGGAGGTTATTTACGTCAAGAAACATTGGCTCCAACGTCAACTGGTAAAGTGATGGCATGCTGGCACGCCAGACGTCCCAGAAAGGTGGCGTAAGGCCGTCACATTGAACGGAGATGATGTTGAGAAATCGACTTTTGTAGCAAAAGAGTGGGAAGTTATATGATGTACTGGAATCCGGAAAAAAACCAACCTGCTTTCAGAAAAAGTGCACTGTATTTGTTATTGAATGCACCTCGAAACAATGCAGCTGTATGTCCCTTGCAGATAATTCGCGATCAGTATCAGCACCACCTAGTTTAAACATAAGAAAGTAGGTCCGATGCTTACACTTACACAGGACTCAGATATGAATATGCCTATTTTTCACGCCGAAACCCGCAAATATGCACTACTGGCCATTAATATTCCTACGACAAGAAGAAACGCTGATGATAAATGGGTATTCATAGAACAAATATATTATACTAGAACTGACATGTGATTACATTGGTGAGAGATCTGGAGAATGTGATGGCCAGGCCAGAATTCGAACATTTTCTGTAGCCAGAAAGGACCGTACAGGACCTGCAAAAGGCGGTCATGCACTATCTTGCTGAAATGTAGGGTTTCGCAGCGATGGAATGAAGGGGAGAGCCACGGGTCGTAACACATCTGAAATGTAACGTCGACTGTTCAAAGTGCCGTCAATGCTAACAAGAGCTGACCGAGACGTGTAACCAATGGCACCCCATACCATCACGCCGGGTGATACGCCAGTATGGCGATGACGAGTACACGCTTCCAATGTGCGTTCACCACGATGTCGCCAAACACGGATGCGACCATTCTGATGCTGTAAACAGAACCTGTATTGATTCGAAAAAATGACGTTTCTTTTATTTATTCATTCACTCTGGTTCGTCGTTGAGTACACCATCGCAGTCGCTACTGTCTGTGATGCAGCGTCAAGGGTAACCGCGGCCATGGTCTCCGAGCTGATAGTCCATGCTGCTGCAAATGTTGTCAAACTGTTCGTGCAGATGGTTGCTGTCCTGAAAACGTCCCCATCTGTTGACTCAGGGATCGAGACATGGCTGCACGATCCGTTACAGCCACGCAGATAAGATGTCTGTCATCTCGACTGCTAGTGATACGAGGCCGTTGGGATCCAGCACGGCGTTTTCGTATTATCCTCCTGCACCCACGGATTCCATATTCTGCTAACAGTCATTGGGTCATGACCAACGCGAGCAGCAATGTCTCGATACGATAAACCGCATTCGCGATAGGCTGCAATCCGACCTTTATCAAAGTCGTAAACTTGATGGTAAGCATTTCTCCTCCTTACACGAGGCATCACTACAAGGTTTCACCAGGCAACGGCGGTCAACTGCTGTTTGTGTATGAGAAATCGGTTGGAAACTTTGCTCATGTCAGCACGTTGTAGGAGTCGCCACTGGCGCCAACCTTGTGTGAATGCTCTGAAAAGCTATTCATCTGTATATCACAGCATCTTCTCCTTGTCGGTTAAATTTCGCGTCTGTAGCACGTTATCTTCGTTGTGTAGAAATTTTAACGGCCAGTAGTGTATATCTGATACTGTTGCTTTTCAGATTGCCAACAAAGTTAGTAAGATATTTTGTAAGTTCTTTTCCTTTGTTAAAAATATTCTTGTGGTCGATCTAAAGGCAGTGCCGTAGTGCCTGCTTACTGTCTTCTTGTGGAAGTAGATTGTTGGTGGCCAGTGTGTTACTCCATCTGTGACAAGACTTCCAAACGCGATTAAAATAGTTACAGTGTCCCTATTTACATCACAGCATACAAACAAGTTCACTTGAAAAATTCACGCTACAAACATTTATGGAAGTTTCTCTTTTACAACGTAGCAAAGTATCAGCAAAAGAAAAGCATTAAATGATGATCAGAGTCTAACGTCCCGTCGGCAGCGAGATTGTTAGGGACAGAGCACAAACTTGAATTACGAAGAGTTGATGAAGGAAAACAGCAATGCCTTTTTCAAAGAAACCATCCCGGCCTCAGCTGGAGTGATTTAGGGAACTTACGGAAAACCTAAATCCGGAGAGGGATTTGAACCGCCGTCCTCTTCAATGCAACTCCAGTGTCCTAACAACTGCGCAAACATGCTCGTTAGAGGCATCAAAAGCATTATTAATCCTAATACTTAGACCGCTCTCCGAAATAGAGTCTGAACTTAGAATTCGTGTAGAGTACCCAGTCTCAACGAAAACTGCATGATCCGAATAACAGAAATAAGTTTTTCGTGGTAGAGATGCTGTTACAAAATATTTTATATACCAAGGGAAGCCAGTTAAACGACACCTGGGTAAACGGCCAACAAGAATATCTAATATCGCCCGACAAGTCAAGTTTGTCTCCATCGACAGGACGTGTTAAGTCAAAAATAACACCAAGGTATCCGAACGCTCCCGACTATCTTCCTCCAGCTGCGAAAAACAGGGAAGATTCTGGATTCATTAGCGCCGCCATTTCAGGTTTTGGCGAACACCTACACTCCTGGAAATTGAAATAAGAAAACCGTGAATTCATTGTCCCAGGAAGGGGAAACTTTATTGACACATTCCTGGGGTCAGATACATCACATGATCACACTGACAGAACCACAGGCACATAGACACAGGCAACAGAGCATGCACAATGTTGGCACTAGTACAGTGTATATCCACCTTTTGCAGCAATGCAGGCTGCTATTCTCCCATGGAGACGATCGTAGAGATGCTGGATGTAGTCCTGGGAACGGCTTGCCATGCCATTTCCACCTGGCGCCTCAGTTGGACCAGCGTACGTGCTGGACGTGCAGACCGCGTGAGACGACGCTTCATTCAGTCCCAAACATGCTCAATGGGCGACAGATCCGGAGATCTTGCTGGCCAGGGTAGTTGACTTACACCTTCTAGAGCACGTTGGGTGGCACGGGATACATGCGGACGTGCATTGTCCTGTTGGAACAGCAAGTTCCCTTGCCGGTCTAGGAATGGTAGAACGATGGGTTCGATGACGGTTTGGATGTACCGTGCACTATTCAGTGTCCCCTCGACGATCACCAGAGGTGTACGGCCAGTGTAGGAGATCGCTCCCCACACCATGATGCCGGATGTTGACCCTATGTGCCTCGGTCATATGCAATCCTGATTTTGGCGCTCACCTGCACGGCGCCAAGCACGCATACGACCATCATTGGCACCAAGGGAGAAGCGACTCTCATCGCTGAAGACGACATGTCTCCATTCGTCCCTCCATTCACGCCTGTCGCGACACCACTGGAGGCGGGCTGCACGATGTTTGGGCGTGAGCGGAAGACGGCCTAACGGTGTGCGGGACCGTAGCCCAGCTTCATGGAGACGGTTGCGAATGGTCCTCGCCGATACCCCAGGAGCAACAGTGTCCCTAATTTGCTGGGAAGTGGCGGTGCGGTTCCCTACGGCACTGCGTAGGATCCTACGGTCTTGGTGTGCATCCGTGCTTCGCTGCGGTCCGGTCCCAGGTCGACGGGCACGTGCACCTTCCGCCGACCACTGGCGACAATATCGTTGTACTGTGGAGACCTCACGCCCCACGTGTTGAGCAATTCGGCGGTACGTCCACCCGGCCTCCCGCATGCCCACTATACGCCCTCGCTCAATGTCCGTCAACTGCACATACGGTTCACGTCCACGCTGTCGCGGCATGCTACCAGTGTTAAAGACTGCGATGGAGCTCCGTATGCCACGGCGAACTGGCTGACACTGACGGCGGCGGTGCACAAATGCTGCGCAGCTAGCGCCATTCGACGGCCAACACCGCGGTTCCTGGTGTGTCCGCTGTGCCGTGCGTGTGATCATTGCTTGTACAGCCCTCTCGCAGTGTCCGGAGCAAGTATGGTGGGTCTGACACACCGGTGTCAGTGTGTTCTTTTTTCCATTTCCAGGAGTGTATTTTCATGCGAACAGTGATGGTAGCTGGTGTAGTTGAGTTCCACTCAATGGATTGCATCTTCCAAGTTGGTGACTCGCTGTTCCCACAGCTGGAAGGTTCCATAATTGATTAGACACGATGGTTACGACAGCTCTTCCAACTACCACCAGACGTGGCTTAAGTGACTCACAATGATTATTGTATTATGTTCAGAAATTCAGCTTTTGAAACCTCGCATTTTTAGGAAGTAGGCTGTTGACTGTTACATCGAAATCGGCCATCACAATAGAAAGAAAAAGTTATCCAGGTGAGGTATACGACTTCCTTTTGTGCTCACGTTTCATCTCCAATTGCGGGAGACGTCCAGAGACACATCGGATATGTAGCTGGTTGAAACTCTAACATAAGCTACCTTAATAGAGACTCAGTGTGCTGAACCAGATAGCCGAAATTGGTGCAGTGTTTATCGCGTGACGGCTGATTGGTGAATCATCCTTCCTTTGTTACAGATAGGGAAGTGAGATCAGTTTATCCTATGGATTTTGTATGGCAGAAGATTTAGCACTGTTGCTTTATCTACCAGGAAGGTTCCCATCATTCATGACCTTTTTTTCAGTTTCTTTTCTGTTAAATGCGATTTAGCACTGTTTGCTTTATCTACCAGGAAGGTCTCCATCATTCATGACCTCGTTTCTGTTTCTTTTCTGTTAACTGCTTTTTTTCTTTCTTTCTGAAAGTCTTTGGCTTCTCTGTAGATTACAGAGTAGTAGCGAGTGGTGACGCCATCCATCTGTTGCTGGAGATCGTGAAGTCAGACCATTGTATCCTATGGATTTTGTACTGCAGATGATTTAGCCGGAGATTTAGCAGAAAGATCAACATCTTATGCTGATTTATTCCTTTTCGTTTTTCTTTTCTATTTAGTAAATTTCTGAATTTTTTAGGATTTCTATTCGTCACAGTGTAGTAGCAATTGCACCATAATGAAACCTTAGCCTCGGAGAACCAAATCCCAGGGCATCTGCTGCTGCACGGTTGCACAGGCGACAAATGTCCTTGTGCCTTTCAGTCGAGTATTGGTGCTTCCCTTAATAGTTTCTAGGTTCACTTGAGTGCATATACAACGGAGTTTTACACTCCTGACTCAACGAGTGGTGGTGGGGTTGGGTGTGGGGGTCAGATACTTTACAGTGTTCAAATATTCATGCACCTTTCTTGCAGGTTTAAGCGCTGTGTCAATAGTCTGTCATCTCAGCACTCTGCTGAAGCAAACTGTTACCATATTGATGAAACGGAGGAAAGTTTATCACACAAGATCTTTCTCACCACTTTGGTCTAGTTAAAAATAATGAGCACTAATTTGTCTTCGTAAAGTTGGCGCTGTTATCGTGGTGGGCACTTGTTAGCCCACACTCCCATCATTTGTATTTCATCATATTTTCCTGGGTCTTGATGCGCTCCGTGGTTGAACAAACGGTGCTTTTGTTGTTATGGCTCAGAGTGCTCCTTAAATCATTCCAGGCCTCTAGCTCCATAACCTTTCGTACCCACCTCCTTCGTCTATAAATTTGTGACTGATCCAAGATACCGGAATACGACATCGAGTTACATGGGTGCTACAACATCCCAGAAACTGAATCATGAAGGGCCACTGATAGATTGTCTTTATCAAGTGTAGGTAAAACCATAACACAAAGGACAATTAATACCTGCAGCTAGTATTATCTTACTACCTTCCTTATTTCCTAGTTGTCTTGGCGCGAAAATATAATTTGTCACCTTCAGTCTCACATTTCTCGTCATTTGTGTTTAACAGACGTTACGTTTCACCTTAGTGTCACTCTGAAGTCATGAGGATGTTTTTTGAGGTACCTAAGGCCAGTGGTTCCTTAATATTATCTATCTGTGACCTGTTTTCACAAAAATCTCTAACCTAAGAAACCAGCCTGATAAAAAACACTCCTCTCTGTAGAGATATTGAGAGGTAGGGTTCATCGGAGGTTCTCACACGATTGCCCACGAGAGAGACATTTTGTATAAAATTATTCGGCGGCTCCTTCACCTTTGACTTCATCCATACAGCTGCCATTAAATTCGGCATCGCAGCCACTATCAACACTGTCTAATAGTCTCATTGGCAGAAGATCCTGTGTAACTGTCTGCTCGACTGAATAAATTGAATGGAAGAAAGGGCGCGTGAAAGGACCTGCCATCTTTCAACACTTCTTTGAGAACTGGCATTACCAGGTAGCTGACGAGTTAATTCAGTTTCTTCACATATTTTATTTCAAGACGCTACCAAGACTGTGGCAGCTGACAGTAACTGACACTACAGTTACTTGTGCCATGGGTGTACCAGCTTCAGGAACACTATGCTGAGAATGCGGCGTACATTGGGGTAAGACTCCCACTTACGTAAAAGATGCATGTATAAACAAATAAAATTTTAATTTCATGTTATATATATTAAACGCCCTGAGCGGGTGTGCCTAAATATTGCCAGTCATATCCCGGAAACAGCACTGCTGACAGCAAGCGTTTCTAATATCTTAATCGAAAAAACGGAAATAAAATCAGTGCATTTGTCTGTATTATTTGTGGTACCACAGGAGCGGCATGGGAAGAAACTTTCGATAACTAAGAGAGAGGACGTTTGCGCCACAGTACGTTCCAGATGTGCTACATTTCGAGGTAAATGCGATGCTTTGTAAGATTACTAAGTAAATATTTTATCGGCTTCTGCCAAGTAGTGCGAAGAGCGTCTTCGCATCGTGAGTGGAGAAGGGGCAAACTTCCGATAAAGTTTAAATGTATCTGTTGATGGGAAAACTAGATGAGGCATAGTCAGTTCTGGAGTGGTGGAAATCAATAGCAACAACTTATCCCAGACTGTCGCAAGTGACACGAGAAGTTCTATGAACACCTGCCTCCAACGCCTCGAACGAGACGGTACTTAGTAAAACTAGATTTGCCATTAGCGATAAAAGTAATGGAATATCTACATAATATGTAAATGACCTACTTATGATGCACCGTAAAAAAACTGTAATTTCAGATAGATTTCCGTACGATCTTCTATTCGTTACCATCAATATTTACCGTCTTAATTGCTTCTTTCATAAATGAATTCATCCAAATGGTCGTTGTGGCGTTACGAGGAGAAGAATATAATTTTATTTACTTGAAGTACGAAAGTTTTCAATGAACTTCGTATGTAATTCTTGTTTACAGTTTATGTCCCTGCATCAATTTAGCATTAATTTAAAAAAAAAATTCATTTGGACGCAACAGGTAAGTTGGAGACTGTATCGGGAAAGTCTGAAGTCATGAGGATATTTTTTGAGGTAGTTAAGGCCAGTGGTTCCTTCATATTTTCTATTTGTAACCTGTTTTCACAAAAATCTCATACGCACGAACCCATTATGATAAAAACACGCTACTGTGACATCCAAGTAAGTAAACTACAATCAAATAGTTTAATAGCCGTAATGCTTTTATACGGTTTACATTTCAGTTTTATCACATCAAAAGGGCTGATGAAGGCTTTTGCGCTATGGGTAGTTCTAACTTGCTCTATTGAAGTATTTTATACTTTTCTGTTAATTTGCAAGTTTTCGTTATGAAATTAACTGGCTAAACTCTTTTTTCGAATTCGGGGAGAAGGATCCATATGGCGTGAACGGCACGTAACTCTGAAGTCAGGAACCACAGAAATTAATGGCAGTTTCCAATTACTTTTGACTAGAAGTTTGTTTCTGTATTTTTTTTATATAACTGTAGGAATGTGGCTCGGTTCATCGGTATTTTTTATTGAGAATTTTGTCAATAATGGTGGAATCAAATTTATTTACGTGATTATCTTCTTTGTTGCATTGAATTCCTGAAGACAGAGCACGGGACGGTGGATCATTTGGAGAAAGTTGCATGTTTGTAGGCTGTAGAATGTTGAGGGGAAGCTGGTATAAATGTGTCAGTGAAGGAGTCATTCTGATAAATTTTAAATTCGGGGCTGCAATTTTCCATCTGTCAGACGACGTCTAGGAAATCAGTGTTGGAACCCCCAGGCGCTACTACATACTGACCTTTACGTTAGTATGCAAGTGATCCATATTTTCCATAAACTTCTCTAATTGTCTAGCGGAGTCTACCACACGCAGGGAATGTCATCAGCATATCTTAACAAGTACACAACGTTTTGCCAGTGGTTCACTCTTATGAAAAGCAGTCACCCACGTGTTCATCTACAGAGGGATGAGGCCGCAGCCATTCCATTGTATTGATTATGTTCATTTGTCTGGATTAATGATTGGACACAATATCTGTAAAATGTGTCGCAGGAACACATGAGAAAATCTGTGTACATCAAAAAAGACTAATTTTGCATTTTTGTAGTCTTAATATCTGTTGGCTTGTTTACTAAATCTAAACTCTTCTTAATTCTGAATTTCCGTGTGAAGTTTGGTTTTTGTCTGAAGGTGATATTGATCCCCCTTGACATGTTTGTACTGGTGCTTGTATTGAAGATACCACTGGCTGAACTGGCACTTCTGGTTTGTGTAGTTTGGGGAAACCATAAAGCTGAGCTCATTTTTGAAGACTGCTCTAACAAAAATTTTCAGACAAAAATTTAGATCACTTGATCACTAACTGCTCGGACTTGTCACTTTAGAAGCAAAAGATAGCAATCATAAATTTAAAATGTACTGAAAAGACTTCTTTACTGACACATTGATCCGATGTACTACTCTCAGAGAACACAACAGAAGCTGGAGAAGGAAGACGTAAGATTCAAACATTGTCAAACATTGCTTGAACGAAGTCCACAAATACACAATAGATGTTGATAGATGTTGAGGGAAAGGATGCTAAACTGAGTGAGAGATATTAAAAAGGAAGTGTGGTGTCTTTGGTACATCCGCCGCATCAGGTTCCTGTGCAGCGGCAGACACCTGCTTTTGCTCCAGGCGACGTTGTCTACTAACGCCACTACCGAGGTTCACGGGGTTGGCTCGAAGGGCGCATTCTTCGCTGCCTCGGACGCGCTATGTATATGGTTTTCGGGGCCTCTGGCGAGGTGCGCCGGTATCTCAACCAGCTGCGCCTCTGTCGTCGCACGGGATCTGCCGCTCGCCGTCTGATTTCAGCGACGGTGCCGTCCGGTCAGCGCCCCGGGGACCCATCTACTGGCTCGCCTCAGTCCCAGGTGTTACCGACGCTGCCTTCCATTTTGCCCGCCGGCGACGCCCGCAGTGAACGCATCGCTGCAACCGCCGGGCGCTTCCCTGGGTCACTTGCCGCGGATCGCTTTCCGTGACCAGTTGTCCTCCTACATGGTACTCTTGCCCGCTCCGGAATGTATGTCGTCTTCGCCCGTCGGGTGCCCCGGCCCGATGGAGGTCGACCCTTCGGCCCCTCCTGTCTCTCTACGGGCACATACACTGCCTGTTGGCGTTCAACCTGGACCAGGTTGCGGGTGGCACAGCCTCGCCTGTTGTTCGGCTCCCCACCTCGTCGCATACGTCAACATGGGGTCCTCCCCACGGCGGGCGGAAGCTTATGCCACAACCGTACGCCGATTTGCGGGGGAGGAATGTGGTCTCACCGCCAGACACCACACTTGCTAGTTGGTAGCCTTTAAATCGGCCGCGGTCTGTTAGTATACGTCGGACGCGCGTGTCGCCACTACCAGTGATTGCAGACCGAGCGCCGCCACACGGCAGGTCTAGAGAGACGACAGTTATTACATCGTAATATGTTGTTAAATATACACTGAACTGTCGGTGTTATCATCGTTGTAATAATCTATCACACATACAAGTTCAGGTGCACTGACAACATGTGGAGCTAAGTCAGTTGGTGTGAAAATACATTTACTAAACATACTTACTGTGCACGTAGCAAAGATAGTACACACCAAGCATACAACTTATAAGCTTTATATCGAAAAGTCTTTTCATCCGTCGACATCATACAGCTTACTAAATAGTGCTATGATAGTAATGGGCGTTAGGATAGGATGAAAATATTTATTTATAACTTTAATAAGCTCTCACATTGACTTATGTGCTCGTAAATGAGATGAAGACAGAACGCTCATATATATATATATATATATATATATATATATATATATATATATATATTGTATGCGTATAAAGATCTCCGGCAGTAATCCGAAAGGATACCGTAATTCGATTGGCCTTTCGGTTCTAATCGAAGTGTTAGGTCTATTGCTGGTGCCAGCCACACTGCAGCGGTCCAACCAGCAGCCAGCAGGCAGCAGCCAGCAGCCAGCAGCGGTTCCTGCCAGCAGCCAGCAGCCTGCATCCAGCATCCAGCAGCGGTCCCAGCCAGCGTCCAGCAGCCAGCAGCGGTTCCTGCCAGCGTCCAGCAGCGGTTCCTGACAGCAGCCAGCGTCCAGCAGCGGTCCCAGCCAGCAGCAGTTCCTGCCAGCAGCCAGCGTCCAGCAGTGGTCCCATCCAGCAGCCAGCAGAGGTCCCAGCCAGCGTTCAGCAGCCAGCAGCGTCCAGCAGCCAGCAGCGTCCAGCAGCCAGCAGCGTCGAGCAGCAGCAATAGCGTCCCCACCGGCCGCCCAAACAGGTCGCCTCTCCTGCCAGCAACAGCAGAGTGGGGCTTTGGCCCAAGTCTCCTTCATAGTTTCTCCATCCCTTTTAGTCTGTGTTTCTCGTCGCCTTGTCCGTCCCTCGTTTGCTTCTTTGTCCTGTCCTGTGCTTTTCCCCTTCTCGCAATGTCGACCCCCACCACCACTGCTACTGCCATCACCACCACCACCATTATTTACACCTCCCCCTCCGCCGCTGCCACCACTATCACGTCGTGTGCTGCATCACTCCCCCCTCAGTCCATCCCCCCACCCCTCACTCTCCCATCTCCTTCACTATTTGTCGCCCCATCCCTGGCTCCTCCCTTCCGCACCTCCTCTGATCCCTTCTCTCCACTCCGTCAGCTTCTTCTTCCGTTTCTGCGGCCCCCGCTAGGGTGGTCGCCCGGTGGTCTATGGCCCCTTCACCTTCATCATCATCGTCTTCACCGTCGCCTTCGCCATCGCCATCACTGTCTCCGGCGCCGACTCCAGGACCGGGACCTGCCACTCCCCGCCACATTCCAGTCGCTCCCATCCCCCACACCTCCTCCGCCGCCGTCAAGTGCTCCAGTGGCACCCCTGCCTCCCCTACTCCGAAAAAGGCTCCACCTCGTTCATCTTCCCCATCTCATGATGCCATCGTTGTCTCCCCACCTGTCCCTGCCCCTCCTCGTCCTCCTCCACCCCCTCCTCTTACCGCTACCTCTTCTGCCGTCCTGATCCCTCCCTTCTTGATGCCCAGAACCTCACCCTCTTCCTTCGCCAGAATTTGCCTGGTGCCCCCATCTCCCTCCTCACTCCTCGCCGTGATCCGGTGCTCATCTCCTCCCCCAGCCCTACCCTCCACACAGATCTCCTTTCCCGCGTCCCTGTCACCTGCTTTGGCCCCAGTGACTTCCTCAGCCCTGCTCCTTCCCCGCCTCCCTCCCACCTACCCCAACCTCCGCGTTGCCCGCCGACCCGCACCGCCATGATCACTCGCCTTAGTCCGGCGATCACGGGGTAGGAGGTGTTGGTGGAGCTCAAGGCGCATTCCCATGTGGAGGTGTGTGCAGTTCACCGCATCCATAACTCAGCCGGCCCCACCCGCCTTATGTTGGTCTTTTCCAAACACGCCCCCTCCATCTACCGTCTCCTGAAGGAGGGTGCCCTTCTCTTTCACCAACTCTACCAAGTTGACTCTTCCCGTTCCCCTCCTCAATCTCTCGGCTGCCAAAGAGTGCTTGCAGTATAATGCACACCCGACATCTGAGTGCCGCGAGGCCCCCACCTGCCCGCACTTTAGGCAAGCCCACTTTTTACTGCAGTGCCCCAATCTCCAGTCACCCCCTCCTGTAATACCTGTAACCTCCCTCATCCTACTTACTCCCAGAAATGTAAGGCCTGACCCCCTCCATCCACTCCTGAACTCACTGTTCCTATCAGCCCTCTTGACGCCCCCACCCCCTACTGCTGAGGACATCATCAGATTCCTCTCCATTGTCCTTCACCATTGTCCTTTTCAGCGCCCCCACACCCTTCAACAGAATCCCTCGCCGCCTGTTCCATTTGCCAACTAAAAATGTACGCCATCTACTCCAACAACCAGGCTCATTTCACTTTCTCCCATCTTGACACCCTCATCAAAATCCCTGTCATGGTGCGACAGCACCGTATCCTTTTCGACAATATCCGCTCCGTTCCTGGCAACAAGAACCTGTTCCTGCGCACCCTTGCCACCAACTGCATGGATGCCTTCCTCCTCAATGAACCCTTCCTCCAACCCCACCACACCATCCAACTTTTGCCCTACCTCCTCCACCTCTCCGATAATCCCCTCCCGATTGCGCATGGTGGAGTTGCCATTGGTCACCACCGCCAGATCCCCATTCGGCTCCAACCTCTCCTTCCCGACCCCACTGAACACTTGATCCTTAGTCTCTTCTTCCCCGGCCTTACCATAACCTGCGCCACCATCTGTGTCCGCCCCAACGCCCCTATTCCCTTCGACTTCCTCTCCCACACTGACCATACCTTCTCCTCCGACGTGATTGCTGCCGACCACAACATCCATAGTGGTTCCGCTGCCCAGTTACGGCGGTGGCAACGGTTACTCTCCTCCCTTCAAGGCGACCTCATCCCCATCCCCCAGCATACCCGTCCCGGATCCAACTCCACTCCCAATGTTATCCTTTCCTCCCCCAACCTGCTTGGCCGTATAATGGTGGATGTCCTGGAGCCTATTGGTAGCGACCATCTCCCTGTCCTCCTCACCGTTTCAGATGGTCGTCACCCCGCCCCGGCCCTCGTAATGACCCTCCCCCTAAGCACGTCCATGACTATTCCCTTCGCCAATAGGAGTGCATACCAGGATACCCTCTCCACCCAGGTCGATAGCCACCCCTTCACCTACCACCACCCTGACGATGTAACCCATGCCGCCTCCTTTCTCCAGCAGACCTTGCCTGAGGCTGTGGAGGCCCACGTCCCTACTGTCGCCATCCATCCCCACCATCCTACCTTACCCCGACAGGCCGTCCTCTCCCTCTGTGAATCCCACCGTCTGTACCGTACCTTCCTTCGCACTCGTGACCTGGCAACACTACGAAGCCACCGGCAACTCCAGCGACACATTCGTAATTTGCTCATGGCTAAGAAACGACGGGACTGGCGACAGACATGCATCCGTTTAAATGCTACCGTACCTATCAAACGTCCAAGTTCTGGTCAGCCTTCCGTCGCCTTACCAGAACTAAACCCTCCCACTACTATTCTCTTCTCCATGATGATCATCCCTTCCCTGACACCCTTAGTAAGGCCAATCACCTCTCCGATGTATTTTCCATCCCCGATGATCCTCAGTTCGATTACTCCCTCTTCCCGGATGTCCGCAATCGAACTGATACCTGTGTCCCTCCCCTCACACCTGGTTTCCAGTACCTGGACAACACTGCACACAGGGAACTCAGTGCCCCTATCACTACACAGGATCTCATTGCTACACTCCGCACAAAACGCAACACCACTCCTGGTCATGATCGTGTCACCTACCGTCACCTTCGTGAATCTCCTGTCTCTTTCTTCTCCAGCCTGGCCAGGCTCTACAATGTAGTCCTGTCCACTGGTTACTCCCTCGACCTGTGGGAAACCTCCCGTATCCTTACGTTCCTTAAACCTGGCAAACCGCCGTCCACCATCTCCTCTTACCATCCCATCAGCGTTACCTAGGTCTTCAGCAAAATCCTGGAATCTATCCTCACCTGACGCATCCACCAGCATCTCCGCCAGCACCGCCTCGTTCCCATTGATCAGTGTGGCTTTCGGCCGTCCTTCTCTTCTGACTACCTTCTCCTTTACCTCACTCATCTCCTTTCCGACCAGCTTAATTGCCGTCGCTCCACAATCTTCCTCTCCCTGGACCTCGAACGAGCTTATGACCGTGTATGGCATTCCGTTCTCCTCTTCAAGCTCCAAACCTTCGCCCTTCCCATTAACAACGTCCATCTGATCGGCTCCTTTCTCTCCCACTGTCCTTCCTATGTCACCATCAATAACACGAATTCCTACACCTTTTTTCCCTCCGCTGGTATGCCCCAAGGCTCCGTCCTCTCCCCGCTTTTGTATAAGGCAGACATGCCGCCGCCGTCACCGCCCTTCAACCTTCTCCAGTTTGCCGATGACACCGCCTTCCTTGCCCTTGCCCCCACCCTGCAGCGCTCCCAACACCTTCTCCAATCCCATCTTGTCTGGTTCACCGCTTGGTGCAACCAGTGATTGCTCAAGGTCAGTCCCTCCAAAACCCAGGCAGTCATTGTAGGCAAAACCACCCCTTCCTTCCCCCTCCTTGATTTCTATCTCACCATCTATGGCCGACCTATCGCCCTCACCCCCACCCTCAAGTATCTTGGCGTCACCCTCGACCATCGCCTCTCCTGGACCCCCCATTTTCAGACAATCCAAGCCAAGGCATGCTCCCAACTCCTTCTCCTCAAGCTCCTTTCCAGCCGTACGCGGGGTCTGGACCCCTCCACCATCCTCCATACCTATAAATCCCTCATCCACCCTATCCTTTGTTACGCCTATTCGGCCTGGATCTCTGCCCCCCTACCTTTTATAAATCCCTTCAAATCCTTGAACGCCATGCTCTCTGCCTCGCCTATCGCATTTGTCTCCCCTCCCCCACACGGATTCTGTACGATCTCATTCCGTTCCCTCACCACCTCCTTCTCCTTGAAAGGATACACATCCTGTACACCTCCTGCAAACTCGATCCTCCTCACCCCACCCTCTGCCGCATCTGTATTCCCACGTCCCACCTGGTCTCCATCTGTCCACCCTCCTTACCCTCTCCCAAGGTGGCTTTCGCCAGCTCCCCCTCCCTAATGATGTCCTCCTCCCCTCCATCTAGCCCTCCTATCAACTTCTATCCTCCTCCCCCTTTCCTGTGTTCTTTCCTTTAGGCACTTTCCCTCCCTGCTCTTTCCCTTTCCTCCGTCCCCTTCCTCCATCCCTCTTCCCCCGGGCTTCCCCTCTCCCTTCCTCCCTTCCCCCTATCTCCGCTGCCCATGGCATCTGCCTCTCCTCTTCCTCTCCAACCCCTCTCCTTCTCTCTTGGTAGGTCCCCGGACTTGTACACAGCTAGTGAACTTGCGCGCCCCGGAGATCAACGCCCCATGTTTCTGTGTGTGCCGTCGTTTTGTGTTTAAGTGGTTCAGTGTTATTCGTTTTGTGCACCTACATTCACGTGTGACAATTTTCGTCTATGTATGTTTCCAAGTGCCTGGACAAATTTTATCTTGGACTCTATGCCCATGAACGGCTCCATGTATTTTAAAAAGTGTATGTCTCCGTTTATATGTTCACTATATTTTTATCTCACATTGTCTTCATTTGGCTCTTTTGTGTTCCTCTCAAGCCAAAGAGCGGCGTAGTATGCTGCTGCTGGCCTGCCTGTAAACAGGTTTATAAATAACAATAAAGAAAAAAATGCGTATAAATTTTCCGTATATGAATGGCGTAAAACGCTCGCCAGCAACCCAGTTCACTGTTCAGCACCACAAATTCTGACAAAACATCGCAATGCCTCCGCACAAATGCAGAATGCATCCCTCAACCAGGCTCTATTATAGCAAACAGGACTAAGTAAATATGTATACTATTCCATCGAAATTGTTTAAAATGTTTCCGATAAGAGTCTAAAATAACTGTACAGTTCTATGAATTACTGTTGAAGTAGATTGATACAATAACTCACAGATCTAATGAAACGTTGAAGCTACATTTCAACATACAAAAATAAAATACATTGGAATATGCTTTTCTATAATCTTTTCTTTACAGTAAAATACAACAGGATTACTAATAAAATTTGTTAGTTATGATTTAAGACAAAACTGCTCAGATACATAACATAAAAATTGGCGATCTTAAAATACATAAAATAAGAGACTAGATACATTGCAAGTGGTAGCGAATATGACATTTCACGGTTACTAATATAATTTTGAAGTATCAACTTTTTTTTAAACCTCGTTTACAAAATTTCAGGGTGGTAAACTCCCATCAGATGTCAAGGTATTGCCCCTGTGAGCCATTTTACAGAATATTATTTGTACATAAAACGGATTGGAAACTATCTTAAAATCTTTTAATTTTTTAATCAGTTTAATCATTAAGTAGGTCATTGGGACGATTTTTAATACAGTTGTAAATCTCTATTTCTTCTAGGATATTCATGATTCTGCTTTAAGGCATAGTATGCAGTATTTTAAGGGATGAATCTATGTTGTTGACTATATTTTCAATTAAGTGTTTGCTAAAGGTAGAGGTATTTCTCTCTGTCTGCCTGACGTGTTCTTTAAACCTGTCGTTAAATGCCCACCCAGTTTGTCCTACATAACATTTTGTGCATGAGCCACATTGTATTCTGTAAGCCCTGATCTTGAAAACTGGTTTGTTCTATCTGTTCCATGATTGAATGTTTTACTTAATATATTGTCTGTGTGAAAGCTGATCCCTACGTTAGTTTTCTTAACAACCTGTGCAATTTTGTCTGATACTACTCCTAAATATGGTAATTTGGCAAACTTAGTTTTTTTTTTATTACTGACCTTACGACTTATCTTAGAAGAAAGATTAAGAAAAGGCAAACCTACGTTTCTAGCATTTGTAGACTTAGAGAAAGCTTTTGACAATGTTGACTGGAATACTCTTTTTCAAATTCTAAAGGTGGCAGGGGTAAAATACAGGGAGCGAAAGGCTATTTACAATTTGTACAGAAACCAGATGGCAGTCATAAGTGTCGAGGGGCATGAAAGGGAAGCAGTGGTTGGGAAAGGAGTGAGACAGGGTTGTAGCCGCTCCCCGACGTTATTCAATCTGTATATTGAGCAAGCAGTAAAGGAAACAAAAGAAAAATTTGGAGTAGGTATTAAAATTCATGGAGACGAAGTAAAAACTTTGAGGTTCGCCGATGACATTGTAATTCTGTCAGAGACGGCAAAGGACTTGGAAGAGCAGTTGAACGGAATGGACAGTGTCTTGAAAGGAGGATATAAGATGAACATCAACAAAAGCAAAACGAGGATAATGGAATGTAGTCAAATTAAATCGGGTGATGCTGAGGGAATTAGATTAGGAAATGAGACACTTAAAGTAGTAAAGGAGTTTTGCTATTTAGGAAGTAAAATAACTGATGATGGTCGAAGTAGAGAGGATATAAAATGTAGACTGGCAATGGCAAGGAAAGCGTTTCTGAATAAGAAAAATTTGTTAACATCGAATATAGATTTAAGTGTCAGGAAATCATTTCTGAAAATATTTGTTTGGAGTGTAGCCATGTATGGAAGTGAAACATGGACGATAACTAGTTTGGACAAGAAGAGAATAGAAGCTTTTGAAATGTGGTGCTACAGAAGAATACTGAAGATAAGGTGGATAGATCACGTAACTAATGAGGAGGTATTGAATAGGATTGGGGAGAAGAGAAGTTTGTGGCACAACTTGACTAGAAGAAGGGATCGGTTGGTAGGACATGTTTTGAGGCATCAAGGGATCACAAATTTAGCATTGGAGGGCAGTGTGGAGGGTAAAAATCGTAGAGGGAGACCGAGAGATGAGTACACTAAGCAGATTCAGAAGGATGTAGGTTGTATTAGGTACTGGGAGATGAAGCAGCTTGCACAGGATAGAGTAGCATGGAGAGCTGCATCAAACCAGTCTCAGGACTGAAGACAACAACAACAACAGTTTTTTTATAGTTAATATCATCTCTTTGAAGTGTGATTCCATCTGTTATACCTGCCCTGCCTTTTTTAACTTTCTGTTCAAATAGTTCTGTGGCCATTTACTCTCGGAAACCATTGTTGATCGCTACTTTCTGCAAGATGTCTAGCTCCCAGTTTATTTCGACATCATCTAGCGGAAGATTACTTAACCTATGTATCATAGAGTTAAAATACGCCCGCTTATGGCACACTGGGTGGCAAGAATCATTACTTATTATGCAATTTGTGGTGGTTGGCTTACAGAAAATTCCAAATTTCAGCTGGTTGTTAATATTTGAAATTTTTAGGTCCAGGAAATTTATGCTTTTGTTAACTGCTATTTCTTTGCTAAATTTTATATTTGGATGTAAGCTATTAAGTTGGTCATGCATTACATCTATGTCGGTGACAGATCCCTCACAAGTACTAAAATGTCACCCACATAAATAAGCAAACATTTCATTAAGAAAGTAGATCAATTATAAAATTTGGAGATAAATGTACATTACTTGCATTCTGTCAGAATACAAAAGTATGTGACATGAGTACCTGTCGACGTCAAAATGCGGCCTTTTGACTGTGAGATTCCCACAAAATCCGAAGAGTACAACACTTATTACATCCTAATACGTTGTTACATGTATACTGAACCGCCGATGTTACCATCGATCTAATAATCTATCACACATACAAGTTCTGGTGCACTGACAACATGTGGAGATAAGTCGGTTTTTATAAGTGAGCTACTTTCTTAATGAAATGTTTGCTGAATTATGCATATACACCCTGTGCTAAATTTGTATATTTTTGTGTTTTGATAACTTTTCCAGTGACACTTGAAAATGGCCATAAGGCCGAAATTGCAATGGTAACAATAAATGTTTTATGCAGTCAACGGCGACTATGATGTCTTTTAAGAAATATTACATGACTGTGAATCCCAACCATGAGAAGTTAAGAAATGTATGCGTAGCCAGGCATATGGGGTATTACTACACTACCAACGAACCAAGATTAAATTACTGAAGACTACAAAGTGTATAAAAAATAACAATAAATCTAAAACTAACAATGTAATTCCTAATCATATCAATGTCAAAATGAAGACGACATATGCACCAGCATAGAGAGTTAAAAAGGTATGTTAAGAAATGTGGCTTGAAGAACAGATTAGAGACAGTTTGGTGTGAAGCTATATTTAGCCCATTCACAATTAGCAAAAGTTATCTGCCCATTACAATTTTACCATGTGAGGCAGCTAGTGACGATTATAGTCATTAGGTCAGTAAACATATCAGGATAACACATTCAAGGAAAATACAAAATTTAGTTACGAAACAACATGGGGATAACCTTTAAGTTGTACGAAAAATTTTCATAGTAATTTTAAATTTTTTAGAAGAGTTGAAAATTTAACAGCTATTATTTTTACTGAGAAAGAATTAAGTGTTTTAAACAAAGGATTGAAGTTTAACGTTAAAAACAAGCTCCAAGGAAATGCTATCAATAATCTGAAAGGAAATTCTAAAGTAGCGTTAGATATGGCAAAACCCCCAGTAGATGAACAAAATTTAATCACATGTAAAATTTCCAACATTATACAGAGACAAATACGTAATCATGATCATTTTAGCCATTCTATTAACTATTAGAGGTATTAACGAAAAACTTAGGACACAAAATGCCATTTGTTTAAAAGCCGATAAAACGAATATAGTCGTCATTAGGGATGAATCTGATTATAATGACAAAGTTTTACAGTTGTTTGATAACAATGAAAGTACCAGGATAGATAAAGACCCCACTAAACAATTCAACGATAATTTAAAGAAAAAGCTTAATTCACGTTACTTCCTTTTTACCGATGTACAAATAAAGGAATGTATTAACATGAATCCTAGGGTGCCTAAATTGAAGGCCCATCCTAAAGTGCATAAACAGCTGATCTAGATCTGTTCAATTTGTAACTGTATCGATAGCCCAGCATATAAGGTTAGCAAAGAACTCGATGTCCTCCTTAAAGATTTTTATACATTCGAAAAACAGTACACTGTGCGCAACTCATATGAAGTTGCACATGACATTAAGTCTGTGCCCATACTAGTGGACGGATATTTGTATCATTTGACATCACAAATATGTACACAAATGTCCCAGTTAAGGAGACGATAGAAATAATAAGGAATAATTTAATAAAGTATACAAAGCTGACTATAGGCGAGATTTGCGAAGTTGTTGACTTATTCGAATTAGCACTTCACAGAACTACTCCACATTCCAGGGGGCCATTTATAAACAACAGGAGGGTCTCGTAATGGCAAACTGTCTGGCGGAAACTTTAGCTGACATCTTCATAAACACATTAGAGACACGCTTTTTCGCTAATTATGAACAGACAACAAGAAAATTCGGTACTATAAACGTTACGTGTATGACACTTAAGTACTTCTTGAGGGATCTGTCACCGACATAGATGTAATGTATGACCAACATAATAGCTTACAAGCAAATATAAAATTTACGAAAGAAGTAGAAGTTAACATAAGTATGAATTTCCTGGACCTAAAAATTTCAAATATTAACAGCCAACACAAATTTTAAGTTTTCCATAAGCTAACCACCACAGATTGCATAATAAGTAATGATTCTTGCTAACCAGTGTGCCTTAAGCCAGCGTATTTTAACTCTATGATACACAGGTTAAGTAATCTTCCGCTAGATGATGACGAAATAAACAAGGAGCTAGATATCTTGTAGAAAGTAGCGATCAACAATGGTTTCAGAGCGGAAATGGTCACAGAACTATTGAACAGAAAGTAAAAAAGGCAGGGCAGGGTTAACAGATGAAATAACACTTCAAAGAGATGATGTTAACTATAAAAAAACTAAGTTTGCCAAATTACCATATTTAGAAATAGTATCCCCCCATGAACCATGGAGCTTGCCGTTGGTGGGGAGGCTTGCTTGCCTCAGCGATATAGATAGCCGTACCGTAGGTGCAACCACAATGGAGGGGTATCTGTTGAGAGGCCAGACAAACGTGTGGTTCCTGAAGAGGGGCAGCAGCCTTTCCAGTAGTTGCAGGGGCAACAGTCTGGATGATTGACTGATATGGCCTTGTAACAATAACCAAAACGGCCTTGCTGTGCTTGTACTGTGAACAGCTGAAAGCAAGGGGAAACTACGGCCGTAATTTTTCCCGAGGGCATGCAGCTTTACTGTATGATTAAATGATGATGGCGTCCTCTTGGGTAAAATATTCCGGAGATAAAATAGTCCCCCATTCGCATCTCCGGGCGGGGACTACTCAAGAGGATGTCATTATCAGGAGAAAGAAAACTGGCATTCTATGAATCGGAGCGTGGAATGTCAGATCCCTTAATCGAGAAGGTAGGTTAGAAGATTTAAAAAGGGTAATGGATAGGTTAAAGTTAGATATAGTGGGAATTAGTGAAGTTCGGTGGCAGGAGGAAGAAGACTTCTGGTCAGGTGAATACAGGGTTAAAAACCAAAAATCAAATAGGGGTAATGCAGGAGTAGGTTTAATAATGAATAGGAAAATAGGAATGCGGGTAAGCTACTACAAACAGCATAGTGAACGCATTATTGTGGCCAAGATAGATACGAAGCCCACACCGACTACAGTAGTACAAGTTTATATGCCAACTAGCTCTGAATATGACGAAGAAATTGAAGAAATGTATGATGAAATAAAAGTAATTATTCAGATAGTGAAAGGGGACGAAAAATTAATAGTCATGGGTGACTGGAATTCGGTAGTAGGAAAAGGGAGAGAAGGAAACGTAGTAGGTGAATATGGGCGGGGGTAAAGAAATGAAAGAGGAAGCCGCCTGGTAGAATTCTGCACAGAGCACAACTTAATCATAGCTAATACTTGGTTCAAGAATCATAAAAGAAGGCTGTATACATGGAAGAAGCCTGGAGATACTGACAGGTTTCAGATAGATTATATAATGATAAGACAGAGATTTAGGAACCAGGTTTTAAATTGTAAGACATTTCCATGGGCAGATGTGGACTCTGACCACAATCTATTGGTTATGACCTATAGATTAAAACTAAAGAAACTGCAAAAAGGTGGGAATTTAAGGAGATGGGACCTAGATAAACTAAAAGAACCAGAAGACGTACAGAGTTTCAGGGAGAGCATAAGGGACAATTGACAGGAATAGGGGAAAGAAGTACAGTAGAAGAAGAATGGGTAGCTTTGAGGGATGAAGTAGTGAAGGCAGCAGAGGATCAGGTATGAAAAAGACGAGCGCTATAAGAAATCCTTGGGTAACAGAAGAAATATTGAATTTAATTGATGAAAGGAGAAAATATAAAAATGCAGTATATGAAGCAGGCAAAAAGGAATACAGACGTCTCAAAAATGAGATCGACAGGAAGTCCAAAATGGCTAAGCAGGCATGGCTAGAGGACAAATGTAAGGATGTAGAGGCTTATCTCACTAGGGGTAAGGTAGATACTGCATACAGGAAAATTAAAGAGACCCTTGGAGATAAGAGAACCACTTGTATGAACATCAAGAGCTCAGATGTAAACCCAGTTCTAAGCAAAGAAGGGAAAGCAGGATGGTGGAAGGAGTATATAGAGGGTCTACACAAGGGCGATGTATTTGAGGGCAGTATTACGGAAATGGAAGAGGATGTAGATGAAGATGAAATGGGAGATACGATACTGCATGAAGAGTTTGACAGAGCACTGAAAGACTTGAGTCGAAACAAGGCCCTTGGAGTAGACAACATTCCATTGGAACTACTGACGGCCTTGGGAGAGCCAGTCCTGACAAAACTCTACCATCTGGTGAGCAAGATGTATGAGACAGGCGAAATACCCTCAGACTTCAAGAAGAATATAATAATTCCAATCCCAAAGAAACCAGGTGTTGACAGATGTGAGAATTACCGAACTATCAGTTTAATAAGTCCCAGGTGCAAAATACTAACGTGAATTCTTTACAGACGAATGGAAAAACTAGTAGAAGCCGACCTCGGGGAAGATCAGTTTGGATTCTATAGAAATAGTGGAACACGTGAGGCAATACTGACCCTACTACTAATCTTAGAAAATAGATTAAGGAAAGGCAAACCTACGTTTCTAGCATTTGTAGACTTACAGAAAGCTTTTGACAATGTTGACTGGAATACTCTCTTTCAAATTCTAAAGGTGGCAGGGGTACAATACAGGGAGCGAAAGGCTATTTACAAATTGTACGGAAACCAGATGACAGTTATAAGAGTCGAGGGACATGAAATGCAAGCAGTGGGTGGAAGGGGAGTGGTACAGGTTTTTAGCCTCTCCCCAATGTTATTCAATCTGTATATTGAGCAAGCAGTGAAGGAAACAAAAGAAAAATTCGGAGTAGGTATTAAAATCCATGGAGAAGAAATAAAAACGTTGAGGTTCGCCGATGACAGTGTAATTCTGTCAGAGACCGCAAAGGACTTGAAAGAGCAGTTGAACAGAATGGATAGTATCTTGAAAGGAGGACATAAGATGAACATCAACAAAAGCAAAACGAGGATAATGGAATGTAGTCGATTTAAGTCGGGTGATGCTGAGGGAATTAGATTAGCAAATGAGACACTTAAAGTAGTAAAGGAGTTTTGCTATTTGGGGAGCAAAATAACTGATGATGGTCGAAGTAGAAAGGATATAAAATGTAGACTGGCAATGGCAAGGAAAGCATTTCTGAAGAAGAGAAATTTGTTAACATCGAGTATAGATTTAAGTGTCAGGACGTAATTTCAGAAATTATTTGTATGGAGTGTAGCCATGTATGGAAGTGAAACATGGACGATAACTAGTTTGGACAAGAAGAGAATAGAAGCTTTCGAAATGTGGTGCTACAGAAGAATGCTGAAGATTAGATGGGTAGATCACATAACTAATGAGGAAGTACTGAATAGGATTGGGGAGAAGAGAAGTTTGTGGTACAACTTGACCAGAAGAAGGGATTGGTTGGTAGGACATGTTCTGAGGCATCAAGGGATCACCAATTTAGTATTGCAGGGCAGCGTGGAGGGTAAAAATCGTAGATGGAGACCAAGAGATGACTACTAGCATATATAGAAGAAATAGAGATTTACAACTGTATTAAAAGTCATCCCAATGACCTTCTTAATGACCAAACTGATTTAAAAAATAAAAGATTTTTAGATAATTTCCAATCCGTTTTATGTACAAATAATAGACTGTAAAATGGCTTACAAGGGCAATACCTTGACATCTGATGGGAGTTTACCACCCTGAAATTTTGTAAATGAAGTTTAAAAAAACGTTGATACTTCAAAATTATATTAGTAACCGTGAAATGTCCTATTGGCAACCACTTGCAATGTATCTAGTCTCTTATTTTATGTATTTTAAGATCGCCAATTTTTATGTTATGTATCTGAGCAGTTTTGTCTTAAATCATAACTAACAAATTTTATTAGTAATCCTGTTGTATTTTACTGTAAAGAAAAGATTATAGACTAAAACGAGGGAAGAAAAGCATATTCCAATGTATTTTATTTTTGTATGTTGAAATGTAGCTTCGACGTTTCATTAGATCTGCGAGTTATTGTATCAATCTACTTCAACAGTAATTCATAGAACCGTACAGTTATTTTAGACTCTTATCGAACACATTTTAAACAATTTCGATGGAATAGTATACATATTTACTTAGTCCTGTTTGCTATAATAGAGCCTGGTTGAGGGATGCATTCTGCATTTGTGCGGAGGCATTGTGATGTTTTGTCATAATTTGTGGTGCTGCACAGTGAACTGGATTGCTGGAAAGCATTTTACGCCATTCATATGCGTGAAATTTTTACGTTTTTTTTCTTTATTTAATTTTATACCTATACATAGGTAGGCTGACAGCAGCTTCTACTCTGCTCTTCAGCCTTCGAGTCGACAATGAGAAAAACATGAAGAAGATTCATAATAGATACACTGACGGGCGAGAAACGGTAGACACAGGTATTCAAAACATGGAGCCGTTCACACTCGACGAAAATTACACTGAAACACGTTGGCACGCGCACAAACACTGATGATTCGACGGCATAGGTGAACGTTGGAGTGTGACAGTGAACACTAACACAAACATGACGGCAAACACACGAGAAACTGATGGCGATGATCTCCGGCGCGCGAATGTCCACGTAGCGTGTACGAGTCCGGAGACCTCCCAAGAGGGGAGGGGAGAGGGGTGAGGAATGATGCCGGCGGCAGAGGAGATGGGAGGAGGAGCGGAAGAATGGGGGTAGGGGAAGCCCGGGGGGGGGGGGGAAGGAGTGGGGTGAGTGGGAGGAGGGAGAGAAGGGAGAGAGGGTGCCAATAGGAACACAACACAGGAGGAGGGAGGGAGGATCAAAGTTGGTAGGAGGGGTAAATGGAGGGGAGGGGGGCATCTTCAGGGAGGGGGAGCTGGCGGAAGTCACCTTGGGAGGGGCTATGGAGAGTGGAAAATTTTTACGCATACAAAATATTATGTATCAGAGCTCTGTCTTCATCTCATTTACGAGCATGTAAGTCAATGTGAGAGCTTATTAACAGATAATACATGTATTATCCTCTATTATGTTATAAATAAATATTGTCATCCTATCCTACTACCCATTATAATCATAGCACTATTTATTAAGCTGTATGATGTCGACGGATGAAAAGACTTCACGATATAAAGCTTATAAGTATTATCCTTGGTGTGCACTATCTTTGCTATGTGCACAGGCAGTATCTTTAGTAAATGTATTTTTGTGCCAACTGACTTAGCTCGACATGTTGTCAGTGCATCTGAACTTGTATGTGTGATAAATTATTAGAACGATGGTAACATCGACAGTTCAGTGTATATGAAACAACATATTACGATGTAATAACTGTCGCACTAATCGGATCTTGTGGGACTATCACAGTCAAAAGGCTGCATTTTGACGACGACATGTATTTTTGTTTGATACCAATTTTTATAACGGAGCTACTTTCTTAAAGAAAAGTTTGTTTAATTATGTATATACACCCTGTGCTTCACTTTTGTATTTTTGTGTTTAGATAACTTTTGCAGTGACACTCGAAAATGGCCATAAGGCCGAAATTGCAATAGTAACAATAAATATTTTATACAGTCAACGGCGAGTATGACGTCTTTTAAGAAATATTACTTGACTGTGAATGCCAACCACGAGAAATTAATTATAACTTTTGTTATTTAACTCGAGAATCTACGCATTAAGAAGTTAACATGTTTGTCTTTGATAGGTTGTCATCTTTGCGGTCGGCTGAGTACGAAAAAAATGTGGTTATTACCTGAAACCTACGTCGTTCAGTACTTGTAAGGTGTGTGAAACAAGGTCACAGAAGTGTTACCTCTCGTTAGTAAAATAAATGTTGATGACTTAAAATATGTTTAATACACGTTTCCTATTCTTCTAGTCCGCAGTAGCTTCATAAATTTAATCGGATGCCATTTGTCAAGAACATGATTTTGTGGACATTAATGGACTCTGCTACCACTGCTACTTATTAATATTGATAGTATACTTCGGCTGTTTGTAAGACGGATGGTGCTTCACAATCGAACTTTCACAGGGCAGCGCAGAACTGAGGAACGCGACGTCAACTTGATCTTCTGTCCAGTGTGAACACGTTTCAATTTGAGGTGACGTTCCGTTTTGTTCCGTTCCATCCCGACCTTGAGGATTGCAGTCTGAAGAGGATCCACTAAATCGTACTTGGCTCTTGTCCTATTAACTACGAGTATCGGTTCAGCTTTGTCAAAGGAGACCATCATGTGTTAGCACGGGATGAGAAACCAACCCTGCAAATCTTGGATATTGACTGCCATGTCGTTCCAGTAGTTCCTATAAAACGGAAATTATTTGAGAATTTATGGTGCCACTGACGCACAGATGGCAATTGCAGGGTTGACGAAGGATAGTTTCAAATAACTCTGAGAAAAGTTGCCTATTTGGGAATTTCCTGTTTAGTAACTATCATTAAAACTAAGTTTTATTTGCGCCCCGTGCCAGGTCCCTATACCCTAAGGGCAAATGACTTGATTTTGGATTCGAAATATGCTTTGCTGCCCGTCAGACTTTCACCACCCTCCTGAGCTACTGACAGATTTAGAACTGAGTAATGAGACTAATTATTTCGACACTCTCTAAAGGTTGATAATGCTGTTCTTCTTAAAATGCAATGAATTAATGACAGGCTGATTGGTAGATACGCCGTCATCAGTATCACTTGACTGACATTAAATGCTGCCTAATGAAGACCTCTTCCATATAATGAAATGAATTATTATATCCAGCTACAAGTGTGTAGCACTTTTTACTATTTCCCAATTCAGTCTTTTCTAATTTTTTGGCATTTCTGTAACAAAAAGTAAGTAGGATTAATGAACTAGAAAAGAGCTGAACAATTCTGTATCACAGAATGGAGGTTTATGATAAAGAAATCAACATGTATTTAACGGGAATATAACTCGGTTGGTAGGACATGTTCTGAGGCATCAAGGGATCACCAATTTGGTATTGGAGGGCAGCGTGGAGGGTAAAAATCGTAGAGGGAGACCAAGAGATAAATATACTTAACAGATTCAGAAGGATGTAGGTTGCAGTAGGTACTGGGAGATGAAGAAGCTTTGCACAGGATAGAGTGGCATGGAGAGCTGCATCAAACCAGTCTCAGGACTGAAGACCGCAACAACAATACAACTCAATTTATAATGGCTTAGCTGGAAACTCAAAGATTTCAAGTTTTTCGCGTGACAGACTAGGGGAAGAAGATGACGCAGGTTAAGAGAAACATTCATCCGTGTTGGAGATCTATCGAATATCGGACTAGAACTGGAAAGATATTTGGTGTACTGTACTTGTCAACACCATCAAGTGATGCAATCTGAGGAAAGGTGGGGAAAGACAGACTTTTGTTAAGTATCTTCAACAAAAGAAGAGTCCCGTATCTGAAATGTATGACTGAGGCATTCATTTACGGCTGTCAAAAGCTACTGAAAACAGAAACTGTTGGACTAGAGATGGAACAGAAAATATAAAACCTATTATACTGTTCTTTGAATTTAAATGAAATGAATGATGGAAAAACATTAGTAAAATAAAATAGAAGATAGAGGTAACATCAAAGTGATCGAGATACTGACGACCTATATGGAAAAAGATAAAGAAAGCAGTACCACATGGGCGTTTTCCTGGCAATCGATGAATTTTCTGTAGATGCTAACGCCAACAGAACGGTTTTCATGAAATCGTTTTCAGTCTCCGCTCTTTTTTGAAGTCACTTTAATCAACAATTTTCATATCCTGTGCGGAGCAAATGAAATCTCTGGGTTCAAAGCAGTCTTTTCATACCCTTCACATTCAGGAGACCTCCACGTGTCGATACATGACAGTTCACGTGTTCCGGAGTAAACATGACTGACAAGTGCGTATTATTTCACAGCAATCACCTGTAAAAAGAGACTCGAGTTTGTCTAGCTGTATACTGTCACAGAATTTTGTGTGGGAGTTCACAGGTAAATGCCACCTGATGGAAAAGTTACGGGAGCGGAAATAAAGTGACAAAAGGAATGCCGCTTTACGGTTTCAAAGGCGTAAAACAGATTGTTTATCGGGGTTATGATGTCATATATCACCGTATA